>NW_023416335.1:207778374-208399624 GCF_014108235.1 Myotis myotis
TGTCCCCCTCCCTGCCCGCGGGGCTGCTGCTCTGTGGCCTTTCCTGTGCCCTCTTGGCCATGAGACTTGCACTAAAGGATGAGTGGAGCACTGGGGGCATTTGGTTTGAAGCACTTGGATCCACTTTCTGTGCTACTGACCGCGTTATCCACTCAGAGTGAGAGGAGCTCGCTGAGCAGGAAGAGGAATCCTCTCTCCCAAGGTGCCTGTGAGCAGAAGAGCAAAGTCAGGCTGTGCCCAGAGGCATCCCCGCCCTCGCGTTTATAGTGCACCAACCGGTGGGGGACACGCTGTTTACAATGAGGGAGAAAAGAGCCTCTCAACCAATAGGTCCCCGCTGCCAGCTGACGTCATGCAAGGGCTGGACATGGCTTTGCCTGGGCAAGGGACCAGCTCTGTCACTCAGCAGCCCTGTGACTTGGACAGGCTACTCCCCTCTCTGTGTCCCGTTCCCTCCTCTGTAAAATGGGGTGAGGCCCCTGGATTGGGGAGGAATAGAGGAGTTCAGATACAGGAGCTCTTAGAACAGTAGCTGGAGCCTGTGAATTTAGGTGTTAGCCTGACATTAAATAATAATAATAAACATGCATAGGTGAAAGGTCAGTCATGAATTGCACCTTAATATGAAAATCTAACATTTGGGGGATTAAGGCAGTTTTATTACTCATTTCTGTATTCAAATGATTGGGGGTGATGGGTTGGGCGTGTGTTGTTGGAAGCAGCAGAGCCAGGCCCTAAGGGAGAGGACAGGAGCCCCTGCTGTCCCTGCAGCCCTGCTCTCCCCCTCTTTCCCAGCTTCCTGCCTTGAGGTGGCAGGAAATGCTGAAGGGAAGGGGTGCTGGGTGGCAGGGCACCCAGGCCACCAGATGGGAGAATCTTGAGGGAACCCTGCATTTTCTCTTTTCTCTCCTGCCCCCAGGAACCCAATGAGATGGTTAAGTCTTGAGTATTTCTACTTTCACTTTACAAACTGGCCTAACCCCAAAGGTCGCAATGGCTGCTACCTCTGCTACCAAGTGAAAAGAACAGAGAAGGGCTTTTCCTTGGACATGGGCACCGGGGTTTTTGAAAATGAGGTATGTGTCCCATGATGCTGTCATCAGAGGCAGGAGCTAAGCCAGGGAAGGATGTGGGGAAATGATAATATGTAAAATGCCAGAAGCTTCTTCCCATAACACTGTCCTATGTTTTAGCCCTGGATGCCCCTGCTTGACCCTCCTGAATTGCCAGGTACACCTGGGTGAGGACGGCAGCCTCAGCAGACACAGAGCAAACCCCTGCCCTGCAGTCAAACACTAAGGTCTTCTGTGAAGTGTCCACCACACAACAGCCCTCCATTCCCCCATCCGGACAGCAGACTACTCAGAGCCCTTATGGGGTGGATGGGGTGTCACCATGGCAGTCCTACCTGTGGGAGCAGGATGGAGGGGCTGAAAGTCAGCATGTTTCCCAGGACACAATTAGGTCATTTAACCTTTTCTAGTACCCAGTGTTCAAACTTTCAGAGAAATTGATCAATTTAATGTTGATAACATACTTTGTGATATATCGAAGATATTGCTTCAACATATCGTTAATATAAAAGGTCTCATGAGATAGTTTACATTCTTCTTTCAAACCACGTCATGGAGATAAGGAGTGTATTCCGTATTTGTCACACACATC
This sequence comes from Myotis myotis, assembly GCF_014108235.1. NCBI lineage: Eukaryota > Metazoa > Chordata > Mammalia > Chiroptera > Vespertilionidae > Myotis > Myotis myotis. The sequence goes on from NW_023416335.1 coordinate 207,780,040, forward strand.
AGTGCAGGCGAGCCGCATTTCAAAATCACAGTAGACACCTGTGCTAGTGGGTCCCTCTGGGCAGCACGGCTCTGGGCCCTCCCCGGCAGACAGCACCCAGGGAACAAGCCTAGACCCAGCGGCCTGGCCTGGACCAGGCACCCCGAATGCTCATAGAATGAAAGAATGGGAGGGTGGGTGTTGGAGTTTATGGATGAGGGTGGGAAGGGATGACTAAACTAATACAGCCTGGAGGGGAGACGTTTAAAGAGGAATCAATCAATAACATGCTTCTGAGACTCTGGCTCCCTGTCCCCTGGTCCCCACTCCTCCAGCCCTGCAACATGCCTGCTCGGCCAGCCCAGAGGGCCCCCTTCCCCTCTCCGTCTCTCCCAGTTCTATCCCAAGAAGCCTGTCCACACAGAAATCTGCTTCTTGAATTGGTTCAAGACCCAGCAAGCATTCTTGGCCCAGAACCTGTCCCGTGAGGAGAAATACCATGTCACGTGGTTCATGTCCTGGAGCCCCTGCTTCCAATGTGCCAGGCAGGTGGTCACGTTCCTGAAGGACCACAAGTACGTGCAGCTGAGCATCTTCGTTGCCCGCCTGTACTACTCCAGTCGCCCCCAGTACCAGCAGGGGCTGCGCAGCCTGCAAGGCGCAGGGGCCCAGGTGGCCATAATGACTCCAGCTGGTGAGAGCAGAGGGCGCCGGGGCAGAGGTGTGGGGGGACTAGGACCAGCCAGGAAAGACCTAGAATCCCCAGAGAGGAAAGAGACGCCCCTTAGGTGCCTGCGGAGGTGGTGCTGGAGTCGGGGAGTCTCCTGGAGGAGAAGTTCAGGGGAGAGAGGTGGTCCAGGCTGGGGAGGGAGGTGAAGGACACGTGCAAGAAGGAGGCTTCCAGAAGGGAGCGTGGAGGCGTGACTCAGATTCACAGGGAGAAAGGGGACTGAAGTGACAATGGAGTCCCGGAAGGAAAGAGAAGAGTCTGAAATCATGATGGGAAGAGTGGTCCCTAAGAGTCACACACTGTGTGTCCCCTCAGGGCTCCCGCAGCAGAAGCTCACCTTGCTCTCCCCTGTTCCTTTCAGACTTTGCCTACTGCTGGGACATCTTTGTGGATGACCCCTTACAACCATTCCGGTACTGGAAAGGAATATATTTAAACAGTTGCAGCCTATCTAAGACTTTGGTGAACATTCTCAGGGTGAGGTGACTCCCTCCGACTCTCCCCCAACCTCCCCTCCCCCCTCCTCTTCTCTCCCTGGGCCTGTCTCTCCCTCTGGGTCACCTGCTCCCTCCTGGGCCCCAGCTCCATCCTCCCCTCAGGTCTCAGGAGTCCCTCTGCTTTCTCCCCTCCTGCGCCCCTTTTCCTCCCCCTCCTGTGACTGCCCCAGACTCTGCTCTGTTCACCTTCCCTCCTGCCTCACTCCCTGCTTCCCCCACCCCCTCCTTCTCGATCCAGAATCTAGAAAAGTAAAGGATGGACTTCAATCTCTCTAAACAAGTGGGGAGACTTCTGGTGAATGCGGAATAAAACACTTTCTTCAAGAAGTAAAACAGCCTAGGTGCCCATCAGCAGATGAGTGGATTAGAAAACTGTGGTACATCTACACGATGGAATACTATGCTGTGGTTAAAAAAAAAGGAACTCTTGCCTTTTGCAACAGCATGGATGGAACTGGAGAGAATTATGCTAAGTGAAATAAGCCAGTCAGAGAAAGATAAATACCACATGATCTCACTCATTTGTGGATTATAGAGAACAACATAGACTGATGAAAAGGGACAGACCCAAAGACTGAGAAACAGCGATCAGGCTATCAATCCCCAGAAGGAAAGTAGGGGAGGGCGGGGGGTAAGGGGAAGAGATCAACCGAAGGACTTGTATACATGTATATAAGCCAAACCAATGGACATGGACAACAGGGGGATGGGAGCATGAGTTTGTGTGTGTGTGTGGGGGGGGGGGGGGAGGTTGGGGGTTAATGGGGGGGATGAAGACACATTTGTAATACCTTAACTAATAATAATAATAATAATAAAAGAAATAAAAGACAAATAGATTGGAAAGGGAAAAAAAAAAAAGGAAAGAAAAAAAAAAGAAAAACGGCCCTAGCTGGTTTGGCTCAGTGGATAGACCATCGGCTTGCGGACTGAAGGCTCTCGGGTTCGATTCCAGATAATGGCACATGTTGGGGTTGCGGGCTCCATCCCTGAGCAGGAGGCAGCCGATCAATGATTCTCTCTCATCATTGATGTTTCTATCTCTCTCTCCCTCTCCCTCCCACTCTGAAATCAATAAAAAAAAAATAAAAAAATAAAAACAAGTAATAAAAACTCATAATTTGCCACCATCTCCAAGTTTATCAAAAGAAACCAGCAAAAGGCAATGAATGAGCTCATTAGGAATTTTTAAAACTCTGATTGATTTACTTTTCATTTAAAATCTATGATACGGTCCCAATACACACCAGTAACATTCTATTCGTTCCTATCAGAATCATTTTTATATTTAGAAAATCAATTATTTACATTGATTTTAAGTCCAAAGCAATAACATGAAAGATTAAGAATATTCCACAAAATGTGTTTTCCTCTGTAAGTGTTCCATGAAGTCCAAACAGTTCAATAAACACCTGCAGAAGTGACAAAGCCTTTCTCTTCTGTAGGTACCTCCTGGGAGGGCAGTGGTCACACTAACTGCCACTGGCCACGTAAAGTCAGCAATATTTATAGGAGCGGAAGCTCAAACCCAAAAGCCTAAACACATCGACCAAGGATGTGCGGAGAGTAGTGCTGTGTTGAAACGACAGCCCATGCAATAGGAGAGGAGAGAGGCCCAGGGTCACTAATGGGAAGAGCAATTGAAGTTGACATTGGCTGAGGGGAGGGCAGGGGATTACTGAGTCCTCAGGCCTTTCCAATTCCACTCCCTGGAGAGGATGCTGGAGGGAGGGGCTTCCCTGCAGACAGGATCCCTCTGCTCTTCCCAGGACCCGGCCCACGCAGGATGCAGTGCAGGCAGCAGCTGTGTGTCCCTCCGTGTCTCTGTGGAGCCTGAATCATGCTGAGCGAGCCCCTGGCAGATGGGCACCTGCACACGGCCTTACAGGCAACGAAGGCTCCCAGGTCTCTCACCACAGGCTTCTGCTCACATGTCCGCACCCCCCTGTCACAGCCTCACACAGGACTGTGAGGGACTGGGACTGAGTCCTTTAGTGAGAGACATTGGAGGGATAGAGAATAAGGACAGTCATATGCTTGTGGCCAAAGCAGTAGGAGGGGACTGAGTCAGGAGGACACAGCTCCAGAGGGAAGACTTGATAGACAACGTGACCTGAGGAGATGGAAAAAAAGGACAGGAGAGGGGTGGTGGTGGTGGGTGGGGTGGGGTGGGGAGGGGTGGAGTGTGGTGGGGCGGGGTGGGTTGGCTGGGGTGGGGAGGGGTGGGGTGGGGTGCGGTGGGGTGGGGTGGGGTAGTGGGGTGGGGTGCGGTGGGGTGGGGTGGGTGGGGCGGGGTGGGTTGGGTGGGGTGGTGGGGTGTGGTGGGGTGGGGTGGGGTGGTGGAATGGGGTGGTGGGGTGGGGTGGTGGGGTGGGGGTGGGGTGGTGGGGTGGGGTGGTGTGGGGTGGGGTGGTAGGGTGGGGTGGTGGGGTGGGGTGGTGGGGTGGGGGTGGGGTGGAGTGTGATGGGGTGGGGTGGGGTGGGGTGGGGTGGTGGGGGGTGGGGTGGGGTGGGGTGGGGTGGGGTGGTGGGGTGGGGTGGGGTGGTGGGGTGGGGTGGGGTGTAGTGGGGTGGGGTGGGGTTGGGTGGGATGGGGTGGGGTATGGTGGGGTGTGGTGGATGGGGTGGGGTGGGGGGTGGGGTGGGATGGGGTGGGGTGGGGTGGGGTGGGATGGGGTGGGGTGGGGTGGGGTGGGGTGGGTGGGATGGGGTGGGGTGGGGTGGGGTGCGGTGGGGTGGGGGCCAATGGTGGGAGACACGGGACAGGAAGGAGATCACGGACAGAAGGCTGGGCTGTCAGGGACTGTGGTTGCCATGGAGGGGCTGAAAGTCAGCTTGTTTCCCAGGACAAGCCCTGTGGGAGGAGGAGGACAGTGTGGGCCTGGCTCAGCCCCTCAGTGATGCTATTGGAATCAGGCCCACACCCCCACACCCCCCCTACACCCCCACACCCACATCCAACTCAGCTCTGGGGGTTGTCTCCTCCTGCTGGTCTCCTCCAAGCCTCAGATGGTGACCCACGTCCACTCATCACGCCTCAGTCCCAGGGGGCAGAGAGAGGACTGGACCAACCACAGAACTTTCAAGCCTGTGCGTCCTCTCCATGGACAATAGCAGGGACCGACCATGAACGGCAGCTGATGGGCAGCCCAGAAGTCAGGTTGCAGTGGTGTTTCCTTCCTGTGGAGACCCTGTGGGTGTGGCAGAGGGAACAGGCTGCCTCTTGGATTCCTCACTGTAACACATAGAGAGTAACAATGACTGACCACGGGGACCGTAGTGACAGTTAAATGTGGGGCATTTGGGACAACGTCTAACAAAGAAGATAGTTAGTCTCCAACAAAGGATGAGGGGATTATAAAGAAGAGGGGGAGTCTCTGGTTCAATCAATCAATTTTCAAATAATCCTTCCGTCCTCCAGCAGTTTCTGCCCACACCATGTGCAGCCTGGTGCTGGGAAGAAGTTGTGACAAGAAGCCTTAGGGGTCTCAACAGGTGATCGAGGCTGAGACCCAGGACAGGACTGGCCCCTGCTCCTGACCCCTCTTCCTCCCTTCCCGGATGGGACTCACTCCAGATCCTCTGCCAGCTCCTGCTCTGCCCCTGGGTGTTCCTCCTGTCTCCTGACCCTGTGCCTCGCCTGGCCTCTCCCCAGGACTTCCAGCATGTCCTGTGGGCTGCTGCCCTCATTTCTGTGTCTCCTCCTGCCCCTGCTGCAGGTGTGCCAGGGAGAATGCCAGTCCCAGAGTGACCACACCATGCCCTAGTGAGCAAGACATATCGAGAGGGGCCTCCATTCCCTTTGCTTTAAATTAACCTCTGCCTTTTGGTGTCTCAGGACCTGGGCGAAGCCCCTTTCATCCCCAAGCTAGTCCAGACTGCACCAATTCTCTCAGCAGGGAATGACTACTGAGCACCAGATTGCTCTGAGGCAAAGTTCTTTTTCCCTTTTCCCAAGGTAGGCAAGGTTGAGCCCAGATTCATATTCTCCCTTTCTGACCCTTTTCTCCCTCCATTCTTTCCTGTCTCCACACAGCTTTAATTCTCTCCATCTGCCCAGAGTGGTGTATCTTCCTTTTTGACCCTGTTTCTTCCTCTCCGTGCTCCCTTTCCTCATCTTTGCCCTCATAGCTGCCTCTTTCCTTCCCTTCCATCTTCCCCTTTAACTTCATTTCAGACTCACTGAGAACATAAAAGAAGGCCCATAGAAATGCATCTATATACCATGTTCATGGATGGAGAGTTTCAGGGCCTCAGAGACGTCTATGCCTGCCAAGATTGCTCTACACATTGATAATAGGGTATCGCATGAAACAGGAAAAGTTTGTCCATCACTCAGCTGGTTTGGCTCAGTGGTTGAGCATGGACCCGTGAACCAGGGGGTTCATGCATGGGCACTTGCCCATGTTCTGGGATCTTTTCCCTGTAGGGGGTATGCAGGAAGCAGCCAATGAATGATTCTCTCATCATTGATGTTTTTTTCTCTCTCTCCCCCTTCCTTCCTAATTTTGAAATCAATTTATAAAACATATTTTAAGGAATGTTTTTGCATAAATTCATGTAGATCTGTACAGGCCAATACAACTTCAAAGGTGAGGCTAAGGTGGATGGGCGTACCAGATATTGGATCTACGCTGAAGCTCTGGAAAATCAGTGTGGTAGTCGCTAAGGCATGGACAGGTGAGGCAATGGAGCATATGAGTCAGAGACCACCTACACACACACACACACACACACACACACACACACACACACACACACAGACACAAACACACACAGACACACAGACACAGACACACTCACACACACACACATACATACACACACAGAGACACACACACACATACACACACACACATACACACACAGACACACACAGACACACACAGAGAGACACACACATGCACGCACGCATGCACATGCACACACATGCACGCACACACATACACGTGCGCGCGCACAGACACACACAGACACAAAGAGACACACACTCACTCACACACACAGACAGACACACTCACACACACACATACACACACACAGACACACTCACACACACACACACACACACACACACACACACCCAGAGACACACACACACACTAAGGTTGTGGCATTGCACACCAGTAGGACAAAATGGCAGGGAAGGAAAGTCATTAAATGCCCTTGTATTGGCTATCCAATACAAAATAAAAAATGACATGCCTATGTCATGCCATATACATATATGACAAAACTAATGCATTTGAAAACATTAAAAATTAAGGCATGTATACATGGAAAGACTTCATGAAGCGAGAGCCTAGCCACACATTGAAAGAAAGCATTTGCAGTGTAACTGACAAGGGTCACTATCCAGCTTGTCTGAAAGCTCTCCTAGAGCAAGAGGGACAGGAGGCTGCCTGCGGTGTCTTCCCCACCCTGTGAAGGCAGAGGGACCCAAACAGAGGACCAAGCCCAGAACAAGGAACTCAACACACATCTGTCCCTGATCCAAGGTCCACACTTTCCCATCATTCAACAGGTTGGTAGATAGCGTTCCTGGGCTCCGGCTTGGGCTGGGTGCAGGGTGGTGTGGGGAGGGCTCCAGCCTGGCCCTCCCAGGGGAGCAGGGCCTGCCCCATCCCCTCTCCCTGCCATCATCACTTTCACTTCCCTTTGCCAGCAGCCTGGGTCCTGCTGCACAGAGGAGCCTCTCTCCAGCAGAGGTCAGCTCTGTCCAGAGGGAGGGCCCCAGAGGAGGAGGGAAGGTGGGTCTGAGGCTGAGGAAGATCACACCCCAGGGCCCGCCCACCCCTGCAGCCAAAGCAGGAAGGAGGTGGGGCCTCAGCTGAGAAGGCTGGGAGTTTCTCCATCCAGGGACTTTCCTAAACCTGGGCCTGTGAGCAGAAATGCAGCACCAGCGCCGGGGACCAAGGGCAATGCAGCAGCAACAGGGAACCAAGAGTCCACTCTGGAGCCCTTGCCCGGGTACTGCCCCCACTCTGTCCTTCTCTGTAGCCCTTTCTACTTGGGGGCCCTCAGGTGACGCTGTCCTCAGCCTTGTCTTCCCCTTGGTCTAGCCTGGCTTCTTTCCCCCTCTGGGCACCTTCTCTGCAGGCCCCACTCCATGGGGGCTTTGCCCTCTTCTGGGGAAACCCCCACAATTGCTTCTGAATGGCCCCTCCTGCCCCTCGCCCAGGCCTGTTGTCCACTTGGTCCTCCTCTCAGTCTGCCAGTTGTGGGCTGGCTGTCCCCTCCCTGCCTGCGGGCCCTGCTCTGTGGCCTTTCCTGTGCCCTCTTGGCCATGAGACTTGCACTAAAGGATGAGTGGAGCACTGGGGGCATTTGGCTTGAAGCACTTGGATCCACTTTCTGTGCTACTGACCCCGTTATCCACTCAGAGTGAGAGGAGCTCGCTGAGCAGGAAGGGGAATCCTCTCTCCCAAGGTGCCTGTGAGCAGAAGAGCAAAGTCAGGCTGTCCCCAGAGGCATCCCCGCCCTCGCGTTTATAGGGCACCAACCGGTGGGGGACACGCTGTTTACATGAGAGGAGAAAAACCTCTCAGCCTTTGGGGCCCCGCTGCCAGCTGACGTCATGCAAGGGCTGGACATGGCTTTCCCTGGGCAAGGGACCGGCTCTGTCACTCAGCAACTCTGTGACTTGGACAGGCTACTCCCCTCTCTGTGTCCCATTCCCTCCTCTGTAAAATGGGGTGAGGCCCCTGGATTGGGGAGGAATAGAGGAGTTCAGATACAAGGAGCTCTTAGAACAGTAGCCAAAGCCTGTGAATTTAGGTGTTAGCCTGTCATCCTATCTAATAAAAGAGAAACATGGTAATTGGCGTACGACCGCTACCCTTCCCATTGGCTAATCAGGGAGATATGCAAATTAACTGCCAGCCAAGATGGCGGCCTGCAGCCAGGCAGCTTGAAACTAACATGTGGCTTGCTTGCTTCAGTGATGGAGGAAACCAATGTTCCCCGCCTGCCTTGCAGGCCTCTGAGCCTGCAGTTTGAAACATTTTAACAAATATAGAAGCTAAAAAATAAACCCAGAAACCAGCTTTCAGAAAGCTGGGATCTCAGAGCTGGAGTCAGAGCTGGAGTTATACATTGTTTTGATTACCTACTTTCAGCAGCAGAGGCCTAAGAGCTGGAGCCTCAGAGCTAAAGCTGGCCCAGAATTAAAAAAAAGAAAAGAAAAAAAGCAGTTGGGAGCTTCCGTCACCTGCCAGCCTGAAAACAGCCCTCAGCCCCTCACCCAGGCTGGCCAGGCACCCCAGTGGGGACCCCAACCCTGATCCAGGACACCCTTCAGGGCAAACCAGCCAGCCCCACCCATGCACCAGGCCTCTATCCTATATAGTAAAAGGGTAATATGCCTCCCAGCACCGGGATCAGCGGAGCCGAGATGCCCCCCGGCACCGGGATCAGCGTGACAGGGGGCAGCGCCCAAACCCCCTGATCACCCTGCGGCTCTGTGTGTGACGGGGGTGGGGCCACAACCTCCCTATCCGCCCTGCTCTGTTCGTGACAGGGGAAGGCGACCCAACCTCCTGCTCTGTGCCTGATAGGGGGGAGCTCCCCAACCTCTGATCGCCCTGCGGCTCTGTGTGTGACAGGGTGCAGCACTCCAACCCCCTGATCAGCCCTGCTCTGTGTGTGACACAGGGTGCGGAGCCCCAACCTCCCCCTCGCCCCCACGGGCCCTGCTCTGTGTGTGACAGGGTAGAGCCATAACCTCCCCATTGGCCCTGCCCTGAGTGTGAGAGTGGTGACGTCCCAACCCCCTGATCCACCCTGCTCAGTGTGTGACAGGGGGCGGTGCCCCAATTCCCCTATCGGCCCTACTCTCTGAGTGACAGGGGGGAGCTCCTCAACCCCCTGATGGGCCCTGCTCTGTTCGTGACAGGGGGCAGCGCCCCAACCCCCGGATTGGCCCTGCTCTGTGCGTGACAGGGGGTGGCGCCGCAACCTCCCGATCTGCCCTGCTCTGTGCATGACAGGGGGTGGCGCCCCAACTCCCCAATCGGCCCTGCTCTGAGCCCAACCAGGGGCTGTACCTAGGGATTGGGCCTGCCCTCTGCCACCCGGGAGCAGGTCTAAGCCAGCAGGGCGTTATCTCCCGAGGGTTCCCAGAGTGTGAGAGGGCACAGGCCGGGCTGAGGGACCCTCCCGCTTCCCCTCAAGTGCACAAATTTTTGTGCACCGGGCCTCTAGTTAAATAATAATAATAAACATGCATAGGTGAAATATCAGTCATGAATTGCACCTTAATATGAAAATCTAATGTTTGGGGGTGGAGGCAGTTTTAATACTCATTTCTGTATTCAAATCATTGGGGTTGGGGGATTGGGTGTGTGTTGTTGTAAGCAGCAGAGCCAGGCCCTAAGGGAGAGGACAGGAGCCCCCCCCCACTCGCCCCACTGTCCCTGCAGCCCCTGCCCTGCTGTTCTCCCCTAGATGAAGGCAGGGGTTACTGGGAGGCAGGGTGCCCAGGGTGTCCATGGGGTGTGTTCAGGAGTCACCGGATGGGTGAAACTCGTAGGAACACTGAATTGTCTGTTTTCTCTCTTGCCCACTGCAAACCAATGAGAAGCATCTATCCCAAGACCTTCTACTCCAACTTCAAAAACCTAGAGGGCTATTGGCCAAAGTCTACGCGCCTCTGCTTTGAAGTGGAAACATGGGAGGATGGCTCATTTCTTGACTATCAAAATGGTGTCTTTCGAAACCAGGTATGTGCCGCATGATGCTGTCATCAGAGGCAGGAGCTAAGCCAGGGAAAGATGTGGGGAGATGATAATATGGAAAATGCCAGAGGCTTCTTCCCACAACACTGTCCTATGTTTTAGCCCTGGATGCCCCTGCCTGACCCTCCCAAATTACCATAGGCCAGCAGTCACCAACGGGTGGTCTGTGGACCACTGATGGCCCATGAGGTCTGAAAGGTTGGTGACTGCTGCCATAGACAATGGCATTTGACTTATCCACAAGGCCTCCTCTAGTCACTAGAGTCTATTGAACTTGCTGGCCCTCAGTCTCCACCTCTTTCAGGTACTTCAAACTGTCTTGGAGGAAAGGGCATCTAGGCTTGGCTAAAAGTGCTGATAGGCTTATGTGTATAGAAAAGAGTACATTCGATTGGACTCACATACATAAATGCTTTTTCCATATTCAAAAGCAAAATTTTCATAAAGGCCTGTTTCACCTCCCTGTCCTCTTTCTCAGTGTTTGCTCTACTGTTATTAGAATTCAGCCACTCAGCCAAATTAGCAAAATGGGTCTCAGATCTAGATCATACATACATCAAAGTAAGCACTGTTCTTAAAGCATTCTCCTTGGGAGCTCAGGCTGTGGGCCACCTCAGAGTTAATGCTCACATCCCGACATTTCTCTGATAGGCTATACATAATCCTCTGTTATGTACTCTGGTTTATCATAAGGAATCTCCCACAGGCTAAGCTTGATACTCACGATGTTGGTTGTAGGAGAATTGCAAAAATGAATGTGTTTGCCATACTTTAAATACCTGGATTAGAGCCACAAAAATGTGAAATGCTATCTCTATATATATAAAAGCCCAATGACTGAATGGTGGAATGACTAGAACGACCAGTCAACCAGTCACTATGATGTGCAATGACCACCAGGGGGCAAACGCTTAATACATGAACTGCCCCCTGGTGGTCAGTGTGCTTCCACAGTGGGAATGGAGCTTGGCTGACTGGGATGAGCAGTGCCCGCACAGAAGGCCGATCCTCACAGGCTGCGCCCACACACAGGTGCAAAAATACGTGCACCAGGCCTCCAGTCTATATATATATAAAAGCCAAGCGACCTGAACCCCGGAACGACCAGCTGCTTTGATGCACACTGTGGCCCTGATCAGCCCCCCCATACCCTAATTGGGGATGGGCCAGCCAACCCCCCAAACCCCCTCCCCTGGGCAGGCCCCACTCTGATCAGCACCGGCCACTCCAATTGGTGGCAGGCTGGCTGGACCCCACCTGTCCCTGAATTCGTGCAACAGGCCTCTAGTTATAAATGAGATACACACACACACACACACACACAATAAGGAACATAGCATGTCTGTGAGATCTGGCATATGAAGGGTTGGGAAATATTAAAAATACTAGAGACTCTGAACCCTTTGAAAGCACAAACTAACCAACTAATGCTGAATTGACATGCAGACCTAGTTAAGCTGAGTTTTGATGGGAAAACATGAGATTGAAATCTCATTAAAATGTACTTAAATACGCATTACAAGGTTTTCCCCATTTTTTTTCCTACAGCAATGGCAGTTTCCCAATAATTGAAAAGTGATTCTCTTCCCAGTAATGTAGTTGTCACTTACTGTGTGTTTTCTTCTTCGTCTTTCTCTGTGCTTTCAAACACTTAAAATGCTTGAGCACTTTCTTTTCAGAAAGTTACGACATTACCCTTAAAAATAATTTAATTTTAGCCGAAACAGGTTTGGCTCAGTGGATAGAGCATCGGCCTGTGGACTGAAAGGTCCCAGGTTCGATTCCGGTCAAGGGCATGTACCTGGGTTGGGGGCACATCCCCAGTAGGAGATGTGCAGGAGGCAGCTGATCGATGTTTCTCTCTCATCGATGTTTCTATCTCTCTCCCTTCCTCTCTGTGAAAAATCAATAAAATATATTTAAATAAATAAATAAAAATAATTTAATTGTAAATGCTCATTTAAAGGTGTCTGTGCATCTGCTATGCCCCTTTCCCTAGGAGCCAGCTCTGAGACATTGTTCAGCAGCTGTTCAATGTTCATTATCTTTAAGCCCAGTACCAAGTGCAACTGGCGTCTGTTACACGCTGGGTCTAGTTTTCCTCCATCTTCCAGGGCTTCGTGGAATAAGAAACGAATCTAGTACAAATGAAGAGTAAATGTTTCTGGGCAACAGTAGAGTTAGCAAGCGGATTATTTATCCACAGACGCACATCAGTCCGCTTGAGCAGGCGTTCGGCACATTGGAATGTAAAGGGATCAGCCTCCTGTGTTTGAAGTCAGTTTTCCTTTGCTGTGTTCTTTAGAATGAGGGTGGGGGCCTAGGTGTCCTTATCAAGCTGTCGTCCATGGCACGTGCCTGTGAGGGAGCCCGGGCCCTGCTGTGCCCTCGTGCGGGGCAGTCCCGGGCGAGCATGAGTGTTTGGTAGAGGAGCCCTCACGTTAAACAAAACCACCGTAGAGTACAGTGTACAGTTGTGTTGCTGATTTTCCTGTGAAATATAAAATATTTTAAGCTATTTTTTTCAAAAGTGGTAACATCTTAATGCAAATAAAAACCTTTTTGGTGTTGTAAGATTTAGCTTATGAATCGTTCAACTTGAAGTGAAAGAGATGACCAGGTCATTGTTAATGACTCAGTCCATCAACAATATATGTATTTTTGTAAAGGAAAAGGACTTGTAGATATTTAATATATTTTTATTGATTTCAGAGAGGAAGGGAGAGAGAAAAAGAAACATCAATGATGAGAGAGTATCATTGATAGGCTGCCTCCTGCCCACCCCCTACTGTGGATTGAGCCCGCAACCCGGGCATATGCCCTTTGCCGGAATCTAACCTGGGGTCCTTCAGTCCACAGGCTGATGCTCTATCCACTGAGCCAAACCAGCTAGGGCAGCACTTGTAGATATTTAATCAGTACAAGATATATGTCTGTTTTGCAGAAATAAAATGGTGCTTAGAGATTCTCTTTAAATATTTTTTGTGCTGAAATGCATTTTCTGTTGACCTGTGGAATGTTCTGTACAAAACTGTATGGTCGAACTGTTGGGCTAGATACTTACGTTTTTTAAAATCTGGACTTAGCCAAGTATACGTGACCATGTTAAAAATAGTATCTTTGTTATTAAAATGTTGATTGCAAAAAAAGAAAAAAAAGAAATAGGGTCTAGGACAGTTGGGGCTGCTGTGGCCAATGCCTTATGGGGCCCTAAGAAGTGCTCTGCTGGCTGGGTCCTCCCCCAGCTACCCCTTCCTCTTCCAGGCCCAGGATGTGGAATCCCCCAGAGGAGAACCCACACCCACTTCCTGCCTGCCTCCCGCCTGCTCTGAGCCAAGCACTAAGGTCTCCTGTGCAGCATCCAGCACACGCCAGCCCTCCCTTCTCCACCCAGACTGCAGATGTCTCAGAGCCCCTCTTGATGGACATGGTGTCACTGGGCAGTACTTTCCCGTAGGAAGCGTAATCAGGGTCACTCAGGTCATGTAACCTTTTCTAGTACCCAGGGGTCAAACTTTCAGAGAAATCGCTCAATTTAATGTTGATAACGTACTTTGTAATAGATCTAAGATATTGTTTCAACATATCTGTAATAATAAAAGGGTAATATGTTAATTAGACCGGACGTCCTTCTGGACACCATTCCTGATGTCCCTCCGGACGAAGCCGGGGCTGGGCAAAGCCACCTGGGTCCCGATGCCTGCCAGGGGCCAGAGGAGGGAAGCCGGTGCCGGCAGCCGGGCGAAGTAAGGCCTACTCTTGCACGAATTTTCATGCATCGGGCCTCTAGTAGTTAATATAAAAGTTCTTCGTGAGATAGTTTACACTCTTCTTCCATACCACGTCACGGAGATAAGGAGTGTCTTCCGTATTTGTCCCACACGTCAGTGCAGGCGAGCCGCATTTCAAGAGCACAGCAGACACCTGTGCTAGTGGCTCCCTGTGGGCAGCACGGCTCTGGGCCCTCCAGGCAGACAGCACCCAGGGAACAAGCCTGGACCCAGCGGCCTGGCCTGGAGCGGGCCCTCAGGATGTTGCAGTTCTTGGGTGCGTGTGGGAAGGGATGCGGAAATAAAGCATCAGGGAGGGGAGGAGTTTACAAAGGGATGAATAGCTCCACTGGGGATGCTCAGTGGGTGAGCATCGACCCCTGGACCAAGAGTCACTGGTTAGATTCCATTCAGGGCACAAGCCCAGGTTGCAGGTTTGATCTCCAGTGGGGGGTGTGCAGGAGGCAGCTGTTCCATGCTTCTCTCTCATCAATGTTTCTCTCTCTCCTTTCCCTTCCTCTCTCTAAAAATCAATACAAATAGCCCTCGCTGGTTTGGCTCAGTGGATAGAGAGAGCATCAGCCTGTGGACTGAACGGTCCTGGGTTTGATTCAGGTCAAGGGTACGTGGCCAGGTTGTGGGCTCAATCCCCAGCAGGGGTCGTGCAGGAGACATCCAATCAATGATTCTCTCTCACCATTGACATTTTATCCCTCTCACTCTTCTGATCTGAAATCAATAAAAATATATTTTAAAAAATAAAAATCAATAAAAACATATTTTTTAAAAAATAAAAAGGGGATAAATCAATCAACAACATGACCCTGAGACTATTGCTCCCTGTCCCCTGGTGCCCCCCCGCCCCCCCAGTCCTATCACATGCCTGCTCTGTCACATGCCTGCTTTGTTACGAGGGTCCCCCCACCCTCTCTCCATCTCTCCCAGTTGTATCCTGGCCACGCTGAACTCTGCTTCCTGGATTGGTTCCATGAGAAGGTTCTGTTTCCTGATGAGATTCAGTGTCCTGATGCACAATACCATGTCACCTGGTACATATCCTGGAGCCCCTGCTTCGAGTGTGCAGAGCAGGTGGCTCGCTTCCTGAATGAGCACGAGAACGTGGACCTGAGCATGTCCGCCGCCCGCCTGTACTTGTGTGAGGACGAAGATGAGCGGGGGCTTCGAGATCTGGTTGCTGCAGGGGCCAAGGTGGCCATGATGGCTCCAGAGGGTGAGAGCAGAGGGAGCTGGGGCAGGAATGGGGCAGCGGAGGGGCGGGGGGGGGCTTGTAGAGGCACCCAGGGAGAGTGAGTGGCAGGGGAACTTGGGAAACTGAGGCAGGAGTGAAGATACCTGGCAAGGAGGAAATTGGGCCCTGAGTGGGGTTGCCCAGGGGAAGCTCAGGAGAGAAAGGCTCCTAGGCCTGACCTGCCTGCTCTCTCCCCTCTTTGCTGCAGACTTTGAATACTGTTGGGATAACTTTGTGTACAACGGGGGATGGGACTTCCCGTATTGGAAGAAAGTGCGAAGAAATTATGGTCGTCTGCAGCAGCAGCTTGATGAAATCCTCTGGTATGAGTTTCCTCCCGCGCCCCCCCCCCCCCCCTTACCTCCCACAACCTTCACCTGAGTCTGGGCCTCTCTGCTCCTTCAGGTGCCTCCCCACCCCGACCCTCCCTCCCTCCACCCCTCAGCGCCTCCCTCTCCCCCAGCAAAGGTGCTCCCCCCTCCTCGGTCCTCCCATCTCATCACATTAACCAAATGTTGTTATTAAACCGAACACAAGTGGTCATGAATGTGTATGAGTGTGGCCATCAGAAGACTGAGGAGACAGAGAATGCCTGCGTTCGGTGGCTACGGCTTCCTTAGTAAGAAACTGTAGCCCAGCCCCTGTGATGTGAATGCGCCTAGTATTAAGAGTAACTATTTTTTAAAAATATATCTTTATTGATTTTAGAGAGGAAAGGAGAGGGGGAGAGAGATGGAAACATCAATAATGAAAGAGAATCATTGATCTGCTGCCTCCTGCACACCCCACACTAGGGATTAGGCCCGAAAACCAGGCATGTGCCCTGATGGGGTGTCGAACCATGATCTCCTGGTTCAGAGCCCGCTGCTCAACCACTGAGCCAACTGGTCGGGCTGAGCAGCTATGCTTAATTAGGCCTTTGTTCACGATGTAAAAGCTCTTCCTGCTCAACTCCCTTTGTCCTCAGGAAGGTCCTGATAAGTTGCTAATGTCTGTGTGTTTTTGTATCCTCAGGGACTGAGGAAGATTCATGACTTTATTTTTGGGACAGAATGATGTCTCCAAGCGGCTGGCTCCCGGGGCTGAATGGAAGAGCCTTGCTAAAACTGAAGCAGCACAGCTTTCTCTCCCTGAAGCTCCCCTCCCCAAGTCCCTCTGCAATAAAAGGCTAATGTGCAAATTGTCCCCTTGACCGGAAGTTCAACCAGGAGGGAGGGCCCATCCGCCAACCCCTCAGGGCCTTCCACCTCCCCCCCCAACCCCCCCAATTAATGGAACCAAAGTTTACTGGGAGAAGCCAGTCCTGGAGAAGGGATAGCTGGGGTTCCAAGTGCAGGCCGGTGTCTGGAGCCTCCTTTCCATGTGACGGGGGGAGTAGTCTGGTGTCCAAGCTAATTAAAGTCTAATAGTCCATGTGTGGAGGCCAGGTGGACACAGGGGTGGGCTCCCCCAACACAGGAAGGAACGTCAGGAAGCCATTGCTGCCAGGGAGAAGAGAGAGGGCGAGAGGAAGTGCGGGCCTTTTACTTTAGGGGGTGGGCAGTCTTGCTAGCTCCTAATTGGTCTTTTCAAAGAATTCTGCCTAGGCAACATCCTTGGGATTGGCTTATATGCCTTACTGCCTTGTGATTGGTTATCTGCATGCGATCTCAGCAGTATCCATACATTTTAAAGTTCATGCCTCTCTTGCAAGTGCCCTTCCTTCCCCACCCAGTTGGGTGCCTTAGTAACTCCGCCTCATTGGGTTCCCGGTTCTACTTCCTTTGCCGTGGTCCCACCCCTACCTACCGGCTTCCTTCCGTCTCCTCACAAGGAGGGAGGCACAGGTGTGGACCACACTCTTGACTGACTGGGTCATCGAACCAGGCAAAGTGGTCGGCTCAGAATCTCTCCTCCGCCTGGAGATGAAGACCAAAGCAGAAGGTCAGTCTCAGAGATCCATGGGGACCTCAAGGGCATCTTCTCCCAACAGCCCCTCCTGCTCCTGGCACACCTGCACTCTGCCCAGCTCAGGTGGTGCAGGAACCCTCCAGGCCAGTGGGAGCGCTGTCTCCATGCAGCCCAGCCGCCCTGGGTAGTCGCTTGCCTCCAACAGGTACGTCCAGGTGTTAGCTGCAGAGCTGGGCGATGACTCTGAAGCCAGACAACCAATGGGTCCGGGCTGCCTGTCACTACTTGAGCCAGGTCAGCAGAGACAGGGTTGAGTCGTATATGCGAGTTTATTCCAACAAGGCCGGCAGTGTGGGAGAGCGGCAGGTCATCCATGAAAATCCGCTCTTCCCCATAAACCAGCTACTGATATTGGGTAGAAGGACAGAGATTACATGGGAAGTAGGAGTGACAGCCATGGGGAGCAGGCCAGGGGAATGATGCAGGCTACAGGCAGTGCAGGCTGGGAACTGGTAAGGAACGGCGTCTCGGAACTGGATTGTTTCAGTAACAAGGTGGTGAATCTTTCCATGATGATCGGCAGTTCTCGAAAAAGGAGAATGGGCTGCATTCCCAGGTTAACTCCCATGTCCCGGGGATACAAGTCTCAGCCAGGTCAGCATGTGCTTCCTCTAATCAGAACAGAACAGCCACCACTACCAGAGCATGATTCATACTTCTTACAACTACAGCTAGTCCCCACTCCTCGATGTCTGCCCCTAACAACTCCACAGTCACGTGGGACCAACGAGGCTCCCAGCTCACTGCTAGGCCAGCCTCAGGATACATGAGGTCTGGGTCCTCGGGGCCCACTGTGCAGCCGCCTGGAACCCCTGTGTCCTGTCAGCGAGCTGGGGGAAGAGGGGGAGAAAGGGGCAGGTGACCAAGCTAGCTGCTGCTGAGGAAGGTCCCACAAGCTTCCATATGGAGTTTATTTCCACATCTCCTGGCCAGGACTGTCACCCAGCCACACCTGGCAGCAAAGGAGTTCAGGAAATGGAGCCTTCATGCTGGGTAACTGGGTAAGCATCAGGGGCTATACATGCTGAAACAGGAGCATTAACACTGGGACATGCGTCGTCTCTACCACACATGTGAGATTTTCAGCAGTAAATGGGAAGCATGCATGTGCTGGATTGGAGAGTATCCCCTCCACATCACGTCCTGCTCAGAGCCTCAGAATGCACCCCTATTTGGCCATAGGGTCCTCGCAGATGGAGTCATTTAGGGTGAGGCCATATGAAGTGTGTGTGGGGCGGGGGCGGGGGGGCTATTCTAATCTGACTGGTGTCCTGTAAGAAGAGGCGACATGGACTCTCAGGGGGTAGCCATTTGAGGACAGGTTGGAGGGAGGTTCTACAAGTCCAGGACTTAGGGCCACACCAGGGGGACAGGCCCAGCTGTAGCAGACACAGCAACCTTCAGAGAAAGCACAGCCTGCGGACACCTTGGTCTCAGACCTCTGTCCTCCAGAGCTGTGAGAGGATAGCTTTCTGCTGCTAAGAGCACCCGGTGTGTGGTAATTTGTTAAGGTTAGGGCCTGGCCGGCATGGATTGGTGGTTGAGCATCAACCTGTGAACCAGAAGGTCAGGGTTCGATTCCCAGTAGGGGCACATGCCCGGGTTGCGAGCTCAATCCCCAGTGGGGGGCATGCAGGAGGCAGTCAATCAATGATTCTCTCTCATCATTGATATATCTCCCTCTCTCCCTCTCCCTTCCTCTCTGAAATTAATCTATATATATAAAAGCCTAATATGCTGAGTGTCTGACCATTTGACTGTTTGACCAATTGCTATGACACACACTAACCACCAGGGGGAATACACCCGACCAGTAGGTTACCTTGCTGGTGTGGTCCTGCCACTGGGGACTGGGCGAGATAGCTGGACATGCCCTGGACACCTCGTGTGGTACCTCCCCAGCCAGCATGCCTCCCGGATTGCAAGAGGGCCCAGGCCAGGCCGAGGGTCCCCACTGGTTCACAAATCTGTGCACCAGGCCTCTAGTAAAAATACATTTACCAAAAAAATGCTGGATCTGGTGGGTGGCTTTGGAGCCAGGGAGGCTGGTTCTGGTCCTCCCCACTCTGCCCCCTCCTAATTGAGTGGCCCTGGGCAAAGCCACCAGGGTCTCCATCTCCCACGTCTGCCAGCGCTCTGCTGAGATTCCAGGATGGTTAGTGATTGGCAGCTCCTCCCATTCCCATGAGGGCTGCTCTCAGCGGGGAGCCTTGGACAACATGTGCTCTCTGCTGGTGTGGGGCCCTGTGAGCAGATCCAGCCATTCCCTCTGCTGTGAGGCCAGAGTTACTGAGCTCCTGCCAGCAGGCAGCCCGCGTCCTGCAGCTTCTCCCTCACACTGACCTGTCAGTGCGGACCGTCTCCTGAAATCAGTCCCTCTGGTCACCTCCTGAGGCAGAGAGGAGGGTCATCTGACAGCTGGGGAAACTGAGGCCCTGAGGAGCCATTGGACTTGTCCAGCAGCCCCCAGCTGGGAAAGAGCCCGGCACAGGCTCCTGACTGTACAGGGGAGGCCCTACCTTCCCCCCTCGGGCCCCCTTCTCCCCTCTCCCCCCAGGACGTCTCCTGCTGCCGACTCGAAGGACCAGTTCTCACTGCTCCTGCCTTTAAAGATGAGGGTGACCTGTCCCACAGCTTCTTGCTGGTCCCCAGTGCTCGTGCGGCCTTGACCAAAGTGGTGTGGCCCTGGGAGAGCGTCGGGCAGCATCACAGGCCTGGGTTAGAGTCCTGGCACCTGGCTCTGCCACCCACCCGCTGTGAGGTGTCAGGCAAGGCCTTTCCCTCTGAGCCTCGGCCTCCCCATCTGTGCGATGGGTATCAGGGCCCGACCTTTGGGGCTGCTTGGGAAGCAAAGGTGTGTGAAAGCCCTCTGCAGCCCGTGAGTGTGGGCTCACACATGTGAGTATCTCCTGATGGTAATTAGGGGTCAGCCAGTCATTCTTTGGTTTCTTCAGCAGGTCTTGATTGAGATCACAGGATGTGCCAGGCTGAGGGAAGGGCTGGGGATTACTGTGTCCTCAGGCCTTTCTAATTCCACTCCCTGGAGAGGACGCTGGAGGGAGGGGCTTCCCTGCAGACAGGATCCCTCTGCCCTTCCCAGGACCTGGCCCAGGCAGGATGCAGTGCAGGCAGCAGCTGTCTGTCCTGCCGTGTCTCTGTGGAGCCTGAATCATGCTGAGCGTGCCCCTGGCAGCTGGGCATCCTGCACACGGCCTTCCAGGCAACCAAGGCTCCAGGTCTCTCACCACAGGCTTCTGCTCACATGTCCGGACCCCCCGGTCACAGCCTCACACAGGACTGTGAGGGACTGGGACTGAGTCCTTTAGTGAGAGACATTGGAGGGATAGAGAATAAGGACAGTCATACGCTTGTGACCAAAGCAGTAGGAGGGGACTGAGTCAGGAGGACGCAGAGCCAGAGGGAAGACTTGATAGACCTGAGGAGATGGAAGTGACCTGAGGAGATGGAAGAAGAGGGGAGAGGGGAGGAGGGGAGAGAGGGGTGGTGGGGTGGGGTGGGGTGTGTGGGGTGGGGTGGGGTGTGGTGGGGTGGGGTGGGTTGGGGTGGGGTGTGGTGGGATGGGGTGTGTGGGGTGGGGTGGGGTGGGGTGGGGTGTGTGTGGTGGGGTGGGGTGTGTGGGGTGGGGTGGGTTGGGGTGGGGTGTGGTGGGGTGGGTGGGGCAAAGCAGGGCCGGGAGCCAATGGTGGGAGACACGGGACAGGAATGAGATCAAGGACAGAGGGCTGGGTTGTCAGGGGACTGTGGCCGCCATGGAGGGGCTGAAAGTCAGCTTTTTTTCAGGACAAGCCCTGTGGGAGGAGGAGGACAGTGTGGGCCTGGTCAGCCGCTCAGTTGATGCTGTTTAAACCGGGCCCACACCCCACACCCCCAGCTCAGCTCTCGGGGGTTGTCTTCTCCTCCTGGTCTCCTCCAAGCCTCAGATGGTGACCCACGTCCACTCATCACGCCTCAGTCCCAGGGGGCAGAGAGAGGACTGGACCAACCACAGAACTTTCAAGCCTGTGCGTCCTCTCCATGGACAATAGCAGGGACTGACCATGAACGGCAGCTGGTGGGCAGCCCAGAAGTCAGGTTCCAGTGGTGTTTCCTTCCTGTGGAGACCCTGTGGGTGTGGCAGAGGGAACAGGCTGCCTCTTGGATTCCTCACTGTAACACATAGAGAGTAACCATGACTGATCTCGGGGGCTGTAGTGACAGTTAAATGTGGGGCATTTGGGATAATGTCTAACAAAGAAGATAGTTAGTCTCCAACAAAGGATGAGGTAATAATAAAGAAGAGGGGAAGACTCTGGTTCAATCAATCAATTTTCAAATAATCCTTCCGTCCTCCAGCAGTTTCTGCTCACACCATGTGCAGCCTTGTGCTGGGAAGAAGTGGTGATAAGAAGCATTAGGGGTCTCAGCAGGTGGTCAAGGCTGAGACCCAGGACAGGGCTGACCCCTGCTCCGGACCCCCTCCTCCTGCCTTCCCTGATGGGGACTCCCTCCTTATCCTCTCCCAGCTCCTGCTCTGACCCCTGTGTGATCCTCCTGTCTCCTGACCCTGTGCCTCGCCTGGCCTCTCCCCAGGACTCCCAGATGTCCTGTGGGCTGCTGCCCTCATTTCTGTGTCTCCTCCCTCCCCTGCTGCAGGTGTGCCAGGGAGAATGCCAGCCCCAGAAGCGATGCCACCATGCCCCAGTGAGCAGGGCATATTGAGAGGGGCCTCCATTCCCTTTGCTTTAAATTCACTCTGCCTTTAGGTGCAGACTCACTGTGTCTCAGGACCTGGGCGAAGCCCCTTTCATCCCCAAGCTTGTCCAGACTGCACCAATTCTCTCAGCAGGGAATGACTACTGAGCACCAGATTGCTGAGGCAAAGTTCTTTTTCCCTTTTCCCAAGGTTGCAGGGAGACAAGATTCAGCCCGGATTCACACCCTCCCTCTCTGCCCCTTCCCTCCCTCCATTCTTTCCTCTCTCCTCCCTGCTTTGCTTCCCTCCATCTGCCCAGAGTGGTGTATCCTCCTTTTTGATCCTGTTTCTTCCTCTCCGTGCTCCCTTTCCTCTTCTTTGCCCTCATGGCTGCCTCTTTCCTTCCCTTCCAGCTTCCCCTTTAACTTCATTTCAACTCACTGAGAACATAAAAGAAGGCCCATAGGAATGGAGATATATCCCATGTTCATGGATGGAGAGTTTCAGGGCCTCAGAGACATCTATGCCTGCCAAGATTGCTCTACACATTGATAATAGGGTATCGCATGAAACATGAAAAGTTTGTCCATCAGTCAGCTGGTTTGGCTCAGTGGTTGAGCATGGACCCGTGATCCAGGAGGTTCATGCATGGGCACCTGCCCAGGTTCTGGTATCTTTTCCCAGTAGATGGTATGCAGGAAGCAGCCAATGAATGTTTCACTCATCACTGATTTTTTTTTCTCTCTCCCCCTTCCTTCCTGATTTGAAATCAATTTATAAAACATATTTTAAGGAATGTTTTCGCATAAATTCATGTAGATCTGTACAGGCCAATAGAACTTCCAAGGTGAGGCTAAGGTGGATGGGCGTACCAGATATTGGATCTACCCTGAATCTCTGGAAGATCAGTGGGGTAGTCACCCAAGCATGGACAGGTGAGGCAATGGAGCATATGAGAGAGTCAGAGACCACACACACACACACACACACACACACACACACACACACACTAAGGTTGTGGCATTGCACACCAGTAGGACAAAATGACAGGGAAGGAAAGTCATTAAATGTCCTTGTATTGGCTATTCAATACAAAATAAAAAATGACATGCCTATGTCATGTCATATACATACATGATAAAATGAATACATTTGAAAACATTAAAAATTAAGGCATGTATACATGGAAAGACTTCATGAAGTGAGACCCTAGCCACACATTGAAAGAAAGCGTTTGCAGTGTAACTGACAAGGGTCACTATCCAGCTTGTCTGAAAGCTCTCCTAGAGCAAGAGGGACAGGAGGCTGCCTGCGGTGTCCTCCCCACCCTGTGAAGGCAGAGGGACCCAAGCAGAGGACCAAGCCCAGAACGAGGAACTCAACGCACATCTGTCCCTGATCCAAGGTCCACACGTTCCCGTCATTCAGCCGGAGGCAGGTGGAGAGCCTGCACTGGGCTCAGGCTTGGGCTGGGTGCAGGGTGGTGTGGGGAGGGCTCCAGCCTGGCCCTCCCAGGGGAGCAGGGCCTGTCTCATCCCCTCTCCCTGCCATCATCACTTTCACTTTCCTTTTGCCAGCAGCCTGGGTCCTGCTGCACAGAGGAGCCTGTCACCAGCAGAGGTCAGCTCTGTCCAGAGGGAGGGCCCCAGAGGAGGAGGGAAGGTTGGTCTGAGGCTGAGGAAGATCACACCCAAGGACCCGCCCACCCCCCCACCCCTCACAGCCAAAGCTGGAAGGAGGTGGGGCCCAGCTAAGAAGGCGGGAAGTTTGTTTATACAGGGACTTTCCTAAAACCTTAGCCTGTGAGCAGAAGTGCAGCACCAGCGCCGGGGACCAAGGGCAATGCAGCAGCAACAAGGGAACCAAGACTTCACTCCGGTGCCCTGGCCCAGGTACTGCCCCCACTCTGTCCTCCTCTGTAGCCCTTTCTATTTGGGGGCCCTCAGGTGACGCTGTCCTCAGCCTTGTCCTCCCCCTGGTCTAGCCTGGCTTCTTTCCCGCTCTGGGCACCTTCTCTGCAGGTCCCACTCCATGGGGGCTTTGCCCTCTCCTGGGGAAGCCTCCACAATTGCTTCTGAATGGCCCCTCCTGCCCCTCGCCCAGGCCTGTTGTCCACTTGGTCCTCCTCTCAGTCTGCCAGTTGTGGGCTGGCTGTCCCCTCCCTGCCCGCGGGGCTGCTGCTCTGTGGCCTTTCCTGTGCCCTCTTGGCCATGAGACTTGCACTAAAGGTTGAGTGGAGCACTGGGGGCATTTGGCTTGAAGCACTTGGATCCACTTTCTGTGCTACTGACCCCGATATCCACTCAGAGTGAGAGGGACTCGCTGAGCAGGACATGAAATCCTGTCTCCCAAGGTGCTGGCACTGTGAGCAGAAGAGCAAAGTCAGGCTGTGCCCAGAGGCATCCCCGCCCTCGCGTTTATAGTGCAATGAGGGAGAAAAGCCTCTCAGCCAATGGGGCCCCGCTGCCAGCTGACGTCATGCAAGGGCTGGACATGGCTTTGCCTGGGCAAGGGACTGGCTCTGTCACTCAGCAGCCCTGTGACTTGCACAGGCTACTCCCCTCTCTGTGTCCCGTTCCCTCCTCTATAAAATGGGGTGAGGCCCCTGAATTGGGGAGGAATAGAGGAGTTTAGATACAAGGAGCTCTTAGAACATTAGCCAGAGCCTGTGTATTTAGGTGTTAGCCTGACATTAAATAATAATAATAAACATACATAGGTGAAAGGTGAATCATGAATTGCACCTTAATATGAAAATCTAATGTTAGGGGGTAGAGGCAGTTTTATTACTCATTTCTGTATTCAAATGACTGGGGTAAGGAGCTGGACGTGTACTGTTGGAAGCAGCAGAGCCGGTCCCTAAGGGTGAGGACAGGAGCCCCTCTCCTCTCCCCACCCCCCCGCCCCACTGTCTCTGCAGCCCCTGCTCTCCTGCTCTCCCCCAGCTGAAGGCAGGGGTTACTGGGAGGCAGGGTGCCCAGGTTGTCCATGGGGTGTGTTCAGGAGTCACTGGATGGGTGAAACTCATAGGAACACTGAATTGTCTGTTTTCTCTCTTGCCCACTGCAACCCAATGAGAAGCATGTATCCCAACACCTTCGACTTCAACTTCCAAAACCTAAATAGCTATGGGCGGAAGTCTACCTTCCTCTGCTTTGAAGTGGAAAGATGGAAGGATGGCTCATTTCTTGACTATCAAAATGGTGTCTTTCGAAACCAGGTATGTGCCCCCACGATGCTGTCATCAGAGGCAGGAGCTAAGCCAGGGAAGAATGTGGGGAGATGATAATATGGAAAATGCCAGAGGCTTCTTCCCACAACACTGTCCTGTGTTTTAGCCCTGGATGCCCCTGCCTGACCCTCCCAAATCACCATAGACCAGCAGTCACCAACGGTTGGTCTGTGGACCACTAATGGCCCGTGAGGGCTGAAAGATTGGTGACTGCTGCCATAGACAATGGAATTTGACTTATCCACAAGGCCTCCTCTAGTCACTAGAGTCTATTGAACCTGCTGGCCCTCAGTCTCCACCTCTTCCAGGGACCTCAAACTGTCTTGGAGGAAAGAGCATCTAGGCGTGGGTAAAAGTGCTGATAGGCTTACGTGTATAGAAAAGAGTACATTCGATTGGACTCACATACATAAATGCTTTTTCCATATTCAAAAGCAAAATTTTCATAAAGACCTGTTTCACCTCCCTGTCCTGTTTCTCCGTGATTGCTCTACTGTTATTAGAATTCAGCCACTCAGCCAAATTAGCAAAATGGGTCTCAGATCTAGATCATACATACATCAAAATAATCACTCTTCTTACACCATTCTCCTTTGGAGTTCAGGCTGTGGGCCACCTCAGAGTTAATGGTCACATCCTGACATCTCTCTGATAGGCCGTATGTAATCCTCTGTTATGTACTACTAGAGGCCCAGTGCACAAAAATTTGTGCATTCGGGGTGGGGAGAGGAGGTCCCTCAGCCCGGCCTGTGCCCTCTCGCAGCCTGGGACCCCTCAGGAGATAACGACCTGCTGGCTTAGGCCTGCTCCCGGGTGGCAGAGGGCAGGCCTAATCCCTAGGTGCAGCCCCTGGTCGGGCTCAGAGAAGGGCCGATTGGGGAGTTGGGGCACCGCCCCCTGTCATGCACAGAGCAGGGCAGATCTGGAGGTTGCAATGCCACACTCAGTCACGCTCAGGGTAGGGCCGATTGGGGGGTTGGGGCACCGCCCCCTGACACACTCAAGGCAGGGTCGATAGGGAGGTTCGGCGCCACCCCCTGTCACGCACAGAGCAGGGCCCATCAGGGGGGTTGGGGCTCCGTACCCTGTCACGCACAGAGCAGGGCCCATCAGGGGGGTTGGGGCTCCGCACCCTGTCACACCCAGAGCCCGCAGGGCGATCAGGGGTTTGGTCGCTGCCCCCTGTCACACTGATCCCGGTGCTGGGAGGCCTCTCGGCTCCGCTGATCTGGGGGTCCTGAGGCCTCGAGGCTCTGCTGATAACTGGGCCAGGAGGCCTCTCAGCTCCGCTGATCCCGGGCCAGTAGGCCTCTTGGTTCTGCTGATAACTGGGGCTGGGAGGCCTCTCGGCTCCGCTGATCCCAGGGTCCTGAGGCCTCTCTGCCCTGCCGCTTCAGGGCTGTTTGGCTTCGCTCTGCTTGGAGCCTGAGTATGCAAATTAACCGCCATCTTTTAGCTTCTATAATTGAAGCATTGTATCTTTTGGAGTTGTTGCTTCAGGAACTCAGAGCCCCGCAGCTGCAGACGGGGAACCTTGGCTTCCTCCATCGCTGGGGCAACCAAGCCTCCTGTTCTCAGCTGCCTGGCTGCCTGCCACCATCTTGGCTGACAGTTAATTTGCATATCTCGCTGATTAGCCAATGGGAAGGGTAGCGGTCGTACGCCAATTACCATGTTTCTCTTTTATTAGTGTAGATGGTTTATCATAAGGAATTTTCCACAGGCTAAGCTTGATATTCAAGATGTTTGTTGTAGGAGAATTGCAAAAATGAATGTGTTTGCCATACTTTAAATACCTGGATTAGAACCACAAAAATGTGAAATGCTATCTATATATATAAAAGCCTGCTGACCGAATGGCAGAATGACTAGAATGACCAGTCAACCAGTCACTACGATGTGCAATGACCACCAGGGGGCAAACGCTTAATACATGAACTGCCCCCTGGTGGTCAGTGCAATTCAACAGTGGGAGCGGAGCTTGGCTGACTGGGATGAGCAGTGCCCCCACAGTAGGCTGATCCTCACAGGCCGCACCCCCACACAGGTGCAAAAATACGTGCACCAGGCCTTCAGTCTATATATATAAAAGCCAAGCGACCTGAACACCAGAACGACCAGTTGCTTTGATGCACACTGTGGCCCTGATCATCTCCCCCTCCCCCCCACTGTAATTGGGGGTGGGTCAGCCAATCCCCCACTGCCCCTCTCCTGGGCAGGCCCCACTCTGATCAGCACCCACCACTCCAAATGGTGGCAGGCTGGCTGGACCCCACCTGTCCCTGAATTCGTGCAACAGGCCTCTAGTTATAAATGAGATGCGCGCACAAACACACACACACACACACACACACACACACACACACAGAAAGGGACATAGCATGTCTGCCAGATCTGGCATATGAAGGGTTGGAAAATATTAAATATACTGGAGACTCTGAACCCTTTGAAAGCACAAAATAACCAACTAATGCTGGATTGACTTGACAGACCTAGTTCAGCTGAGTTTTGATGGAAAAACATGAGATTGAAATCTCATTAAAATGTACTCAAATAGCCATAACCGGTTTGGCTCAGTGGATAGAGCGTCGGCCTGCGGACTGAAAGGTCCCAGGTTCGATTCCGGTCAAGGGCATGTACCTTGGTTGCGGGCACATCCCCAGTAGGAGGTGTGCAGGAGGCAGCTGATCGATGTTTCTCTCTCATCGATGTTTCTAACTCTCTATCTCTCTCCCTTCCTCTCTGTAAAAAATCAATAAAATATATATTTTTTAAAATGTACTCAAATACGCATTACAAGGTTTTCACCATTTTTTCCCTACAGCAATGGCATTTTCCCAATAATTGAAAAGTGATTCTCTTCCCAGTAATGTAGTTGTCACTTATCGTGTGTTTTCTTCTTCGTATTTCTCTGTGCTTTCAAACACTTAAAATGCTTGAGCACTTCCTTTTCAGAAAGTTACGACATTACACTTAAAAATAATTTCATTGTAAATGCTCATTTAAAAGTGTCCGTGAATCTGCTATGCCCCTTTCCCTAGGAGCCAGCTCTGAGACATTGTTCAGCAGCTTTTCAATGTTCATTACCTTTAAACCCAGAACCAAGTGCAACTGGCGTCTGTTACACGCTGGGTCTAGTTTTCCTCCATCTTCCAGGGCTTCGGGGAATAAGAAACGAATCTAGTACAAATGAAGAGTCAATGTTTCTGGGTAACAGCAGAGTTAGCAAACAGATTATTTATCCACAGACGCACCTCAGTCCACTGGAGCAGGGGTTCGGCACATTGGAAATGTAAAGGGATCAGCCTCCTGTGTTTGGGGTCAGTTTTCCTTTGCTGTGTTCTTTAGAACGAGGGTGGGGGCCTAAGTGTCCTTATCAAGCTGTCGTCCACGACACGTGCCAGTGAGGGAGCCCGGGCTCTGCTGCGCCCTGGCGGGGGGCAGCCCCGGCGAGCATCAGTGTTTGGTAGAGGAGGCCTCACGTTAAAAAAAAAACCACCATAAGTACAGTGTACAGTTGTGTTGCTGATTTTTCTTTGAAATATAAAATATTTTAAGCTTTTTTTTTTGCCATAAGTGGTAACATCTTAATGCAAATAAAAATCCTTTTTGTGGCCGAAACTGGTTTGGCTCAGTGGATAGAGCGTCAGCCTGCGGACTGAGAGGTCCCGGGTTCGATTCCGGTCAAGGGCATGTACCTGGGTTGCGGGCACATCCCCGGTGGGAGATGTGCAGGAGGCAGCTGATCGATGTTTCTCTCTCATCGATGTTTCTAACTCTCTCTATCTCTCTCCCTTCCTCTCTGTGAAAAATCAATAAAATATATTTAAAAAAGAAAAAATCCTTTTTGTGGTTGTAAGATTTAGCTTATGAATCATTCAACTTGAAGTGAAAGATGACCAGGTCATTGTTAATGACTCAGTCCATCAACAATATATGTATTTTTGTAAAGGAAAAGGACTTGTAGATATTTAATATATTTTTATTGATTTCAGAGAGGAAGGGAGAGAGAGAGAGAAACATCAATGATGAGAGAGTATCGATAGGCTGCCTCCTGCCCACCCCTACTGTGGATCGAGCCCGCAACCTGGGCATATGCCCTTGACCAGAATCTAACATGGGGTCCTTCAGTCCACAGGCTGATGCTCTATCCACTGAGCCAAACCAGCTAGGGCAGCACTTGTAGATATTTAATCAGTACAAGATATATATCTGTTTTGCAGAAATAAAATGGTGCTTAGAGATTCTCTTTAAATAGTTTTTGTGCTGAAATGCATTTTCTGTTGACCTGCGGAATGTTCTGTACAAAACTGTATGGTCGAACTGTTGGGCTAGAATACTTATGTTTTTTAAAATCCGGACTTAGCCAAGTATACGTGACCATGTTAAAAATAGTATCTTTGTTATTAAAATGCTGATTGCAAAAAAGAAAAAAAAAGAAATAGGGTCTAGGACAGTTGGGGCTGCTGTGACCAATGCCTTATGGGGCCGTAGGAAGTGCTCTGCTGGCTAGGTCCTCCCCCAGCTACCCCCTGCCTCTTCCAGGCCCAGGATGTGGGATCCCCCAGGGGAGAACCCACACCCACTTCCTGCCTGCCTCCCGCCCACTCTGAGCCAAGCACTAAGGTCTCCTGTGCAGCGTCCAGCACACGCCAGCCCTCCCTTCTCCACCCAGACTGCAGATGTCTCAGAGCCCCTCTTGATGGACATGGTGTCACTGGGCAGTACTTTCCCGTGGGCGCGTAATCAGGGTCACTCAGGTCATGTAACCTTTTCTAGTACCCAGGGGTCAAACTTTCAGAGAAATCGATCAATTTAATGTTGATAACGTACTTTGTAATATATCTAAGATATTGTTTCAACATATCTGTAATAATAAAAGGGTAATATGTTAATTAGACCGGACGTCCTTCTGGACACCATTCCTGATGTCCCTCCGGACGAAGCCGGGCCTGGCAAAGCCACCTGGGTCCCGATGCCTGCCAGGGGACAGAGGAGGGAAGCCGGTGCCGGCAGCCGGGGGAAGTAAGGCCTACTCTTGCACGAATTTTCATGCATCGGGCCTCTAGTAGTTAATATAAAAGTTCTTCGTGAGATAGTTTACACTCTTCTTCCATACCATGTCACGGAGATAAGGAGTGTATTCCGTATTTGTCGCGCACGTCAGTGCATGTGAGCCGCATTTCAAGAGCACAGCAGACACCTGTGCTAGTGGCTCCCTGTGGGCAGCACGGCTCTGGGCCCTCCCGGCAGACAGCACCCAGGGAACAAGCCTGGACCCAGCGGCCTGGCCTGGAGCGGGCCCTCAGGATGTTGCAGTTCTTGGGTGCGTGTGGGAAGGGATGCGGAAATAAAACATTAGGGAGGGGAGGAGTTTACAAAGGGATGAATAGCTCCACTGGGGATGCTCAGTGGGTGAGCACCGACCCCTGGACGAAGCGGTCACTGGTTAGATTCCATTCAGGGCACAAGCCCAGGTTGCAGGTTTGATCTCCAGAGGGGGGTGTGCAGGAGGCAGCTGTTCCATGCTTCTCTCTCATCAATGTTTCTATCTCTCCTTTCCCTTCCTCTCTCTAAAAATCAATACAAATAGCCCTCGCTGGTTTGGCTCAGTGGATAGAGAGAGCATCAGCCTGCGGACTGAACGGTCCTGGGTTTGATCCAGGTCAAGGGTACGTGCCCAGGTTGTGGGCTCAATCCCCAGCAGGGGTCGTGCAGGAGACAGCCAATCAATGATTCTCTCTCACCATTGACATTTTATCCCTCTCACCCTTCCTTTCTGAAATCAATAAAAATATATTTTAAAAAATAAAAATCAATAAAAACACATTTTTTAAAAAATAAAAAGGGGATAAATCAATCAACAACATGACCCTGAGACTATTGCTCCCTGTCTCCTGGTGCCCACCCCTCAGTCCTGTCACATGCCTGCTCTGTCACATGCCTGCTTTGTTACGAGGGTCCCCCCACCCTCTCTCCATCTCTCCCAGTTGTATCCTGGCCACGCTGAACTCTGCTTCCTGGATTGGTTCCATGAGAAGGTTCTGTTTCCTGATGAGATTCAGTGTCCTGATGCGCAATACCATGTCACCTGGTACATATCCTGGAGCCCCTGCTTCGAGTGTGCAGAGCAGGTGGCTCGCTTCCTGAATGAGAACGAGAATGTGTACCTGAGCATCTCCGCCGCCCGCCTGTACTTGTGTGAGGACGAAGATGAGCAGGGGCTTCGAGATCTGGTTGCTGCAGGGGCCAAGGTGGCCATGATGGCTCCAAAGGGTGAGAGCAGAGGGAGCTGGGGCAGGAATGGTGCAGCGGAGGGGGGGGGGGGGGCTTGTAGAGGCACCCAGGGAGAGTGAGTGGCAGGGGAACTTGGGAAACTGAGGCAGGAGTGAAGACACCTGGCAAGGAGGAAATTGGGCCCTGAGTGGGGCTGCCCAGGGGAAGCTCAGGAGAGAAAGGCTCCTAGGCCTGACCTGCCTGCTTTCTCCCCTCTTTGCTGCAGATTTTAAATACTGTTGGGATAACTTTGTGGACAACGGGGGATGGCAGTTCACATATTGGAAGAATATGCGAAGAAATTTTAGTAGTCTGCAGCAGAAGCTTGATGAAATCCTCTGGTATGGGTTTCCTCCCCCCACCTCCCCCCCTTACGTCTCACAACCTTCACCTGAGTCTGGGCCTCTCTGCTCCTTCAGGTGCCTCCCCACCCCGACCCTCCCTCCCTCCACCCCTCAGCGCCTCCCTCTCCCCCAGCAAAGGTGCTCCCCCCTCCTCGGTCCTCCCATCTCACCACATTAACTAAATGTTGTTATTAAACCGAACACAAGTGGTCATGAATGTGTATGAGTGTGGCCATCAGAAGACTGAGGAGACAGAGAATGCCTGCGTTCGGTGGCTAGGGCTTCCTTAGTAACAAACTGTAGCCCAGCCCCTGTGATGTGAATGCGCCTAGTATTAAGGGCAACTATTTTTAAAAAATATATCTTTATTGATTTTAGAGAGGAAGGGAGAGAGAGATGGAAACATCAATGATGATGCAGTGGTTCTCAACCTTCTGGCCCTTTAAATACAGCTCCTCATGTTGTGACCCAATCATAAAATTATTTTCGTTGCTACTTCATAACTGTCATGTTGCTACTGTTATGAATCGTCATGTAAATATCTGATATGCAGGATGGTCTTAGGCGACCCCTGTGAAAGGGTCATTCGACCGCCAAAGGGGTCGCGACCCACAGGATGAGAACCGCTGTTAGAGAATCATTGATCTGCTGCCTCCTGCACGCCCCACACTAGGGATTGGGCTCGAAAACCAGGCATGTGCCCTGATGGGGAACCTTGACCTCCTGGTTCAGAGCTCATTGCTCAACCACTGAGCCAACTGGTCGGGCAGAACAGCTTTGCTTAATTAGGCCTTTGTTCACATGGTAAAAGCTCTTCCTGCTCAACTCCCTTTGTCCTCAGGAAGGTCCTCATTAGATGCTAATGTGTGTTTTGTCTCCTCAGGGACTGAGGAGGAATCATGACTTTATTTTTGGGACAGAATGATGTCTCCAAGCGGCTGGCTCCCGGAAAACTGAAGCAGCACAGCTTTCTCTCCCTGAAGCTCCCCTCCCCAAGTCCCTCTGCAATAAAAGGCTAATGTGCAAATTGTCCCCTTGACCAGTTCAACCAGGGGGCGGGGCCCGTCCGCCAACCACCCAGGGCCTTCCACAACCACCCCCAACCCCCCCAATTAATGGAACCAAAGTTTACTGGGAGAAGCCAGTCCTGGAGAAGGGGTAGCTGGGGTTCCAAGTGCAGGCCGGTGTCTGGAGCCTCCTTTCCATGTGACGGGGGGAGTAGTCTGGTGTCCAAGCTAATTAAAGTCTAATAGTCCATGTGTGGAGGCCAGGTGGACACAGGGGTGGGCTCCCCCAACACAGGAAGGAACGTCAGGAAGCCATTGCTGCCAGGGAGAAGAGAGAGGGCGAGAGGAAGTGCGGGCCTTTTACTTTAGGGGGTGGGCAGTCTTGCTAGCTCCTAATTGGTCTTTTCAAAGAATTCTGCCTAGGCAAAGTCCTTGGGATTGGCTTATATGCCTTACTGCCTTGTGATTGGTTATCTGCATGCGATCTCAGCAGTATCCATACATTTTAAAGTTCATGCCTCTCTCGCGAGTGCCCTTCCTTCCCCGCCCAGTTGGGTGCCTTAGTAACTCCGCCTCATTGGGTTCCCGGTTCTACTTCCTTTGCCGTGGACCCGCCCCTACCTACCGGCTTCCTTCCGTCTCCTCACAAGGAGGGAGGCACAGGTGTGGACCACACTCTTGACTGACTGGGTCATCGAACCAGGCAAAGTGGTCGGCTCAGAATCTCTCCTCCACCTGGAGATGAAGACCAAAGCAGAAGGTCAGTCTCAGAGATCCATGGGGACCTCAAGGGCATCTTCTCCCAACAGCCCCTCCTGCTCCTGGCACACCTGCACTCTGCCCAGCTGAGGTGGTGCAGGAACCCTCCAGGCCAGCGGGAGCGCTGTTTCCATGCAGCCCGGCCGCCCTGGGTGGTCGCTTCCCTCCAACAGGAAAGGCCAGTTGTTAGCTGCAGAGCTGGGCGATGACTCTGAAGCCAGACAACCAATGGGTCCGGGCTGCCTGTCACTACTTGAGCCAGGTCAGCAGAGACAGGGTTGAGTCGTATATGCGAGTTTATTCCAGTAAGGCCGGCAGTGTGGGAGAGCGGCAGGTCATCCATGAAAATACGCTCTTCCCCATAAACCAGCTGCTGATACTGGGTAGAAGGACAGAGATTACATGGGAAGTAGGAGTGACGGGTTGGGGAGCAGGCCAGGGGAATGGTGCAGGCTACAGGCAGTGCAGGCTGGGAACTAGTAAGGAAGGGCGTCTCGGAACTGGATTATTTCAACAACAAGGTGGTGAATCAGTTCTTAAAAAAGGAGAATGGGCTGCATTCCCAGGTTAACTCCCATGTCCCGGGGATAC
This sequence comes from Myotis myotis, assembly GCF_014108235.1. NCBI lineage: Eukaryota > Metazoa > Chordata > Mammalia > Chiroptera > Vespertilionidae > Myotis > Myotis myotis. Next base: position 207,813,852 of record NW_023416335.1, read on the forward strand.
AAGTCTCAGCCAGGTCAGCATGTGCTTCCTCTAATCAGAACAGAACAGCCACCACTACCAGAGCATGATTCATGCTTCTTACAACTACAGCTAGTCCCCACTCCTCGATGTCTGCCCCTAACAACTCCACAGTCACGTGGGACCCACGAGGCTCCCAGCTCACTGCTAGGCCAGCCTCAGGATAATGAGGTCTGGGTCCTCGGGGCCCACTGTGCAGCTGCCTGGAACACCTGTGTCCTGTCAGCGAGCTGGGGGAAGAGGGGGAGAAAGGGGCAGGTGACCAAGCTAGCCGCTGCTGAGGAAGGTCCCACAAGCTGCCATATGGAGTTTATTTCCACATCTCCTGGCCAGGACTGTCACCCAGCCACACCTGGCAGCAAAGGAGTTCAGGAAATGGAGCCTTCATGCTGGGTAACTGGGTAAGCATCAGGGGCTATACATGCTGAAACAGGAGCATTAACACTGGGACATGCGTCGTCTCTACCACACATGTGAGATTTTCAGCAGTAAATGGGAAGCATGCATGTGCTGGATTGGAGAGTATCCCCTCCACATCACGTCCTGCTCAGAGCCTCAGAATGCGCCCCTATTTGGCCATAGGGTCCTCGCAGATGGAGTCATTTAAGGTGAGGCCATATGAAGTGTGTGTGGGGTGGGGGGGGGGGGCTATTCTAATCTGATTGGTGTCCTGTAAGAAGAGGCGACACGGACTCTCAGGGGGTAGCCATGTGAGGACAGGTTGGAGGGAGGTTCTACAAGTCCAGGACTTAGGGCAACACCAGGGGGGACAGGCCCAGCTGTAGCAGACACAGCAACCTTCAGAGAAAGCACAGCCTGCAGACACCTTGGTCTCAGACCTCTGTCCTCCAGAGCTGTGAGAGGATAGCTTTCTGCTGCTAAGAGCACCCGGTGTGTGGTAATTTGTTAAGGTTAGGGCCTGGCCGGCATGGATTGGTGGTTGAGCATCAACCTGTGAACCAGAAGGTGAGAGTTCGATTCCCAGTAGGGGCACATGCCCGGGTTGCGGGCTCAATCCCCAGTGTGGGGTGTGCAGGAGGCAGCCAATCAATGATTCTCTCTCATCACTGATATTTCTATCTCCCTCTCTCCCTCTCCCTTCCTCTCTGAAATCAATCTATATATATAAAAGCCTAATATGCTAAGTGTCTGACCATTCGACCGTTTGACCAATTGCTATGACACACACTAACCACCAGGGGGAATACACCCAACCAGTAGGTTACCTTGCTGGTGTGGTCCTGCCAATTGGGGACTGGGTGAGATAGCTGGACATGCCCTGGACACCTCGTTGGTACCTCCCCAGCCAGCATGCCTCCCGGATTGCAAGAGGGCCCAGGCCAGGCCAAAGGACCCCACTAGTTCACGAATCTGTGCACCAGGTTTCTAGTAATATATTTTTAAGAAAAAGGCTGGGTCTGGTGGGTGGCTTTGGAGCCAGGGTGGCTGGTTCTGGTGCTCCCCACTCTACCCCCTCCTGAGTGGCCCTGGGCAAAGCCACCAGGGTCTCCATCTCCCACGTCTGCCAGCGCTCTGCTGAGATTCCAGGGTGGTTAGTGATTGGCAGCTCCTCCCATTCCCATGAGGGCTGCTCTCAGCGGGGAGCCTTGGACAACATGTGCTCTCTGCTGGTGTGGGGCCCTGTGAGCAGCATCCAGCCATTCCCTCTGCTGTGAGGCCAGAGTTACTGAGCTCCTGCCAGCAGGCAGCCCGCATCCTGCAGCTTCTCCCTAACACTGACCTGTCAGTGCAGACTCTCTCCTGAAATCAGTCCCTCTGGTCACCTCCTGAGGCAGGGAGGAGGGTCATCTGACAGCTGGGGAAACTGAGGCCCTGAGGAGCCCTGGGACTTGTCCAGCAGCCCCCCAGCTGGGAAAGAGCCCGGCCCAGGCTCCTGACTGTACAGGGGAGGCCCTTCCTTCCCCCCTCGGGCCCCCTTCTCCCCTCTCCCCCAAGGACATCTCCTGCTGCCGACTCGAAGGACCAGTTCTCACTGCTCCTGCCTTTAAAGATGAGGGTGACCTGTCCCACAGCTTCTTTCTGGTCCCCAGTGCTCGTGCGGCCTTGACCAAAGTGGTGTGGCCCTGGGAGAGAGTCAGGCAGCATCACAGGCCTGGGTTAGAGTCCTGGCAGCTGGATCTGCCACCCACCAGCTGTGAGGTGCCAGGCAAGGCCTTTCCCTCTGAGCTCAGCCTCCCCATCTGTGCCATGGGTATAAAGGCCCGACCTTTGGGGCTGCTTGGGAAGCAAAAGTGTGTGAAAGCCCTCTGCAGCCCGTGCGTGTGGGCTCACACGTGTGAGTATCTCCTGATGGTAATTAGGGGTCAGCCAGTCATTCTTTGGTTTCTTCAGCAGGTCTTGATTGAGATCACAGGATGTGCAGGCACTGTTCCAGCGCTGGGGTCCCAGCCAGGCACAGCAGCCACAAACGTCCCTGCCCCATGTGGCTCACATCCGTGTGGAGACACGCAATAAACAGTGCTCTAACATATGTGTACCATATTAGAGGCTGATCCCTGCTGCAAAGATAGGGAGAGGGGTGCTGGTTCCTGGGGAGTGAGCCGGGGGTGTCTGAGCAGGACCTGAGTGAAGTGAGGGAGGGAGCCCGGTGGGTCCTTTAGAGAACACCCGGGTGAGGCACAGGGAGTGCAGAGGCCCTGGGGTGGGGGCCTGTGTGTGAGGAGCAGCCTGGAGCCAGTGTGGCTCTGAGTGTGGCGACCAGAGTGGGTGAGCTGGAGGCTGTGGGGTGAGGGAGGGTGGGGACAGTGTGGGAGGCAGGGGCATCTGAAGGAGGGGATGGCACAGCTCAGGGAGGGTAGCGTGAGTCCTGGTAGATGGCTGGCGTGCTGCTTTGAGTCAGAAGTCAATAGTTCAGGACAAACTCGGAGACTTCTGCAGGCCCACTGTGTGACACTCTCACTCCTTCTCTCAGTCTTGGTGAAAAGGAAGTAAAAGGCAGTGAGGCCCATTTAACACGTGCTTTGCAGGGTTTTAATGAGACTCAGGAGGCTGTGGAGGGGGCTCCACTGGGGGGTGGGGGGTCCTGCACACCAGGGGGCACTGAGAGGGCACTGGGCTTGCTGGGGTCACATCCCACCAGGGCCTGTGTCCTAGTCCTGGACGTCACGGAGACAGCCAGGTGACTCTCGTGTGGGGGAGGGTGGCTGCCTGCATGCACAGGGCAGAAGCACTGGACCAAGGGGTGATCCTGTTCTGGCCATGGCACACAGGGAAGACCAGACATCATCACACAACTCAGAAAGGCAGTTTCAAACATATGAATTGTTTATTTCTCTCTTTAAAAATATTTTTTGATTGATTTGAGAGAGAGGAAGGGAAGGGAGACAGAGATAGAAACATCGATTGGCTGCCTCCTGCATGACCCCTGCTGGGGATCAAGCCAGAAACCTGGGCATGTGCCCTGACTGGGAATCGAACCGGCGACCTCTTGGTTCATGGGTGAGGCTCAGCCCCTGCGCCACACCAGCAGAGATGAATTGTTTATCTCAGAAAGTTTCTATTTACTATTCTCGGACCATGGTTGACTGTGGGTAACTGAACCATGGAAAGTAAAACGTGGGTATGGGGGCCGCTGTAGGAGACACGGTTCACATTCCTGGCTCAGGACCTCCTGGCCACGCACCTGGTGTTACTAACTATAACCTAAGTCCTCGTCTCCACCTGTTAGAGCTGGGTAGGGCGTTGGGGCTTGGAGGGGATACGTGTGAGACAAGACAAACAAAATGAGAGAATGAAGGCGACAGACCCGTCTGTGAGGAGAGGAGTGCATCTCACCGGGGCGAAGGAGCCTATCGCTTGGAGACGTATATGTTTTTGAGAAATGAGGGAGGGGAGACTTGCTGAGGGACACTCCAGCCTGGGGGTATAAGTCCCCCAAACCCCCACCTCAGTGGGGCACCTACATTGGCTGTGTTCTGCTAAGACTGTGTGTGAGTTCATTCCTTTCCTGCAAGTAAACTTGCACCTGCTGTGGCTGCTGCGTGCTGTCTCCTGTTCAAATTCCTCCTACAAGGAGACAAGAGCCGAGGACGAGAGGACTGCCTCCGGCCAGCGGCCACCCTAACCACGCAGTCGTGCCCGCGCAGAAGGCTGTGCCCAGGAAACATGCCTGAGGGGCAGGGCGGGCTTTTGTACCAGGGGGCCCACGGGACTTTTCTTGAGGATCCAAAATTAGGGCCAATGCTCAAAGCTAAGGCCAAGGCACGCTCAGTCCCCACTCTCTACAGGGAGTTACCTAGGAGCTGCCAGCAAGGCCAGCCGCTGCCCCCCCACCCACCCACCTGCCACGAACTGAGAGGCAACAGAAGCACACCCTTGGCAAACCCACCTCGCCCACCCCTCCTTTGAACCCTGACCACAAAGGTGGGCACGCACCCATCTGCACTCATTTCCAGTTCCCAACCACTCCCCACCCATCACCGTCCTCCTCTTCACTCTGCATCTGGAGCCACAGAAAATGGACCTGTCCGTGCTCATGCTCAGCCCGGGCAGACCCGCGACCTAAACCCCAGGCTGGGCCCTGAGGGCGGAGCTCTCCCCGGCATAGCTGTGACACCATCAAAGGAGGAAGCAAATGCCCAATCACCTTTTTAAAAATCATCTTTAATGTGTTTTTAATAGTTTTTGCCTCATTTACCAGATAAATCATCTAAATAAATAGATGCTATACAGTCTGTTACCAATATCAGTACAAAAATAAACCCGAGCTCTGCATCCACTCCGGCTCCCCCAGCACGCACCCACTCACACGAGGCAGGTGCTGGGGACGGTTCGTGCCAGCCCCTCCCAATACATTCATTTCGTCTGAACAAAGCTCACTGCTCATTCTGTGCAAAGGAAGCGTTCTTGTGCTGAGACCTGGAGGCCAGGCTGGCCACTTCTAAAGCGAAGCTACGCGGAAGCATAGCGTCTTCCCCAGCAGGGGAGGAGGGGACATTGGCAACGGGCTCTATGGGGTGATGATCATGGGCTCGGCTGCTGCATGAGGAGTGGCCTTGCCCGATCCCACGAGGGGGGGCGGGGGGAGAGTACAAATGGGTGGGGGTGGACCAAGGGAGGCAGGAGGTCCAATCTTTCGAAGCATCCACTCCCTGGAGTACTGGCCTTCAGTGTGGAAGGGAGGCGAGGTGGGAGGCGGGGACACTCAGGGCTGGGAGGAGGCCACACCCAACCCCTCATTGAGGTCTATGTGCTGGGGGCGGGGTCCTAACAGGCCACAGCCCTCAGGGAACAGGCTCTGCAGGGTCAGCCCTCTCTGAGACACAGGACACCCGTGGGCCAGAAAGAGCTGAGTCAGAGGCAAGAAGGGTTTGGTTGCTGCTGCCTCATTCCACAACAGGCCCCCACACCCCGATTCTGCAAATTCTACACACACAGCTTATCGGGACGCACTGCCCGGCCCCTCCTTGGCCATGTTTTCTGAGATGTTGTTACAGTGTTTTCCCATAGCTTGAAGCAAACAGCCTGCACCTGCAGAAGCAAAATAAGATCCACTCCCCGCCGACTCCGGCGCTCCCTCTGTCTGGTGGACACGTGCCCCCTCCCCAGACACCCGGCTGTCTTCCAAGGACATCCTGCTCAGGCAGCAGCCCTGACCCCGGCCTGTATAAGGGAACACAAACACTCCCTCGCTGACGCGGGCATACGGGGCTCAGCCCGTGGCGAGAACGTAAACATTCTTAAACTCTGTCTCTTGGCCTGGCTCCTGGTGGTGCGGACCTAACACACTCTCTGGGAGGGCCCATGAGCCAGGACGAGGTCCTGTGTCCCCTGGGGAATGAGTATGACTTATACTAGAAGCTGCCAGCCTGTCCCAAAGCCATGAGCAAACAGCATTCCACTAGAGACCTCCCAGCCCACCCCCCTCCACGCCTCGCCTGGGCTGGGAGCCTCTGTCCTGGGAAGGTCCCAACTCCAGCTGCCTTTCCCTCCCAGGGGCACAGCTGCCCCTCCTTCCCCTGACTCACCCCCACTTAAACCTCTAGATTCAACTCCCCAGGCTGGGGTGAATCAAGTCACCCCCAGAGGGGACTGTCCCCAATGGAAGCACTGAATTGACCCTGGACAGTGAAGAAATAAGGAAGAAGGGCAGAGAGATCAGGGATTTGAGAATCTTGCCAACAGGGCACCCAACACAGAAATGGGGCGCGGTGTCTTTGGTTTGGGAACTGGGGAGGGGGGCTTGGGGAAGGAATAGCCCTATCCTGCCTCAGGACACAGCGGGAGGGCGGCCCTGGAGGGCAGGCAGAATGGCGGAGGGTGGAGGGCCAGGCTTGTACTTGCCCTCCTGCACTTCCCGCCTGTCCCCCCCCCACCACCACCCCCACCCCCGCCTTGTGGCCTTTTCTGCCTACAGGGCTGGGATGGGGCGGAAGCCACTCCTCACTGCCAGGGGAGTTACCAGTCCACAGGGCACATTGGTGCAAACTAGAAAGCGAGTGCCCTCCCGCTGGCAGACACAGCCTGTGCTGGAGGCGGCCTGGGCTTGTGCACAGCCTGCCCCTCCTCCCTCCCGCCCCCCCCTCCCCCCGCACCCTGACTGCAGGAAGACACGGCAGAGGCCCCACCACAGAACACAGGCCAGCCCAGCTTCGGCATGTGGGGTGCAGAGGGGGCACAGGATGCAAGGAGGAGGGATGGAGGGAGTTAAGGCTGCCCTGAGAAGGTGGTGGGACTCCCTCCCTCCCTGACCACCCACACCCACCATTGGCTGAGCTGAGGGGAGGGCAGAAGAGGGGAGTGGGAAGGGCTGAAAGGTCACCTGAGTCAGAGAGAACAGAGCCCCCAGGAGGAAGCGCAGGCCCACCTGCAGACGCTCCCATGCCTGCCGGGCGAAGCCACACACGTCTGCCCAGAGCAGCAGAGGACATCTGCCATGCCAGACCCCTGCCGACAGCTTCCAGCAAACAAAGAGCGGAGTAGGGCCAGATCTGGTCACGTGATGGGCTATGCCAGGTGGGGTGAGTGTGTGGTGCCCGTGACAAGCTCTTTTGTGCTGTGATCACCTCACATTCACCTGATAAGGTTTCTAAACAGGAGATTTGCAGGACCCATCGCACACGTCTGCAGTTACATGAACACACTCACGGGGCAGGAGGGCAGGGTGGGACTGGGGAAGCTCTCAGCAGGAGGCCTCAGCTGGCAGCTGCCCCAGGGAAAGTAGAGGCTCTCTGAAGGGTACGGACTCAGGACACTGCAGCCATCTCTACCCCTTCCTTTGGCCCTTCTCTCTGACCCTCCCTCTGGGCAAAGGAGCCGCCATCCCACCGCAAGCTGGAGTGCAAAGATAAAAATACAGACCCCTTTCTGCCAGAGAGGCAAAGGCAAAATCAGCCTCAGGGCTGGGCGCCGTGAGGGGGAGGCTGGACTCCTGCGGTTGGTTCCCAGGGCCAGCTCTGTGTCTGGGGAGAAGGGTGATGGAGGTGTGCAGGGGTGGCCCTGTCCCCATTCTGCTCTGGAGATGGTACCCAAACTGACAGAGCAGTGCCAGGTACCCACCCCTGCCAGAAACAGACCCGGAGGCCTCTCTGTAAACATCCCCCACAGAGCAAGGGGAGGATGGTGGGAGAGTGTTGGGATCTTCCCCCTCCTATTTCGTATTTTTAAATAAAATAATTACCCTCCCTAGACCCCTCCTCCCCTCTGGAAGTCCCCACCCCAAGCCCAAAAGAAAACAGTCTAAGAAGTAAAAACGGGGACTCAGAACTTCCCGCTGCGGCCTCGGTCTCGGCCTCGGTCTCGGCCTCGGTCTCGGAAGAAGCCCTCAGCGGCCTGGGCCTCGCGGAAGGTGACGGTGACGGAGTTGGCGGTGATGTCTGTCACTGTCACTTCACTTGTGGGGAGCGCGGGTGTCCAGGGAGGGGGTCCCTCGGCCAGGTCTGCATCTGCTACTGCCATGGGAGAAAGACAGACGGACAGATGGAGGACAGCGCTGACAACAGGGCGGGAAGGTGGGAACGGGTGGCAGCATGCGGACTACTCCCCACCCCCCGCAACAGGCTGTCCTCTGAGCCTCCAGCCAGGCCAGGCCAGCGCAGGGCTGGACACATGGGAGGAGGTCATGACCTTTCTTTCCCGGCAGGACCAGAACTCATCCTGGGCAGCACCACAGGAAGCCCTGGGCTGGGTGCCCGGGTCCTTGCAGGCTGTGTGGCCTCCAGAGTACCCCATGCCCGCTCCGGGCATTAGGCCAACTGGACCTGATGACTCAAGGGATGGTTCCAGCCCCGAGGGTCTCTGGGCCTGGGCACCTTACCCTCCTCTTCGGGGGGCTGCTCAGCAGGCTCCCACTCGCTGGCTGCCTGCAGGACGTCCGGTGCCGGTGCCTCCTGCAGGAAGAGCTCCCGTGGATGGCTGTGACTCTCCAGGTTGGGCCCGCGGGGCGGGAACTTCTTGCGTGAGAGCCGCAGGTACTTGTGGGCCTTTCGGGGCTTTCGGAGCGGGAAGGGCAGGGTGGGCACCAAGGGGCCCTTGTCCACCAGCTCAGGCGCCCCCGCCTTGACCACCCCCTCGGGGCTCCCGCTGCCGAGTGGGCACGTCAGGGAGAAGCAGAGCTTCTCCTTGCCCTGGGCCTTGTGGGAGCTCCGCAGGTCCATGCTGTACAGCCGCTGCGGGGGCAAGCCAGGGCACGGCGGGTCAGCCCAGCCCTCCCACCCACTGCCGCGCCTTTGCTCATACTGTTCCTCCCGCCGGAGTGCCCTTCCCCATGTTTCATGGCCCAGAGGCAGCCATCACCCCACCCCAACCCAGCCTAGAGAGCCGTCCTTAGCCAGTCCCAGCCCTATAGCCCCACAGGGCAGCCTCATCTCCCTGGGGGCTGTGAGGGGCTCAGGGTCGGAGGCCACAGGCACAGGTCTGGGGTACACAGCGGAGGATGCACAGGAGGCACGAGAAATCCATCTGGGTTCAGGAAGCAGAGTGAGTATGCAGGCCTAGGCCTCTGTTGACACCCTGCCTCATTCTTGTCAAAATGGGCTGAAAGGAAGGTTCCTCCACTTCTCACGGCTGGTGTTTTGCCATTTGGGGACTTGTCTTATTGCTTTGGGGTAACTTACACAAGTCCAGGAAAGATCCTTGTGCTAAAATGTTGGGAGGGCCTAGATAACTCTGGGGTAGTACCTTCTACTGCCACCTTTCACCAGAGGAAAGAGCTCCCGGAAGAGAGCGAGGCCATCAGATGGGACCCATGGCCAGACACCTCCAGGTGGGAGCAAAGAGCACAGGTGCAGGCTCCGTTCTAGTCCTACCTGCTAATGCTCATTCTGGGGGTGTGGGGTGCAGGTTGTCTTGGTGATGGGAGGACGGCAGAATTGGGAGGGCATTGGGAAAATACTGCCATGCAAGGAGGGCTTATCCTGTATGTACCTTTATCAAAACCCTTCACCCTGGCTTGCAGGCCACCACAAGCCCAGTAAACCCTCCCACAATTCTGCCAGGTGGACTCATCTTTGTCCTTCTCCGCCTCACCAGGAGAGCACTGCTATCAGGGACCCAGGAGCAGCAGTCAGATCTGGGCTTTACAGCTCTGACCCTGGGTAGACTACCGGCCTCCCCAAGCTTCAGCTGTAGTAGCCAGCCTCCAAGACGGCCCCAACATACCCGCCCCAGGACCGCACACCCATGAGTCCCCTCGCGGGGGGGGGGGGGGGGGGGGGGCGCTGAACAGTGCGGTGGGACTGCCAAGGCGAGGTCGTTAAAGACACTGTGCTCCTTCCTCCCTCTTGCTTGGATCGCCCACTCTGGGGGAAGCCAGTGGCCCACCGTGAGGCCCTCAGCAGCCCTCTGGGAGGTCCACAGGGTAAGAACAGGCCCTGCAACATCTGACACGCCCGTGAGCGCTGCTGTGAGGAGCACTTCGGAAGCAGCTCCCTGGCCGACATCATGGCTGCACCCCAACTAGAATCACTGAAGAACTAGCGAATGCAGTCCTGGACTCCTGACCACGGAGACTATGGGAATCACAGTGTTTGCTGCTTCAAGCCGCTTAGTTAGGGGGGATCGTTACACAGACACAGATGATAATACCCCTTCCCTGGAGGTGTGTGTCCCCTGTGAAGGGCACTGAGCGCAGAGCTGAGCACGGAGACGTCTGACAGGCGTCCCTGTCCTTCCTGGGACCCAGTGATGCGGAGCCCAGGGAACACGCCCGTTGCGTGAGGGAGGCCATCTGTCTGCAAAAGCCTCGGGGGGTCTACAATCAAGAGCGGACAGGCGGCTGGACCTGACGCACCTGCACGCGGACCAAGAAGACTTATTTTTGGTTCCGAGTCCCTGGATGGGCTGTAAGTGAAGGAGAGCGGTGTCCCACCATTCCGCTTTCACAGGAGAAAACTCGGGCTCTGAGACGCCGATCACCTAGCATGATGGCCTCAAACCACAAAACTGCGTTACTCAGACTCCACCTTCCTTTCAGTGCAAAGCAGGGAGGTCAGCACAGTGCCCCCAAGACCTGGGCACCAGATGCCACAGCGTCTAGACCCACCTGCGGCAGGGACCGGAAAGGGTGACACCTTTCTAGGACTTTCCCCGACGGTGGGTCCAGGATGCCGAGGCGCCTTTGCTGGAATTCTAAAATGCCAGGCTCTCATGCTTCCTCAGTTCTAAAGTTTTGTCTCTCAGGACCTCAAATATTATAATTTTGTGTTGTAGGGATTCTGCATATCAGAAAAGCTCGCTTACAAAGTTCTAAGCTTCTAAAGTCCTAGGAGCCCATGAGCCATCCATCCACTCTCCTCCCCCCAGCATCCTCCCACTTCCTGCAGCACCAGCCCCACATTCCGACTTCCCCCCCTACTCCCATGGGCCCTACCCCCCCAGTGCCTCCCACTCACAGCACCCTGGGCGGGCTGAGGAGGGGGAGCGGTTCAGCTCAACTAGCTGGGCAATGGCGGGGGAGCACGGGGACCGGTGGGTGGGCACCAACGCCGGCCGGTTACCTGCAGCAGAAGCCGCTTGGGTTTCGGACCTCTCTTCCTATACCCCGACGCTCGGTCTCTCTCCTCCCTGGGGTGCAGAGCAGATGGAGGAAGAAAAGGAAACACTGGTGACATTTAAGGGAAAGTAGGGGTCCTCCACCCTGCCCTCCACAGTCTATGGGGGAGGGGCATCCTTCACAGACCACCCCCCAGTGCCAGGACAGGGCCTCCTCCCTGTTGCTCTCTTTAGGCCACGACAACGGGGCCACATGTTGAACTCCCGAAGCCTCGGTCTTCCCAGCTGCCCAGGCAGCAGCACAGCCACGGGTGGAATCTCCGAAAGCGTGTGGCTCTTGACTGGGCCCAGGTCACGCCAGAGCTCTGCTCCCCATGCTACTGGGAGCAACCTCCCCCCAAAGAGTACAGTTCTAGTTTCCACTCTGGAGAGTCGTGCAGAACCTGTCAATTAAGGCTGCCTGAGTGCCCCAGGGCACTGACGAGAACGGGAAGGATCCCTCCCACCTTTGCGCCCCCATCTGGGATCTGCGTGACTGGTGGGGAGAACAGCGCCCAACTCTCTTACTGTCTGATCCGGGGAAGGGGAGAGAAACTAGCCTGTGCTGAGTCCCTAGGAGATGACCGACGGCTGGGGGCCTTTTCAAATCCCAAGTGCAAAACACAGGCACACGTGAGGCTGCAAACAAAGCCACACACAACACACACCAGAGTCACCACAGAGCTGCCGACAGGGCCCGAGTGGTGGGAAAACCCAGTCACTTCCTTCTGCCCATTTCACTTCCTTCACACTCAGAAAGTGTGAACGGGCCGAAGAGGCCACGTGGTCGTAGAATGTGAGGGCAGGAGTTCGCCCTGAGAAACATTCTGAGATGTTGTGAATCAAACTCCAGAGAGTGAGACCTGGTGACAGCAGGGGCCATGTGTGGTGGAGCCCTCCCTCCCATGGCGCTGGGGACCTAGAAGCAGCCTTTGGGAGCAGCACAGGGCGCTGTGACACGCTCCGCTCCCGGCAGCTCACCAGGACAGCCCTCCCAGCCTTCACGCTGACAAGCTTCTCTCAGAGCCCAGTGCTGGGGGCCAGGCGCCCCCTCCAGGCCCAGCTCTGCACTGACCCACAGGAGGCTGTGCTGGTCACTTCTCTGGCCTCAGGGTCCTTGTCTGGAGCGAGAGGCTCCCTTCTCAGCTCATCACTAGGCTCTCAAGAGGAGTGAGAGATGTCCCTGGTATTTATGAAAACGGAAAGTAGGAGGCTAAAGTAATAAAGAGGAAGAAGAGAAAGGGGAGAAAAAGGAGAGAGAGGAAGGGGGGGAAGCAGAGGCGGAAAGAGAAGGGCCTCAGGGGAAAATAACAGCATGTCAATTACATTTACATGACTTATTGATTATGATGATCACATACTGGACACTGGACAAGTCACTGCTCTAAAGCTTTAACCCTCACACCATCCTACGAGGGAGGTACTATTACTACCCTCACGGAGAGGTTAAGTAACATACATTGTTACACCTCCCGCCACTGGTGAAAATGCTAAGCTCTGGTTCCAAACCGGGGAGGTCAGGCCTAGGGTCCCAGGCAGGATCAGCAGGACAGGCCTGGAGCCCAGGCCATATGATTCTGGCTCCTAATATGCAGCCCCTCCCCCTTTCTTGTCTTCAAACTGCAGGGAGTGCAGGTGAGAGGGTGAGGCAGGGGCCTGCATTCTGTCCAACCTTACCAACTCAGAGCCTGGTATCTGTCAGACGCTCTGACCATTTGTGTCCAGGGCTAAAGAGCTGAGACGGCCAAGGAGTCAGGGCCCCAGCAAGCCCAGTGCCCTCTCAGTGGCCCCTGGTGTGCAGGTCCCCCAGTGAAACCCCCTCACTGGCCCCCTGGGTCTCATTAAAACCCTGCAAAGCACGTGTTAAATGGGCCTCACTGCCTTTTACTTCCTTTTCACCAAGACTGAGAGAAGGAGTGAGAGTGTCACACAGTGGGCCTGCAGAAGTCTCCGAGTTTGTCCTGAACTATCGACTTCTGACTCAAAGCAGCACGCCAGCCATCTACCAGGACTCACGCTGCCCTCCCTGAGCTGTGCCACCCCCTCCTTCAGATGCCCCTGCCTCCCACACTGTCCCCACCCTCCCTCACCCCACAGCCTCCAGCTCACCCACTCCGGGCGCCACACTCAGAGCCACACTGGCTCCAGGCTGCTCCTCACACACAGGCCCCCACCCCAGGGCCTCTGCACTCCCTGTGCCTCACCCGGGTGTTCTCTAAAGGACCCACCGGGCTCCCTCCCTCACTTCGCTCAGGTCCTGCTCAGACACCCCCGGCTCACTCCCCAGGAACCAGCACCCCTCTCCCTATCTTTGCAGCAGGGGTCAGCCTCTGATACGGTACACGTATGTTAGAGCACTGTTTATTGCGTGTCTCCACACGGATGTGAGCCACATGGGGCAGGGGCGTTGGTGGCTGCTGTGCCTGGCTGGGACCCCAGCGCTGGAACAGTGCCTGCACATCCTGTGATCTCAATCAAGACTTGCTGAAGAAACCAAAGAATGACTGGCTGACCCCTAATTACCATCAGGAGATACTCACACGTGTGAGCCCACACGCACGGGCTGCAGAGGGCTTTCACACACCTTTGCTTCCCAAGCAGCCCCAAAGGTCGGCCCCTGATACCCATCGCACAGATGGGGAGGCTGAGCTCAGAGGGAAAGGCCTTGCCTGGCACCTCACAGCGGGTGGGTGGCAGAGCCAGGTGCCAGGACTCTAACCCAGGCCTGTGATGCTGCCCGACTCTCTCCCAGGGCCACACCACTTTGGTCAAGGCCGCACGAGCACTGGGGACCAGCAAGAAGCTGTGGGACAGGTCACCCTCATCTTTAAAGGCAGGAGCAGTGAGAACTGGTCCTTCGAGTCGGCAGCAGGAGACGTCCTGGGGGGAGAGGGGAGAAGGGGGCCCGAGGGGGGAAGGAAGGGCCTCCCCTGTACAGTCAGGAGCCTGGGCCGGGCTCTTTCCCAGCTGGGGGGCTGCTGGACAAGTCCCACAGCTCCTCAGGGCCTCAGTTTCCCCAGCTGTCAGATGACCCTCCTCCCTGCCTCAGGAGGTGACCAGAGGGACTGATTTCAGGAAAGAGTCTGCACTGACAGGTCAGTGTGAGGGAGAAGCTGCAGGTTGCGGGCTGCCTGCTGGCAGGAGCTCAGTAACTCTGGCCTCACAGCAGAGGGAATGGCTGGATCTGCTCACAGGGCCCCACACCAGCAGAGAGGACCTGCTGTCCAAGGCTCCCCGCTGAGAGCAGCCCTCATGGGAATGGGAGGAGCTGCCAATCACTAACCACCCTGGAATCTCAGCAGAGCGCTGGCAGACGTGGGAGATGGAGACCCTGGTGGCTTTGCCCAGGGCCACTCAGTTAGGAGGGGGCAGAGTGGGGAGGACCAGAACCAGCCGTCTCACAGGCCTTCCCTGAGTTTCATCAGGTGGTCCTCTCTTGCTAAGGGACCTCCAGGGTGCGTGTCTCTGGTCTCTCCCCCAGGGCTGCCTGGGCATTACTGATATTGCTGCTCCTCACACGTAGGGCATCACTAGGACACATTTCACATTCATCACGGTGACTGAAACCCCTACCTTATGGAGAAGCCGCAGCAGGAGTTATTGGGGTGGCCCCGTGGCAGCAGAGAGACCGAGGCCTGGGGAGGGGAGGGAAGTGGCCAACATCACCCAGCAACAGGAAGGTAACCAGGGCCCCCGGTGCCCTGGAGCTGGTGCCCACCACCCTCCCCCAGCTGCAGACACGAGGGGAGTGTCCCTGCCAGGACCCCTCCCCCGCCCGTGCCCGGGCCTTGCTCAGAGCCAAGGCCGAGCAGGCTGCCTAGGAAACCCCGAGCGGCCTGTGGACCGCCCGGCCCGAGCAGGCGGAGCCCCTTACTTCTCCTCATAGGCCATGACCAGGCGGGGGTCCAGGATGTGCTCCTCTGGCTCCCACGTGCTGTACCTGGGAGAGAAACGACAGGTCAGAGCTGCCCCCCGCTCCCCTGCATTCACAGAAGCCACAGTTGCTCCGCCAGGGCCCACTGTCTGCAGGCCCTCGCCCCTTCCTGGTCCAGAAAATTGTCACCTACTCCTCAGAGCTGTCCCAGGCCAGTGAAGCGAGGTCAGGGCCTCCTAGGGGTTCCAATGACACCAGAACCCCCTCATTCTGAGCACTCACCATACTACCTACAAAAGGTGTGATGAGACCTATGTCCACCTCAGCAGCTCATGGGATATAATTCAGGGGAGGGCAGGGCGGTACGTCCCACAGGCCCTTCCTAGAAGAGGTAAGAGCCCGTAATAAAGGGCAGGGGCTCTGAGACAGGCTGCCTGGGTTCAAATCCCAGCTCTGCCCTTGGAAGCTGTAAAACCTTGAACGATTTCCCTAAGGTCTTTGTGCCTCGATTTCCCCATGTGCGAAAGACTCTGTGCTGGAAAAAGCATCAAGTGTCTATGTGTTTAGAGCAGGGCCTGACACACAGGAAGTGCTCTGTGTTTATCACTGCTGCTATCCCCACTCCTTTCTCAAACCCCAGACCCAGCACAGCCTCTGTCAGGCTGAGCTGCTCCCTTCCTTCTGGGCGCACATCTGTGCCATCGAGGCCAGCTGTGAAGTGCCTGGTGGCAGGGCCTGGCACACAGCAGGAATTTGGTAAATGTCTAGCACCGGTCATAGGGCTAGGACCCACTAGGATTTTCCCCAGGGGATCTCCTCCACTCCGGACCAGAGCGTATTCCCTGCAGGGACAGGCCTGGACTGAGATGGCGCGGCACTTCCTGAGCTCAGCCACCCGTGTTCCACTGCTCCGTTATTTACTTAGAATCTGCCTTTAAGCCGCTCACTTTTTCATCTATTAAATTTTTTAAAAAACTAACTGTATATGACTTTTGTAATTGGATAAAACAGTACCACTCACTATAAACAGATGCTAGTGCCTAAAAATTAAAATTTTAAAACATGTATGTGTGCATATGTGCATGCATACAAATAAATATACACACAAACGTACAATTATGCCTTTGGGTGTCTGTGCACATGTACATGCACATGCACAGACAAAACCTAAGCGCTGGACTGTGATCCTGGCGGAGGCGGCACCAGCTCCGCTGGGTAAGAAGGGAGAGGAGCAGGTCTCAGGGGAGGGTTACGAAGCAGAAGGAGGCTGGGCATGGCCCTGCCTTGTGGCCTCCACACAAGCTAAGCCGAAACTTCATCTTCCACGGTCCTGGGACTGTGAAACCTACAGGTGTCCAGTCCGGACACAAACAACAAGCTGCCCGAGAACAGGCTCCTCGGCTCCTTCTCTCCACGGACACTGCTGCACGGCTACTTCGTGTCGCCCGTCCGGCCCGTAACTCAGCAACGAAGGGCCGTGCCCTGAGGACCACATAGCCATACCCAGTGCCACATGCTCAGCCTGAGCAGGCACGGTCGCCTCTCTTCCTTTGTACACGCTATGCGGTCCGCGTGGACAGCCCTCCAGAG
This sequence comes from Myotis myotis, assembly GCF_014108235.1. Lineage (NCBI taxonomy): Eukaryota > Metazoa > Chordata > Mammalia > Chiroptera > Vespertilionidae > Myotis > Myotis myotis. Next base: position 207,830,323 of record NW_023416335.1, read on the forward strand.
GACTCTACTCATTCTTCAAGAGCCAGGTTCTTGTCGCCCCTCTCCCAGCTGTGCCACTCCCAGGACGAACGGTCCTCTCATCCCCTCTCCCCTCGTTGCCCTGGGCACCTGCCATAATGACTGAATGCAGCTGGCGCCCTGGTGGGCAGATGTAACCCCTCCCCAAGCACTCAGCCCAGGCCCAGCCACCAGGTGCTCTGGGAATGGCTCTAGAAGCCACTGCAGTTTCACCCCGAAGAAATGTGAAACTAAAAAGAAAAAAAAAGAAAAGAAAGTGAAACTAAAACTGGTTAAATGTATATTTTGGTAAAACCCAAACTATGACCAACCAGAGGCTCATAGTTTTATTTCCTCAAGGTTGGGTTTTCTCAGCTGAAACTAGTTATAGGGGGAGTTTTGTGTTCCTGCTGTGGCTGCCTCCTCTTTTTCTGGCTGTTGAAATGTCCCTGCCTTGTTCTAGTCCTCTCTGCCCTGCCCACTTCCCCACCTCCTCACCCAGTTTTGTTCACGTTGCTGCAGTGTTGTTAGGCTCCTGGCAAGTCCCTAATTTTCTCTGGATCCCAGTTTCCTCATCTTAGAATCACTAGCAGCACCACAGCCATCAACAGCAAGGAGTGAGCGCAGACTACTGCCGGGGACTCATCCATTCCTCTCAACACCCGGAAGAGGTAGGTGACCCATTTTATAGATGAAGACACTGGGCCCGAGGGTAGCATCTTGCCGAGGCCACTGTGACAGCGAGTGGGCAGTCTGTGGTTGGAACTCAGCTCAATCTCCGCCACGCTCTACCTTCAGGTACCTCACATGTCATGCACTGAGCTGGGATGTCCTTGGGAAAGGGGCACTGCCTAACTAACCAAGTCCTCAGTGTCTGACCTGGGGGCCTGGCACACAATAGGTGCACGGAAAAGGTTGGTAGATTCAGGGGGGCCTGTTATTAGCTTGGGGCATCCATCCGTGGGACCTGAGGCAAGAGCACAGGGTCAGACCTGGCAGCAGGAGGCCTGGCCCTGCCCCGTGAGAAGGGCGAGCAAGGGGAGGTGGATTACACAAGTATCTGTCGAACACCGGGGCACCCCAAAATGGAGGCCACAGGGCCCCTCCTCAGTGGTGATCCAGAGGCAAACCCGACTCAGGAACAGCCGGGCGCAAGGGCAGGAGGCGGCTTGGTCCACAACCTAGGCGACAGTAGGCGGGCTGGGGAACTGGGTACGAGCTGGGCGGGAACGGGGCGCTCCGTGGGAGGCGGGGGACCACTGGGCCCCGCCCGCCCTCTCTCCGCAGCACCGGAGCCGCGCGCGCGCACGCAGGAGGCAGGAGGCGCGTCCGGATGACCGGGCCAACCAATGGGGGGTGGGGGCGGGGACGGCGCGTGCCCGCTGGGAGGTAAACACGGCCACGTGACCGCTGCCGGGCCGGCTGGGTAAACAGGCAGCGGCAGTTGCTCCAGCCCCGTGTGCGCAGACTCCGGCTATGCTGGGGGGGGGGGCGCCCCACTGACCAAGGCCCGGTCCCGCCTCGCCCCCAAAGTAATGCGGCTCAAATGAGATGCAGCCGCGGGGTTGGTGGCCAGCCCGCAGGGGTGGCTTTGAGCAAGTGATTCAAGTCGCTTTACCTCTGCGTGAAGGGGGGCTACCAAAATAGTCCCTAGGGTTGATGTGACTATTAGCTGTGTTAGCCTGTGCAGCACTTCGTTCAGTACGGTACATAATGAAAGCAAATAAGCATTCATTAAATCCATTTCGAAAGCCTAGAGAGCACTAGAAGCTGCCAGGCCCGCATCCTGGGCTCCAAACCGTCCTGGAGGAGGGAGAAGCGCCCTTCCTGCGTCCCTCCGACACCGTTAGGAACCGTGTGCCGTCCGGGGCAGCCCGCGGTGGGCTCTGTGCGCCGGGGCCTCCTTTTTACAAGTAGCGCGACGGATGCAGAGGGACTGAGGGCTGTGCCTTGGGTCGTACAGTTGTTAAATATATAGAACTGAGTTCAAAGGCAGCCTAATCTGACTCCACAGCCTGAGCACGTCCCACTGAGTGGACCATCAGGCCATCACCCTGGGTCACCTTGGCCAGAGCCCACTGTGTATCAAAGGGGCTAGACCTGCAAGCCCTGGGGGCAGGCATCCCGTCACTCAGATCATCCCAGCTGTACGCCCTGGACAAGGGCTCCTCTGCTGAGGATTTCTGCCTTCCCATCTGTAAAATGGGTTGCCATAAATCAATAGGCAATGTCTGATCATACTAGGGACTGACTGCTGAGCAGCCTGGTTATTGCTGTGTCCACTGACAGTAACATTAGGAAAGCTCCATGGAGGCGGTCCACCCTAGAAGGTGCGGTAGCATTCACTAGTGAAAACGGAAGGAAGGGCCGCAGTCCTGGGCAGATTGCAATCAGAGTAGTATGTCTGAGGGTTTCTTCGGGGCTGAGAGCACCTGTAGCTGATTTAACATCCTCTGCCCTGTGACCGCAGCCCTTTTCCGTGCTATTTGCTGTACCTTCCATAACTAGCAAGACAGCTCCTCTGCCCCACCTGCTGGGGAGGAAGGGCAGTCATTTTTTTTGCCGTTTGGAGAGAAAACAGGCAAAGCCTGTGGCTGAACAGGCACAGGGAGAGCATTCTGCCGTTTCTGTCGTTAATATAGGCCTGCCTGGCCAGGGTGAGGAGCGGGAGGATCTGGATCCCCTCCCCGCTGAGGCTGGCACTGCCCTAGCCAAGGCTCCCAGGCCTGCAGGTTGCAGCCTGCCCAACTCCCCACTCCCCACCTGCTGGGGTCCAAGCCAGACCCCCTGGCGAGGGGAAAGGGAAGACCAAATGGTTACAAAGGAGCTCCTGCTTCTCCCTCTGACTGAAGCTGTTTCCCCCAAGTGAAGTGGGTGACACAGTGAATGGCATGAAGTGGGGACCATGCTGCATGGAGTTGGCAATTCTCTTCTTATGACCTTTCTAGGAACTACATTCCTGGGGCTCACAGGTGGATAGGAACCCAGGACCAAAGTGTGGGGGAGCCAGAAGTGCACCTGTCATCTGGTCAAACAGAGCTCCCAGAACCCCTTGAGGGGGTCATAAAAGGTCATGGAAGCCCATCTAGTGGTCCCATCATGTTAAGAAACAAGTGGGCCCCAGGGCTGGGGCTCCGCCAGCAGAAACAGGGAGGGACTGCTCCTAGAGCTCTGCGTCCTTCCTGCTGATGGAAGCTCCGGTGGGCAGACATATTCACTGGGATTAATAAAAGTGGGATAAGTGCCGCTGTTTAAAGAAGGAAGTCTTTCAAGAGATGGAGTCTAGAGGAGGAAAAATAGCCAACAGTGCCTTGAAGGCTACTGGGCTGGGACCACACTCCCATGGATGCCTTCCGGCGCAGAAGCCAGGGGCGCCAGTGCTCAGGGAGCCCATGCCCCTGCTGCCCCCGCACCCTTGTCTAGTCCTCCCGCACTCTTACTGTCCTGCACCCAGGCTGGAAGTCCACGCCTCATCTGCCCAGAGAGTAAGGGACCCTCCTTCAGTCCTGGGGTGTTTGGGAAGGGGCAGGAGGGACAGGAGGAATGGACAAATGCATTATCTGCTTGGCCAGCCACCAACTCGAATCTTCAGGATGCCCCACAAGGTAAAGAAGCCTGTGGGGGCAGGGGCAGGGCCTTGACTATTGAACCCATTTTGCACATAAGGATGCTGAGGCAGCATGGGCCATTGTCCTCTCTGCTGTCTTCTCCACCATGCCCCCAGACACTTCCACGACCCAATACAGGTCAGTCGTCACCCCCCACCCCCTTTCAGCACAGCACTGCAGAAAGTGCCTGGCACAGACAGCAGCAGCTCTGAGTAGAGGGGGATTCCAGGAGCCAGTTTCTACTGGCAGGGCAGGGGGGTGGGGCACCTACAGACCAATGGGAAGGCCCCACGACTCCCTCCTTCCCCACCCTCTTCAAATAACTCCCTGCTGGGAGGTGATTGGCTGGTGTGAAGGTTCTAATTGGGTCTCAGCATGAGAGGTGGAGAGACTGGGAGAGGTCCTAGACCAGCTCCCTGCCCCCCAACTCTGAGATGGAGGAGGCACAGAGGAGGTACCTGAAAATGGCCTAGTTCAACTCTGACCTCACTTGCTGTGTGATCCAAGGCAAGCTGCCTACCTTCTCTGAGCCTGTTTCTATATCTTTTAGAGAGATTACTACCCCACCTGCCTCACAAGACTGAATGGGAACCTGCTCTGTAGATTGGAGAGAGCGGTCCAAAGGCAAGGTGGGCTCAGACTGTCCCTAGTTCTGTCACTGAGGACTCATGCGCCGCTGGCTAGCCTTGTCTTACCCAGTCTCATAAACCCCTGCCCAGCCCCTCCACTCCTCCAGCAGGCATCTCTGAACCCTAGATGCTGGGCCTTCACCTCCCAGGTGCCAAGAAAAGCCAGAAAGCGGGGGAGGGAGGGGGGTGCCTCCAACCAGATATGGAACTTAACCTGAGGGAGGTGAGAAGGGCAACTGGGGCCCGCCTTGACCCTCATGTGCTCCAAGCCCCTCAGCTGGCAGAGGGGCAACTGAAAGCTAGAGAAGATGATCTCATCAAGGCCCGCTGGCCAAGCTAGAGCAGCTGGAGCTGAAAGTCAGGCAGGAGAGAGGGCACCGGCGGGGGGAGGGAGGTGCAGGCAGGCAGACACACACACAAAGGACCTTACTTTGGGGGCCATCCTTTCCACTTCACCAGATACTCGACTTTACCCTAGGAAGAAAGAGAAGCAGACACAGTGAGATGCACAGCCGCGCCGATGACCACCCACAGGACAGTACGGCCTAACCCCCTCTACAGATACATGTCCCCCAACACATACAAGAGACCCCCCACCAGACCCCCCACCAATCCAGAGACCCCCCAAACTCTGGCTGCTGCGCAACCACCCCAGATGTCCTCCCTACTAGAGCACAGAAGTGCATCCGGCCCCAGACACCTCTGGGGCTCCTGTGACACATGGGGAAACTGAGACCACATGGGGTCACCAAAGACCCAGTGTCTAGAATCCGAGTGCTAAGACCATCTTTAGGTCAGAAGACTCTCCAGGTCAGAAAACTCCTCAGTCCAATCCCACCAGCCCCTTCCGAGAGGCTGCCTCTGACCAGAGGTGACAGGCCAGTGCGTCTCTCAAAAGACCCGGCAGGACCCGGAGAAGGCTGACAAAACCTCCACCTACGGACACGATGGTCACTCCTCCAGGAGTTAGAAAACAGAGCAGACCCCTCCCTTCCTCAGAGCTGACAGGGGCCTTTAAAAGTTTCCTGTCCACACAGGAACTTTGAGACCAAGATGCCACCTCTTCCAAGAGGCCTGGCCCGGCCATGCTTTCGAATGCCATCCCCCCCACCTCACGGTGTGCAGCATGGAGCCCGCTGGAGGGCATCTGTGTTTATTTCCTCATTCACGGTGCGTCTCCTCTGCCAGGATGCCAGCTCAGTGATCCCTCCCTGGAGCTTAGAATGGCGGCTGGTACATAACAGATCCTCCGTAAATCTGTACTGAATGAATGGCTGAAGGAATGACGCTGGCACTACCCCTCCGGCCTGGCCTGGAAGAGGGTACCCACTGCAGCTGCTTGGGCTACACTCCATGACCAGCTGGGCTCTGGGGAATAAATTAAAATCGAGGACACACTGGAGGAGGGGAGAAGGGGGAGGGCAGCCCAACCTCAGGACCGTGTTCAGCCCCATCAGAGATGGGGAAGAAAAGAAGCTCATGGCCCAGCCGGTCTGGCTCAGTGGATAGAGCACCGGCTTGTGGACTAAAGGGTCCCGGGTTCGATTCCATCAAAGGCACGTGCCCTGGTTGTGGGCTCCATCCCCAGTAGGGGGCGTGCAGGAGGCAGCCGATCCATGATTCTCTCTCATCACTGATGTTTCTATCTCTCTCTCCCCTCCTCTCTGAAATCAATAAAAATATATATTTTTAAAAAAAGAAAAGAAGCTCATGGACCACCGTGACCTTGAGCCCAAGATGCCAAGACTGAGTTTTCTATCACAAAAGAAGAGGGGCTGGCCGCCAGCCGCCAGCCGCCCTGGGCTCCTCGCTCTCCCTCCATCGCTGACTTCCCCGGTGACTCTGATCCGTTCACCTCCCGGGCCTGGGCCTGGGCCTGGGCCTGGGTTTCTGCCTCCGTCAAAGCGGGGCGGTGGCCTCTGAACCCGCCCAGCCCGGCCGGGGGCGTCCCTCGGGGCTGCACAGAGGCGCGGGGAGAAGGCGGTGGTGAGCGCAGGAGGGGAGCTTCCCCGGCGACTCCGACCCCGGCTCCCGCCTGCGGCGACCCCGCTCTGCAGCCGGGAGCACGGACCCGCGCCGGCCGGGCCGTCCTCGAAGGCAGGTGGGCGTTTCGGCGGCGAAGGGGGCGGAGCCGCGCACCGTGGGCGGCGCCGGGCCCGGCGGGGCGGGGCGGGGCGGAAAGTTGAGGCGGGGAAGCCGGAGGGGCGTGCGCCGGCGGAGGAGGAGATGGAGGTGGGAGCGGAGAGGAGCGGAGGAGGTCCAAGTCCAGCAGGTCGACTTCGGAGGCTGAGCTGTCCCGGAGCCCCGCCTCCAACTTCAAAGGTCTTGGTACCAAGAGTCCAGAGTCCTGTGTTCGAGACCCAGTTCCCACGCGAACGCACTAGGCAAGCCGGTTCCTCGACTTGGGCCTCAGTCTCCCCACGTTCAGAAGCGGGGCGTGGGGGAAGGATGGCGTCCAGGACCCCTACGTCTGAGCCCAGTCTCCAGTTCGGCGGCTCAGCGGCCCCCAGCATCCCGGGGCGACAACTTTTATTCCACTCGCCCTCCCAGGTGCCGGGGGAAACTGAGGCACCGGCTGGGGGGACAGGCCCAGCCGCGCGGGGCCGCCTGGGCCGCCCACCACACATCTCCCCACGCCCCCAGCGGGGAGGTGACGGGGCTGGGAACGCGAGGGGACCCCACTGGGGTCCCGGGAGCCGCCCCCCGGCAGCCTCACCTTCCGCACGCGCTTCTTCCGGATGCTTTCCACGGCGAACACCTGCTCGCCGATGGCTGACAGCTCCATGCGGGGCGGCGGACGAGCGGGCCCGGGGCCGGGCCGGGCCGGGCCGGGGGCGGAGCTGCGGGCCCGCGGCTGCGGCGCGCGATGCTCGGGCCGGCGGCGGGGTCCCGGTCACCCTCGCCCGGGCGCGCACGCGCACGCGCACGCGCGCACACCCCCTCGCGCTCCCTCACGCCGACGACGTTCCATTTTTGAACCTGCGCAACGTTTTCCTCGGCGCGAGCGAGCGGAGGAGCGCGCGGGAGTGGGCGGGGCGGGGGCGCGGCTCGCTCCCGGCAGGCCCCGCCCCTCCCTCTCCGCCGGCCCCGCCCCGCGGGAGCCCCGCCCTCTCCGCCGGCCCCGCCCCGCGGGAGCCCCGCCCTCTCCGCCGGCCCCGCCCCGCGGGAGCCCCGCCCTCACCTCCGGCCCCGCCCCGCCCCGCCCGCCGGGGAGGCAGGGTCCGCGCAGCGCCCCAGCCGCCAGCCCGCGGAACTTAACTCGGCGCGCGCTCTTCTCGGCTCCCAGCCGGGCGAGGTCTTAACGCCGAGATGCGTTTCCAAAATCCTCCCGGGGACTCTGATGGGCCGGAAGCGGAACGGCCCGGGTTGGGCAGATGAGGAAGCGGGCACAGGTTCTCCCACTAAAGAGCAGGGGGCCGCGGACTCCGCGCTGCGGAAGGGCGGCACGGCCCAGGTTTCCCCACCTGTCGTGACATCGCGGCACCGCGGTCTCCCTAGATCCAAGCTGCGGAGACGCACCGTTCGGCCACCGCAGAGCAGGCCCCTCCACGTACATCGTTCCATCCGTCCGTCTGTCCGTCGGTCCGTAGCGGTAGTGCAGACGCGTCGGGTCAGACCCGGGTGCCGGGTGCAGTCTCGAGGGCCCCGGGCGAAGCAATAATTCGCGGCAGGTGCGGCCGCGGCGGATGAAAGTGCGCACGGAACGGGGTTGGCTGCCTGGCGGCCCCACGGCGCTCGGCACACACTAGGTGTTCAGCTCTTGGTGGCATGAATGGATCTTGAGGTCCGGGACAAACTCCTTATAGCCACCCATCCACACCACCCTTACGTTTCCCCTTTGCACCGCCATCCATCCTCGCGAGGAACCGCAGTCATCCGCGCCCCTGTGGCTCCCAGCGCCCAGGGCAGTCCTCCCCAGTCCCGCCTCTGGGGCCTCCTCCCTCCACACCCTCTGCCTCGTCCATCTCAGCACCGCAGCAGCGACCCTCTCCGAGCTGCATCCCTCCGACCGGGCTGCGTCCTTCCAACCGGCGTCCGCACAAAGCCCGAGGGCGTTTCCTAAAAGGCGCAGCGGGCTGGGTCGGCCCAGCGCTTAAAAACTTCCCCAACTCCCCATTCCTCTCGGAACCACGTCCAAACGCTGCTTGCCTGGGGCACGGGAAAAAAAAGAAATGACAACTTTATATTTGACTTTTTATCAGAAGCAGTGGAAGCCAGAAGGCAGAGGAATTGGAAGATAACATCATCTTAGAAGTTTATACCCAGTGAAAATTTCTTCCAAAAACTAGATATCCAGTGAAGATATCTCGCCAGAACGAAGGGAAATAACATTTACAAAAACTAAGATTTTTATCATTAGCAGATTCTCCTTGAAGGACATTCAGCGGAGGTACTTCAGGCGGGAGGAAGCCGATCACAGACCGAGGTCTAATGCAACAGGGAATGGAGAACATTGAAAATACAAAACAATAACCTTGTCTTCTGGATCGAAATAGAGCTCAACTACACAAAAGAATGGCATAGAACTAGGGCGACTGGAGTTAGTGTTCTGAGCTCCTTATTCTTCAAGAGGAAAGGGAAGATAGATACCAAATACACTTAAACTTTGATGAATTAATAATGCAACTGTCATTACAGGGTAAACATTAAAAGATTGAAATTGCAGTATATGATATTTATCCGAATTATGAGAGGGCAAAAATTGAATGAGAAAACCCAATCAATCCTAAAGTAAGCAAGGATGGAGAGAAAAATATAAAATCAATGGGCCAGAAAGATGACAGATATACTATAATTCAACAAATGTAACTGAACTCAATGTTGTAGTTAAAATACTAAGATTCTCACCTGGATAAAATCCAACTAACTGTGTGCAGTTTGCAAGAGACACCCACAGGAGCCACTTCCGAAACATGTGGGCACTGAAAGAGTGGCCGTAAACGGATGGGAAAAGGGCATGCAGAGACAGAACAGAAGGCTAATGCAGTTTGTTAATGTCAGGAAAAGCCATCACAGAAATAAAGAAGGTCACTTCAGAATGAAAATGGTCCAATTCACAAGAAAGATAGAACGATTTCAAATTTGCATGCAAATAGTCTTAGAATATAAGAAACACAAAGAAGAGAACTACACAGAAAAATAGACAAATCCACAGTTATAGCGGGCGATTTTAAAACACATTCCTCTGGAATTGGTAGAATAAACAGATATATATTCAATAAGGATATGATTAAGAAACTTGTCTACTGGACTTTTCTAGAACACCCTGGCTTCAGCTGCAGAATACTCCCCTTCGCAAGATGTGTGGAATATTTACAAAACGAGTGAATCTCAAGAAATTTCAAGTGTGAAATCAGATAGTATATATATATATATATATATATTTTACCACAACACAAATAAGCCAGAGCTAACTTCAAAAGCCCCATATGTTTGGGAATTAAGAAGTACATTCTAAATAACTGATGGATTAAAAAATCATAATGGAAATTATAAAATGTATGTAACTGAATGGGAGTGAAAATATTACATTAAAATAATGTGAGATACAACTAAAACAAGACTTAAAGGGAAGTTTATGGCTTGCAATAAACTAAGAAAAAATAAAAGGCTGAAAGTAATAAGTAAGCACCCATCTGAAGAAACTGGAAAACAAAAGGAAATAAAAATAACGGTAAGTGCAGAAAAGAATGAAATACGATCAGCAAAACCAAAAAAAATATTTCTAGGGAAAGCCTAATAGTTTTGACAACCTCTGATGAGATGGATTGCCGGGGTCCAACCCCAGCAGGTCCAGGGGTTCCCCAAAGGTGTGGACGGAGTCGGTGAAGAAGGAATGACACGGAGACAGCGTTCAGTTGATCAGCAGCCTAGCCAGGATCTCTAGCCAGGATCTCCAGCCAAGTTCTGGTCTGGATCTCCAGCGAAGTTCTGCTTCGGATCTCCAGCCAGGTTCTGTGTCCATGTTCTCTTGCTAGGTTCTCCAAGTTCTCCAGCCAGGTTCTGTAGCCATGTTCCCTCGCTAGGTTCTCCAGCCAGGTCCTGTCCAGGTTCTCCAGCCAGGTTCAGTCACCAGGTTCCAGTCAGGTTCTCTTGCCAATTTCTGTAGTCAGGTTCAGTCCAGGATCTTTTGCCATGTTCTCTCCAGCGAAGTTCTTCTGTCTGTAGGTTCTGTGTTCTAAGCTCTGTATTCTAAGTTCTGTGTTCTAAGTTCTGTCTCTTGCTGTCTAGTTACATCTGTATTTATACCAGTTGATTCAATCCTATCAATCTCTATCACAAAGGTTAGGGCGTTTCTTATCTCCATTCCAGGGAGTAAAGATTATGTAGCTTAAGCATGATTGTTCGTAGTTAAAGTGATTAATTACCCGCCTGGCACTTAGTTAAGAGGTTTTATTCCCTCCCTAACTTCAGGGGAAAATCCCTACCTGGGGAAACAACCTTTCTCAGAGAGGAGACCTTGGTTAAAACACATAGTGCCAAGAAGGTGAGCAAACATATTAAGAACAGTATGCCATATCTGCCAGGTCCCTTGAAACAGCAAGGATGGACCAGCTCCCGGCAAATTCCCCCTTTTTTATTTTTTAAAAGCAGGCATTAAAAGAAAAACCTGAAATGCTCTCTTGTATCCATTTTAAGAGTAGGATTGGCGCTTTCCGCTATTACCTGAATCCTGATCTATCACCCCAGGGAGAGCTTGCCAATCCTGCACTTTCCCGGGGTGGAAAGGCTGCAGTGGGGTTAAGGATAAGGCTCCTTGGGCCTACCTTCTCCCATGCCATTACATTTACCTTTCCTTCCTCAGAAAAGCATGGACATACTTCTTGTATAAAACGTTCTGACTAGGAGTAACCTTAATTCCTCTGCTAGCAAGCATATGTGTTAAAAGATCAATACAGAGTCTTATTTCTTTAGACTCAGTATGGCACATCTTCTTAATCTAAAGATCAATACAGAGTCTTCTTTCTTTGGACTCAGTATGGCACATCTTCTCAATCTAAGTTCTGTACTATCCACCTTCTTACCCTACTTATCCTCTATAGGGGGGTCTGCAGTACCCTGGTGGAGTCCTATCCGTCCCGAGTGTGGGGTTCTCAATGGGGGGGGGCCTTACCCAGGGGAATCCTGTTCCAGGGGTTCCCAAAGGTGTGGACGGAGTCGGCGAAGACTATCCACCCTCTTCCTACGGTGGAGTCCAATCCGTCCCGAGTGCGAGGTGCTTACCTAGGGGTCCCTGTTCGGGCGCCAGATGCTGGGGTCCAACCCCAGCAGGTCCAGGGGTCCCCAAAGGTGTGGACGGAGTCGGTGAAGAAGGAATGACACGGAGACAGCGTTCAGTTGATCAGCAGCCTAGCCAGGATCTCTAGCCAGGATCTCCAGCCAAGTTCTGGTCTGGATCTCCAGCGAAGTTCTGCTTCGGATCTCCAGCCAGGTTCTGTGTCCATGTTCTCTTGCTAGGTTCTCCAAGTTCTCCAGCCAGGTTCTGTAGCCATGTTCCCTCGCTAGGTTCTCCAGCCAGGTCCTGTCCAGGTTCTCCAGCCAGGTTCAGTCACCAGGTTCCAGTCAGGTTCTCTTGCCAATTTCTGTAGTCAGGTTCAGTCCAGGATCTTTTGCCATGTTCTCTCCAGCGAAGTTCTTCTGTCTGTAGGTTCTGTGTTCTAAGCTCTGTATTCTAAGTTCTGTGTTCTAAGTTCTGTCTCTTGCTGTCTAGTTACATCTGTATTTATACCAGTTGATTCAATCCTATCAATCTCTATCACAAAGGTTAGGGCGTTTCTTATCTCCATTCCAGGGAGTAAAGATTATGTAGCTTAAGCATGATTGTTCGTAGTTAAAGTGATTAATTACCCGCCTGGCACTTAGTTAAGAGGTTTTATTCCCTCCCTAACTTCAGGGGAAAATCCCTACCTGGGGAAACAACCTTTCTCAGAGAGGAGACCTTGGTTAAAACACATAGTGCCAAGAAGGTGAGCAAACATTTTAAGAACAGTATGCCATATATGCCAGGTCCCTTGAAACAGCAAGGATGGACCAGCTCCCGGCAATGGATCAAGAAAAAAGGGGAGGCACCACTAACTAATACCAAGAATGGAAAGCTAGAGAGGCTGCAGACATTGAAAAAAAGGAAATATAAATGATATTATGAATAACTATGTATTACGATAGCTTAAATGTTTTAATGAAATGGGCAAATTCGTAAAAAAGTATAACTTACCAAAACTGACAAAAGAAAACCTGAATGCATATCGTTCCTCTCATGGTACCCAGCAGAGCCTAAGAGACCCCTGGCTCTGCCCTGCATTAACTCTTCAATCTCCTCAATGGGAGGTCTGGGGTGAAAGGTGGGGAGTGGTGGCTCTGTACCCACACCTGTTTGTGTTTTAAAGCTTGTAGCAAACTAGGAATACAAGGAATGTCTTCATCCTAGTAAAGGTGTCTACGAGAAGCCTACAGCAACTCTCCTAATGACTGTTAGAAGCACTCCCCTTCAGATCGGTACAAGGCAGGGGTGGCTGCAAACTCCATTTCCAATAAACATTGCACTGGCTATCCCAGACCTGTGTTGCCCAGTACGGTAGCCACTAGCCACCTGTGACTACTGAGAACTTGAAATGTGACTAGTCCGAAATGAGATGTAAGAGCAAAATTAAATACACATTGGATTTTAAAGACTTAGTATGAAAAAAACTACTGAAAACCTGATTAATAATTTTGTATTGATTGCATATTAAAACAATATTATTTTTGATACATAGGGTTTCATGACATATATCATAAAAGTTAATTTCACCTGCCTATGTAATTTTTTAATGTAGCTATTAGAAATTTTAAAATTATACATGTGGCCTGCATATATGGACAGTGCTGTCCTAGAGCGTAAGATAACAAAATAAAACAAAGGTGGAAAGATTAGAAATAAGCAAAACTGTCATTATTTTCAGATTTATATAGAAAATCCAAAAAAATCTCCAAGTTATTAATTAGTCAATTTAAAATATCAATATACAGGAAGAAGAAAAAGGTAAAGATAAAAATTATGAACAGCAAATACATATCTATCAACAAGTGAATCTAAAAACCAAGTGAATAAAAAATCTGATAAACAGAGTAAACTGGTGAATATAATAGAACCAGGGGCATAGAAAGGGAGTGGACTGACAATTCTTAGGGGGAAAGGGGTGTGGGGGTGCAGGAAGAGACTGGACAAAAATCGTGCACCTATGGATGAGGACAGCGGGACGGGTAAGGGCAGAGGGTGGGGTGGGAACTGGGTGGAGGAGAGCTATGGGGGGGAAAAAGAGGAACAACTGTAATAATCTGAACAATAAAGATTTAATTTAAAAAAATATCAATATACAAAAATATGTTGTTTTGTATTTCTCTAAGCCAGCAATAAACAAAAAGAAATCTATAATGAGGAAAATATATCACTTATAATGTAATAAAAAATATATAAAGTACCTAGGAGTATAATGAACATGTACCAGGTCTTTATGGAATAAAACCATAAAATTTTATTATGAGACATTAAAGAAGATCTAAAAATGGAGGGTTCGGCCAAATTTATGGACTGAAAGACTCAGTGTTGGAACCATGCCGGTTTCCTCCAAATTGGTCTATAGATTTAAGACCATCCTGATGCAACTCACCGGGCATTTTGGGGGGAAGGGGATAAGCTGAATGAAGATGTACATGGACGTGTGTGGGCTGAGACTAGCCAAGGAATTCCTGGAGGAGGAGGAGGAGGAGGAGGAGGAGGAGGAGGGAGAGATGGTGGCGATGGCATCGTCTCTAGCCGATACCAAGACATTATAAACAAGAGCAAATAAGGCAGTGCACTACTGACCCAATAGGCAAATAGGACAATGGAACAAAAAGGAAAGCCCTTACAGGAGACAGAGGCAGAGACAGAGAGAGACAAACTCTGCTGGTCAGGGGGTATGAGCTTTTCAATAAATGGTGCTGGAGTTACTAGTTAGCCATATTGGGGGGGGGGGGATGAAATTTGACCTCCTACATCCCCCAAATTAACTCCATATTACTTCAAAGCTTCAATGTGGAAGGCAAAACTGAAACTGTTAGATGATATTTTAAAATATCTTTATTAACATGAGCTAGGAATCATTTCTTTTTTAAAAAATATATTTTTTTTTTATTGATTTCAGAGAGGAAGAGAGATGGAGAGAGAGATAGAAGCATCTTGATGAGAGAGAATCATTGATCGGCTGCCTCCTGCATGCCCCACACTGGGGATCCAGCCTGCAACCCAGGCATTTGCCTGACCTGAGCCATGCTGGCCAGGCTAGGGAATCATTCTTACACAAGAAGCAAAGAGCATGGAAACATTGATACCTTTGACTACATTAAAATTATAAACTTGTTTTATTGAAAGACTCCAAAGGGGTAAAAGATAAAGAAGATATTTTAAACACACAGAATTGACCAAGGAGACCATGGACAGAATCCCTGGGATCAATATGAAGGACAGACAACCTACTGGAACAAAAATGCAGGAGTGCAGCCCAGCCAGTGTGGCTCCGTGGTTGAGTGTCAACCTATGAATCAGGAGGTCACGGTTCGATTCCCAGTCAGGGCACATGCCTGGGTTGTGGGTTTGGTCCCTGACAACCAATCCGTATTTCTCTCTCACATCGACATTTCTCTCTCTCTCTCTCTCTCTCTCTCTCTCTCTCTCTCTCTCTCTCTCTCTCTTTCTTTCTCTCTCTCCCCCACCCCCTTCCACTCTCTCTAAAATCAATAAGAAAACATATCCTCTGAAGAGGATCTTTTTAAAAAATTTAGGAGCCATACTATACAGAGCATGTTCAGCTATATTAAGGGTTTTTATCTTTATCCTAAAAATACTGAGAGTTGGGGGAGAACTGTAGCTGGAAGAGAAATACTAAGAGTAATGGGGGGAAAAACTGACTCAAAAGGAAATAAAAATAATTCAGGATATAAAAGATAACTTTGTGGTAAAAGTGCCTCAGAGCTGTTTTAGGAGACATCACATGCAGAAAGCCAGAACGAGGTGCTATGAGAAAGGAGCAATCAGAAAATACGAGTTCTTGAACATCAGAAACATTGTTGAAAATTTAAAAATTAATAGACGAGTTAGTGGACCCTAGAGCAGAGAACACAAAGACGGAGAATATGAAAGCAAAGACAAAACTCGAAAGATTGATCCCGGCCCAGCATCTGCTATCAGGAGTTTTCAGAAAGAGAAGGTGGGAGAACAAAGGGGAGGAGATGGTGGAAAAGAATGTCCCAGAACTGAACAGGGTCGCAGACACCAAACTGGAAAGCTTGTCAAGTGATAAGCAGGATAGATTTTTTTAAGACCAACACCTAGACACACTAAGAAATGTCTGAATATCAAGAAGAAAAAGAACACGAATTTAAAAGCTTTCTGTTAAAAAATAATCACAAAGAGAGGAACAGGAATTAGTCTGGCATCACCAATAACAGAGAGGCAGCAAAGGAAGTCCTGCAAATTCTAAGGGAAAATTACTTTGAATCTAAAATCCTAACCTTGGGGCCAGTTAAAAATGCTCTATGTGACCGAAAATACAACGCAGTGCCTTCAACAAATAGGAGGTTACTTTTCTCATCCAACAAAACATTCGTAAGAGGCATTGCAATATCTATACTAATAAAAGGGTAATATGCTAATTAGGCTGGGAGACCTTCTGGACAAAGCCATGGTGGCAGGGCCGAGGCAGAGGTGGTTAGGGGTGATCAGGCTGGCGGGGGAAGAGGTGGGTGCAATCAGGCTGACAGGGGGGGCAGTTGGGGGCAATCAGGCTGACAAGGGGGGCAGCTGGGGGCGAGCAGGCAGCAGGTGGAGTGGTTAGGGGAGATCAGGCAGGCAGGCAGGTGAGTGATTAGGAGTCAGCGATCCGATTGCGAGAGGGATGTCCGACTGCTGGTTTAGGCCTAATCTCACAGGTATCGGGCCTAAACCAGCAGTCGGACATCCCCCAAGGGGTCCCAGATTGGAGAGGGTGCAGGCCAGAGTGAGGGACACACCCCCATCCACAAATTTTGTGCACCAGACCACTACTTATTAATTATATTCCCTAAGCTGTACATTAGATCCCTATGAGGCAGTTGTGGTAGCTTTGTACTGTGATGAAGGCTACTAGAATTGTAGTGATCACTTCATAAGATATATAAATGTTGAGTCACAATTTGTACACCTGAAACTAATATAATATCGTATGTCAACATTAATAGTAATAAATAAACTGTCAAACTGTTTTCTACAATGGCTGGACTCTTTTACATCCCCATCAACACTATTTGAGAGTTCTAGATGCTCCATAGCCTTGCCAACACTTGATACCAGCAGTCTTTTTTATTTTAACTATTTATAGCATGCGTACTGATATAATGTAGAGAATTCGCATTTCTCCAATGACTAGTGATGACAAGCATCTTTTCATGTTCTTATTTGCCACTCATGTATCCTCTTTGATAAACTGTGTTTTCAAATCTTTTGTCCATTTTAAAACTCAGGTTGTATGTCTTCTTATTCTCGAGTTATAAGAATGCTTTATATGTTCCAAGTCCTTTATCACATATACTAGAGGCCCAGTACATGAAAATTCATGCACTGGAGGGGGGTCCCTCAGCCCGGCCTGCCCCCTCTCACAGTCCAGGAGCCCTCAGGGGCAGGAGAAGACCTGGCCATCAGGGGAAGGCAACGCCCCCATCACACCTCTGCTTCCACCACTGCCAGCAGTGCAAGCCTTGGCTGGCCCTGGTTACCTGAGCCTCAGGTGGCCCTGGGCAGCTGGGCAGCCGACATCAAAGGCTTGCCTGCACCTCAGGCCCGCCCTGGGTCGGATGGGGGGCAGTGGGTGGGTCCTGCCGCACTGTGCACCTGCCGCCCCCCAGTGGGGCTGAGGGGACAGGGTGCCGCCATCTTTGTGGTGGTGTGACGGTCAATTTGCATATCACATCTTTATTAGATAGGATGTTTTGCAAATATTTTCTCCCATACTGTGGCTTGTCTTTTATTTTCTGTCTTTTTTTTTTTTTTAGGAATTCTTTTTTATATATATTTTTATTGATTTCAGAAAGGAAGAAAGAGGAAGAGAGAGATAGAATCATTAATGAGGAGAGAGAATCATTGATCGGCTGCCTCCTGCACACCTCCTACTGGGGATCAAGCCCGCAACCCAGGCATGTGCCCTTGACTGGAATCGAACCCGGAATCCTTCAGTCCATAGGCCAACCCTCTATCCACTGAGCCAAAACTGTAGGGCTTACTTCCTTAATTGTATCTTTCAAAAGACAAATGCTCTTACATTTAGGTGTATGATTTATTATGAGTTAATTTTTGTATATGATGTGAGGTTCATTTTTTTTTCTATATAGGTATATGTTTTGTCAAGGTCTCTATCCACTGAGCCAAACCGGTCAGGGCAAATTTGATTATTTAAAAATTGATTTCAGAGAGGAAGGGAGAGGGAGAAAGTGAGAGAAACATCAATGATGAGAGAATCATTGACCGGCCACCTCCTGCACGCTCCACACTGGGGATCAAACCATGACCTTCTGGTTCATAGGTTGACACTCAACCACTGAACCACACCAGCTGGGCCCAAATGTGATTTTTTTAAAAATATTTTTTTATTGATTTCCGAGAGGAAGGAGAGGGAGAGCCAGAGATAGAAACATCAATGATGAGAGAGAACCATTGATAGGCTATCTCCTGCACGCCCCCTACTGGGGATTGGGCCCACAACCTGGGCAGGTGCCCTTGATTGGAATCAAACCTGGGACCCCTCAGTCTGCAGGCCGATGTTCTATCCATTGAGCCAAACCAACCAGGGCCCAAATGTGATTTTTTAATGTTGACCTTATATCTTACAATATCACTAAACTCATTTATTAGTTCTATGAGCTTTTTTGTAAATTCCACCCAGATTTCATGTCTGTGAAGATAGTTTTGCTTTATTTCTAATCTATATGCCCTTCTTTTTCTTGCCTTATTGCACTGGCTAAGCCCTCCAGTACAACGAGGACCATAAGTATTGAAAGCAGACATCTCTGCCTTTTCCTGATGTTAGGGAGAAAGCACTCATATTTTTTACCAATAGTTTTGATATCAGCTATAACTACAGATTTTTTTTTGTAGGCACCCTTTATTAGATTGAGAAAGATTCATTCTATTCCTAGTTTTCTGAGGGTTTTTATTATAATAGGTGTTGAATTTTGTCAAATGCTTTTCCTGAATATATTGAGATAATCATGTTTTTTATTGTTCAGTTAATTGATTTGTGATGGTGTGGTGGTCAATTTGCATATCACATCTTTATTAGATAGGCTGTTTTGCAAATATTTTCTCGCCATACAAATGGCGAGTGAACATTTGATGTTTAAAA
This sequence comes from Myotis myotis, assembly GCF_014108235.1. Classification (NCBI taxonomy): domain Eukaryota; kingdom Metazoa; phylum Chordata; class Mammalia; order Chiroptera; family Vespertilionidae; genus Myotis; species Myotis myotis. The sequence goes on from NW_023416335.1 coordinate 207,848,950, forward strand.
TCAATAATAAAATTAAATATATTCTTTTAAAGTTTGATGTTTAAATATAAACATGCAGATTCTCAGACCCTGAATGGTGTCCCAGACCCTCCTCTGGCTCACCTCCCACCCACCTCTCAATTCCAACCCCTTCTCCCAACCCCTGGAGTCAACACCACACCACCACCACCCCCTCTCCCAGATCAAGCCACCAGCACCTCTCTCTTCAGCCCCTGCCACCTCTAGCTTTGGCAGCCAGAGTGACAGCATTGCTCCATACTAATTATTGTGATTATCATAAAAAATTATATATATATATATATATTTTATATATATATATTTGGTCTTCTTCCCCATTTGTAGCACAGAGCTCCCAAAACCCTTGGAAGTGCCTAAGTGATAAGAGTGGTAAGGGTGTCTTGATATTCATAACGAACCCTTTGACTACCTCTGAGTCTGTGTTGAAGAGGTGACTTTTGCTTGGTGGTGTCGGAAAACACACACACCGGCCACCCTTCAGTGGCTCATGCTGTCTGTTCTCCTCCTGCCAGTCCGCACCCCTCCTCCCAATGCCTCCTCCTCCATGAAGCCCCCTGGACTACCCTTCTGCCCGCCCCCAGCAGAGCCTCTGGGCTTCTCTCAGTCACAGTCCTGGTTCAGCTGTCAGTCCGGGTGTGTCTCCCCATCAGACTGGGAGCGCCCCAGGACAGGGAACACGTTTTATTCATCTCACCTCACCATCCTGGGGCTCTGCTGGGGGCCAGGCACACAAGAGGGGGTAGTGCTTCTTGAGTGAATAAACAAATACTCAGTGAGAGGCCGGCCTTCAGCAGGGCACGGGGACGAGGGCTCAAGGTGGGGCTGATAAAAGGGTTGGGAAAACCCATCGCGGAGGGCTGGCGGCAGGATGCTGGGCCGGAGGTCCCAGGGCGAGTCCCGGAGGACAGTGGGACTCGCTCCAACCACCAGGTGGCGCCAGGCTCCCAGGTGTCTGGCTGCCCTGGGCGCTGTCCCCAACTTCCCTCCTGAGATGGAGTCCCAGGGAGGCCAGAGCCTCCTGCAGGATGCCCAGCAGCCGCACAACAGGGTCCTCTTGGCCTGATGTCACGTCCAGTCCTCAGGGGTCGTGTTCCATCTGCTTGTTTGTGCCCGAGCTCCCACCGCAGGAGATGGGATGCCGGCTTTACACTGCAAAACCTTTCAGGGGAGAGTGTGTTGGGTGACAGGCGTGTCAAACAAGCAAAAGAAAAAAATGGCGGAGCATGGGTCCTGGGTTCAAGCGCCCACTGGGCCTCGTACTGGCTGTGGGACTTGGGGGCTGGGCCGTGCTGTGCGCGGCATATTCTGAGTGCTTTTGGTACTCAGTGAATCCCTCCACCGCCGTAGGAACCACCGTTAGCCCCATTTTACAGAGGAGGACACTGATGCACAGAGAGGTTAAGTATCGGGCTCAAAGTCACACAGCGAGGAGGTGGGCTCTGGCCCACGAGATCCTGCCGGAGAGGGATTAGATGTGGATGCGGAGCCTGGGACTGGGAGGAGGGCAGGGGGTGGAGGCAGAGGCCCCAGGAACAAGGCCAGAGGGTCCAGGCTGGCAGGGGAAGCCAACCAGACTGAGAGGGAGCCACGAGGGGTCGGAGGAGAATGAAGAGGAGGCATCTTGGGGCCCCGCGGGAGGGGCTCACGGAAGGTGCTGCAGGCTCGGGAGAGATGTGACAGCTACGAAGCAACCGCAGTGCGTTGGGAAGATGGGGAGAGGGCGTGCAGACAAAGGGGAGAGGGGAGAAGGATAGGTGGGAGCTGGGGTCACGGCTCGTTTGCTTTAGGGCAGCGGTTCTCAACCTTCCTAACGCCGCGACCCTTTAATGCAGTTCCTCACGTTGTGGTGACCCCCAACCATAAAATTATTTTCGTTGCTACTTCATAACTGTAATGTTGCTACTGTTATGAATTGTAATGTAAATATCTGATATGCAGGATGTATTTTCATTTACAAATTGAACATAAAGCATAGTGATTAATCACAAAAACAATATGTAATTATAGATGTGTTTTCCGATGGTCTTAGGCGACCCCTGTGAAAGGGTCGTTCGACCCCCAGGTTGAGAACCGCTGCTTTAGGGCAGACACTGAGCCTGTCTCTGAGCTGCTGGGGGACAACCAGTAGAGGGCGCAGCCGGTGGAAGAGGGGGAGCTGGACTCGGGAAGGGAAGGCCCCGGTCAGGAGGCTGGGGGCACCTCCTGGCGCAGGCCCGCAGGCCCCCCTTGGGTGATGTGCGCGGGTCCTCTTGCTCTGCTTTTACAGAGGCGCTCGCTGAAGCCCGAGGGTCAAGTGCCGCCTGAGAAACAGGCCACGCACTCTCCCTGGGGCCGTGCGCCGCCCAGCCAGCTCCTCTGCAGGCCCCGCCGGCTCAGTCCAGGGAGAGGGGCGGACAGAGCCAGCCGGACCCGGGGCCCCACCCCAGGATGACCATGGTCAGGGCCGGGAGACCGAGGCGAGGACGACCGTTCCAACCTCTGGGTCAGCCAGTTTCCCACTTCGCCTCCTGCTCCTCCACCTGCTCCCATCTCTGTCCCGAGGGCCGGGGCGGACACAGGGCCTGGCAGTGACGCTGTTCCGGGGACCCCAGGGAGAAGCACCCTGGGGTGGCTCTGTGGGCACCCACAACCTGCCCGGCGTAGGTGCACTGACTCCGCGGCCGGCAGCCCAGCGGGTGGGTGCTGTGACAATCCTCTTCTTGCAGGGAAACAGGCACAGAGACGCTGAGCATCCTGCCCAAGCTGCACAGCCAGTGAGCGCAGGAGCCAGAACATTCCACTCTGTCGACCATACTGCACTGTGTGTCGTTTTTATTGATTCAGAGAGGAAAGGGGAGGGAGGGATAGAAACATCAATGATGAGAGAGAATCACTGATTGGCTGCCTCCTGCACGCCCCCCACTGGGGATCCAGCCCACAACCCGGGCCTGTGCCCTGACTGGGACTCGAACCGTGACCTCCTGGTTCATAGGTCGATGCTCAGCCACTGAGCCACGCCGGCCAGGCTGCACCGTGTGCTATTAACATGCCTCCCCACGGTCTGTCTGGTGTGGCTGTGGGGCCAGGGTTGCGTCCCGACAATCCAGTTGCCAACCCACACTCGTAGGCACAGACCGGCCTGCTGCCTCTGCCTACAGCCAGAGCCCCTCACTTCACAGGCGAGGACCCTGAGGCCCAGAGAGAACAACTCCCCCCCCACCCCCCTCCCCCCTACCCCCCCATCCCCCGTGTGGAGCAGAAGCGAGAGGAGGACTCGGCTCCGTGGCTGCAAGGCCAGGGCCCTTCCTCAGCTACTGGTGACGACCCTTTGCCACCCCCCCCCCCGCCCCCGTCCTAGGAGACCTGCTGCTCTATCGTCCCCCAGCGGCCCCTCCTGTCCCTCACCTGCTGCAGACACGGCCGCCCACGCGCCCTGTCCCTTTCCTGCAGCCCATCTCCACACCCCCACGAGGATTTCCCCCAGGATTGGAAGGGATCCGTGTCCTTCCCCACGCGGGCAGGTGCGTGCGGGGCACCGGATGAGGAGGCAGGAGGACGGTGTGGGCAGGCACATCCTTTCCGGCACCTGAGCCCTCAGGTGCAGCACCCGCCCCCGCCCGCTGCGTCCCTGGCCTGGCCTCCAGCTGAGCAGGCCCAGGACCCCAGGGCCAGGGCCCAGGACTGAGATGACTTCCTCCCGCCCTGGCTGCCCCTGCGCCTGCCCCTCACATCTGCTTCTCCTCCCCTGCTCAGCCCTGCTCTGCTCTTCTCCTGAGGGACACCCCCTGCCCCCCTACCCCCCCTATTCCCCCACCCCCACCCCACCCGGTTATCCGATCTCTTCTCAGGCTTCCCCTTAGTCTCGGCCCTCCCTCCCCCAGCTGGGCCTGGGAGCCCTCAGCGCTCCATGGTCTCCACTGTGCTCCCACCGCTGCAGCCCCTGAGGCCAGTGGTGGGAGAGCTCGGAGGGGCCTGGGCCTCCTCCACCATCTCTCAGTCCAGGGCTGGGAAAACTGAGGCCACTAACTCCGGAGGCTCCTCAGAGGCGTAGCTGGGTGTCCCCCAGGCCTGGCCTGGGGCCGGCGCAGGCTAAGCACTGCAGGGCGGCCTGCCTGAGATGCCAGGTGGAGCCAGCTGGGCTGGAATCTGGCTCCAGGATCGCAGGCTGTGCAGCCTGGGGCAGCTTCCTCAACCTCTCTGAGCCTCCATTTTCTCATTTGTAGAAGCGGGGAAGAAAAGGCCTACTTCATAGGGTTGAGGTGGGAATTAATGACAATGTGTACAAATATATACCTCAGTATAAGGTGATTATCCTTCGTTCCGTCCATAAATCCTGACTGAGCGCCTACTGTCTCATTATTACTGAGTTCAAATAAAAGAAACCAAGTCGGCAAACCCCAGATTGCCTGACCTCCATTCCTGTGCTTTTCCCCGGTGTGTGCCCCCCACCCCAATTCCTAATTTGTCCAGAAATATCAGATACCAGACTGGCTTTCTGTGCTTTGAGCATCAGGATCGGAGTCCTGGACGTGGCACTCAAGGCCTTCCACGGTCTGGCTCTCAACTTATTCTTTCCCATCAGGTCTGCATTTAATGTTGTGACACCAAATTCCACTGCAGTCACGTGGGCCCAGTTCCCATGCCCAGGAGACGGGTTTCTCACCAATACACCTGTGCACATGCTGTCCCCCAAACAGCACAGCTACCCCTTTCATAGCTGCTCCACAAACTCCTATCAGCTTTTCCTGGCCCGCGTCCTCCGTGTGGCTCCCGGACGGCCTGGGGCCATCACAGTCAACCTTGTCCCCTAAGCATCCAGCCGCCCACGGCCCAGCCTCGGCCGGCACTGCTTCGTGGAGTGCCCGGTTCTCTCACTGGCCATCGGCAGGAGCTGCAGGCCAACAGCAGGTACTGGATCAACCCCGGCTGCAGCGATGGCCTCGCTCTGCCACCGTCCCTCAGTGCTATCCATCGTCAGCACGTTCCCAAGGACTTCAATGGTGGCCTCCTCTGCCCCAGAGCCCGCTTTGTCCGAGGTCGTGGTCCTGCCCAGGGTCTCTCTGCCTCCAGCTGCCTCCCCCCCCCCCTATTGCCCCCCCAGCTGCAGGCTCCCAGCCACAGGCAGACACCAGCCGGGTACCAGACTAGACGGTATCATCTAGGCAGAGCCACTGGGCCAGAGCCCTCAGCTCCTGGGAGAGAGTGGGCCTTGAGGACTCTCCGCTGCCCCCCACCCTCCAGGGCTTGGTCCCCTCTAAAGAGCCCACCAAGTCTCCCAGCCTCTGTTGGCCCCCCTGTGCTGACGGGGGCGCCGTCTCCCCCGCCCCCAACCCCCTCCGCCCCTGGTGGTGTCTGAGCGCATCCATGCTGAGCTGCACCTCGCCACTGCAGAACTTCTGCTGGTTCATTCATTCATTCCTTCTCCAGTTCCCTCAGCGCACGGAGTGGATGCAGTTCATGCGCCAACTCGTTTAAGCTTCACAGGCCTCAGCGGGGTGGGGCGGATGGTGCTGGCGATGGTGATGATGGGAAAATGGGGGGGAAACTGAGGCTCAGGAGAGTGGTCACCGCAGTCTCACAGCCGGCGGCAGTGGGGGCAGCAGTCGAGTTGCCATCTGTGCCCAGCACCTGTGCGCTCTCCACTGAGCCGGATGCCGCCCCTGCAGGCCTTGGGGAGCACTGGGGGTGGGGGATGTACCTGGGGGTGGGGGGATGACTAGCCCATCTGGCCCCCCCAGAGCCTGCAGTGGAGGTCACAGAGCTGGCTGGGTCAGGCTGCTGGGAGGAGCCAAGGACAGCCGGGCTAGCCTTGGGAGCCTCAGAAGTTGGGGGGCTCCGCAGAGGAGCTTCTGGGAAGGACCCCTCACCCCCACGCCCCAGGAGCCTTCTGAGAAGGAAGTATTATTTAACCGACATTGTGTCGGGAGGGGAAACACGGGGTCCTTGGAGCTCCGCCAGCCTCCTGCCTTCAGGGTGTTTGGCTTTGTTTGTTTTGTTGGCCTATTTTTTTCCCCTTTTTCTTTGGGCTAATTGTTCTCATTAAATTTTTTGTTCTGTTTTGTTTTTTATGGGCTGACAATGCTGTGCAGTGCTCAGCGCTGCTTCCTGTGTTTCTGGCCCAGCACAGGTCTTCGCGGGCCTGGCTTCCTGTTGTGAGCTGTCGCCATGGCGACCCAAGGCCCAGTGGGCTCCCCGGAGGGGGGAAGGGGGACACGGTTGACATCACCGGGTGAGCAGGCTAGGGGCTGGGGTCCAGAGGGGTTGACCGGGGGCCGGGCAGGCAGTGGCGGGAGCCTGGCATTGCTGCGGGGTGACTCACAGGCTGGGAAGGGGAAGAATGCCCTGACATTCTTTCGGGAGGTAAACAAGGTCAGGGAGTGCGCTGGGATCCTGTTTACCTGACCCGGGTCTCCCCAGGGGACCCGGAGCCAGTGCAGGACAGCAGCTGGAACCGAACCAGCCGGGAGCCAGGGGCAAGGGGACCGGGTGGGAAGACCAGGCCAGACCCCCTTGAGGGCTGGTGGGAGCCAGAGACAAGACCAAGATTTAAATCACAGCTCTGTGACTGAGCAGGTGGCCTGGCACCCATGAGCCTGGGTCCCCCTGTTTCTTTCTTTTTGGGGGGGTCCCCCCTGTTTCTAATGGGTTAATACCCCGTGCAGATGGCTCCTTGTTCTCCAGTGACTCGAGGCCTGGTCTGGGGTGGGCCTGGGTCTGGGCATCCCCCACAGCACAGCCCAAGGTTCTGTAGTCCTATCTGTCGCCCACCTGCCAGCAGTGCTGGGTTCAGTCAAGGGGTGATGGCCAGAGGGCCAGCCCAGCAAAAGGCTGGGATCAGGAGAGAGATGGGTACACAGCTGGGGGCACAGAGAGACCCCTAGAATCACAGGACTGGAGTCTGGGTGCAGGCTCTCTCCTGCCCCTGCATCTCCCTTCAGCCTTCCAGAGCCCTCCCTCCTCTCCCGGGGGGGCCACCTTCCTCGAGTGACAGCCTCCCCTGCCCCTGCCCGGAACAGAGGGCCCAGAGGAGCTCCGGCCAAGCTCTGGGCTTGCTGGGTGCTGGGACCCTGCGGGAACTGGGAGGGGGTCCCGGGCTGCGCTTCCAGCCCCCGAAGCCCCCACAGCTCAGAGACAGACCTCCCTCATTGACCCTTTGCCAACTGCCAGGAAGACCAGGTGCCCATCCTCTGCAGGGTTTATGGGGGACCGGGGATGGCCCCCAGCAGCACAGTGGCGTTGAGGACGCCCGGCCTAATGGCTAAGAGCATCGGAGTCGGACTGGCCTGGATCAGGCCTGGCTTTGCCACTTGCCAGCTGGTGCCCTCGGGCAAGTTCCTTGGCCCCTCTGAGCCTCAACTGTCTGACCTGTAAAACAGCCTCCCAAGCTTGTGAGATTGCGTGAATAACTACTTAGCACACAGTAGGTCCTCAACACGTGCGGAACCCACACAGACCTGCTGTCCCCAGCAGTGCCAGCCCCCCCCCCCCCCCCCGGGCGCCCCCGCATCGAGTGCCCATCCCAGGGCAGCAGCAGAGCCCACAGGCCCGCGGCTTTCCCATAAGGGGGCAGGGCTCGGGCTTCCCTGCACAGGGAATATCCTGTTCTCCCGCTGGGGGAGGAAGAGGAGCGGGAAGGACACAGCCGCTCTGCATTCTTGGCTCCGCATTCTTGGCATTCTTGGCGGCAGCCCCGCCAGCTGCCTCTCGCTGTCGCTGCTTGGGGCACTGGCCCAGTGCCATTCTGTCCTGGCGGCCGAGCAGTGTCCCACTTGGGGTGCTCCTTGGATTTGGGGGGACAGGGGACACTCTCTTACCAGTCCCACTCACCCAAGCTATCACAGGAGCAGACAAACCCCAACCCGGAAGGAGAGAACTGGGGGGCCTGGGAGCAGTCAATCAACACGAGAGGGGTTTCTGCTTTCAGTTCTCCCGTGTAGGGCTCCCAGCCTGCCCCCCCCCCAGCTCTGGAAAATGGCCAGGGGACAGGGTGGATGGGTGGGGAGGGAAGAGGCCTAGACAGCCGCTTTCTGTCGCTGGGACTCAGTTTCTCCATCTGCAAAATGGGAGGCTTGTCTCCGTCCTCAGCACTGCTGCGCTGTGGTCGCCATCTGGTAATTGCCTCTCTGCAGAGCCTCTTCCCTGGCCAAGGGCAGGAACCCAGCCCTTCTTTGTGCTGAGCCTGGCCTAGTGCAGGTTATGGTGGTCCCCGCTGTTTATTTATCTGGGCCAACTCCCTCCGCAGCCACGGCCTGCCGGCTCCCAGGCTCCGAGAACTGGAAACACCGCAGTCCCCGGTGGTCAGGCCCCGGAGCCTCCTGCCTGGCTGTGCCTGAGGGTCCCGGGAGGGAAATGACTCGTCCAGGATCCCACGTGGCCAGGTCAAGCTGACTCTGGACCCCGTGTGTTTGCTTCTCCTCCCAGAGCCACCAGAGCTGAGTTCATTCTTCATGCTTCTCTGTAGCCTCTGGTCTCAGCCGCGTGAGAGCCAGTGCACTCTGGGAAGGAGTCCGGCCAGGGCAGCTCCCCAGGGGTCTGCCTCGGAGACCTCCTCGCCACAGGATGCAGGCGACCCTGGGCACTGTCCCCTGCGCCTCTCCCCCCGGCTGCCCTGTGCAGCTGAGGGTCCTGGAGGCGTCGCTCAGGGCCTGGTGGGGGCCAGTAGGACACATCTGAGGTCAAGTCTGGGATGCCAGTCTCCCTCTATCCTATGGCAGCTCAAGGACCACCCAAGCCCCTCTGCCCAGTCCTGGCGACCCTCCAGGCAGCTGCACCCGATGCCCACGGCGCTACACAGTTCAAGAGCTCACTCTGGCTCTGGGGACAGAGACCACAGAAGCCTGGGCCAGGCCACATGGGGAGGCAGAAAAGCCTCTTTGCTCAAGTCAGGAGCCCCAAGAGGCCCGAACCACTGGACCCAGCGCCTGCACTGACCATCATCGGACGGCTGCACGAGATGGTCCCTCCTGGCCGCCCCGCTCAGCCCGTCGGGTCCCAGGATCCTGAGTTTCCAGTTCTCGGTCCTGTGACCATGCACCTCCCTCTGCAGGCCCTTGAGAGTGCTGAGCAGAGGAAACCCCATTCTGTCGCCTGCCCTTGTCGGGAGCCTGCCCCTTCGGGGGCCGCCAGGACCCTGCCCCCAACCACCCCACTTTCCCCATCACCTGACCCCGCTCAACACCCCAAAGCCATTGCCTCCTCCTTCCTGGCCCCCCTCTGCCTACTTCCTGCTCGCCCTGTCTGCCTGTCCTGTCTGTGTCTGTCTCGACATCTGTCTGTCTGAGGAACAGTCAGAGGAAAAGACTGGAGCCCCACCCAGCTGGGTCCACATGACCAGTGCACTGGTCACCCTCTGCTGGGAAGCCACCTCTGCTGTGGCGGCCGGGCGCCCGGAGCATGTGCTGGTGTGTTTGGGGGAGGGGGGTGAGGTCGGTGTGTATGTGAGTGTGTGTGCACGTGTGTGTGCGTGTGCGCGTGTGTGTGTGTGTGTGTGTGTGTGTGTGTAGGATGGCGAGGCGGTGCATGTCTCATGATCATTTGTGTGTAGAATGCTCTGTTAAATAAATTACAATAAACTGTCACAGCGGAATATTATGTAGCCGTGAGGTAGGATGAAGACCAGACATAAGAAATGGTCACAGTGAAAGATCTGGTAAAAGCAAAGATGTGCACCCAGGAGAAAAAGTTGAAGTGAATACATCAGATGTGAATAATGACTATCTCTAGGTTGCTAACTTATGAGTAATCTTCTCTCTCATTTACACTCTTACATATTGTCACCATTTTCTGCATGAGCGCGTTTTAGTTTTACAATCAGAAAAAGGAGAAAATAGGCAATAAAAACAAAGTAAAGACGAACTCAACAACAAATAAACATGATTTAAAGGAAAAGAAACTAAGGCCCTAATGGAAAACATAAAACGAAGCCCAATGTGCAACCCCAGTTAGCAAACCCGGAGTGAGCACCTACTGTGTGCTGGGCAGTGCAGAGAGGGGGATCGAGGCCCTGCCTGGTGAGGGCACCGCGCGTCTGGAGGGTGGGGGCGGTGAGGGGCTGCGGAGAGGTGGGGGCTAGGCTGGCTGGCAGCTGGAGGTGGTGGGAAGTAGGGAAGGAGCTGGCAGTGTCTGCAGAGGATCAGATGGGGGAGGGTAAAGGAAAGAGGGTCAAGGTCAGTTCCGGGTTTGGGCTCCAGCACTTGAGAGAATGGGCCGCTGGGGAAGGGCTGGTCTAAGATGGTCGGGAGCAGGGAGAGCAGACGCTGAGGTGGGACAGGTGAGGGCTGACCGACATCCATGGGCAGGTGCGGAGCGGACAGCCAGGTACAGGTCCCAGCTGGGGACACACCTTTGAGCATCATTGGCTTGTGGGTGGCAATTTAGCCACGAGATGGGATGAGAGCCTGTGGAATGGGTGTGGGCAGAGAAGGCCAAAGATTGAGCCCTGCCCCCCGCCACATTGGGAAGTCGGGGAGATGAGGAGGGACCCGCAGAGGAGCCTGAGCAGCCGGGGAGGGGGAGGCCCAGGAGAGCCGCGTCCTCAGGGAGGAGCTCAGCACTCAGCAGCACGGAGGAGGAGAGAGACTCGTTCCTGCAGAGCGGGTGCGGGTGCACAGGAGAGGGAGACTTCGGGGAGAAGGGGGGGAGGGGACTTTAAAAGGGCGAGTGGAGCCCCAGGCAGGTGGCTCAGTTGACTGGAGTGTCATCCCATCCCGTACACCAGAACGGGTGTGGGTTCAATTCCCAGTCAGAGCATATACCTTCGTTACAGGTTTGATCCCCGGTGGAGCATGTACAGGAGGCAACCAATCAATGTTTCTCTCTCACATCCATATTTCTCTCTCCCTTCCTCCCTCTCTAAGATCACTGAACAGCCCAGCCAGCGTGGCTCAGTGGTTGAGCATCGACCTATGAGCCAGGAGGTCACGATTCGATTCCTGGTCAGGGCACATGCCCGGGTTGCAGGCTCGATCCCCGGGAGGGGGCATGCAAGAAGCAGCCGATCAATGGTCCTCTCTCATCATTGATGTTTCTCTCTCTCTCTCTCTCTCTCTCTCTCTCTCTTCCTCTCTGAAATCAATAAAAATAAATAAATAAAATTACATATATTTTTAAAAACCATCAATGAACATACCCTCAGGTGAGGATTCAAAACTAAAAGGGCAAGTGGAGGCAGCTCTTCCCCGGGTGCGGCCGGATCGGAAGCAGCAGGAGGCCAGGGCTCCAGGGTCCTCCGCCCACACTGTGGCCACGGGACCGCTGCTTTCTTCAGGGGCGCTGGACAGCGCTCGGCTGGGCTGCGTGTCCACACACAGGGGCTCCAGGCTGGTCAAGGCGGGAGGGGGTGAGGAAAGGAGGATAGCAGGGCCCGGGCTGGCTCTCCCCAGGCCACCAGGGGCCGGAAGTAGGAGAAGTCTAACTCCAAACCCTCACGAAGGTCTACTTCTCAATGGAAAGAGAGGAGATATTTGATTTCGCAGCTGGGTGTCGTGTTTATAGCATGTCCGTATTCTGACTTAGAGTGTGGGGCCGCCTGCACTCTTGTCCGGGTCCTGCAGGTAAGAGCTGACCTGGGAGCAGAGAACTTGACCGATGGGGTGAAGCAGGGATGGATTGTGCTCGGTTTGGTGTTTGGGTTGTTTTTGAGAGAACAGCCGGCATCCTCTCCTGGGGAGGGAGGTCCCAGAGGAGAGAGTGGTGGTGCAGGAGGGGGTGTGGCTTATGGGGGTGTGGCTTACAGGAGGGGTGTGGCTTACAGGAGGGGTGTGGCTTACAGGAGGGGTGTGGCTTACAGGAGGGGTGTGGCTTACAGGAGGGGTGTGGCTTACGGGAGGGTGTGGCTTACAGGAGGGGTGTGGCTTACGGGAGGGTGTGGCTTACAGGAGGGTGTGGCTTACAGGAGGGGTGTGGCTTACAGGAGGGTGTGGCTTACAGGAGGGTGTGGCTTATGGGAGGGTGTGGCTTACAGGAGGGGTGTGGCTTACAGGAGGGTGTGGCTTACAGGAGGGTGTGGCTTACAGGAGGGTGTGGCCTACAGGAGGGTGTGGCCTACAGGAGGGGTGTGGCTTACAGGAGGGTGTGGCTTACAGGAGGGTGTGGCTTACAGGAGGGTGTGGCTTACAGGAGGGTGTGGCCTACAGGGGGGACAGCCCGATCCAGGGCACAGGTGAAGGGCTGCTTAGGGAGACGCACAGGTACTCCATCCACGAGAGCGGGGTGGGGGGTGCAGAGCCCACAGGTGTGGGCCAGAGCACGTGGGAGTTCTGCCCTGATCCTTCGTCATTTCAGGGGAAAGGCAGCAAGGCCACGTGCTCCTGGTAAGGGAGGAAGGCCCTGGAGGTTCGTGGAGAACCGGGAAGGCCTGCAGGAGCCTCTCAGGTGCAGAGGAGCGAGTGGACCAGAGAAAGGTGGCAGCGTTTCCAAGGTGGCGGCAACAGCTCTCACCCCACAAGCACTTCTGGAACCTTCCGCTCCCCCACTCAGAAGTCACGTCTGATTCCTCTCCCGTCACCTGGGCAGGCTGGGCTCACGTGTGGCCGATGGGACGCCACTCTTCTGAGGCTCCACGAGAAAGCCTGCCTCCATGGAGGCCACTCCCGCTGGGCCTGAGCCGCCACGCTGGGAGGAAGGCCAGCCAGGCCAGGCAGAGGGAGCACGGGGAGAGCTCCGAGTCCCCAGAGAGAGAGACGGCACCGGATGCGCCAGCCTCAGCCACCACCTGACCGCCACCCTGCAAGACCTTCAGCACCCAGCCCAGCCCCTCCCAGGCCCAGGGCGCACAGAATCCATTAGAGATAATGAAGTTACTGTTGCCTGAAGCCTTTGCTAGAAATAGCTAATTGGAACAGATACCCAGGGCCAAGTTGAGGTTCATGGCTGTGAATGTTTTTAATGTATTTTTTTTATTGATTTCAGAGAGGAAGGGAGAGGGAGAGAGAGATAGAAACATCAATGATGAGAGAGAATCATTGATTGGTTGCCTCCTGCACGCTCCCTACTAGGGATCATGCTCACAACCAGGGCATCTGCTCTGACCCGGAATTGAAATGTGACCTCCTGGTTGATGCTCAACCACCAAGCCACGCTGGCCGGGCCATGGCTGTGAATTTAAAGTGACAATTCCCTTGGGCCCCATAACTTTCTTCAGGACTGAGGGGCTGCACAGTGGCCACAATTTCCCTTTCTTGCTGCAAGGGAGGAGTAGAGAGGATGAAGGAGAGAAGGTGGAGGGGACCATGTTTGGGATGTCAGGCTCAGGTGTTTGGACTTGACCCTGAAGGCTATTAATGAGAGCTATTTCCAGTCCATGCACATGCGGGGTCTACCCTGGGTTTAGCAATACAGAACACAGCCACCTCCTCAGATGAACTGGGCGGGGGAGGAGAAAGGTCTCCCAGAGACCTGGCCACAGGTCTGGGCCTGGGATCTCTGGGCACAGCTGGATTCGCACCCCCTTCCCATGGGCTGCAGCCCTGGGGCCCACAGTCAGTGGTCTGGGACAAGGGTGGAGAGTGGTAAGCCTCAGTGCTGCATCTGAAAAACAGGGGCCTGGAACCTAAAGCCTCTAAGTCACCTTCTGGCTTTGAGAACCGAAAGCTATGGCTGTCCAGCAACTGGAAAGCACAGGGGTATTTGAGGTTTCAAGCGAAGTCTGACCCAGCTGTGCAAACAGACGGACGGACAGGACCGGGTCTCTCTGCCTCTATCTCGTTTGTTCCTTTCCCAGCCTGACCTCCCCTGGGGGTGTCAGAATGGCCCCCAATCAGGTCTGGGTCCACCTGCTTCTCTTCACACCCAGTAGCGAGAGCAAGTCTACCTCCCGGAGACCTCAAGTCCTGGGTCATGTGTCCATCCCTGAACCACTTCCCAGGTGGGATTTAGTGATTGGCTTAAACCGGAGCCCACCTGAGCTGGGGCGGTGTCGACCCCACTCAGCCATGGGCTGGGAAACGTGGGGTTCCATCAGAGAATGGATGTCAAGGAGGCGGCCCCCAGTATCTGCTGCTATAAGACACACCGACAACAACAAAGACCCAAGGCGTGACCCCAGGCCACCAGCAGAAGCTTCTGGAGACTGCATGCCGTCAGAGAGGAAGTGGTTGAGCACCGGAAAGCGGGAAATCTCCCCTCAAGGCTATTTCTTGCACCAGGACCAGCTGCCCATCTGGCGGCCCTGGAGCCCAGGATGGGGGCGGCCGCCGTTGGCCGGAACCCAGGCCTGCTGGGGCGCGGGGCAGCTGCAGACTGATTAATCTGGAAAAAGTGCAGGCTGGAGAGGCCGGGGGGGAGGGGGGAGTGATTGGACTCTCCCCTGACACCAAAAAAGGGAACAGAAAAGGTCAGCTTAGGCACGGAGAGGGGGGGGGGGGGACCCAAACAAGTAGCATGTGACAAAGCCAATGGCCTCTCCCATCCGGGTCCTTCCATGCCTTTCTCACTAAGAACCCGGGAGCAAGGCTGGGTAGGGATCACCCCATTGCTCAGATGGGGAGGCTGAGGCCCTGAGAAAAGTGACTCACCCAAGGTGACCCGGCAGGGTAGGGCAAGGCCAGGGCATGAACCTGAGTTCTCTCAAGACTGTCCCTCCCCATAGCAGCAGAGTCAGGCCCTTCCCACACACAGAGTAATGTAATGATGCGGCCACTGGTGCAGAGGGCATTCAGATCCCCCGGGAGCTAGAAGACAGGGGCCAAGGTGTCCAATTGGCCGAAGTTCATGTCCCGCCTCTGCCACCCTGGTTGTGTGAACTTGGGCAGGTCAGTGTCCTCATTTACAGGATGAAGACACAGATGCTTCTACTGGAGGTCACCGGGAGGTGGGTGGACATCCCACAGGTGAAGCAACGAGCACAGTGCGACACGCGGTGCGTGCTACGTCCCCGGTGCAATGCAAGGGAAGTGTGCGGTTCAATCCCACCAGCAAAGAAGCGCTGAGATGGGCGGAACCCATGTGTGAGCTGCAGAGGCGGGGTTTTCCCAGGTACGCACTGAGACACAGAGTGGGGGCAGGACGTGTGTCAAGAAATGAACCAGGGGCCCAGCCAGTGGTTGAGCATCAACCTAGGAACCAGGAGATCATGGTTTGATTCCTGGCCGGGGCACATGCCTGGGTTGTAGGCTCAATCCCCAGTAGGGGGCATGCAGGAGGCAGCCAATTGATGATTCTCTCTCATCATTGATGTTTCTATCTCTCTTTCCCTTCTCCCTTCTTCCCTGAAATCAATAAAAATAAAAGTAAATAAATAAAATAAAAAGGAAGTGAGCCAGGGGTACAGGCCTGGGGTCCATTCCCGTGTGGTCCCCACTGTTCAGCAGAAGTCCAGACACCGCAGGGTGTCCCCACCCACTCTCCGGCCGGAGCAGGGCTGTCACCCTGCCCCTGGGCTCAGCAGGGGTGAGGAGCCTGCAGACAGGGGGTCATTGTCCATCCCCGCTGGGTCCAGATCCCGCAGCTGCCAACCCATCGGGGCGTAAGGTCGTCTTGGACCAGCCTAGCCATGTGCGTGTTGGGGGGGATGTTTGTCCTCTGGTTGCCAGGGGAGACCCAGATTCTACACTGCTCGCTCTCTCCAGTGTCCCGACGGCGACCCCAGAGCATCTCCAACCAACAGGCCTGGGCGGAGCCTGGGAGGACAAAGCCGCCTTTGGCTGCCCAAGGCCAGGCGGGCAGAATGCGTCAGCTCCTCAGCCAGCCAGGGAGACCTGGAAGTCAGCCTTGTCGCCCCCTCTGTCTGTCACGGCACGCATCTTGTTTTTGTCATGACATGACATGACAGATGTTGCTTGTCAATTCTGCTGCTGAAGTATCTCTAGATCCCGGCCCCCACTGGTCATCGCGACCGTCGCACCCGCCTTCCTGTCTTACCGTCAGTCTGTCCTGCACCCTGCAGCCAGGGGGAGCTTTTAGAAACACAGTTCAACCACATCAGTGCCAGGGTTCTGAATCCTTCGCTGAAAATCTGCAAAACATGTACCTGACAAAGGACTCAGATCCAACATATATAAAGAATGCTTACAAATCAATAATAAAAAGCAAAAAGAGTGGCAACCAGTAGAAAACGGGCAAGAGACTTTGAACGAGCCATTCACAAAAGAGGATCTTCAAATGGCCTATAAATGCATGAAAACATCATTAGTCATCAAGGAAACGCAAAATAAAACCACAACGAGATACCACCACACACCGACCCAAATTGCTAAAAATAAAATCGCAGAGAACATCGAGTGCTGGTGAGGCTGTGGAGCAACGGGAGCGCTCGAACGCGGCTGCGGAAGGGGTTAGCCTGGTCACCCACTTGGGGAAACGGGTCGGCGTCTACAGAAGCTGAACGCAAGCTCTCCCTGCACCCAGCAATTCCACTCCCGGGTATGTGTCTGACAGAAAGCCACACCCACGTCCACAGGAAGGCCCGTGCAAGACCAGTCGTTGCAGCTTGATTCAGAGCAGCCCAAACCCAGCACTAACCCCCCTGTCCATCAACAGCAGAACGGAAGGAGAACGGCTGAGGTCCGTGCCCCACAACTGCCTGGACCCATCTCATGACCGTGGGAAGAAGAAGCTGACACACAGGAGTGTACACTGGTGATTCCATTTATGTGAACTTCAAAACCACGTGCAACCCTGCCCAAGCCGGGGCCATGGTTCCTGCTGGGGGCACAGGAGGAACAAGGCCTGGGGAAGCGCAAGGGGGGTCCCGGGGGCTGGCGATGTCCTGTCTCGCAGGTGTATGGAGCCTGTGAAGATTCACTGAGCCAGGCACGCGATATGAGCACTTTTCTTGACATATATTGCTCTTCAGTAAAAAGTGTTTCAAGAACCCCTCGCTTACATTGCCCACGACCTCCAGGCGGCTCCCACCAGCTCAGTTCCCTGGACATGCAGAGGGTTCCCTCTGCCTGGGCCTATCATATCCAGTTGGCAAACACCCTGCTGTGAGGGCACCACCTCCACCAGGAAGCCCTCCTTCCTGGCCCCTGTGTACACCAGTGTACACTCCTGTGTGTCAGCTTCTTCTTCTCACGGTCATGAGATGGGTCCAGGCGGTTGTGGGGCACGGACCTCAGCCGTTCTCCTTCCGTTCTGCTGTTGATGGACAGGGGGGTTAGTGCTGGGTTTGGGCTGCTCTGAATCAAGCCCCAAGTGACAGGGCCGGTCACTCCCTCCTCGGGAGCCATTTGCACCTTCTTTTCGCCCTTTATCCCACCGACACTCCCTCCACAGCATTTATTGAGCACTTGCTATGCGCCAAACACCTACGCTTGTGAACCAAACAGTGATAAGTTAACAGGTTAGATTAGAGAGGCCCTGACAAGTCGCAGTAAATGCCTGAAAGGGAAAGTCCACACAACCAACTGGTGAATAAGACTCCCAGGAGGTTCGCACAGGGCCTGGCCCAGGGAGGCGTCTGGGAGTATTCTGTGAGGGAGTGAATGGCGGGAGGCATCTGAGACAGGCAGGGTGGCCACAGGCAGGGGTCTGGGGCCTCAAGGACACAGGTTGTCCCTTCCCAGGTGCGCACCCCCGGCTGGCAGAGCCAATGCAGGGGGAAAGGTTGGGATTCCCAGCAGCACAGACCTCCCCACGCACACGTGTGCAGAGGCACAAACCAGCCATCCCTCCCTCCATCCGTCCAGGTAATAAATACTAATGCAACGCCGACTGTGTGGCGGGCCCTATACTAAGGGCTGCCCCCTCTACCGCCCCTGCATGCCCGATTCCCAGCGGCTATTTCCGCTTCTGGGATCTCTGGGGTTGAAGTCTCTCCCTGCTTCCGAATGTTCCCCCCCCACCCCCACCCCCATCTCAGTCCCCTCCGCCGGGCCGGGCAGGACTCCACCCCGATCTCAGGGGAACCTTGAGTGATGTTGCCTAGTTATTTATACACCCAAACACGACTTAGGGGGCAGTTGTTCATTTTGCCAAAATAATACCTGCTTCACCAAAGAATCCCTAACACTGCCTTAATTTGCTCTCCCGCCAGGATTTCCCGGACACTGTGGGCGGGAGCAATCTTCGGGGACTTGAAGCAGCTGTGACAGCGCGCCCGTGGCCCAGCCACCCCGCACCTCGGTGTAAACCTCGGGGCACGGTCCAACCAGGTGGACGGGGGCGCGCCCCAGGCGTTCCGGCAGCACCGTGTGCAGGGGCTGCGAACTGGAGACTCAGGTGTCCCTCAGTAAGTGAAGGGTGAAGGATGCAGATGGCGGTCAGAAGGCAGCCCATCTGTAGGACAATATGCGTCAAACCCAGAAGACCTAGTTTTAAGTAAAAAGGGAAGTGCATCCAATGGGACGTCTGACGTGATGCCATTTTTGTAAACTTAAAGCACAAAGCTCACATATACCTCCCCGAAAAGCTGCATACTTGTTGAGGATACATACATATCTAAGGGCCTACATTGAATACGTCAGAGGGGAGCTTTTGGAGGGAGAGAGGGAGTTGGTTTGGGGATGAGGGGAGTTTTTTTAAAAAAAATACACACATGTATATTCTTTTTTAAAAAATATATTTTATTGATTTTTTACAGAGAGAAGAGGAGAGGGATAGAGAGTTAGAAAGAAACATTGATGAGAGAGAAACACCGATCAGCTGCCTCCTGCACACTCCCTACTGGGGATGTGCCCGCAACCCAGGTACATGCCCTTGACCGGAATCGAACCTGGGACCCTTCAGTCTGCAGGCCAAAGCTCTATCCACTGAGCCACACCGGTCAGGGCCACACCTGTATATTCTGTATATAAAATAAGTGAGGGCCTTGCATGGACAGTGAACATGAACTAAAAAAAAGGACTTTAATAACTCGACAATCTTCATTTGAGGTAAAGAGTAAAATTTACGTTTTAAACGTTTGCTGTTTCTGGGAGGATGTAGCAGACACCCATGCTCTTTTTCCTATTCCTCCCGCTGAGTACAGGTGAAACCAGCGTCGGGAGGCCCTGAGAGAGGAGAAGGCACAGTAGCTGGGGATTTTAGGGTCCATGGTTATGAGTTACCTGATTTATTTTTTAACATTTGCTTCGTGCATCCCACACTTGGCAATGCCAAGGGGCCTGGACATCAAAAGCCTTCCCTCTTTAGCCAAAGAACCAGAAAAGAGGCAGCTAGCAAGTCAGAAACATTTAAGACAATAATTATTCAATAATTATTCTTCTCTGGCCAAACACCTCCCAAAACTCTGGGGCCCCATCCATGCCAGCAAGACTAAATGGGAACCCCCGATTGGCCCCCTCAGCAGGTGTAACAAGGCGCTCGCACCAGGGGCCCTGCCAAGGTGCTGGCATAGAAGGCCACGGAGGGAGCTGGACTTTCCTCCGCACCGAAGCATAACAAGAACCCCCCCACCTCGTGCATCCACCAAGGCCAGTGAGGAGCTGGACTCCTAACCTTATTTGGCAGCGATGAGGCGGCATCCCCAGCTCCCTGCTGAAGCGGCGCCAGAGGAACCCAGATAAAGAAAGTTGAATAAGATACAGTCTCATAGCACAGCACCCCAAATGTCCAAATACAGATCAAACAGAAAACCGAAGAAAGAAAATGACAGAACTACGCCCTAACACACCAATCATTACATTAATCACGCTGTATACAGATTAACGACAAAGACTGGCAGAGCAGACTAAAAAACATGACTCGATTTTATGCTGCCTATTAGAAAATTACTTCAAATATAATGCTATAAGCAGGTTGAGAGTAAAAAAAAAATGGGAAAAGATGCATCATGCAAACATTCATCACAAGAAAGCAAAAGCAATTATCGTAGTACAAGATAAGGCAGACTTCAAAGCAAAGGAAATTATCAGAGGGACAGAGGAATATTGTATAATGATAAAAAGGCCAGCCCACCAATAAGCCATAGCAATCCTAAACATGTATGCGCCAAATAATAGGACTGCAAAAATATGTAAAGCAAAAATTTATAGAATTAAAAGGAGAAGTAGACACGTTCCCAACTATAGTTAGAGACTTGAACACTGTCTCTCAATAAATGATAGAACAAATAGAAGATCAGCAAGGATATAGAACTCAATAACACCATCAACCAACAGGATCTGATCAACAGTTATAGGACCACTCCACTCAGAAACGGCTCATTCTGTTCAAGTGCCTTTGGACCATCTACCAAGATAGACCACATCCTGGATCATTTAAAAAAAAAAAAAAAACTCAGTAAATTTTAAATAACTAAAATTATACAAAGTTGTTTTCTCACTACTAGGAATCAAACTAGGAAACACTAACAGAAAGCTAACAAGAAAATACCCAAATACTTAAAAACTAAACAAAAATACTTCTAAATAATCCACAGATCAAAGAAGGCGTCTCAAGAGAATTCCAAAAATATATTGAGCAGAATGAAAATAAAACATAGCAACATTTGTGGGACACAGCTAAAGTTGTGCCGAGAGGGAAAGTATACCACTAAATGCACTAGGAAAGAGGTAAAGTATCCCACCTCAAGAACCTAGGAAAAAGAAGAATAAAATTAACTCAAAATAAGCAAAACAAGGAAATAATAGAGATGAAAGCAGAAATCAATGATACTGAAAACAGAAAAACAATCCTATATAATAAAAGCCCAACAACTGAATGGTGGAACAACCAGGACAACCAGTAGACCAGTCGCTATGACGCACACTGACCACCAGGGGGCAAACACTCAACACAGGAGCTGGCCCCTGGTGGTCAGTATCCTACCACAGTGGGAGCGCCACTCAGCTGACTGGGACCAGGGCTGCTCCCGTTGCAAACCCCGGGCCAACCGGCAGGAAGCCAGGCTATGATCATCGCCTCCTCATCCCAGGTTCCTCCTCCTCGCTCCCTGCTGCCTCCTCCGGAAGCCAGCAGGCTGTGCAGTGCTGCCACTGGGCTTGCAGAGCTGACTCCGGAGGCTGGGAGGCTGGGTTCATGACTGCTGTGGGACTGAGGCCTACTCCACCACCTCTCAGTGCTATTGTCCCTGGGCCCGGCCCCAACTGGGTCCCCTGGAGAGGTGAGTGCTCCAACTCCACGGAAAATGCCGGACCAGGGAGCAGCCACTCAGAGGCAGGTCCACAGCCGCTGGGCTGACTGGGATGAGTTGTGCTCCCACAGAGGGCAATCCTTGCAGGCCACACACCCCCATCAGTGCATGAATCCCGTGCACCAGGTCTCTAGTAGAGAAAAATAAATGAAATAAAGAGCTATTTCTTTGAAAAGATTAATAAAATTGATAAACTTCCAGCAAGATGTACCAAAAAAGAAAGAAAGAAAGAAGATGCAAATTACCAATATCAGAACAAAACAGGGGGTAGATGTCTTTACAGACCTTATAGACCTCAAAAGGATAATAACGAAATA
Organism: Myotis myotis; assembly: GCF_014108235.1. Taxonomy (NCBI): domain Eukaryota; kingdom Metazoa; phylum Chordata; class Mammalia; order Chiroptera; family Vespertilionidae; genus Myotis; species Myotis myotis. Next base: position 207,870,277 of record NW_023416335.1, read on the forward strand.
CTACAGACTACTCTACATACATAAATTTGGCAACTTAAACGAAATGTATTCATTTCTAGAAAAACACGACCTACCACAACTCATTCAATATGAAATTGATCATTTGACCTTGTAATCTTAAAACTCCTCCAAAAGAAGTCTCCAGACTCAGATGTTTCACCAGAGAATTCTATCAAATGTTTAACAAATATTCATATCAAACCAACACAACCTCTTCCAGAAAAACAGAAGAGTGGGGAAAACTTTCCCGTTCATTTTATGAAGCTGATATTATCCTGATACCAGCATGAGACAGAGAACAAACACAGAAAACTAAAAACCAATTCTTTTCATGACTAGAGATGCAAATATCCTTAACTAAACATCCGCAAGTAAAATTCAGCAATATATGAACAGAATTATACACCATGACCAAAAAAAATGCCAAGAAGATTTTTTGTAGATATAGACAAGATTATTCTAAAATTTAAGTAGAAAAGCAAAGGAACCAGAATCATTGAAACAATTTTCAAAAAGAACAAAATGAGAGGAAGCAGTCTACTTGATTTATGATAAAGCTTATGTACAAGGCATATAAAACGTATTATATACCTACAGCAATTAGCAGAGTGATTGACACATAGATTAGTGGAACACATTAGAGAACCCAGAAATTAACCACACAAATGTTCCTGACTAATGTTTTATAAGAATGCAAAAGTAAATCAGTGGAGGAGACAGACTTTTCAGCAAATGGTGTTGGAACAACTGGACATCCGTAAACCAAACAAAAACAAAAAAAAACTTGACCTAAGCCTCACACCTCATACAAAAATCAATTCAAAATGGGCCATGGGCCCTGATCCGTTTGGCTCAGTGGATAGAGCATCAGCCTGAGGACTGAAGGGTCCTGGGTTCGATTCCGGTCAAGGGCATGTACCTGGGTTGTGGGCACATCCCCAGTGGGAGGTGCGCAGGAGGCAGCTGATCGATGTTTCTCTCTCATCGATGTTTCTAACTCTCTATCCCTCTCCCTTCCTCTCTGTAAAAAAAAAAAAAAAAAAAAAAAAATCAATAAAATATATTTTTTAAAAAATGGACCATGGGCTGAAATGTAAAATGTCAAAGTATAAAACTTTTAGAAAAAAACACAGGAGAAAAAATTTGGGATCAAGGGCTAGGCAAATGGTTCCCATACTTGACACCAAAACCATGACCCATAGAGGGAAAGATTGGCAATTGGACTTCAATCAAAGTTTCAAACTTTTTCTTCAGGAAAAAGTTAAGAGGATGAAAAGACGATAGACTGGGGGGAAATATTTGCAAACCAAGTATCTGACCAAGGGCCAGTAGCCACAACATTTAATGAACTCTCAACAGTAAAAAAAAAAAAAAAAAGGAAAAAATCAATTAGAAAATGGGCAAACACATGAAGAGACCTTTCACCGAAGAGGAGATACAGATGGCAGATAAGCACTAGAAAGTATGTTCAACACCATTAACCACTAGTTAAATGCAAATTAAATCATGAGATAGCATTTCACACCTATCAACACGGTTACAATGAAAGAGAGTGACAGCATCAACTGTCGGCAGGGACGCAGGGACACGGATCCTTCCTCCACGGCCGGCAGAAACGTCGAGCGGTGCAGCCACTCTGGAAAGGAGTTTGCAATTTCTTTTTAAAAATTAAAAGTGCAACCACCGTGCAGCCCAGCAGTTGCATTCCGGGACGTTTATCCCAGAGAATTGAGGACTGCTCACAGACTCACCTGTGCAGGAATGTTTATAGCAACTTAATTCAGAGCAGCCCCAAGCTGGGAACAGCCCCGATGTCCTTCAACGACGGACGGAGTGGCTAAACAAACGGTGGGGCATTCATGTGATGGAAAACTACTCAGTAATAAAAAGGAGTGACGACTGTTGATCTACAGAACAACCTGGAATGCTCTCCAGAGAATTAGGCTGAGTGACAGAAGTCAGCCCCACAAGGCTACGTGCTGCCTGATTCCATTCCTGTAACATTCGTGAAATGACAAAATTACAGAGATGCAAAACAGGTTCCTGCTGGCGGGGGAGGGGGGGGTGAAGGAGGGGGGAGGGCCTGAAGGGAAGTGGGTGTGGCTTTAAGCGAGGGTCCCTGTGGTGACGGCCACCTGTATCTTGGCTGTGCCGTGCTGATACCCTGGGTGTGATGCTGTGTCGTGCTGATACCCTGGGTGTGATGCTGTGCTCTTGCCCTGCAGGATGTTCGCACTGGGGGAAACCGGGTAAAATGGACATGGATCTCTGCACCTGAATCGACAATTATCTTAAAATCAAAAGACCCCGAGTCCAGATGTGGCCGGGGAGCCAGGGCTGCAGAACCACCCCATCACCTTTGAGGAGACTCAGAGAATGGGATGGAGCCGGGTGACAAAGGCAAGCAAACGTTTCAAATGTCAAAAAGTGGGAAATGTTGACACCAGAAAACAGACATGGAGAGCGGGACATAGCCCTGGCGGACGGCCAGGCTGGCGGGGACTGACGGTTGGAGAGGGCGAGGGTGGAGAGGGCTGGGGGAATGTGTAAACCGCAGGAGCCAAGGCCTCTAGGGAGCAGTCAAGGGGGCGGGACAACGTCCGGGCTTGCACAGGCCAGCTGGAACCCAGGGAGAGCGGGACCCTCTGTGTGGAAACGTATAGCACGAGACCGTCACTTTCACGCCCTGCCGGTGTGGCTCAGTGGTTGAGCGTCGACCCATGAACCAGGAGGTCACGGTTTGATTCCCGGTCAGGGCACATGCCCGGGTTTCAAACTGGATCCCCAGTGTGGGGCGTGCAGGAGGCGCCGATCAGTGATTCTCTCTCATCATTGATGTTTCTATCTCTCTCTCCCTCTCCCTTCCTCTCTGAAATCAATAAAAATATATTGTTTTTAAAAAGAACATCACTCTCAGACATCCCTATATGAAATAAGGAACTGGGACCCCAACAGCCCAGCTCAGGGGTATACCTGATCGAATGAGTGCGATCTAATTGCGGGGATGGTTGAAACCGTAGCCATGCACTGCGTGTGCTGGTGGATGCGGGACCACACACATGCTCTCCACTCCTTGTCACCCTGAAACCCCTGCGTCTGGAAGATGCTTCGTACTGAGGCCACAAAAAACTGTCCCTCTGTCCCTCTGTCTCTGTTTCCCCTCAGAATTCCCCTTTCCCAATCTTTCCTCGGGTGCTAGAGCTAGGAAGGACCTCAGAGGGTGGTCTGATGCTGCCTTGAGCCCTGGAAGGTGGAAGGTGACATACCCCGTTGTACAGGCAGGAGTGCTGATGCTTACATGGGAGCTGGCCCGGCCCATCACACACACAGCAGGCAGGACCCGGACCCGGGCAGCAGCTCTCCGCCACCTTCGCTTGGTCAGAACTGGAGGAAAGAGAGCCCGCTCTGCACACAGAGGAACAGTCATCAGAGTCCCCTGCCTCTCTTCGTCCCCCAGCCACACCCCGGCTCAGTCACCATCGCCCAGCAATACAGGCGGAGAGCCTCCGGGGAGCCAGGCACCACTCTAGACCCTGGGGAGCAGCAGTGAACAAAGCAGACACAGACACCTTCCCTTCCCAGCTACATTCACACCGGTCCCCTCCGGCATCCCGCCCTCCCGCCTCCATCCTCCATCTGAGCCTCCTGGTCCCACACAGAGGGTCCTGTTGCCGGTGGGGGTCGGGAGGCCTGTGGGCTTGTGCCTCATATTCAGGGAAGACCTACTTTGCCTTTGCAGGTTATTTCCAAATAAGGAGCCAGAAATAGTAGGTTGTGCCCTAGGCGCTGATTTGACCAAAGTCAAATACCTAAAGCACAGTACGACGTTCCTACTCCTATTTGGGTATTTCTTCATGCTTTCAATATAGCCAAAGGCCCAACGGAAGTGTTATATATGCTTCATGCTTTCAATATAGCCAAACGGAAGTGTTCAGGCCCTTCTGGATCTGCATGGGGCCCAGGGTCACCCGCCCCCTCCCCACCTCCTCTGCCACGGCCGCTGTTTCTCCCAGGCACTCTCGTCTGGGATGGGGAAAGAAAGAATCTTGCCAAGAGCACGAGGGCTGGGGCTCAAGTCCTGGCCTCGCCAATTACTTTTGAGACTTTGAGTCAGCTTTGCAGCCTCAGTTTCCCCATCTGTAAAATGGGAACAGGGTCGTAGCCTCCAGGGTCCCTTTCAACAGTAACTCCGTGCTCTGCCTTACCAGACTTCAGCTCCCCATGGTCTGTGACCCCCCGCAACTCAACACATGTCTCTCTATCCCCAGCGTGGGGCATGCAGGAGTCAACAGGCCTTCAGGAAAGAGGTTCAGGACACAGTTCAGGACACAGTTGGCATGAGGCAGGTGACCCCATCCTACAGTCTGGTCCGGGACCTGCCCGGGAGATTCACGACTGGCCAGGAACTTTGCTGAGCTGACCCAGAACTTTCCCTTCCAAACACTCTGTGTTGTCCTCGCCTGGGAGCCTGGTGGAATGCAGAGTCCCAGGCCCCATCCCAGGCTGCTGGACCAGAATCTGCATTCTAACACATCCCCAGGGGATTCGTTTGCACATTAGTACTTGAGAAGCCCTGCCTTTTAGCATAGAACCCAGTCCCCCTACTCAGCCCAATCATATTGGCTCAATTAATCAACTCATCAGTCAGTAAAATGTTTAAGTAAATTCCAGCTCCTGCACTTCTCACTGCTGGGCCTCCCCCTGGGGACCAATCCAGTATTCCCCAGAGTGCATCCAGACAGCCGCTGGCTCCCACGCTGAGTCAGCACCCCCCTGGGCCAGACAGAGCTGGTGCCCATCTGCCCAAGGTGACCAACCTGTCCTGGCTGTGACCAAGTGACTCCCTCAGGGGAGGTTTAGCTACAATGAGCTAAGGTTTTTAAATACGTTTTTTAAATTGATTTCAGAGAGAGAGAGACAGAGATTGAAACATCAATGTTGAGAGAGAATCATTGATTGGCTGCCTCCTGCACTCCCCACACTGGGGATCGAGCCTGTAACCCGGGCATGTGCCCTGACCAGGAATCAAACCATGACCTCCTGGATCATGGGTCGACGCTCAACCACTGAGCCACACCAGCCGGGCTGGGCTAAATGACTTTAACAGTGAGAACGCCAACGCATATCTCAGACCCCAGCTCAGGCTCCTCCCCCTAACACATACACATACACACACACACACACACACACACAGCCCTAGCCATGCCTCCCATGAGTCAGAGGTGACTCACAGGCACCTCCCACCTCCCCGATCTTCATGGGGAGCCTGGGAAGGGGAGAAGGAGCAGAGGTGTCACAGCCAAACCTGAGAAAGTGACTTTGGACACAGCCGGGCAGGACACAGCGTTGTCATGAGGTGGGTGACCCCACCCACAGCTCTGGTCCAGGACCGCCAGGGTCAGGGCCGGGGTCAGGGCTAGGACTCCAGGTGGCCTGCCCGTGCCAGCTCAGAAAGCAAAGCAAGGCAGGCCACCAGGTCAAGTTCTTCCCTCCGTCACGAGCCCCACGGGCCCGTGTGGCGGAAGTGCCTGGACACGGAGGGAGAAGGATGATACCAGGACGGGCACCAACCTCGGCTACCCAGTGAGTTCTTGGGGTGGGAGCCACTCAGACTGGCAGCCAACCATCACGACACCACGGGGCCCCACCCCACCTGACCTCATCCGGGGACACCATCCCCCCACGGGGAAGTGTGTAGACAAGGGAGGGAGTCGCCGGGTTTCACAGACAAAGGGCCAGAATCTAGACCGAGGCAGGGACCACACAGGCTTGGGTGATCATGTTATCTGCCGCCCCCTCCTCGCCCCACCCCACCCTACCCCCACCCCACCCATCACTTCCTGAGCAGCCGGCAGCAGAGCGGTGGGCTGGGCGAACACGTGGCCTGCAGGCAGGACCCCTGGGAGGACCATGCCACCCCCTTGAGACCTGGGGCCCCCCTCAGTTACCCTGTTTGGATAACTTCCCACCATCACTGACTGTTCTGGGCATCTATTATACTATGACCCTAAAGGGGCAGGGCTGGCCAGGGGCAGGGGGTTCCCGAGGAGGAACCTGCCCCATTTCCCCACTCAAAACCCCTCCATGTCGTGGTTCATCCTCTGGGCTGAACCCTGGACCCAGAGGGGAGCTGGGGCAGGTGAGCGGGGGGGCCTGACCGGAGATGCCAGGGGATGTGGGAGTGAGCAGGGAGTCCCCTGGGTCTGGGAGCGTCTCCCTAGGGTTGCCCAACTGCTTCCAGGCCCGACAGGTGGCCGGGGGACAGGGCTGGGGAAAGGCCCCTGCCAGCAGCCCCCACACCCGTGCTTTCCGCCTTGATTAGCGGAAACATTCCTACATCTGTCACGGCAAGACAGCCCGCTCCCCGTCGTCAATCACCCGGGAAACGCAAACACATTCTGGCTGCACCCAGACTTTCTTTCCATAAAGTCACAGGCACCCGCAGGGCACCCCACCCCCACCCCAGAGCCAAGGGGACAGGTGTGTGGGAGAAGCCCCCCCAGACTCCAGCGTCTGCGGCAGCCGGGGAAGGTCTGAGTCATGGCTCTCCCTTCCCTCCTTACACACACACACACACACACACACACACACACACACACACACACACAACACAGAGCTGCCAGCAAAACAAGGATGCACTCAGCCACGCCCACAGACAGCTGTGGACACAGACACTCAGACACATAGACCACTGACCACAAACCCACGGAGAAGGGGGGTTAGCACAACGCCACTCAGCTGAGCTCCTGGAGGGCAGAGATCTCAGCTCCCCGTATCTGGCACACAGTAGGTGGGCAGTGAGCAGCCCTTTGATACTCCTCTCCAGTGTTGTAGCCATTTCTCTTATCCGCTTCCATTGCCCTCTCCCCCCACTAGGATATGAGGTCATATGGACAGCAACTTTCTCCTATTCACAGCTGTGTCCCAGCACCCAGCACAGGGCTTGGCTCATAGTAGGTGCTCAATAAACACCCACAGTCCTGCCATCCCCACCCTCATCCCCCAATCCAGCCGCCCACACGGCTGCCTGCTTCCCCAGGAGAGCAGAGAGCTGTGCACCAGCTCCTTCCAGAGCCAGGTGCACCAGCCCCTCCCCGACCTGGCTCCGAGTCTGGCCCACACAACCCTCTGTCCTCAACTCCCCAGCCCATCCCCCACACTCTCCTATGATATGGCCCTGCCCACCCTCTCCTGGCCCTGGCCATCCTCACCTCCCTGCAGGCCTGACCCACCTGTTGCAGGCCAGCCTGCCTCAAGGTCAGGTTCACCTCTACACCCTCCTTCAAGGCGTCCTCCCCAGCCACCTCAGGCCAGGCCTGTCTCCCTCCAGGCTGCGAGCTTCCCTGGACCCGTGCGGGGAACAGGACACCTCAGTGCCTGACGTGGTGACCAGAGCTTCCTGCTCTCCCAGTGCCCCTGCCTGCATGCTCTGTGCAGCACAGCGGGCGTGCAGGACTGGGGTGCTGGCCTCAGCTCCCAGCGGCCTGGGGCAGGCTCCCCCACGCCTGGACAGGGGCCTTGGCCATGGGACTTGCTCTGGCCAAAGGGATAGGACATGAGCAAAAGTCAGAAACGTGTTTGACAACTGTCCCCTTATGGTCCTGCCTTTCGCCAAGAGAAGCCCAGAGAGCCACCGGCCCAAACAGGGTGAGAGGCAGCAGATCTGGACCCCACCCACAGCCTGGAACCCAGTCCAGTCGACCCTCAGACCCTCCAACAGGGAAGGGAGGGAGGAGTGAGTGCCCCATGCTCCCTGCCACTGAGCTTGTGGTGTTAGTGTGGCTAGTGGGGGGGCGGGGGCGGGGGTGCCTGAGCCGCGGAGCTCCCTGCGGCTGCTGGGCTCCAGGGCTGTGGCCAGAGGCTGAGCCCTCAGGTCCCGTTCCTTCACCCGTCCAACCGCCTCCAGGGCCAGAGGCAGCCAGACCTTTCCCGGGACAGACTGTGCTCAGGCACAGAGACCTCGCCGCCCTCCGCTCCTGATTGAGGGCAATCCTGGGAAGACGCTTGAAGGGATTCAGAGGAGAAAAGCTCACGGAACAGTCTTTTCCCCCCATTTTTTTTTATTGTGGGAAAACACATGTAACATGAAGTTTACCATCTTAGCTATTTTGAGGCATGCAATTCCCTGGTTCTCAGTCATTCATATTGCTGTGCAGCCACCACCACATCCAGCCCCAGAACTCTTCTCATCTTGCAAAGCTGAAACTCTGTCCCCCTCAAACACTAACTCCCCCTCCCCCAGCCCTGGTAACCGCCATTCTTTCTGTCTCTGTGAATTTGACTCCACCCAGTACCTCATTTAAAGGGGATCATACAGGTGTTTTGACTGGCTTGTTTCACTGAGCATAGTGTCCCAAAAGGCTCATCCATGCTTAGCATGTGTCAGACTCTTCTTCCTCTTTGAGGCTGACCACTACTCCACCGTGTGTAGAGATCGCCCTTCGCGTGTCCATTCGTCCCTTGGTGGACACGGGGGCTGCTTCCACCGCTTGGCGGGTGTGCAGAAAGCTGCTATGAGCCTGGTACCCGTATCTCCTTGGAGCCTCTGCTTCCGGCTCCTCTGTGTGTGTCCAGGAGTGGGACTGCGGGACCACGTGGGGTTCCAGCTTTTTGAGGAGCCATCAGACTGCTTTCCACAGAAGCTGCACAGGGGCCGTTCACAGTGAACCTGAGTTTGACCTTGAAGGTGACCCTTGGCGTGTAGATGTGGGGAAAGGCCCTGCACACGGGGATGGAGGGAGAAGGTGCAGCCTGAGCAGCAGGCTGCGGGGGAAGAGGCTGGGATGGGGCCAGGGCAGAGGGCTTTGCGCATCTGCCGGGGTCCAACCCCAGCAGGTCCAGGGGTCCCCAAAGGTGTGGATGGAGTCGGCAAAGAAGGAATGACACGGAGACAGCGTTCAGTTGATCAGCAGCCTAGCCAGGAAGGATCTCTAGCCAGGATCTCCAGCCAAGTTCTGGTCTGGATCTCCAGTGAAGTTCTGGTTAGGATCTCCAGCCAGGTTCTGTGTCCATGTTCTCTTGCTAGGTTCTCCAGGTTCTCCAGCCAGGTTCTGTAGTCTTGTTCCCTCGCTAGGTTCTCCAGCCAGGTTCTGTGTCCATGTTCTCTTGCTAGGTTCCCCAGCCAGGTTCTGTCCAGGTTATCCAGCCAGGTTCAGTCACCAGGTTCTAGTCAGGTTCTCTTGCCAATTTCTGTAGTCAGGTTCAGCCCAGGATCTTTTGCCATGTTCTCTCCAGCGAAGTTCTTCTGTCTGTAGGTTCTGTGTAGGTTCTGTCTTCTTAGTTCTGTGTTCTAAGCTCTGTATTCTAAGTTCTGAGTCTTGCTGTCTTGTTGCATCTGTATTTATACCAGTTGATTCAATCCTACCAATCTCTATTACAAAGGTTAGGGCATTTCTTATCTCCATTCCAGGGAGTAAAGATTATGTAGCTTAAGCATGATTGTTCGTAGTTAAAGTGATTAATTACCCGCCTGGCACTTAGTTAAGAGGTTTTATTCCCTCCCTAACTTCAGGGGAAAATTCCTACCTGGGGAAACAACCTTTCTCAGAGAGGAGACCTTGGTTAAAACACATAGTGCCAAGGTGAGCAAACATATTAAGAACAGTATGCCATATATGCCAGGTCCTTTGAAACAGCAAGGATGGACCGGCTCCCGGCACGCATCTTAATGGTGGGTGTGGCCCTCATCTGGGGACAGGAGCCCCAGAAGGTTTTATTTTGTTTGTTTGTTTTTAAGATTTCAACTTTTTATTTATTTATTTTTAAAAATATATTTTTTATTGATTTCAGAGAGGAAGGGAGAGGAAGAGAGAGACAGAAACATCAATGATGAGAGAGAATCTTCGATCAGCTGTGGATTGAGCTCCCAACTCGGGCATTGCCGTGACCAGAATCGTAAGTTGATGCTCAACCACTGAGCTGTGCCAGCGGGGCAACATTTCAACTTAAATATATATATATATATATCGTTGATTTGAGAGAGATCATCAGCTGCCTCCCAACTGGGGATCAAATCCGCAACCTGGGTATGTACCCCGACCAGGAATCGAACCCGCGACGTTTCAGTGTATGGGATGGCACTCAACCAACTGAGCCATCAGGGCCACAGGTTTTGAGCAAATGAATGACTGGACCCCTCTGTCCCCAGAAAGCTACCGGGCACTGAGAGTGAAGCAGACAGCGGCAGAGGGTTTTGGGGGTTGGGAAGCCCAAGAGGAGGCTCTGGCTGGTTGAAGCAAGAGCAAGTGGAGATATGAAACCAAGGCCACAAAAGGAAGAAGAAAGAACAGTGAGGATGGAGCCAGGCCAACAGGGCAGGGACCAGCGTGCAGCCAGTGAGGCACTTGCCGCGGGCACACAGGTTTAAATAAAGATATTTATGTTTTATTTAAATGAAAGAAGTGACAGGGTCAAGATCAGGGAGGGGCAGGAGAGGCATTGCGCCAGTGCAGGGTTGGAGCCGGCTTTAATTGAAATTTGAGGCTTGGCTCATGGCAGAATGTTTGCATTAACGTGTATCTGAAGAAACATCGGCGTTGGGGGTGTAGCTCAGTGGTAGAGCACGTGCTTCGCATGTACGAGGTCCCTGGTTCAATCCCTGGCACCTCCACTTTTCCTTCCGCCAACCCCTTTTCTCATGCGTTTCCTGTTCGTAGAAAAAGGGAGCCCAGTGGATTACTTTTGTTGTTCTCCCACTCCCTGGGGCTTGCCAACTCCCAGCTCAGGGCACTGGCAAAAGGAAGGCAAGAGGGAGGAGGAAGGGAAAATGCATTAAAATATTACTTATCTTGCCTTAGCCATTTTGGCTCTGTGGATTGAGCATCGGCCTGTGGACCAAAGGCAACCAATTGATGTGTTTCTTTCACATCGATATTTCTCTCTCTCTTTCCTCTCTCTAAAAATCAATGGGAAAATACCCTCAGGTTAGGATATATATACTAGTGGCCCAGTGCACAAAATTCATGCACATTAAAAGGGAATTAATTAGAGGAAATATTTTAATATTGCTATTTGCCCTTTCTCTATAATAGAAGTGTCAGAGCTGAAAGAAAATTAGTAAAATGTATATGAAAATATTCCTCCTGTCAGAGTCTAGAGCACACCGTGGGACCCAGAGTCAAGTTCCCAGCCACCCACTGCACCTCAAAATTGCACGAGACCCAGCCCCGGCAAGCCCCCCCCCCACAAGCCCCACCGGGTAGGGGGCGCAGCCTCATGTCCCCTGTCAAGCCCTGCTGGGCAGGGGGCACAGCCTCAGGTCCCCAGTGAACCCTCAGGGGCACAGCCTGAGGTCCCCCATCAAGCCCCACCAGGCGGGGGCACAGCCTTAGTCTCCCACCCCAGCCTGGCACCACGTAGCCTCAGGTCCCTGATGATCGCTTGTTACGGCTCATTACGGGAACCCCGCCTCTGCTGTGGGCACAGCCATCTTGTGGTGGCCTGATGGAGTGAGGGTCCATTTGCATATTACCTTTTTATTATATAGGCTATTACATATCCTTATCACTGAGTTTTTGGTGCCCCTGGAACTTCACTCCTGAGGTGAGCACCTCATTCACCCACCCTAGTCCTGGGCTGAGGGGCAGATCCATATGGTCATCCAAGGGCATTCACTGGGGGCCAGTGATGTGCCTGCAACTGCACAGGGATCAGGGGTCCAATAATAAGTGAAGTGGTCATAGTTCTGTCCTCAGGTTTACGGCCACGTAGAGACAATAAATCCGAGGGGAGAGCCCGGGCAGGTGGTCTCCCCTGTGCTAGCCTGGAGGGGATGAAAGAGTGGGACACGAGGAGACAGACCTGGGGCTGCTGTTTTGCTTCATTGTTTTTCGGCCCACTCCCCGAACCCTATACCATGGGGCTTGAACCCGTGGACCACTGTCCTCTATAGAAACCAAAAATACCAGCCACCCATGGCCTCTAATTCCCTTGCACCCCGGCCCTTCCAGGCTCACCAATCAGATGCACTGGCCCAAGACTTCAAAACAGAACTTGCGCTGCAGAGCAGAGGGCTTCTGTGCTGAGCGCCAGGGCAGCGGTGCCCGGGGCTGGTGTCGGGTGTGGGCACGCTGGTCCCCGGGGGGCCACCGCATCCTGTGGGTGTTCGCCGGCTGACCTCATGGGCCGTCTGGGACTACCGGTCCTGTCTGCTCCCCGCAGCCCAGGTCTCCAGCTCACTCAGGATTCATGAGTCACCCAACATTCTTCGAATACCCTTTTGAATATCTCTTCTTTGAACATCCTCTTCTGCTTAAGTTCACCTGAGTTAGTTTCTAATGCCTGCGTGAAGAATGTTGCCTTATATAGAAATCGGTGCCAGGGGTGGCTGCAGACAATGGGTGCTGGAGGAAATTCAGAGAAGCGGGTAGATTGTCTGATCTGCTTGGCTGCACACAGTAAAACCCCAGCATGTGACGAGGGAGCGGGCCTGGAATCCTATGCATGCAGAGGGACAGGGGAATTCAGACTCGCCGCCCGAGTCACCTGGAATGGAGAGCCCATTGAAGGCACAGCTTTGAGAGGGAGACTCCAGCCCTGGGAGAGAATGAAAGGCCGGGCATCGGACTGTGGGTGTGGCTGCTGATTCTCACAGTGCGGCCGGACGGGTGAAGAAACATGACAGACAGTGCCCTCGGGCTCCTGGATCTGTCTCCTGCTTCAACAGTGTTTGGACAGAACCGACCCAGGGATGCCCCTTCTTCCAGCCTCTGACCCCCCTCCACCGTCTTTTCCAGTCGCCACTTTCGGAACCACTTCTGAGACCAGCCGACACACCGTTTTTTCCTACCTTAACTCCTCATTGCCGAACAAACGTGAGCTCCCAAATTCGTCAGAGTTATCCCACCGCGTGGAGGCTGGCCCCCGGCCTCTGCGGCCTCCACACCTACCTCTCCCTGGGCTTCTATTTCGATGGGGTGATGTGGCTCATGGTGTGGATGGTGTGGCTCTCCAGGGCGGGGCCACTTCTTCCTCGAGTTGGTGGAGAAGAAGCCCAAGGGCTCCGTGACCATCTCTTAAAGATGCAAAACCAGTGGGGTGGCTGCATTCTCTTCCAGGACGTGCAGGAGCCCCCCACGGTGAGTGGGCAAAACTCAGGGCAGCCGCCCTGGCCTTGGAGAGGAACCTGAACCAGGCCCTTGTGGAGGGTCCTACCCGCAGGCCCTCCTCTCTGCGACTTCCTGGAGAACCACTTCCAGGGTGAGGAGGTGAAACTCATCAAGAAGATGGGCGACACCTGACTCACCTCCGCAGGCCGCGGGCCCCAGGCTGGGCTGGGCGAGTATCTATTCCAAAGGCTCAGCCGCAAGCACGACTAGGAGCCTTTGGAGCCCAAAGGCCTTCAAGTGGCCTCTCGGCATTCCCCTGTGTCTGGCTTTTGTCTGAGCCGCTCCCCAAACCATTACCCATTCTTTTAACCACCCTGAAGCCCTCTCCCATGCACTGGACCAAATGGAAGGAAGGAAGGAAGGAAGGAAGGAAGGAAGGAAGGAAGGAAGGAAGGAAGGAAGGAAGGGAGGAAGGAGGGAAGGAAGGAAGGGAGGAGGAGGAAGGAAGGAAGGGAGGGAGGGAGGGAGGGAGGGAGGGAGGAAGGAAGGAAGGAAGGAAGGAAGGAAGGAAGGAAGGAAGGAAGGAAGGAAGGGAGGAAGGAAGGAAGGAAGAAACAGAAGACAATCTCCTAAATCCTGAGCTCTTGGCCCCAGACCCAGTTCAATGACGGAGGACGCCCATGCTTGCTAACAGGGCCTCTTCATCTCGCAGCCACAACGATGAGAGACCCAAAAATGAAACTCAAAATTTGGGCCCCCAGAATGGCGACGGACCCATCGGCTGCTGCCTGGCCTCACCCGCTCTGCCCAGTGGAAGCGAGACTGCTGAGTATGAAAGAGCGAGCTCAGCATTTGCACGGAGTCACAGGGAGGGTTTGGGCGAAGCTGAACCTCCCGAACCCCCACCCCCCCCCCCCGGCCCCCCATGGCGGGCAGAGCAGCCTCTTCCCCCTGTCTGACGTCCGCCCTCCCCGCCCTCAGTGTCTTCAGACCACAGCTGGGGCAGCATTGAATATCAACCCAAACCAAAATCTGGGCAGAACTTTGCTATTTCATATCATCAAAAATCTGGTAGCAATGTGTGAATGGCTCCGCTGAGTGGGCTGTTAACACAGCGCACCAACCGGCGGCTCTGGCTTTCGGTGCCAGCCTCCTCTGGGGGTGGCGCTAATTGTTTCCGGGGCTGGCGTGTTGGCTGGCACGGGGCACTGGAGCCTGACGCAGCGGTGGCCCCCGCTCGCTGACGTGGAGATGACAGAAGTGCCGAGTGTAACGCAGAGACGGCGTGCAGATGAACCACGGGGGACCCCGCACCCAGCCCGCCCCTGTGAGAGCCCCACAGCCTCCCGAAGACCTCGGTGTGTGGGAGAAACCAAGGCCCTGGGAGGGCAGAGGCCCCTGGCAGGTGTGGGTGGGGTAAATGGGCCACAAGGTCCCCGGGGCAAAATGGGTGAGTGACCCGCAGGCTCTGGGCTTCTACACAGAGAAAGGTCTGGTAAACAGAGGTCTGGCTTGAGCCCCCAGAGGCAGACCCTGGTGCCTGCCCCGGCCCAGACCCCAGTGAGTCCACTGACCCAGAGTCCCCTAATGAGGAAAGGACCTGATGTGACCCCCAGGGGCTGTGGCCGCTTACAGGAGACCCGTGTGCCCTGGCGAGGGGGGAGGGGCTTGGACCTCCCAAATCCCTGCTTTCTCATCTGTAACACGGGACAATGGCACCGCCTGAAAGGACTGCCGGGTTAATTGAGTAGAATAATGGGACGGTGCCTGGAATACAAATGCATGTGTTGGCTGCAGCTGAATTTTTAATCCCTCTGTGATTTCGTGGTCATTCTTTCCATCTTCACTGCACTGTGATCAGCCATTTGCTGGGTGAGAGTTAAAAAATAACCCTACCATGGACTGCGGGTACAGTACACACCAGGCGCCATGCTCAGGCTCATGTCTCTAACCTACACAACAGCTCTGCCAGGCCGTGCAGTGGGAGCTAGCTAGCAATGCTGGCATGAGGACCTCATCATGCGCTGTCGCTAAACCTGTGTTCTCTCTACTGGGGCACCAAGCTCCTTAGAAGTTAATAAAACGAGGTGGCAAGTACAGATCTTGGGACATGGTGACAGTGATAAATAGAGAGGAGATAAAGGAGGGGGATAGGTGGGTGGGTAAATGGCTGGACAGGTGGATGGATGGATGGATGGATGGATGGATGGATGGATGGATGGATGGATAAGTGGATGGATGAGTAGGCAGATGGATGGATGGGTGAATGGACGGATGGATGGATGGATGGATGGATGGATGGATGGATGGATGAGTAGGCAGATGGGGGATGGGTAGATGGATG
Source organism: Myotis myotis (assembly GCF_014108235.1). Classification (NCBI taxonomy): domain Eukaryota; kingdom Metazoa; phylum Chordata; class Mammalia; order Chiroptera; family Vespertilionidae; genus Myotis; species Myotis myotis. Next base: position 207,885,667 of record NW_023416335.1, read on the forward strand.
GATGGATGAGTAGGCAGATAGGGGGTTGGGTGGATGGATGGATGGATGGATGAGGAGGCAGATGGATGGATGGATGGATGGATGGGCAGATGAATGAGTGGATGGATGAGTAGGCAGATGGATGGATGGATGGATGGATGAGTGGGTGGATGGCAGGAAGGAGAGGTGTAGACATGGAAGGAGATAATGGCTGGTAGACTTAGAAAATGGATTCAACATAGCCCCACCCTTGAGGATCCCTCAGTCCAGGAAGCTGCAGTGCTAAGCAGGGAGCCAGCTGAGGAGCTGAAATAGCTCATCGGTGGTTAGTGACACCCTCAGAGTCTGCAGTTTTCCAGCCACACCATAGTGCGTGGGACGATCAGCCAGGCAAGCTGTGACTTGGACCGACACACTTGATTGCTCCAATAACAGACCTTTATGTTCATTCATTCGACAAGCATTTACTGAGCACCTACTGTGTACCGGGCACTGTGCTAGACTCTGGGGACAGTGTCATGAACAAAATAACTCCATGTGGAGCTTCCATGTGGAGACAAGGAAAGAATAGATGTGGGAGGAGCCGACGAGGAGCAGTGCTATGGAGATAAATAAAGCAGGTAACAAGGGGGTTCTGGAAGGATTGGACAGAGGGGGCCTGCCGGTCTGACACTTGGTTGGAGGCCAGAAGTAAGGGCGGGGGCCAGTCAGGCCTGGAAGTCAGGCCGGGATCTAGAAGGAGCAGTGACGTTCCTAGGGTCACACAGTAACTGGGCCGCTGAATGGGGACTATAACCCACAGGTGTTATGTGCAGGTGTTAGGGTTCTGGGGCTCCTGGTCTGACCCTAAAACAGAGTGGAGACACACCAGCTATGGTGTCGGCAGAGGGGACCTTGTCGGGATCCGGCCAGCGAGGAGCTGCGTGACCTTCACCTCTCTAAGCCTGTTGCCATCACTTCGCCGCTCATGTTCTTCTCCTTTCCTTAAACCAAGCTGCGAGTATTAAGGACTCACAGATACGTTACTTCATAAGCGGTAAACACTCGCTGTTTTGTTATTTATGGAGGCAAATGCTAAGCCTCCAACGAGGGCTAAGGACTGCGCTGGCACAGGCCTGGACCCTCTCATTTCATCTCCTGGTGAAGCTGGCCCCTCCCCCTCCAGCCAGAGCCTGCCCCGGTGCCCGGGCCCAGGACACGGAGGGTTTGGTGGCGAGGGGAGCATCCCACACACAGGGTGGGGCAGGCAGGGTGAGGAGTTTCCAGGCAAACCCCTCTGACCCGCTCCACCCACCACCCCACAGGCCGACTCCGCTTCCTCCAGCTCAGGGCTAGGAATCCCAGGATGAACTTAAACCACATGGTTATAAAAGCCCCAAGTAGAGGCAGACATGTGCCAGGGGCTCCAGGAGGTGAGTGAATGAAGGAATGAGTCGATCACTCAACCACTCCGCCCTGGGGAACCCCAGTGTTATTCACGCCAACCTCAGCCACGTTGTTGCCGGCTCCACTTCCACACTTCCAGGGCCGGGGAGCTCACGACCTCCAGCAGCAAACGGTTTCAGTATGAGACAGTCCTGTGAGCCATTCTCCACCTCCTGGTTCCCCCTCAGCCCCCGCCGGCCTGCAGATGGGACCCAGAACGCGTTTGAAATCTGTTTCATGGGATGTTCCCAGGTCTTCGCAGGGAAAGCGCAGAGCCCACCGCTGGACGTCAGAGGCTGCAAGGCCCCTGGTCTTCGTCTTGTTTCAGGTGAGGCTTGGGCCCGAGAGGGGCTGTGCTTGCCCAAGGCCACAGAGCTGGCTGCAGGCTCAGCCACGATCAGACTGTACACCCCACTTTCCACTGAGCTCCCTCTCGACGCAGAGCCCCGCTGGGACCTCCTCCAGCCGTCCCCACACTGAGGACCCCTCCCTACAGCCAGCCCAGCTCTGTGATGGGGAGCATCTGCTCCCCTTACGGGGACCCTCGGGCCGGGGAAAGCATCTCTGGTCACTGCCAGTGAGAGGCACGAGGCCGGGGCTTGGGGTCCAGGCCTCAGGAGCTGCTGCAGGACCAAGACCCACAGGGACGACTGTGTGGCTCTTGCCCACCCCCAGGCAGAGGCCTCCCTGGGAGCAGCAGGCCCACACGTGTGCGCACGCATGTGGGGGTGTGTGTGTGTGTGTATGTGTGTGAGCGTGAGCGTGCGCCGAGCCTCCCGGAGTGAGAGGAACACGCAGCAAGCTGTCAGCAAGTTCTGCCAACGCGGAAAGGGTAACCGCACACACGGTGCCAACAGACAGACCTCCAGCGGATTCATTTGGTTTGGTTTTCGTGGTTATTTTTTTTTACAACTTTAAATACGGAATATAAATAAATTTTACATTTAAAAAATAAAAGGAAAGCCCCCAAAAATATAATCACCGACTTTACAAACTGAAGGAAGCAGATTGGGGTGGGGTAGGGGGGGAAGTGCAGTAGAAGATGGGAAGGGAGCTCAGAACCCACCCCTAGGGGCCTGGGGATCTTTTCCCTTCCCCTCCCCACAGCCCAGCCACCAGAGATGGAACTCAAAAGGGTCTAAGATGGGGGAGCGTGCCCCCCCCACCACTGGAGACTTTCCCTTGAGTTTTCACACCTGCCTGGGAGCGGGACTGCTTGAGCGAGGACGTGGGGAAATGGAGGCCAGACGGACAACGTCTTACCTCCGGCCCTCCATGAGCTCACTCCTGTCCGGCCACTCCAAGCCAGGGGCCGGGTCAGGGGTACAGCCAGTGCACACGGAGCCTTTGTGTCAATTAGGAAAAGACACGTGTCCTCCCCCTGCCCGAAGCTGTCATAATAAACACACAGATGGGCCGTGCCTGTGATGGGAACAGTGGTCCCGCCTGGGTGCGCTGGGCAGTGCGGCCTGGGCAGGGCGCCCTGCACGGCTTTGCACGGCAGTGTGGGCTGGGATGTGATGGGAGCAGGCCCTCGGGTCACAGGAGCCTCCAAGAGGGGCGCTCCCTCGGTGGACCAGAGGGAGATGCAGGGTGGAGGTAGAGAGGTGAAACGGAGGAGGACGCAAAGGGGGGCGCGGAGGAGGCAGTGGATGCCCAGGTCTCCACCTGCACCCACCTCCAGGGCAAACTTCATCTCTAACCCCTCGAAATGGCTCTAGGCTGCCTGGCACTTGGGCCGCACTTGCCCGGAGGAGTCCACATCTTCAAAGATGTCATATGTATAAAGGAAAGAAGGCCGCTGCGAGCACAGGTGACCAGGGAGCGGCGACTGGGCCTGGGCTCTGTGGGAGGGGTTTCTCCAGTCTGTGCTCCCCCCTGGTCTCAGCCACAGGAGCACGGGGCACTCCGGCCGGCCTGGGGGTGTTCCCATCAGACTGTCCAGGGGCCAGGACCAGGCAGGCCAAGCCAAGAGGTCCTCGGGGCCGCGGGCAGGGTTCTCGGAGCCAGTCCGCAGCTCGGGGTGGCCCGGCCAGGGGGCCCCGTCCCCCCTCAGTCTCTCTTGTGCTCTTTTCCCAGGTCCTCGGGGTCGGAGGGAGGAAGACCTCGATGGAGTCCAGATCCTTCATTTCCTTCTCAAGCTTCCGGGCAAGGCGCTGGAGGCCACTGAGGGGAGACCCGCTGGCAGAGGGGTGGACGGACGGACGCGTGGAGGGGCGGGGGAAGCACCATTGGCCGTCCGAATCAGGCATCGAGACAGACGGACGAGGGGAACAATATTATCACTCCAAGGACCCCATGGGGGCGATACAGCAAATACCTTATTAAATAACCCTGTAAGCCAAGCAGAGGGACACAGGGCTCAGAGACATGCCCCGTGCACAGGCCCCTTGCTGGGGGCAGGGAGCTGGGGTTCACCGGTCGTCCCTGATCTCCAGCAGTGCTGGGGCTGGACAGCTGAGGTTTAGGGGGCCCATTCTCTGCGGACAGAGCTGGGCTGGGGTCTCCAAACCTCCCGCCCACCTGCCCCGTGGGAAAATTCCATTGATAACTGGGCAGAGGGGACCCAAGCTTCAGGCCCACATGGTATATGGGAAAACGCCCCTCCTCACCCCTCCCACAGCCCAAGCCCAGGCCGCAGGGCCTGGGCCTCCGTCTCCCCGCCTGCCCTCACCTGCCCGCGCTCTCCTGCAGACGCCCTAGGCTCCCAGGGTCTCCTTCAGCGCCTTCTTGTCATGCGTGTGCTTGAACTTCCTGTGCTTCCCCTTGGGGGGCCTGCGGACTCGCACCGTTCGAACGGTCACCCGAGTTTGGGGCGTCTTGGCTGCTTGAGAAAAAGAAGGTCTTGTCAGCAGGCTGACAGACCCTGTGGGGTAGGGGTGGGAGGGGGGTCCTACCCCTCTCCACCAAGGCCTGCCACAGACCTCCCCAGAGTCTCTGGGCTGAGGGAAGGGGCCAGACCTCCTGGGTTCGAATCCCAATTCCACTGCTCACCAGCTGTACGTGCTTGGGAACAGTTACTGAACTGCTCCGTGCCTCAGTTCTCCCATCTGTGAAATGGGGGTAATAAGGCTGCCCACCAGATGGGACTGGTGGAAGGAATAAATGACAGTGTCCTGGCGAACACAGAGGGGAACAGATTGTAGCTTAAGTTCGTGGTCAGTGCCCCACTGACATGCCCTTTATTTCCAGGCCCCTTGAACTTGGATCTGTTAAACAATCAAAGGAGGCAGAGTGGCGCTGTGCCAATTCCAGGCGTGAGCCTTAAAAGGGCCTGGCAACTCCCACCTTTGCACCTTGGGGAGCCCTGTGCCACCACATAAGAAGTCTGGTTGCTCTGCTGTGGAGGCCACACAGGGAGGAGACGCCCTGGGTGACAGGGAGTGGGACAGAGGCCCAGCTGTCCCCGTGCAGCCCCCAGGTGACTGACTGCAACTACAAGAGATGCCAGCAGAACCGCCCTGCTGAGCCCTGACAGCCCACAGACCAGACAGAAGGAAATGGCTGTGGTCCTGGCCACAAAGTCCAGAGCAAGGCGTGATCAGCGACCAACTGGCTGACCGACCGGCAGCTGCTCTTATTCACTGTTGTCTTATTTCCTCTGCTTGACCCCCTACTGAGTTCTCCTCCCACCAACCCTGCAGCCCCTTGCAGTCCTGGGCTTTGGGCCAGAACCACACACAGAGCTGGGCCTTTCCCGCGGTTGCACCTGTCACCCGCCGGGCCCTGACACCTGGAGAAGCAGCACAGCGGGCAGGCCAGAGCCGGCGCCGGGCCAGACCACCTGGGTCCCAATCTTTTGTGTTCTTTGGGGCAAATCATGTAAACTCTCTGGGCCTCAATTTCCACATCTTTAAAACTGAGCCCTGGCCTCCTGGGGTGAGGAGATAAGACACAGAAATAGCCAGAAACTCCGCTCTGGCTCTTACCACGCACCTGGCAACGTTTGCCCTCACAGAGGGTGTACGTGTCTACATTTAACAGATGAGGAAACTGAGGCGGGGGGGCTGGGAGGTAAGCCAGGGATCTGCCTCTACAGTCCACACTGGCAAGCCCTCTGCTGGAAGTCGGGCAGTGAACACTCTCTGCCAAGCTCAAGGCCCGTCTCTTCCTGGACACTCCTGAGTTCTCCCCGGCCCATCGGCTCTGGGGGGCCCACACCTGACCTCCCACGAGGCAGCTGCCCCAGCTCTGCGGTGCAGGGACTCAGGGCTCTGCACCAGGAGAGCCACTGAAGGGCTGGAGTTTCCCACCCAGAGACCAGGCCACCAGCAGGACCCTGGGCTGGCGAAGCCCGAGCCAGCTCAAGGTTGTCACACAGCTCAGAAGGGACAGAGCAGAGGTTTGAGCCCAGAGGCCTGACACTGACCACCACGTCACACGGCCGCACCACCCAGCCTGGGCCCAGCCCTGGACAGCTGCCAGGAGCACCATCCCACGGGGCCAACATGCTGCACCTGAAATGGCAAGGGCTTATCTACATGCTAACCGTGAGACGTGCCTCCCAAGGAAATGGTTTGGAAAACCACGTGTAACGAATGCATGTGAAAAAAAAAAAAAACTATTCTAAACGTAAAGAATAGAAATTTTCCTGGGTAGAAAAGTCATTCTCCACGTTAACTCTATAAATACTCTACAATACATCGGTTTGCAGCTGTCAGGTTATCAGCCTTCCCAGGGCATCCGGGCCCCAGCGTGGCTCTGGGAACAGACTGAAAAGGCTGGGACGGCCCTGCCTTCAAGAGGCTTGTTAATAAGAAATCACGGTGGCACCGTTCTGTCCCCTAACAATAGAAAGCTCCTGAAAAGCGCCTGGCCAGGGTGGCTCAGTGGTTGAGCACCACCCCATGCACCAAGAGGGCCCCAGTTCGATTCCCAGTTAGGGCTGTGTTAATTGCATTAGCTTAATGATTCTCATTGGGTCCTTTCTGCAAACTTTTTAAAAATTATTTTTATTGCTTTTTTTTTTAGAGAGAGTGAGAGAGAAACATCGATGTAAGAGCAAAACATTGACCCACTGACTCCTGTATGGCCCTGGTAGGATCTAGGATTGAGCCTGCACCTGGGCATGTGCCCTGACTGGAAATCGAACCGGCAACCCTTCAGTGTATGGGACGACACCCAACCAATTGAGCCACACCAACCAGGACCTTACTGCAAACTTTTGAGGGAGAAAAGGCAGCCGGATACAGTCTAAAGCACCCAGAACTAGATGTTACAAGACCTGGGACTAGCTGTGTGACCTTGAGCAAGACCTCAGCTTCCCTGGGCCTCTGGCACCCCCTCTATACAATGTGGAGGAGGCCATTGAACCAGATCATTTTTTGGTCCTTTCCAACTCTTTAAGCCTAACGATGCCCCTGATTTGTGAGATCTAAAGATGGGAATGAGACTTTGGTTCAACCCTGTCTCTCACATCCCTGCTGCACGGCTGCCCAGCCTCTGTTCACACACCTCCAGTGACAGGAAACTCACTCCATCACAAGGAAAGTGATGCCATCCCGGACCCCTGACTAGTATATGAGTTAAAATCTCTGTCTGCTGGCCTTGCCTCTTGGCCCTAATTTCTCCCTCAAGGCCACAGGAATTAATGTGTTTTTTCATCCCCAGGATAAGGTGTCAAATATCTGAAGATGATATGCGTGAAGTCTTCTCTTCTCCAGGCCCTGGTTCCTCCCCATTCCATGCTCTCATTCAACAAAGGAGGGGGCTGTGGCATCAAACCAGCTGCCACGGGAGAGGCGGCTGCCTGGCTGAGCAATCAGAGGCACACCCTGGACCGACAGGTACCTCGCTGCTCCTGGGAGCTCCCTGTGGTGCGGCTCACAGGTCGTGCAGGAACCACTGTCACACACCGGCAGGCCAGGTGGTCCTCCAGGGTCACTGTGGCCTTGTTGAAGATCAGCCTCTTCTGCACCATCTCAATCTTTCTCACCTGGAGGACAGAATCACCCCAGCGCCTCCGTCAGACCAGCGGGAAGGGGCTGAGGGAGCCACCTGCCTGCTCTTCCCGCCTCAGCATCCCCTGCGGGGATCTTTCCTCGAAAGCCTGGAGAGCTGAGAGCCGCAGGGCAGACACTGCTGCCCAAACAATAGCAGGACCTTGGCCTCTGCCCTTCTCGTAGCTTTTCCATCAAAACAAGCCCTCCCACCCTGGCCTTCGGCTTGGCCAGAGCCCCCTCGGACTCCCAGAGAGGGGGGAAGGCATTTCCGGGCGGAGAGCGGGCCTGTGGTGTCCTCATTCCTGGAGCGCCAGCCAAGGTCAGGGGCTGTGGCAGAGGCGGGGAGATGGTTGTCTGGAAGGAAGTGGGGGGAGGCTTTATCCAGGAGGGAGGCGGGAAGGGGGAGGGCAGCTGTCAGGTGTCCATCTTTAGAGCTGAAGCATTGGGGACAGGAGATAGCATGACAGTGGGCGGCGTGGTGGAGAGTGACACGTCATCTCGGGCGCAGGGCCCAGGCCTGTGGTGGAAGGTGGGCGCGAGGAAGGGGAGGGGGCGAGGTGGGGCCAGCAGAGTGTTGGGTCCAGCCCCACTGGTGTGGGGGTGAGGCTGGCCGAGGGGTGCAGAAGCCCTCCCGCACGCACGAATCAGAGAGGCCGAGGCCCCTCTGACACTGCTCTGCCAGGCTGCGATCAGGAGCTCCCCGGGGCAGCCTCCACCCTAAAACGCCCCCTTGAGTCAGGGTGACCCAGTATTTCCAGGAAAGAGGAGTCGGCGTTCAGACTCCTGCTAAGGGCTGCCCCCCCAACCCCCTCGCCTCGTGCAGTGCCCTCTTTATTAAAGACACAGCTTGTCCCGGGGAGGTGAGCGGGCCTGGCAGACACAGGGGAGCCTTCCTCTCTGTGCAGGGCCAGGACAGGGGAGAGCTTTGGCGGACTCTGAGCAGCTGCCCAGCACATTCTGAGCGGTCAATGTGCTTGTAGAATGTCTCTTCCAGAGATACTTGGGGTTGTGTCCCTGCAAAGGACGAGGCAGCACCGCGACTGGACGTCCTACACCAGCCTGCCTGGGGTCTGCCTGTGGCTCTGGGTCACAGCAGCTGGGCGGCCGCAGAGGACGCTGGGGCAGCCTCAGCACAAGAGTCCAGAGAGCTTCCTGAGAGCGCCCGCTCTGGACAGAGCCGACCCATTGAGCCTGGTCCCTGAGGCACAGCCCCTGCAGGCAGCCGGCCAGCGGCTGGGCCAGTGCAGGGGTGGGGGTGGGGGGCGCTCACCTGGACGGGGCGCAGCTGCACCTGGGTGGGGGGTGGGGCCAGTGCAGATGGGATGGGGGGGCGCTCACCTGGACGGGGTGCAGCTGCACCTGGGTGGGGGGTGGGGCCAGTGAAGGGGTGGGGGTGGGAGGTGCTCACCTGGACGGGGCGCAGCTGCACCTGGGTGGGGGGTGGGGCCAGTGCAGATGGGATGGGGGGGCGCTCACCTGGACGGGGCGCAGCTGCACCTGGGTCGGACGGCACTGCACCTTGTGGTTGTTGCAGCAGCCGGAGCAGCGCTGCACCTCCACGCAGGGCGGCCACACCACGTAGTTGGCGTTGCTGCGGTCGATGAGGCTCCGGGAGATCTTGAACACCTCCGTGCGGATCTTGCACTCGGCAATCATGGCTGGCTCGGCGACCGTGGAGGAATCTGAAGGGAGAGGGGACCGCTGTCAGGAGGGAGGGCCGGCCCAGAGCCCCCACCTGGCAGGAAAGCGCAGCGGGCACCCCTGCGCTGCTCTCTTGCCGCGTGGCCGCCCAGGCCCCTCTTCCTCCCGCGTCAGGAGAGGCTCTGAGTCCTGGCCGCCATCAGCCGTGGGGCTTGAGCTGGTGGCTCAGTTCTCCACGTGCAAACGGGGTGACCTATACTCCAGAACCATTGTTAGGGTCCAGTGGGATCACTCGTGTGGTAAAGGTCACACTCCTTCCGCCAGCCCTCACTCACTTCCCTCTGTGATTTCACACCCTGGGCCTTTTTTTTTGTCCGAATGTGGCCCTCACTTGTATGTTATCTTGTGATCACTTTGCTTTGCTGTTTTACACTGTAATCTTTCCTGACCTCATTGCTTCTTTCGCAGCCACAGTTTCCTCATCTAGGAAATGGGAGAATGACAGCGCCTAGCCAGCACCTGCAGACCTCGGCGCGATATGCGTGACACCTGCCCGACGGCGACCCGAAGCTCAGAGAGCCGATAAGCAGCCCGGCCCACAGAGCGAGGAGTGGGACCCGGCACCGGCTCTTATACGGCGGTCCCCCGGCACCATCTACAGTACCGGGGGGACTGCAGGTGGGAAGAGAGGAGGAGGGGCTTGGGATGGGCACTTGCTTTGCTGGGAAGGCTCCCATGGGACCTAGGGATCTACACGGCCCTTGGGGCTCTGCAATCGAGCGGGAAGCAGCTCCAGGCTTTGCTCCGGGCCTGCTGCCCCAGGCCACAGCCTCAGCCACAGCAGACACGCAGCCAGGAGGGCAGGGGTTCAACCGAGAGGCACCGTTGGGATCCCAGTCCTACTGCTGCTAGTCAGCTGTGTGGCCACGCCTACTTCTTTCCCTTTCTGGGCTCCAGTTTCCAACTCCATAAAACGGGGTTAATAATATCTAATTCTAGGGTTGAAGTAGTGAAAAATAAGCTTACAAGCATTATATTTAGGAAGCAGTGTGCGCTGGGGGGGTACATGAGGACCCAGCTCAACGTAAGCTATTTAAGGGTGCTATTGTCCCTTAGCTCAACTCAGGCCGAAGCGGGGGATGAGCGGGGTTGACCCTCAAAGCCCTGAACAGGGGCCTCCCTCCCTGGCTCCCACCTTCGCGGGGGGCCCCACGTTCACCCCGGGTCTTACCGAGGCTCCTTCTCCCTCGGGACAAGCTCTCGGGCTCGCCTCCGGAACGGGACCGGGTCAAATTCAGGTCCAGCTCGGCTCCACCTTCGTCTGCAAGAGCAGGACAGTCAGATGCACTCTGGTCACTGCTGGCTGGCCGCCCGCAGCGTGGGGCTCCCCCCTGGCCCCTGGTAAACCTGAGTCCTAGCTCTCAGGATCCAACCCCAGGTGACTCGGGGCTCGGGGGAGGTGGGACCCTGACGGTATCCTCTGGGGGGGCTTCAGCCCCACTCTGAGCTCCTCAGTCACATTTCTGGACAGAACTCATGTGAATGGAGTTAAAAATAGCCCTTCCCTTCTGCTACTGTGAGCGAACCCTCCCGGGCAGGGCAGAGACCCAGAGCTCCGAAGGCCACTTTCCAGTGCCCCTCCGCCCAGCGTTCCCATAGGAAGTGCTGAATGGAGAAATTCCCAGAATCCCCAGGGGGAACCGCATGCCCAGGACACAGCCCCTCTGGAGCCCCTGACAATGGCCCAGTTGGGCGGGAGAGAGCGAGGGAGGGAGAAGGATGGGGGTGGGGGCTGAAGGCAGAGGGGTGGGGTGCCAGGGCTGCTGGGATCGGGGAGCCTCACCCAGCCCTTCTAGATCTTGCTCTCTCTCCACCTCCCAGTCTCTCACTGTGGTTCTGTCTTTCTCCCTCTGACCTTCTGCCACATGTCTGCCCTACACTGTCCATTCCTTCCTAAGGTCACAACCACACCACAGCCCCCTGCTCTGGCCTGGGAAGCCCTCAGTTCAGCACCACCCCATCCCTCTCTCCGCTGCTGGAGGCGAGGGCTGGGCAGGGGGACGATGACTTGGTGCTGACGGTGGGCAAACTCCTCTAGCTCTCTCATGGCTGAAAGCCGGCAAATACCCTGAGGTGTCGGGGACCAGCTCCCGCCCCTCCACACAGCACCTGAGGCTCACAGGGTCTCCCATCCCACTGGCCCTGCTCGGCCCTGCGGGCTCCCAGGGGGTCCCGTGCGGAGGGGGCGGCCCTAGAGCGGGTGCGCCTCCCTCCAGCTACTGTCCACGTCAGCGTGTGTGCCTCCCGCTCCCTTCCTCTCTCTGCATCTCTGGAATGTCCCTGGTGGGGAGGAGATGGGGAAAAGATGTGCTTTGTGGAAAGGTTGCGTTGATTAGGAAAAAATAGCCACATGGTTGCCTCAAAACAGGCCTGCTATTGAAAACCTCGTCTCCGGGCCCGACCCCCACCCGGGGTGTGGAGGGGCTGCCGAGGGTGGGGGCGAAGGCCCTTGGAAAGAAATAGCAGAAAGGCTAAATTTGGAAGTTGCCCCATTGTGTTGGCCAGGGCTGGCCAGCCGGGCATGGGGTGGGGGGGTGGGAGATGTCGGGTGGGGGGGGCCTGGTGAACAATAGGTGGGCCCAGCTGGGGCCCCCTCCCGCCGCCCTCACCAGCCCCCAGCACAGGAGGGTTTGAAAGGGCCCGGGAATGCTTTTGAGAGGGAGCCAGGGGCCCAACGGGGAGAGGAAACAAAGGCAGGAAATGCTGTCCCCCGTAGATAGCAGTCTGGGCAAGGATTACAAAGTGACAAAGAGACAAAACCCCAGAGGGAAGGGGAGCTGGGGGTGCAGGGCGGGTGATGACCAGGGCTCCAGGGAACAGGCCAGAGGTTAGAATAGAATGGAATTCGCCCTGAAGACAGCGTTTATAAATACATTCCCCACCCAGGCCGCCAGCCCCGCCACGTGTGTGCCACCGAGCACGTGCCCATTCGCTGAGTGTGCTCTTGGGCACGGGCAGGGCAGCCCGCTGGTCTGGGCCAGGTGTCCCCGGGAGACCTTGCAGAGCTGGCCCTGGGCCAGAGGGACAGGGAGATGGCTCTTCCACCACCACCACCACCCGCCCTGGCTGAGTTCACACCTGGATACTCATTGGGCAGATGCCCTAGGCACCTTCTCCCCGCCCGCCCCCTCCGGGCGCCCCACCCTCCGCACCCAGCCAGAGACACATGTGGGTGCTTCTCCTGCCACGCCCCACGTCCCAGGTACCAACCCGTCTACCTCCTCAGCCCTGCCCCAGACAGGTGTGGCCCAGCCCTTCCCGGGGCCGCCACAGGCCTCTGTTCCCCAGATGTCAAGGAAGGGACGGCCCTGGCCCTGCCCCTCCCTGCCCCTCCCGGCTCCCAGGGACGCAGGGGACGCCCCGAGCAGCGGAGGAGGATTCCATTTACCTACGGAGTCTCCGTGCAGCAGCCGCTGGAGGTCATCGAAGGAGCGGATCGAGTGGCCACTCAGCATCTCGTACAGCTCCTCAGGAATGGGGTCCCCCTGCCGGGCAGACACATGGGATCCAGTGAGCTGGGAGTGAGGGCTCTCCAGCCATGGCCCTCTTGCCCCCAGCACAGACACAACCTCCCATGGGAAATTCCCACAGGGCAACTGCGGCCACGGACAGATGGACAGCCAGGCGGGTGTGGGCAGGAGGCGGATGCCAGGCCTGACAACGAGGAGCACAAAGTCCCGGGAGCCAGAATCTGCCAAAGCCTGTAAGACCCAGCTCAGATGCCTCATCCCCCCAAATAGGAGCCCCAGCTTGCTCTGAGTTCGGTTGGATTGGGCCCATCCTCCTCCATCACGCTATGGGTTCTGGAAGGCTCCACAATCTTTTTGCTTCTCCTCCACACCTGACAGTTAATGCCAGCCAGCATTTGTCTTGGAAGATCTCATTATCCCCATTTTACAGAGGAGAAAACAGAGGCTCAAAGACGCAACCCCCTTTGTCTGAGTCCTGAGCCAGTTATCAGCAGAACCTGCCTTCAAACCCCAGTCTTCCTGACGGCAGAGCCTGTATCCCAGCCTCCTGGGCACACAAGGTGTTTAAGAAATGCTTGAAGAGTCGGACGGTCTCAGGAGGCCACCAGTACTAAGGTATTTATTTAGTCTCTCACGCAAAGAGGAGAGCAGGGAATCCTCCGAGGCGGCCGGGAAACCTGAACGCTTACCCGTGCCCCGTGCCCAACCAAACCCTATTTTTAGAGCCCCTCTGGCCTCTTCCCAAAACACTTGAAACTGAATAAGCACTTTAACAGGCCCCACTCGGAGCCGGGCTTCCTCAGGGAAACCGCAGGTCCCACAATGACATGAGAGGAGCCCACGGCCCTCAGCCCAGGGCGCCCCAAGGGGCTGATGCCGAGGTCTTGAGAAAGAGGTGAGGGCAGCTGAGAGGCGGAGAAGCACAGTCCCGGAACCCACCGCCTCCGGGCACAGAAAATGCCCGCGATGCTGCTGCACATCCGAACTCACACCCGTGTGCACACAGGCAGGTGCACACACAGACACGGGGCGGCACGGCCTCGCGGAAGGAGCCTGGGAGGGTGTCAGCTGACTTGGCAGATCTCATTATCCCCATTTTACAGATGAGAAAACAGAGGCTCAAAGACGCAACACCCTTTGTCTGAGTCCTGAGCCAGTTATCACGGACTTGGAGGCTCTCCCCAAAAGCTCCTGTGATCGATCGATCGTTTCTAGCCTCTGCCCAAAGCTCATCTCTAGACGCTCCTCCTGGGGTCGGTCCTCCAGGGGTCCCCCCATGTCCAGCTGCGGACACCCAACTCGACTTCCTTGAAACCCCTGAGCTCAGTGTCTTCATTTGAATGTGGAGCTTTTCCTCTGGCTGGTGTCTAGGGCTGTCAGGAGGTTCCCCGCAGGGCGGGGTGGGGGTGGGGGGTGGGGGCGAGCAGTAAGTCTGGCTGGAAATCGGGGTCTTTCCTTCAGGGTGCGTGACTGCGGCCAGGGGGCCAGGGCTGCGAGTGTGAGACGAGGACAAAGGGGCTCCGCGGCCCCTCAGTTCCTCCCCCAGGTCCCCCGGGTGCCGCCCCCTCCAACCCAGGGCAGAGAGCACACCTTTGGGGGTCTCCAACTGTGGGCACAGGACCCACCCGAGAAGAGAAGGCGGGCGGCGGGTCTCCAGTTAAGACCAAGGCAGGCCACCTTCCGGAAGGTTCTGTCACCCCCCAGAACTGTGGTCCGGGAGCTGGAGTCCACCCTCTACTGCTACCAACCACCAGGGACCTCAGGCTGGTCCCTGCCCCGCTCAGTACCCGGATCTCACCGGTGAATGGAGGGGGTTGAAGACATTGAATCTGGTTCTAATTGTGCCCAGGGACAGCAGAGCAAAGCCAAGGGGCCCGTGCAGCAATGGCTCACTGAGCTCCAGAAGAGGGGCTTGAAGGCCCCGTACCAAATGGCACGTACCGCTCATGCCGAGACCTCCTTGCCCACTGGCGAGCTGGCTGCAGCCGCCAGCCATGGCAGAGGAGGCAGACCCCCCCCATCAGTCCCTGCAGATGCCCTGGACCCGCCCTACGATGCACAGGAGACGACATCTTATGGAAACAAACCCAGAACCCCTCCCAGGCTGCATGGGGAAGAGCCCAGGGTAGAGGCTGGGGAGAAGCACACAGGAGGTGCTCAAAAAATGCAGGTAAAATGCATGAAGGACTCTCCCCTTCTCCCTGGGACTCTCTCCTGTATGATTCTCCCGCCTCCTCCACCAGGAGGACCACCTGGGATGGTCTCCCCACCCCCCAGTGCAAACTGCCTCCTGTAGAGTCCACTTCATTCTAAGCAGAGGTCCTTCCGCTCGTGCTTCCACTAATTCGGCCACCGGCTGCCCAGAACTCAATACGAGCCCCTGGATCTGATAGTCAGACCACAGCTCACTTTTACTAAATGCTGACGGTGAGTCAGGCACCGGGCTACGTGGTGCACGGCCAATCCCTGGAGGCGGGTGCTATTTTTATCCCCGTCTTCCAGATGAGGAAGCTGAGGGTTAGGAAAAGTACGTAAATGGCTACAGGTCAACAGAGCTGGGCCCTCCCTCTTCCAGCCCCCAGGGAGCTCCTCAGCACTACTTCCGGTTCATGCCCCTCTTCCCCTGCGGGGGTCAGGGGGCAGAGCTTCTCACCTCAGGACGAGGGGCCCCCAGGGACACTGGCGTGTCCGCAGGCATTTGTGGCTGTCACAACTACTGGCATCTAGAAGGTGCAGGCCCGGGATGCTGCTAAACATCCTACTATGCACAGGACAGCCTCCCACAGTGAAGAGCTGTCTGGCCCAGAACGCCAACAGTGCAGAGGCGGAGAAACGGTAGCAGACGAAAGAGCAAAGGGAGCCTGGATTCTTGGAATAAGTCTTTTAACAACCTAAACGCTAGGTTTCTAATCTTGTAAATGGGGCTAAGAATACTTCGCTAGGGTTACTGGGTGGCCTAGTTGCACCCAGCAGAGCAGCCAGCCGATAATGGGGGTGGGCGCCTCTGAGGGCAGCAGCGAGCAGATGCCCGCCCGGGGCCAGCAGTACAGGGCATTTTTGAGGATGACAATGGGTAGGTGGAGAGCGTGTGGCTTTGCACTATCCCCTGAGCTGGGCCACAGGAAATGACACCCTAGCCCCACAATGGCAGTGTGGGCTGGTGGGTTCCTTCCAGGGCGGGAGGTAGGTGAAAGGTGACAGCATTCAGTCTGTGGTCAGCTCGGGGCACCTGCTGCGGCCAGAGGTTCCTCTTGATGTGGGAGGGTGAGCCCAGGGTAGGGATTGGTTCTAGAAGCCTCCGTAGGTGGGCAGCTCGCCTCGGAGCCGGGAAAGGAGGCCAGGCACCCTGAGGAAGCTGCCCCAGATCTCAGGCCGGGGGCTCCTGGCAGGGTGAGGGCGTGGCAAGAAGGCAGCTGGGGCACAGCCAGCCACGGAGCCAAGGCAAACAGCCTGCTCCCCACCCACCCCACCCCCAACGCCAGCTGCAGAAGGTAGGAAGGGCACCAGCTAGCGTGAGGCTAGACGAATTACCTGCTCCCAACCAGGCTGGCAGATCAAAGGGGCTTGGACCCCACCCTCCACCTGGGCCCCAGCACACACACACACACACACACACACACACACACACACACAAGCCGATACACTCTCCCCAGCCCTCCTGCCCTTCAGCTGAGAGAGACGCACAGGCCGGGCCCACGCACCCGGGGGCGTTGTCTGTGGCTGGCAGAGGGAGAGCCGAGCAGGGAGCAGGCCTCGAGCGCCTGCCTGCCCGCCTGGGTCTCAGGCCTAATTTAGATTCAATGCCAAAGCCAAGCCCTTTGAAGAAGCCTCCTCTGGGCAGACCACAGAAGCCATTAGAACCAGCCTTCCCACCTACCATTTCCCTCCCCTATGGCTCCCGGGACCCTCCCCCGGCCCCACCCCTCCTTAATGTGCATGCAACCTCCCACTGGGCTCCCCATGGCTCCCTGCAGCAGCAGAAAGAGAGGGGCCAGGGCAGCAATCCAACCCCAGCAGCTCTCCCCACCTCCCCGTGGCATTCACTGCCCGCCACCCCACCTCTGTCCCAGCACAGGGCGGGGCCCAGGACTCTGCATTTGCAAGAGGCCTGGGAACTCCACTCTTGAGGAACTCGGAGCTAATCCAATCTCCTCGAGTCTTTAGGTGGCGGGGACTGAGGCCCAGCTCAGGATACACGGAGCCTTTGCAATCTGATTTTCCTGCTGTTTCTTCCCCTCTGTCCTGTCCAATCTCGGCAGCCCAAGTCCCAAGACATGGAAAAGAAAGGCGTGCTTGTCTCTCAAGATGGGAGGGGGGCAGGGAGTGGTGGCTCGACTCGGATGAGGAAGCCTGGTGGAGGGCAGTGGCCGTGCTGGGCTGCCCGGGGTTAAGGACTCAGTGAGATGGTGCTTATAAGGCACTCAGCAAGCACAGATCTGGGCCCTCTCCCCCTCCCGATTCATGGTCTTTTCCACACATATTTACAGATTATCTGCCATAAGCCAGTCACAGACCAGTAAGCAGGGGAGACAGTTACTAAGACAAACGCTCTCTAGTGGAGTTTATACTCCAGGGAGGAAAAACAGGTGATAAACAACTAAATAAGCCAGAAATAAAAAGAGCTGTCCATTTCAATGGGGGGTGAGGCCCAAGGCAAGCACTTCTTTACCACTCCTGCTGAACCGACCAATCAATCTCTCTCTCTCTCTCTCTTTCACACACACACATACCCCTAGGTCTTGTACCAGAGACTCCAAATTCTGTTTGATCCTAACCTTGCAGACACTTCTAGGCCTGGGGGATTCCAGGTTGATCTCCCACCACCTTCCTAAGGCATTAGCAAACCAGATGGAAGCTGGGTAGTGAAGGGCAGAAGGGTGCTGAGGCCGGAGGCATCACATGACAGTGGGAGTCACCCTCCCCAGAAGCCAGCTCAGCTGATGGAGATGGGACCTCACAGGCCTCAGCCCACCCCCTGCCAGACCCTGCCTCAGACTTCCCCACCCTCCTGCCCAGCTGCTGAGGCCTCCGCCTGAGGCTCAGGCCATGCATGCTTGAGACACAGCCAACCCCAAGGCCACCTCCACCAGCAAGTCCTCCCGGAGTTTCCTTCCTGAACGGGCCCCATGTCCACGGGTTTTCCCTTTAAGTCTCTTCTCCCAGGGCCGCCCTGAGGCTTGCGCAGGCTTAGCAGGAAAGTGCCTGGTAAACTGCAAAGCACCACTAGACGGGGTGTTCGAGGATGCAATGATTACAGAGGGAGCGAGGCACCAGCTTCTGTGCCATCGCTGCCCCGCCAAACACACATACCCGTGGAGTTGTGGGAAAGGAGGAGGAGGTGCTGGATGACGCTGGGAATGGTAAGGGCAGGCCTGGGAAAGCCTACTCAGCTGCTACCCAGCCTCTGCTGAGCATGCTGGGATCAGCAAAGAGGGCAGAAGAGGGGGGCTCAGCGGCTCAGGGTCCTCTAGTTCCGAAGGCTCAAAGAAGAGCTCACTTGAAGGGAGAAATGCCCTGGACATGACAGTGGTCCCCAAGCACATCACCACTTTCAGCCACATGGGAGTGGTTGAGAAAGAGCAATCGCAGAAGAATAATGCTTGAAGGGCGAGGAGCTAACCTTACCAGGCAAAAAAACGGGTGCTGCGGAGCCCGGACTGAGGGGAGGGTCCCCGTTTCCCTCCCTCACAGCACCCAGTGAGAAACGAGTGGCTACAGAGGCAGGGAGGTGAGGGGGCCACCCTGGGCCCACCTGTGGCGCGGGGGTTGGCACCTGGCGCTGGGCTGTGCGTGCTGGGTGTGTGCGTACGTGTGCTCAGGCCGCGTGTGCGGGGAGGAGGGGGGCACCGGTGCGCTGTGTGCGATGCGCGCGCGTGTGCCCCGCGTGTGCACGGGCGTGGCGGCGGGCGCGCGACCCGGCCGCGGTAGTGCGTGCCCGTCCCTGCGCGCCCGCCCGCCGAGCGCAGCATCGCCTCCGGCCAGGAGTGTGCATGCGTGGGGTGAGTGAGCGAGCCGGCCGAGCGGGGTGGGCTGCGGAGCGCCGCGCCGGGGACGCCGTTCCCAGGACGCCCTGGCACCGGCCCAGCCCGGGCCCCGAGGCGAGGCGGCAGCTGGGGCCGGCCGGCGCCCCCTCCCCAACAGCTGGCCGCAGGCCGGGGGCTCCTGGAGGAGAGGAGGGGGCGCCGGGAGGGGCCTGCGGGCAGCCGCGCCAAGGCCCGCGTCCTCTCTCCCGGGTGCGGGCCGCGGGGGGCGGCCGCGGAAGGGCGGGGCCCCAGGGCGGGCGGCCGGCGGCCCTCAAGGAGCCCCGAGAACAAAAGGAGACGGCGACGGCTCCTCCGCGGTCAAAACAACCTGCGCTGGCGGCGGCCCAAGGCCCGGCCGCGGCCTCCAGCCCTGCGCCTTAACCCCTTCGCCGCCGCCGCCTTCCTGCCTCGTGGGAGCTAAGAGGGGCCCGCCCTCCCCGGGAGCAGGCGAAGCGCGGGCACCCGGCCGCCGCCGGGCAGAAGCGGGACCGGACCTGGGCACCCGCGCTCCCCGCAGCCCTCTGCCCCCCTCATCTCGCGCCTCCGCCCCGCCCCGCCCCCTTTCCCACCTGGATTCCGGGTACATTTGCCAACTCACGGCTACGTGAGGCCGAGAGGGGTGGGGACGGATCCGACCCGAAGGCTCGGGCGGGGGTTTTACACCCCGCGTCCCCTGCAGCCAGGCTCTCCCCGGCGGCGCGCTGCGCACCCCGCGAGCGGGGGAGAGGGCGCAGGTACTGCGGGGCCTCGGGCACACGCCGCTCGGGGCTGGATTCCTTCGGAGCCCCCACTCCTCCCTGATCCGACTGCCCGAGACCTGTCTTTCGCCCCCCCTCCGCCCCCCTTCCTCCTTGCCCAAGACACAAGCTGCCCCTGGACCGCGCTCTGGGGCCCGGGAGCGGGAGCAGGGTGGGACGCAGAGCGCTTTCGAAGGTTGGCGTGGCTGCCACCAGTGCGGCAGCTCGCAGCTCCCTGCAAGCCGCGTCCCAGCCAGAACCTGAGCTGGCAGCGAAGTGGGCTCGGGAGGTGCCTTCTGCACCTCGGCGCCACCCCACCCTCTCCATTCGGCAGGGAAGGGGCTGATTCAGTTCCTGGGGGGGCGCGGGAAGGGGACCACACACACCTTTCCCCACTTAAAGGTGGGAGACCTGGGATCGTCCCGGAGAAAGCAGGCCACCTCTGCCCCCTCCTCTTAGAGCCTGGCACCTCCCGGCCCTCGGGTTTCAGCCCTCGGAGGTCACCTGGCGCCCGGTGCCAGGCACTTGGGCTGCAGGGGTCCAAAGTTCACTGCAGGGAGGGGAGAGGGCGGCCGAGGGTGGGGGCGGGGTGGGGGCAATGAATGAAGCGAACCAGCCCGGCCGCCGCCGTCGCAACTCACCTCGGCGCTGACCAGACGCAGGTAGCAGCAGAGAGACAGGAAGAGCGCCCAGCAGCGATTCATGCCGACTCCGGGCCCGGCCCCGCGGGGCCCCGGACGCGTGGACCGAGCGCGCGGCCCCCACGGCCAGGGTGGAGGGCGGGGGCTGGGGAGGGAGGTGGGCTCGGCTGGAGTCTGCGGCGATCAGGCGCTCAGGCCGCTGCAGCCGCTGTCGCGGCTCACCCGCATGGCCCCCGGGTGCCACCGCCCCCGGCCCCGGCTCCGTTGTTGGGGGACTGGGGAGGGCCTGGGCGCGAGACCAGGGTCCGAGGCCACTACCTGGGCGGATCCCGAGCCCGAGCGAGCATCCACGGCCGGGGGGCTGCGTTGCGAACCAGCCGAGGTGTCTAGCCGTGTGGGGGCGCCTAGGGGACTCCAACCTCCAAGAGGAAAAAGAAGGCGGCGGTCGATGGCTCGTCTTCTCTCTTCTCTCGCTGCGGGTTAACGGCGTCTTCCTCTGCCCGCTGGCTTAGCTTTTTTGCAACATTTTCCGGGAAGGGTCCCGAAGTCGGAAAGCTAGAGCTGGGCACCTCAAAGCTGAAGTCTCCCCCTGAAAACTTTTTCCAAAGTTGGCTTTGCAGCGGCGACCAGAGTACCCAGGCAGCGAGAGGTGCAAACTCCCTCCTGGGCCGCCTGGGGGGTGGGGGTGGGGGCGGGGGGGCCGGAGCGTGTGCGCCCTGGCTGGCGGCCCGGGGCGGCGGGCACGGCTGCCCCGCGCGCGGCGTGCCCGCTGAGCTCTGGGCCGGCCGCAGCAGACAGGTGGACGTGGGGCGAGTCTGTCGGTCAGTCTGCTCGCCACTCTGGGCGTCCTCAACGGGCTGCAAGCTGCGGCTGCTCCGGCTTTCTCTTTGCAATGAGGCTGGAGCGTGGGCTTTTATTCCCCCTTCTTGCGTGTGTGCGTGCAAAATATCTCTATCTCGGCAATGAAAGATGGGCGCTGGCGGCCGGAGGAGAGCCCTCGGGAGGCCGTGGGGGTTGGCTGCGGGCTGAGGGGAGGCAGGCGGGCTGCTCCCGGCGTGCGTGCGGCAGGAGGAGAAGTTGCCACCCTTTCAGCTGTTCTGGCCTTTATAGAGATGGGAGAGGTGGGTGGAGCAGCCTTTCCTCTTCTGGCAGAGAGTCAGCACCAGGAGGGAAGGGGGGGGGTGGCAGGAACTTGGGAGGGCCTGAGGCACGGATGGGGGCGTTGGGGGGTCTCCAAGAGCCCAGCAGCCCCTCTGCCCAGGAATTTGGCCCCTGGAAAGGGAGAGCTAGAACCCAGCAGCCCCTCAGCACAGTGCCCCCCTGAGCCCCTCAGCACAGAGAGGGTAGCCTGGTTTCACGTGGTTGGGGAAATGTCCCCTGAACCGCGGCCAGGAGCCCTAAGCGGCTTTTCCAGGATCAGACGTTTGCACCCGCACAGGCCTGGTGGAGGAAGGGTCGGGCTCTGGCCTTGGTTCAGATCCTGCCCTGGCTCCGAGGTGCTGGGTGACCTTGGGCAAGTCATTTCCTTTCTGCGCTCCTCCGGCTCGCCTCAGAGCGGGAGAGGGTTACTGCGAGGGCTCAGTGCATAAAGCACCCAGCCCCACGCCAGCCACAAGGCGGTCACACGCCCCCCACGGCCAGTGCCATTCGGCTGAAAGCGGGGCTCATAGCTCCTTCTCCTAGCTGGTGGCCTGGCACACAGCAGGCACTGCTGGCATCAGCCGCATTTGAATTTGTGGAACTGCAGAGTCACACAAACTCCCACAAGCCTGCAGCCTCCTAGTCACCCTGGTGTTTACTACCTCCCGCGGCCCCCAGCCGTGAGGCCCAGGGCCCACCGCCCGCAGCAGCATCCACACAGTTAGCACCTCCCACCCCCAGCTCTGGGAGCGGCTGTGTCCCTGCCTTCAGCAGTCACACGGTCACAGTCACAGAGTCACACGCACACCCGCTGAGCCCAGCACCCAGCTCACTGCATCACCCTGCTCCTGGCTTCCGGGTGCTTGATCTGGTCCCCGTGCGGCGTCTCTCATCTGCCCTTGGTACCCAAACAATGGCAGCCTGCTCCTCACGCATACACACACCTTCCATCACTGAGACACACACACCGTCATCTCTTCAGAGATCTCCTTGGACTGAGCAGGGTCACCTCCTCAGAGGACTTCTCCGGAAGCCTCTTCACAGATCGCCACACCAGGAGTGGTCTAGAGTAGCCTCTAGGGCAGTGATGGCGAACCTATGACACGCGTGTCAGAGGTGACATGCGAACTCATTTTTTTGGTTGATTTTTCTTTGTTAAATGGCATTTAAATATATAAAATAAATATCAAAAATGTAAGTCTTTGTTTTACTATGGTTGCAAATATCAAAAAATTTCTATATGTGACAGGGCACCAGAGTTAAGTTAGGGTTTTTCAAAATGCTGACACGCCGAGCCCAAAAGGTTCGCCATCACTGTTCTAGAAGCTCAGACACGATGATCCACGTGGAGGCACAGAGCAGGCTGCCTGGCACACACAGTGCGTCTTTCCTTCGCGCGGCGTTTCCTGGTGGCCAGGTACTGTTCCAGGTGGCCAGGTACTGTTCCAGGCACAGCGCTGATGCAGGCTCCAGCCCTGGAGGAGCCCGTCCAGAGGAGAGACAGATGCATAAAGAGAGAAAATGGGAGACAGTGATAAGGAAAATGGGGGTTGGGGAAGATAACCCCAAAACTCAAGGTCTGAAGTTTAAAGACTTAGAGATTAAAATGGTTCCACTGGACAGCCAGGTGATTTTGACCTTGACCTTCTATATCAGTGGTTCTCAACCTTCCTAATGCCACGACCCTTTAATACAGTTCCTCATGTTGTGGTGACCCCCAACCATAAAATTATTTTCGTTGCTACTTCATAACTGTAATTTTGCTACTGTTATGAATCGTAATGTAAGTATCTGATAGTCAGGATGTATTTTCATTGTGACAAATTGAACATAACTAAAGCATAGTGATTAATCACAAAAACAATATGTAATTATATATGTGTTTTCCGATGGTCTTAGGTGACCCCGTGAAAGGTTCGTTCGACCCCCAAAGGGGTTGCGACCCACAGGTTGAGAACCACTGTTCTATATCCTTATCTGTAATAGGATGATAATAGCTACCATTATTAATATTTTTAAATATATTTTTATTGATTTCAGAGAGGAAGGGTGAAGGAGAGAGATAGAAACATCAATGATAGCCCTAACTGATTTGGCTCAGTGGATAGAGCGTCGGCCTGCACACTGGAAAATCCCAGGTTCGATTCCTATCAAGGGCATGTACTTGGTTGCGGGCACATCCCCAATAGGAGGTGTGCAGGAGGCAGCTGATCGATGGTTCTCTCCCATCCATGTTTCTAGCTCTCTATCCCTCTCCCTCTCCCTTCCTCTCAGTAAAAAATCAATAAAATAAAAAATAAAAACATCAATGATGAGAGAATCATTGACCAGCTGCCTCCTGCACGCCCCCCACTGGGGATCAAGCCCACAACCCAGGCATGTGCCCTGGCTGGGAATCAAAACCGTGACCCCCTGGTTCGTAGATTGACACTCAACCACTGAGCCATGCCAGCCGGGCACTACCATTATAATTGAGGTGACCATGTGGTAGGTAGTGTTCTTACTCCGGGTGCAGCCTCTCAGTGCTCCTATGAGGTGTGTTACTCTTATCTTACAAATGGAGACATTGAAGCACAGAGAGGGTAAGCAACTTGTTCAGGGTCACACAGCCAAGCAGTCCAGCTGCAGAACCCACATACCTAAACCACAATGACGTGCTGCCTCCTGGCAGGTGATGATGATGACAATAATGACACTTTTTGCACAGGGCTTGTGTGAGCATCAAACACATTGATATATGGGAAAGTGCTGTAGCAACGTGAACTCTGGAGTACCGAGTGCTGCAGGAGCACAAAGGAGGGAGCGCACAGCTCAGCCTCGGGGGAGATGCAAACAGGGGAGGCCTACTGGGCACAGCATCACTGAGCACCTACTGTGTGCAGGCCCTGTGTGAAGCCGTGGGAAATGGAATGAGGAAGCACACCCAGTCCTGGCATCTGGAGTGAGATAGACACAAATCATTACCATCCGGATGTGTCTGCCCTGGTTAGAAGTGGCAGGACAGGGACCACAGAGGCAGCAGGGACCATGGCCCGGGGCCTGACCGCTGTGCTAAGGCGAACCCCTTTCCTGTACCCTCTCCTTGCGGACACCATGTCAATGTGTGTGTCTTTCCACACATGCACTTCTCTGAAGAACACCTCCTCCCACCCCCTGTCAGGTCAGCTTAGTCTGCACCTCCTCCAGGAAGCCCCCCGCCCCCGCTTACTGCTTGCCCTGGGTTCCATAGCGTGTTCCATGGTTTTGTCCTTGCCCAGGTATAGGTCTAGCACCAGACTGGGCTCCAGGTGAGCAAGGGCCTATTGCAGCTCCCACCGCACAGTAGCTGCCTTATACATGTCTGCTGAGGATGAATAAATGGGTAAACACCTTACCTGTTTCTCTTTCTGAGTCCTGGCCTGTTGGTGCAAAGATGTCAGACCCTGCCTGAGGGGTGGAGACGGGGGAGGAGGGGCTTGAGCCTCTAAAGTAGGAAGCAAAGGGCACGACGGGCATTGGGGCCACGGAGGAATCAGACCTCCCGCAGGGCTGGGAGCGGGTCTCTGTGGGGTGGGGGCCCCTCTGTGGGTCTCACCCCTCCAATCCCCTGACAGCCCTGAAGCAAGTGGAAAACCGAGTGGCCACAGCCCTCAGCCAGGTGCGGGGGGGCGGAGGGGGGGGGCGGGAGGCCTGCCCAGGGCAAGGGGTGTTTCGGTCAATCCATGCACACTCTCCTCTGCTAAAATCATCTCACACCCTCAGGGCGAGGACCAGGGCTGAGGAAGGAGTTGGCTTCAATCCCAAGGGCAGGCTCAAGTCCAGAGGGTGGGAATGCCGTGTACCAAGTATCCCCATTCTGCCAAGGGGGCCCTGGCAGCACCGGTGCCAGGCAAGTGTGCTATGGCTGACTTGATGGAGAAGGACATGGAGCTCCAAGCTGGGGACAGCCAAGGCCACGCCACAAAGGGCCTGAGACCGCAGCCCCAGGCTCTGTGACGGCAAAGCGCATTCTCCGTGCCATGGAGCCTAATCTGCTCCCCCGGCATCCAGCTCCCCTGTCCCCGCCTGCCTGTCTGCACGGCTTTGCCCTGCTTCACCCTCACAGTCACCAGCGAGTGAGACATTACATCAGACGTGTTCGTTTTACAGGTGGGGAAACTGAGGCTCAGAGAGGGGGTACGGGACCAGGTTTCCTCTCAAAAACTGCCTGGGTTCAAAGCCCTGCTTACCATTTACTGGCTCGTGACCTTGAGCCTCGGTGCGCTCCTTGTTAAATTTGGACAACAATGGCAGTTACCACGTGGAGGCACATGAGTTATTGCATCCTGAGTGTTGGAAGCAGGAATAAGCAATCCGTAAATGCTGGTTATCAGGCTGGTCATTATCATTACTCCGTGCTGCATGCATATGTGCGCACACACACACACACACACACACACACACACGCACACAGCGTGAACCACAGAGACAGCTCTAGGCGAGGAGCCCAAGGCTGGGAAAGCCAGGACACATCACTGGGGTGGGGGGTGTCCTCACAGTGAACCCCCGCCTTGGGAGGCTCTGGCCACTGTGGCTGTGAGTACCAGGGAGGCAGGAGAGGCCCCAGGAAGGCAGGTAGACAGACAGACAGACAGACCCCCAGGCCCAGGGCAGCCTGGGAGCACACCTCGCTGCCTCGTGGCCTTGGCCTTGTGTGCTGTACACAAAGGCAAGGGAAGCGCAGTGTTTGTTTTCCTGGGCTAAGCGATACATTTTTAGCTGCTCCCGTCTCCAGACAAGGAAGAGGATGTTTGGACGGGGCAGCTCAGATCTACCTGTCCTGGAAGCTGGCTGGAAACGGAGCGAAGCGCCCCCCTCTGGGCCACGCGGGGCTCGGAGAGGACCCCACCGGGATCTTGTGAGAAAGCTCATCCCCGCTGCACCCTTTGCTGGGCCTCGGGCCCTCTGACAATGTGACAGCCCCTTACAGAGCATCACCCCGGGCCAGGTGCTTTACCTGGATGACCTCAGTGAGGGGGGCACAGCAGATTCCCGTTCTATTAACGACGGGCCATGGCCCGCTGAGTCCTTACCCGCTTCCGGAGGGATGGTGCTCTGATGGTGTTCACACCTGGAGATGGGGCACTGAGGCTCAGACCGGGGTTCTAGCTTGTCCCACGTCACCCAGCAAGGAAGTGGCAATGGCAGGATTTGAATCCAAGCCCACACTTCCGCCAGCTCCCTGTTACATGATACCTCCCATGTGGCCTTGGTCAGAGCTGCCCATCTTTTCTTGTTAAAAATATCCTCAAGTGATATTTTTATCCTCAATTGATTTTTTTTTTTTTTTTTTTTTTTTTTTTTTTAGAGAGAGAGAGAGAGAGTGAAAGAGAGGGAGGAACGGGGAGAGAGAGAAATATTGATGTGACAGAGACACATCGATCAGTTGCCTTCCACATGCACCCCAACCGGGACTGGAGATTGAACCTGCAACCCAGGTACGCGCCCTTGACTGAGAATCGAACCTGAGACGCTTCAGTGCACAGGCTGATGATGCAGCCATCGAGCCACACCGGCCAGGGCAGAGCTGCCCATCTTTTCATGTCACTTTACACACAGAAAAGTAAACAAATGAGCCCGATGGAGGAGGCTGTGCAGGACGGGACTCGGGGCCCCCGGCCCCCCAACACCCCAGGGCGAGCAGGCATTGCCGCCCCCCAGAGGGGAGGCTGGGCAGGAGACCTGGGTCAGCCAGCCCAGCGTGTCCTTGCTGCCATGTCTGAGGATTTGACTCGGGATTCTGGAAGGATGGGGCAGGTGGGAGAGGGGCAGGCAGGTAGCAGCAGCCCCTCTTGGTGGGGGTCTGGCTAGGACAGCAAGGCCCTCGCCGGCTTTCCAGGGGAAGGTGTTTGTGGCTGCAGGAAACGCGATGGGCCTGTCGAAAGAATGGAAGCCAGCCCCAGGGAAAGTCTCCAATGTCTCATCAGGAGTCGTAAGAGCAAATGTTTACCTGGTGCTCCGGTGTCAGCAGCTGGCTCCAAGCCCTTCGGGTGCATTAACTCAGTTAAGCCTACGAGAAAGAGAGGAGCTATGATCACCCCCATTTTACAGATGGGGGAACCAAGGTCTGGAGCAGCTTTGCAAGGTCAAGGATGAGTGAGGGCAGAGCTGGGCTTTGAACCTGGGCAGGCCGGTGCCAGCGTCGCTCTCTGGACATCTATGTCCATCTCCAGGCCAGGCAGAGGTGAACACACAGCTGCCCAGCTGACCTGGGCCCAGCCTCACTCACCCACAGTCTCTGGCCGAGCCCCACCCTGTCTGGGGAGGGCCCAGGGGGAATGGGGGGGTAGGCTGAGCCCCTGGCTGAAGGAGTCTCCTCTCGCTGTAGTGAGCAGTGAGCCACATGGCGAGCTGATGCCGACAGGGGACTCTAGAGGCTAGAAAGGAAACTCAGATGGAAGGTGCGGTGGCCTGTCCACTTTCAGGTCATCCTGTCCTTGTCCTCCTCCCGCCCGGCCGCCTCCTCCCACCCCACGTCCCCATCTCCCACCTCCGTGAGGAAGCTCCGTTTGGGAGAAGGTCTGACACAGCAGTGATGTTCAAACCCCTGTCCCCACAGGACAAGCCAGGGGCGTTCAGAGGGGACACTGAGGTTCAGAGACGTCATGTGACTTGCCCAAGGCCACAGAGTGAATGAGGGACAGAAATGGAGTGACAGTCCTGCCAACTTCAGGGACCCCGGCCCTCCTCCGTGGGGGGAAGGACCCCTGGGCGGGACTCGGTAGAGATGGAGGGAAGGAGAGAAGGGGTCGGGGGAAGGAATAGGGGGGGCTTATTTTTACCCCAAAACACACCCATGTCCTCGCCACGCCTGCCTGCCCGCTGGCGAGCTTTCCCTGGGGTGAGCTCCCAAAAGAGCAAGCTGTCCCTTCCCACCACTGCCTGGAGGCCACTCGAAGATGCCTTCATGTCCTGGGTGTATCCTAGGTCCCCACGGGCAGGGGCCAGGGGCCTGTGCAAAGGTTTGGATTCATGGACCAGGACCCTGTAAACCCCACAGGCCTGGCTTTGGGACCCCGGCGTGCCAGTCTGGCTGTGTGTCCCTGGGTGGGACATTGACCTGTCTGGGCCTCAGCTTCCCCATCTGTAAACTGGGGGTGGCCGCGTTTGCCTGGCAGGGGTGCCATAGGATCGGTGTGAGGCTGGGCATACAGGCGTCAGCCCAGTGCCTGGCACAGCCCAGTGCGTAGTCTGGTCTACACTGTTGCTCCTGAGAGTATGGCCCACTGACAGCAGCCGCTCCCCCGGGCGCTGCTCAGGCAGGCACGGTGCCAGGCCCACCTCAGACCAGCTGAGCAGAACCCGCGTGTTAAGAACATCCCTGGAGACTCCTGTGCCCCGTGGAGAAGCACGGATCCCAAGGGTGGGTCACAAATGGTCGTGATTTCACGTGGCTCCAACGAGTACATTAGCCCCTGAACCGCCTGACAATCCAGGCAGAGCAAAGATATCATCTCCGTTTTACAGAAAGGAAAACTGAGTCCTGAAGAGATCATCTGACTTCCCTTATTCACATGATCAGGAGGTGCCCTGGGCGTCAGAGCGACACCTCCTGGGATGGTCATCCCAGGCCCGCCCCGTGCTGGGCTTGGAGGAGCAAAGTCCGAGACCTCGGTGTCCTCATCTGTAGGATGGGATCCCAGCACCTCTGGTTGTGGGGAGGGTGCGCCGGCGTGCCCGGCCTGGGTTGTCCTCACGCAGGATTGGGGCTCGGTTACATTGCCAGCGCATCTCCCCGAGGCGAGGCAGGCGGGTGGGAGACGGACAGGAAGACTG
Source organism: Myotis myotis (assembly GCF_014108235.1). Lineage (NCBI taxonomy): Eukaryota > Metazoa > Chordata > Mammalia > Chiroptera > Vespertilionidae > Myotis > Myotis myotis. Next base: position 207,914,519 of record NW_023416335.1, read on the forward strand.
AGACAAACGTACAAACACCCTTGGGTGGTGCTTATGTAAGTCCATAAGCGAACAGCGGGCAGCTGGCGGGTGACGAACCGTCCTAAGAGTGGCTCCCACAGCAGTGAAGATGCGCCCCCGGCCACTGGGGCACATCCCTGCTGAAGCCACAGGCATCGTCACGGACGGTCCCAGGTGGGAGCACCAGGCCCAAGGGAACTGGGCCCCCTCCCCCCACTTCTTCCTCCCTCCCTCCCTTCTCCTCGGGCCTCTGATGAGATGCCTTCATTCTGATGAGATGCCACTGTTCTGGGGTGGGAACAGTGTGAGGAGCCCAGAGTTTCCCAGCAGCCTCCACCACATCCCAGCGGTCTGACCCTGGGTGGGTCCCTGCCTCTGGGCCGGAGATGAGGATAATTCTGGAACAGGTCACATCTGGTGACGGGGTTGATCTAGTGTAGGCGCTTGGCACATAGAGAGTTGCGGTAAACAGGAGCTGTGGTCCAGCTCCCCTCGCTGGGACCAGGCAGTCCCGCGATTTGCCCCAGAGGGAATGACCGCACCCTTATTACAGATGAGAAAACTGAGGCGCAGAGAAAGTGACTTCCCTGAGGTCACGTGCTGGATGGGGTCGGAGCAAAGTCATATTTGAACTTAAGCCACCAGACCCCCAGGACAAGGCTCCAGGGCAGTGGGAAACAGACAGGCGCCCAAGCCCCACCCAGAGGGAGACCTTTTCTCCTGCGGGTCTGGGGGGAGGGGGCGGGCGCACAGGGATGGGCAAGCGAGTCTGAGTGGCATGGGAACTGGGGGAGACGTGGGCATCGGTGCGTATCCATGAGTGCACACGGGCCTGGCGGACGGGAGCAAAAAAGCGCCCCCGGGGAATTGGGGCTGGCCCACGGGGGTCACCCAGGGCCTGCCCTGGGCCAGAGGGCCCCCCCAATGCCGGTGCCCGGGGGCTTGCCGTCCCTAAAGACCACCACAGGGTGGAGGAGGCATCTCGGCCTCCACCCGGCATCTCCCCGTCCCCCCTGCCACCACCCCCAGCTCCTTCCTGTTTTGATGGAAGGAAAAATTTTCAGCTTTTTCCTTCTTTATTTTTCCAGACGGGTGACTCGCTCGGGAAAGGAATTCCCCCCTCCCCAAACCATCCTAGTGCCTATATATCGAAGCCACGGATCCGGGCCCATCCTGTTGTGCTGGGAGTCACGGTTATTTTTGGGTGCCTGACGGGGGTGGTACCCCAGGGGAGGGCATATGGGGGTGCTCAGCTGCCTTCTCCCAGGCCACATCCCCCTCCCAGGGCCCTCCCCACCCCCAGCCCATCCTCCCTGCCCGCTTCAGGGAGGAGGGAAGGAAGCCGGGGTATAAATAACTCAGGTGGCTACTCAGCTCCTGAGAACATGATAACATGAGTCATGATGTGAAATCTAGAGGCGCCGTGAACAGCCTCTGGCCGCGAGGCCCGGGGCAAGGCAGCGGGGCTGCGGGGAGAGATCAGGCGCCGGGAGGACCCGCAGCGGGCAGGCCCAGGAGGACGGGAAGCTGCTGCCCCCAAATGGTCTCAGACCTGCCTCCTCCCAGCTCTGACCCTCAGTTACTCACGTGTAATGGGCTGGGGGTGGGGAGGGGCTGGCTTCATGCTCAAGGCCGTCCCTGAGCTGGGAGGAGGACGGAGGGCATCGTCGGGCCTCTCCCTGTGCCTGTCACAGGTCAGTAGAGAGAGCGGGTCTGTTGGAACTTCTGGTCCCCTCCCCCATTTCCAAGGCCGCCTGCCCCCTGAGTTCCCTGGGCGCCCATGGGACTTGCAGGATGGAAGGTGGGGGCGTGGGCAGCAGCATGAGATTCCTGGACACTGGCCCGCGGAGCCTTCCCCCCACAGGGGGGCCCGGAATCGGGGACAGTCCTCACCCTTCTTTAGCTGCCCGGCCGCAGGGTGGCATGAGGCGTGGGTGCAGCCGCAGGATCACTGGCCTCGCCCTTGGGATCAGCCCAGGCCCAGGCTCCGGCAGGCAGGGCCCGAAGGCTCCCGCAGCCTCGGCCTGCTCACCCAAGGAAACCCCCTCCAGATCAGGGCAGGCCTGGACCCTGGGTTGCCATGGTGACCGGTTCTGCAGCCCTTGCAGGCAAGCCACCCTCTCCTGTCACCCAGGGCTGCCTGGCCTGGTGGGAGGGCCGCGGGCCAGGGGCACAGCTGATTGCGGGGGACTCGGGCTGGGAGTCAGGACACGCGCCCATGTGGCCTTCAGCAACGAGCTCCCGGGTCTGAGCCTTGGGTGCCTGGCCGATAAAATGGCGAGTGGAGAGGGCTAACGTGAGTCGGTCGCACAGTGGAGCGGCTGTTACCCACCCAGGGACCCTCCTCACCCGGGAGGCATCCTCCCTCCACCTTCAGCCTTAATCCTGAGGGCAACTCCCAGGCCTGCACCCCCAGCTCCACCCTGATGACCCTTGGCCTGGGTTCTCCCTGGCAGGCAGGAAGGGGCCACCCCTCCCACTGCCCCCGACCCCGGCATGCCCAGACAGCCTGGCATGGCTCAGACCCAGCCATTCAACGGACGTTCTGCCCTCTGGCCCCTCACAACAATGGGGACTCCAGGAATATTGTCCGGCCTGAGCTGAATCTAACGCTCTAAATATAGCTCCTCTGATTCGTCCTCCACTTCCTGCCCCTGCTGCCCTCGTTCAAGGCGATGAGGTCACCCCGGAATCACACCCCAGCAGCCAGGCCCAGGGGGTTTCCAGGCCCAAGGCTGCCCTCCTGCTCTTGGGGAACTGGCGACGAGGAGACTGGGGTCAAGGATCTGCCCTCCCTCCCTGCCCCGCCGGACCCTTGGCTGCTGGGCCCACAGCTGAGGCCCCAAGAGCTTTGCCACCAGCCTGGGTAGGGGAGGCCACGGCGGCAGGAGGGGGCATCAGGCACCCGTGGAAAGAGCACACGGGGAAGGACCAGGGGCCTGGGCAAGTTGGAAAAATCACGGAGCCCCACAGGCATCGTTTGAAAACGGCCTGCTGAGGGCCCGCTGCGTGCTGGCCCCGCGCTAGGCACAGAGCCCGGTGTGTCCTCCTGCGTGGACCGTCCACAGGAAGGACAATCAGCGGGTAAACAATAAGTGACCACAATCATTTTAGTTGTGACAAATGTTCTGAAGAAAACAGATCAGGGAGATCTCAAAAGCTGTGGGGGAGGGGGGCTGAGGGCCCTGGTCCAGGGAAGGTCAGGGAAGGCCTCTGAGAGGTGACATTTGAGCCGAGTCTTGGATGACCAGAAAGAACTATTCGAAGGTCTGGGTGGGGCCGAGCCATCCAGGCTGGAGGAGGGTCAAGGACAGAGCCCAGGAGAGAAGAGGCTTGTCTGCCTGGGGCAGTGGGGAGTCTGGGACAACACTCCCAGGGGTCGGGGTCAGGAGGCAGCATTCCCTGTGACAGCGGCCCCTCCCCGGGGCAGTGAGCAGGGGAGCTACTGCTGTCTGCTGAGTAGAGAAGTGACTACAGGAAGACCGAACCTCACACCTGCTGGCTAGAGGGCATCTTCAAGATTGACCTGCTTGCCTGGCTGCCTGGCTCAGTGGTTGAGCATCGACCTATGAACCAGGAGGTCACGGTTCGATTCCCAATCAGGGCATGTGCCCAGGTTGCAGGTTCAATTCCCGGTGTGGGGCGTGCAGGATTCTCTAATCATTGATGTTTCTATCTCTCTCTCTCCCTCTCCCTTCTCCTCTGAAATCAATAAAAATATATTTAAAAAAAAAAAAAAAAAAAGATTGACCCGTTTCAGTCCTCTCCTGCGTCTCTGAGGCCCAGAGAGGGCATGTGTCTTGCCCAAGGTCACACAGGGAGGCGGAGCTTGGCCTGGGGAACCTTTGACAGGTAGTAAGAGAAACTGCACCTGAAAAGGATGTGTCTTTTCTAGGACACCATGTACGAGGCACTGCCCTCGCCCAGCCCCCCGTTCCGCAGTCTGCACTGTGGCCCTTCCCAGGCTCCTGTTGGGGTGCCGGTGGGCAGCAGGAGATGTGCAGTCCCTGGGGGACCTGTGGGGGTCTGCCCAGTCTCTGGCCGGGCTCCGCCCACATCCTGTGGACAGGTACCCTGACTCTGGCTCCTCCCACAACCCTCTCCAACCGCCACCCTCACCCCCATGCCCCTGCCCTGTGCATCTCCCAGAAGCCCCTGCTCTCCTGTTCTGCCAAGAATCTGGGGTTGGCAGGGAGTTGCGGGGGGCCTCTGGAATGTCGCTTTCCGGTGCCAGCACCAGTGTGCCAACCTTGGCAGAGGCCTCGGGGGCGGATGGGGGATCACCAGATCTTGTCTGGAATGGGGAGGCTGGCAGCCATGAGCCACTGGGGGTGGGGGTGGGGGGCGGCCTGCCTGCCTCGTCTCAGGTGGGGGACACCCTGCATCAGAGCTGCCCTGACGACTGCCTTGCTCTCTCTACTTGCCATCCTTCCCGAAGTGGGGGAGCTAGTTCCCTAGCAACAGTGCTCCCCATCACACTCTCCCCTCCTGCTGCCCACACCCACAGTGCCTCCAGGTTTATGCTTGAACCCTGTTGGGGGAGGGGGAGGTAGTGCTCTATGTTGCAGATTCCTATTAACCCTCCAGACCTGGGGGTAAGGAAAAGAGCTTTGGGCCTTTCTAGGTTTAATGAGGTAACACCCCCCTCCATCCCTACCCCCCCGCCCCCCCACACACACACACGTGCACACAGGCCTGGCTGCTTCCCTCCCTCCTCTGCCCACTCCCACTCGGTTTTCCCATCCCTGACCACTTGCAGTGGTTCTCAACCTTCTGGCCCTTTACATACAGTTCCTCATGTTGTGACCCAACCATAAAATTATTTTCGTTGCTACTTCATAACTGTCATGTTGCTACTGTGATGAATCGTCATGTAAATATCTGATATGCAGGATGGTCTTAGGCGACCCCTGGGAAAGGGTCGTTCGACTGCCAAAGGGGTGGCGACCCACAGGTTGAGAACCGCTGACTTAGGGGACGCTTCCCTCTGCTGGCCCCGGGGAGGGCCTGGGACAGAAGCAGGGGGAGGGGGAGCACTGACTGATGAGGGGCAGGGGTACCTGATGAGGATCCTCACTCAGGAGTCAGACAGACCTGGTTTGAGCCCTGGCCCCTCCAGTGACTGGCTGTGTGGCCTTAGGCAAGTTGCTAAACCCCTCTGAGCCTTGATTTTCTCACTTGTCTAATGGTAATAATAGCAGTGCCTTCCGCACCACGGGGGCTGTTGGGACGTAGCTATTATTGTCAGCATTATCAGCTGGTGGGGAAAAGTGGGTGTGGGGGGAGCTTGTGTCCCCCGAAGCGGCCCCAAGTTGTTGGAAGCTTCTGGTGAGGGTTAGGGGCAGCCTCGAATGGCCGGAGTGAGGAGAGGCAGCCGAAGGCAGCTGGCACCCAGACACCCTCAGCCTTTGCCTCTCGTGGCAGGACAAGCTGAGGTGCCGGTGATTCTCGGGGACCCCCCACACTCCCGGCTCTGCTGGTGGTGCCGCTGGGTGAGGCCTCCGTTTGCAGCCAGATGCCCTTCAGGCCTGGGGCACGGCCCCCCCACCTCTCCTCCGCCAGCAGGGCCCAGGCCAAGATGCCTTTATTTTTAAACCTGAGAACAATGCCTGGCCGCACCGCCTCCCGCGGAGGACAGTGCGGATGGGCTGGGAGCCCGTTTTCTGGGCCAGCACCCCTCACCTTCAGGCAGGTGCCAAGGGGACAGGGAGTCCGCTCCTAGAGTGCTCCCTGGGCCCTGTCCCCTGGTCGGAACAAACCCGCCCGCCACAGGCATGACGGAGGCACACGGGTCCCATGGGTGCCAGTCCCAGGAGCGGTTTCAGGACCCAGGACACCTGGCCCCACAGACTCACTCACTCTCACCCCACAGGATCCCAGGACCAGGCTGAGCCCCAGGCCCCCTCGGTGAGGCTCCCACCCGCCCAGCGCCCGTGACGCGCAGCTGCCCACTCCCGCTTCTCTGCGCACGGCTCTCCAGAAAGGTCTGGTGTGTGCAGCGGAGGGCGTGCACCTAGCGGGACCAGGGGCTCAATTCTCCTGAAGGGGCGGGCGAGTGAGGGTTGTGAGTCTAGCCCTGGTTCTGCTGTCAACCCTGGCATGACCTTGAGCAAGACCCATGCCCCCTTTCGCCATTAATCTCCTCTTCTATAATGGGGGACAGCAGGCCCACCCGCTCCCCTCTCAGGGTGGGAGACGTGTGTGGCACAGAGCCTCTGGGTGGCAGGAGACCCTGGAAAGGGGTGTCCCCGACACACGGTGGTGCCCATGGACGGCCACCGACACCAGACTCCAGAGCCGGACAGCTGGCTTCAGATCCTGGCTCTCCACGGTCAGGCTCAGACTGTGGGCACCACCCCCTCCCCACCTCTGTTTCCCCATTTGTAACCTGGGATCCTGAGGGTGCCTGCCTCGCAGGGCTGGTGGCAAGACTGAGCATGGTGGGTACAGAGCAGTGCTCGGTAAGCATCAGCTCCTACTGTGTGCAGCAGGCTGAGGTGGGCGTGTGCACGTGCATGTGCGCCAGTCTGTATGTGTCTGTGCCCACAGGCTGTGCTCCCAGCGAGTGCGGAAGCCATAGAATGGGTGTGAAAGAGACGCGCACCCAGATTGGGGTATGGACTTGCACTTGGACCAGAGCCTAGTGTTGTGCGCGTGCCCTGGTGCCCGAGGATGTGTTCTGTTCCCAGGCCGCGTTCACAAGGACCCGAACCGGCTTGAGTCCCCTCACCCTGACATTGGGGTGGGAGCACAGGTGTGTCCATGTGTCTCCTCCACTGTCACCTCCTCCTGCTGGGACAGGAAGCAGCAGGCCCCCTCTCCCAGGGCCGGACCCCACTTCGGGGTGCTGGGGACCCACCTCAGAGGGGCACCCCTGGGAGGAAACATGCCCCTGAAGACCATGGGGTGAACTTGGTCTCTCCTGTCTCCTGCTCATGGCTCTCTGCAGAGCATCCTGCCTCTCACGTTCCCATAGTCATTGCGTCTGCGGGCTCCCACTGCCCCCACGGGATGGGGATTTTGTCAACTGCGCCTAGAACAGTACCAGGCACACAGTAGGTGCGCAGCAAGCACTTGGATGGCTGAGGAGCCTGGGCAGGTTTTGTTGCTGCTGTCATCTTCATCAAGGTGTCAAACCTCAATGCAAATAGGTGTGTAACCTCCACCTGGGTCAGGACGTGTAACCTTTCGGTAGCCCTAAAAGTCCCTCCGTGCCCCGCCCCAGCCCCTGGCAGCCACTGGCCTGCCTTCTGATGCTGTGGTGTTGCCCTTTCTAGAATCCCACGCCCGCATCTGAGGAGGTCACTCAGGCAGCCGCTGGGGCCTGGGGAGGAGGACCAGGAGGACGAAGGGCCCTGCGGGATGGAGCCACGGTGACAGGCCTGGCCCAGGAAAGGTGAGGGGGCACCTGAGGACTGGGTTTGAGAGAAGAGCCTCAGGCCCAGGTGAGCATCTGGCCCTGGAGGATGCAGCCAGGTTTCCTGACGGAGCAGCTGGCTGGCGGCCAAGAGGCCCCTCACGGCTTGGTTGGGAGAGAGATGTGCTCACAGTACATGAGTTCATGGGTGTGCACACGCAAGCACACCTGTGCACACTCATGGCCACAGGGACATACACACGTGTACACACAGGAGGAGGAGGGCAGCCGAGGCGCGGGCCCTTGGAGGCACAGCCATCCACACCTGTCTGCGTCTTCTCCGTGGAGGAGACCTCTCCAGGCTGCACGGTGTAGCAGCCCACGGTTGGTGGGAAGCGGGGAGCGGAAGCTCAAGTTCACGGAGCCTGTCCCTGTCTGCAACCCCCACCTTAGAACACGGCTGGTATCTGCTCTCTCTTACAAACGAGGAAACGGGGGCGTGAGGGGGCTGAGCAGTTTGCAGTGACAGCACTCAAATTGGCTTTTCCAATCTGCGACAGGTTGCATTTCCCAGAGAGAACCACAGCCATATTTTCCATCCCACTCAGTCTTATAGTGGGACGCTGGTGTTCCTCCCGTGAAGACGCGCTCCTCCCGTATTTCCGCCCCTTGGATCTGGGTAGGCTTGCACTTGCAGAAACAATGTCTTGGATTTTGAGCTAGGTCCCAAAATGCAATGTGGCTTCTGCGTGGTTCTCCTGGGACACTGGCCTCTGCCGCTCTGAGCCGCCATGTTGTGAGGAAGCCCAACCAGCCCATGGACCAGCCACAGGAGAGGCCCCAAGGCGGCAGGCGTGCGGGAAGGGGAGAAAGACGCACTGCTCCCACCTGCTGTTCCAGCTCCAGCCACCGGCTGCAACCCAGCCAAGCTCATCCCAAACTCCTAACCCACAGGAACGAAGAGAAACAGTAAAAGTATTCTTATTGTTAGAAGCTACTCAGTTTGAGTTGGTTTGTTACACAGAAGGAGTTCACTGGAACCCAACCCGTTGCGAATCCTGTCTGGCCGATGAACAAGAAATAATCCAGAATCCAACTGCTTCTCACATCTCCACCCACCTCCCTTACCTGGGCCGCCATCATCTCTTGTCCGGACAAATGCGGTAGCTCCTGACTGGCCTCCCCCCGCCCCCCCGCCCACCACCCTGCAGCTGGCCCCGTCATCTCGGATCAGAATGAAGTGAGTTCCTGCCCACAGGACGCTGCCTGGCACGCGTCCAGGGCTCAGCGCTGTGCTGTGTGGGGCCCACTGTGCCTGACACTGTGCTTGGAGCTGGGGGCTCAGTGGCGAACGAGGTAAACCAGCCTCTGTCCCCATGGAGCTTATGCCCTGGAGGGGACAGGCACTGAGGGGGAGCGGGGGACATGAACTGGCGGGCAGGCACGATGGCAATGACGAGTGTTGGGGGTAGGGAAGGCGGATGGGGATGGGGGTGCAGTTAGAGGGAGCGGGAGGCTTCTCTGGGGAGTGACATTTGAAGGGGTGCGTGATGAAAAGAAGCCCAACCAGCCCACCGGAGAGGCCCTGTGGGGCCCAGGAAGCAGCAGGTGCAAAGGCACTGAGGTGGGAATGAGCCGGATGCCTGGGAGAACCAGTGACGAGGACAGTGGGAAGTGAGTGAGGAAGTGAGTGGTGGAGATGAGGTCAGAGCAGCTGGTTGCTGGGCCACTTCCCTCTCCCCCTTCCGGCCTCCGAGGGACCAGCACCCTGACCTGAGCTGGGGTGCTGCTCTGCCAGGGCAGCTCCTGCCTTGTGACCTCCGCCCCACCCAGCCCTCAGCCCCACTTCCCCTTCCAGCTGTGCCCCAGGAAGGCAGCAACTGCATCCTTTTCTCAAAGGCGTCCCCTCCCTCAGCCCTCCAGAGTGGACGGCGGGGAGCAGCTGACCCTCAGCCTGTGGCTGACTCCCTTCATGTACTTTCCGTCTGCCTTCCCGTCCATCACCCCGCCCCCCACTGGCCCTGGCGGTGCCAGGCCCTGACAGCCTCCTCTCCTCTCTAACCAACCCTCCCAGAATTCATGGGGTTCCCCAAATGCATCAGCCATTCCCTAGGCCCAGAACGCCCTTTCCCCCTCCTCCCTCTGACCAAACCTCAGCTGTTACCTCCTCCCAGAAGTCCCTGGGTTGTGAGCGAAAGATGTGCCTTGCTCATCTCTATACCCCCAGGGCCAGGCATAGGGCTTGGCAGCAAGAAAAATCTTAGTGCCTCACAGGATGAATGAATAAACGAATGAGTGAACAGGGGCGCGGTTCCGGGCCAACCGGCCCATTATCCACGCGTGTGTCCTGAGCATGTGCTGGGCACAGACGCTAGGGATGACTCTGCCGGACAAACCTGCATTCATGTCCAAAGAACCCGCTCCCCAGATCCAGGGTCTGGAGCAGGTCTGGGCTCGGCCTCACTTGCTGTGTGACCTTGGGACCCTGACCTGTGCTGAGCTGCTCCTCGTTGCCAAAACGGCAGCTGGCAGAGGCTGCCCGATCGCAGCGCATCGCAGGCTCACCGTGGACTCGAGCCAGACAGCCTGGCTGCCCATCCGGGCCCGGCCCCCTGCTGGCTCTGTGACCTTGGGCCCGTCTCTTAACCTCTCTGAGCTCCTTTCCACCACCTGTGAGTGCTGAGGAGCGTCCAGGCTGGTCCCCCAGAATGGCTCCCTGCGGTGGCCCCTGCAGAAAGCCCAGCCCTGGCAGCCCTGGCCCAGCACTAACCGCGTGGTTAATCAGACCGTGATGAGGTCGGAGGTCCTTGAGCTGTGCCGACACCAATGAGACGGGTTTGTGCAGACACCTCTACTGCGTGTCAGGCAGGAGGCTGGGAGTGTCCCAGACTGAGACTCTGAGGCTGCTGGTGGCGCCAGGGACAGGCGACTCTCACCCCAGGCTGGGCGGGTGCAGGCTGCTGGTACACACGGCCCCCCTGAAGCAGCCTCCACCCTTTTCCAAACTGCTGGACCCTCAGAGGGGTCAGTGGTTGAGCGTCGACCTATGAACCAGTAGGTCACAGTTCAATTCCCGGTCAGGGCACATGCGGGTTCGATACCCAATGAGGGTGTGCAGGAGGCAGCCAGTCAATGATTCTCCCTCATCACTGATGTTTCTCTCTCTCCCTCTCCCTTCCTCTCTGAAGTTTATATATATATTAAGTGACAGACAGTTTTTGAGAGGAACTGAGGGTAACCCCACCATGGCAGACTGAGCTTCTAGAGCCCCCCCGGGAAACGTCCCCAAGCCCACACCTCCCAGGAAACGATGGACTAGGACCGAGGTCACAGGCCAACATGGGAGGTTCTGGAGACCCCAGCGTGTAGTCACCTCTCAGGTTCTGGGGCCCCTGCCTGGAAGGGTCTGGATGAGATGTCCTCGCTTTAGACGGAGAGGTTAGGAATCTTAATGAGCTCTGTGCCAAGAGCCGGTGGCCCAGGGCAGCTGACACAGGAAGGTGAGTGACTCGCCCAAGGTCACACGGCCGCAGAGGAAGAGCCGGGACGCGGACTCTACCCCCACACGGCAATGTGCTCCTGGAAATCACCCTGATTCTACTTTCCAACATGAGTCAGGGACACCTGCACCTCCAGGGGCCAAAACACCCCCGGGGCTGGCTGACAAGGATGCTGACATCTTCCTGAGGCGTCTGATGTGCAGCCGGCCTTCCCAGGATGGCTAATAAACAACCATTCACTTCACTCGGAGTCCCCACGGCCTTATAAAGCCGCGTTCCGGTCCTGTTCTCACCACCCCCTCTGAAACGGGGGACCAGGCCTGCTGGACGGGTGATGCCACTGACGCCCACAGGGTGTCACAGGCAGCCCCGAGTCTGACACTCGGGTGGCCAGCCCCAAACCCAGAACCCAGAACCTTTCCTGACACCCGGAGGTGACTTTGACCTTCCTTCTGGGAGACTAGGCAGATCTGAGACCAGCACCCACTCCCACTCCCCAATCCCAGTTTTTATTTCTTCTTTTTTTTTTTTTTTCATGGCTTTACCATCAAAGCAACAATACATGTCCACTTATGAAAGTCTGAAAAATGCAGAAAAGTCAAAATAAGGAAGAAAAATCACCACCCACAGCCCCACCACCCAGAGACAATCATTGTTAAGGTTTGATGTATTTCCTTCCATAGTGTTTTGTTTGGGGACTTTTTTAAAAACCTGGCTGAGCTCATACTGTACATTAAAAGAGAAAACAAGCCGGTGGTATCCTGCCCTTTGACTTGCCATTCTATCACGGGCACATTTCGATAATTCACTCTCCGCAGCCCCGCTTCTTTTCCTCTTCTCTGAGCCTCGTTTTTATCGGGTGCCTGGTGTTTTGTGAAGTGGAAGTTCCATAGTTTATTTAGCCGTTCCCTTATTGTTGCACATCTCAGTTAGTTCCACTTTTTTGATGTTATAAATAATATATTTTGGTAGCTCTTTGTACGGAAAGCTTTCCTTTTCTATATATAGGGGTGGCTCCATGGCTGGGATGGAATCATTCGGTCCGTGAGTCACACATGTTTCTGCTGCACTCAGTCAGACTGTTTTCTGAAGGACCGGACCATTCTACAGATGGGCAAGGAGAGGCCCAAGAGGTGCCATGAACTGTCCCTCAGTCATGCCTGAGATCCTTCCTCTGCACCTCACCTCTCTCCATCACCACCTGTCCCTCTACTCACTCACTCATTCATTTATTCAAAGGATATGGTGCACCTACTGTGTGCCAGGTGCAGTCTAGGCCCTGGAGATGCTGCAGTGAACAAAACAGACAAACCCCTTGCCCTCCAGGTGTTTCTATCCCAAAGGCTGGAGGGAAGGAACAAACAGGAAAGAGGGCAGGTGCATTTGCACCTGCCTTTGCATTTGGCTATATGCACATCAAGGTGCTCATTTGCATCAGGATGCTCATTTGCATATCAAGGCCCTGGGCCTTCTAAAGCAGTGGTTCTCAACCTTCCCAATGCCGCGACCCTTTAATACAGGTCCTCATGTTGTGGTGACCCCCAACCATAACATTATTTTCGTTGCTACTTCATAACTGTAATTTTGCTACTGTTATGAATCGTAATGTAAATATCTGATATGCAGGATGTATTTTCATTGTTACAAATTGAACATAATTAAAGCATAGTGATGAATCACAAAAACAATATGTAATTATATATGTGTTTTCCGATGGTCTTAGGCGGCCCCTGTGAAAGGGTCGTTCAATCCCCAAAGGGTCGCGTCCCACAGGTTGAGAACCGCTGTTCTAAAGCCATATTCTAGTCCTGTTCCATATCAGAGGCCAAAGGCAGAGGGTGGCATCTGGCTGCCCCTGGACCAGAGTCCTGCCCAGTTTTCTTGACCCCAAATTGTTTTCTAAAAGTTGGCCGTTCCTTAAACATTGGAGATTTCACAGGAGCCTGGTTTATGCATCTCCTGAACACTGCACTCCTGGCCACGCTGGGCCCGATTCTCAGATGGTCCCTGGGAACCAGTGCTCAGCAGAGGCGTCCCCACTGCACAGGCCCTGCCTGGCCACCTCGACCCTGTGGCCATCCCTCCCACACGCATCAGTCCATGGGCCTTTCCTAATGTGAGCGGGGCGGAGGGGCTCAGTAATAAGAACAATCACGATAGTAACACTGTGATAAGTAACGAGAAGGTGAAGTCGCGAGGGCCAGGTGATGGGCCTGTAAGCAACAGAGGCAGGGTTGGGACTGGGCAGTCGGGCTCCGGCATCTGGCGGATGGTGCAGCGTGGAAGCCGTCAGGGACCAGAGGTCCCACAGGTGGGCAGACAGCCCTGCCTGGGCCACAGGAGGCTCCGAGGAGCCCCCGGGACAGCACAGGCCCCCAAAGCAGCACTGAGATGTGAACCCGGAGCTGGAAGTGAAGTCAGAACGGAGATCTCCCATTGCCTTGAGCCTGGAGCGCCCTCTGCTCAGAATGCTGCCGGGAGCCGGTCCATCTTTGCTGTTTCAAGGGACCTGGCATATATGGCATACTGTTCTTAATATGTTTGCTCACCTTCTTGGCACTATGTGTTTTAACCAAGGTCACCTCTCTGAGAAAGGTTGTTTCCCCAGGTAGGGATTTTCCCCTGAAGTTAGGGAGGGAATAAAACCTCTTAACTAAGTGCCAGGCGGGTAATTAATCACTTTAACTACGAACAATCATGCTTAAACTACATAATCTTTACTCCCTGGAATGGAGATAAGAAACACCCTAACCTTTGGAATAGAGATTGATAGGATTGGAATCAACTGGTATAAATACAGATGTAACAAGACAACAGGAAACAGAACCTAGACACAGAACCTACACAGAACCTAGAGACAGAAGAACTTCGCTGGAGAGAACATGGCAAAAGATCCTGGACAGAAACTGGAGACAGAACCTAGAGACAGAGGGAACATGGCCACAGAACCTAGACACAGAACCTAGACACAGAACCTAGACACAGAACCTACACAGAACCTAGAGACAGAAGAACTTCACTGGAGAGAACATGGCAAAAGATCCTGGACAGGAACTGGCCACATAACCTAGAGACAGAACCTAGTGAGAGAACATGGCAAAAGATCTTGGACAGAACCTGGCTACAGAACCTGGCTGGAGAACCTACAGAACCTGGCAATAGAACCAGGCAAGAGAACCCAACCATGCTGATCAACTGAACGCTGCCTCTGTGTCATTCCTTCTTCGCCGACTCCGTCCACACCTTTGGGGACCCCTGGACCTGCTGGGGTTGGACCCTAGCAGAATGCCCTCTCCCTCTGCCTTTACCTGCTTAATGCTTCCTCTTGCTCAGCTGATAGGCTTCCTCCTCCGAGAAGCCCTCCCCCAAGGGAAGGGTTACAGCTGGCCCCCGACCCCTGGTCCATGGGGCCTGGCTGGGTGAGAGGGACTGGACCATCAGCAACACCCACATCCTCAGGTTCCCACAAGCCACCCCATGGGAGAGCCTCACTCCCCAGCCCCGATCCCCGCCTCGGCTCTGTGCAGGTTAGGAGAGAAGGGGAGCGGGAACAGTGACACAGGACGGTGGGTGTGGCCGGGGGCCTTGAATCCTGGTGCTATCCCAGCTTCAGCATTCGCTCACCAAATTCCTTAACCTCTCTGCGCCTGTTTCCTCACCTCTCACACCGACTGCGATGGCGTCTTCGCTCCCAGGCACCGTGAGACTGAGCTGGGGCAGCCTGGGGCGGACGCCCAGTAAGCACTCACCCTGTTATGAATGAACAGGGAGCACCCACGGGGTCATAGGTTCATGGGGGCGGAGGGGGATTGGAGTGCCCCAGCCCCACTCGCCCACTTTACAGCTGAGGAAACTGAGTCCAGACAGGAAGGAGGCCAGGCCTGAACAAGATCCCTTTACCCCACTCTAGTCACTGTCGCCAGCTGCCCTGGCCCAGGTCCTTGGTCTGCACCCAGAAGGAGTTTCTGATAAGAAGAGACCCAGGGACCCATGGGTGAGCAGCCCCCACCCTGGCCCCTGCCCTTAAAGGGCCACCGTGTGCCTTCTGTCCCGGGCCCTCCAGGGCCTGCTCCCTGAGCGTTCACCTCTCGGGGAAGGAACCTTCCCCCCAGAGACCGCGGCCCTGGCCCTGGAGGGAGGGGGTGGCTTCCTGGCCTGAACAATGGTGCGGGATGTCCCTGAGCCGGCATGCAGGGGTGTGGGCCATCTGATGAGGATGCCATGACCATTCAGGAGCACAGGGGATGTGGAGAGGGGGCAGGAGGCTGGGGCTGGAGGCCGTGGCATCACTGGGGGTCACCCTCAGCCTTGTTCCTGTGACAGGGGCCTCTCGCCGGGCCTCAGTTTCCCCACCGTAAGTGGGAGAACTACAAGAGCATCTACCCCAGAGGGAGGTAGTGGTATTAACCCAGTTCTTTCTGTAAAGGGCCTAAGCCGAGCGGGCGGGATCAGAATTCACAGGCAAGGCGAGGTCGGGCAGCGAGGGCAGCCGCAGCCACCCTTGAGACTCTCACCCTGCTGCTTCCTGCTCTGTGGCCTCGGGCAGGTTGCTTCATGTCCCTGTGCCTTTGTTTTCTCATCTGTAAAAGGGGAATAAGAGCATGCCTCTGCAGAGGGGCGTTGGGAGGTTCACCGAGTTAACACAGGTAAAGTGCTTGCAGCACGCCCGGCCCCCACGTGCGCATCAGCATTAGAGCCTCCTCACCTTCCGTATGCGCTTCCTGTGGCTGCTGTAACAAGCGGCCACAAACGTAGTGGCTTCAACAACACAGTGTTTGAAGATCTTACAGCTTCAGAGGCCCAGACGTGGGCAGGGCGGTGTTCCTCCTGGAGGCTCAGGGGACGATCGGTTTCCTGGCCTCTTCCGGCTTCCAGAGGCCCCTGCATTCCTGGGCTTGGTCCGGCTCTGAGGCCAGCGACGCCGTGGCTGATCTCTGCTTCTGTCGTCACAGCTCCTCCCTGGCTTCGACCCTCTGCCCTCCCTCTATGTTTTTCCTTTTACTTTTTATTTAGAACTCACCTTAGCTTTGGAGAAGTTATCAAGATAACTCAGGGTTCCGAGACCTCGTCACCCCAATTCCCCTCACGTGAACACTAACATAACTGTGCTGCTAGTGAGCACACGGACACGGGTACACCCTGTAAGCCACAGCCGCCGCTCAGGGTCCCAGCTTTGCTACCCGGTCCTTCCCCTGTTCCAGGACCCGTCCGGCCCCCGCGTGGCCCTTGGTCGCCGCCCCCTTCGTTCCTTCCACCTGTGCTCTTCCTCACTCTTCCCCACGTGGCCACTTTTGAGGGGTGCCGCTCGGGTAGTTTGAAAAGTGTCCCTCCATTTGGTGTTTTTCAAACAGTTTTATTGAAATATAATTCACACACCATACCTTTAAAGCATACACTTCCCAGTACAATCCAATGCTTTGGGTTTGCTATATTACTAATTTTCTAAACTTACAGTAAAATATATCTAACATAACATTTGTCATTTTAACCATTTTTAAGTGTACAGTTCAGTTTGTCACCTCTTTTTTTAAAAAATGTTTATTACTTTTTTAATATATATGTTTTTATTTATTTATTTTTTTAAGAGAGGGGGGGGGATAGAGAAATAGAAACATCATCGATCATCAGCTGCCTCCTCCATGGCCCCTACTGCGAATGGAGCCCCTGACTGAGAGCCAAACCAGTGATTGCTTGGTTCCTGGGTCGATGCTGAACCACTGAGCCACTCTGGCTGGGCAGTTTGTTGCCTCTTATAAAGACCCTTGTGATTATACTGGGTTAACATGGATAATCCAGGCTAATCGCTCATCTCAAAGTCCTTAACTTAGTCACATCTGCAAAGTCCCTTTTGCCAGTAAAATGACATAGTCACAGCCCTAGCTGGTTTGGCTCAGTGAGTAGAGCATCAGCCTGCAGACTAAGGGGTCCCAGGTTTGATTTGAGTCAAGGGCACATGCCCGGGTTGTGGGCTGGATCCCCAGTGTGGGAGAGAATCAATGATTCTCTCTCATCATTGATATTTCTCCTCTCTTCCTCTCCCTTCCTCTCTGAAATCAATAAAAATATATTTTTAAAATCATAATAATAAAATAAAAGTTTAAAACAAAGAAAATGACATAGTCACAGATTCCAGCAATTAGGACACAGCCATCTTGGGGGGCTGTTACTCTGTCTGCCACACCTTCCTTGGAGCCACCAGCCACTTCACACCCCTGATTACCTGTCTGCCCGTAGACCTGGCCCCCGGAGAGCAGGGCCTGCCCACCTCCCCTGCTGCTGTGTCCCCGGTGCCTAGGACGAGGCCTGGGAGACCTGAGCACAGGAAATGGCCATTGTAGTCCAAAGAGGTCAAATCGCAGCCGTCTCACCAGGGCCCCCTTGTGAGGCCAGCACAGCCTGCAGCCCTGGCCACAGAGGGGCTGGCTCCCCTCAACCGCCTGTGCAGAACAGCCACTTCCAGGCCCATTTTACAGATAGGAAACTGAGACCACACCCACCCAGGTGCTAGGGGATGTGGGAGACCCAGGAGCCAGGTGGGTGGCAGTTCCCACCCAGGTGTCTCTGCCCCCCAGGCTCCCCACCATGACACCGTTGGCTGGGAGTCACCAGGAGGCCTTGCAGGTTGCTAAAATCTTGAAATACAGCACAAGCAACTGGTACCTAACCTCTGCTCCAGGCCTCCTAATGCCCGCCCCCCCCCACCCCCCCGCCAGGACCTCCCCCAGAGCCCCCAGGCCCTCCCCAAGTCAGTAACACCACAGCCGATCCCAACAGGGGGTCTCTGGGCCTGCTTTCCGGCCACCTGACTGGCCGGTGCCTGGGCGACGCAGGGTGTGAACTACTGTGACTCTCCCTGGCTCTGGCACATAGTAGGTGCTGAGTGAGCGAAGAGGGGACTTGAAAATGCTTGAGGGCCCCTTACTCCCTGCACCATGCTTGGTCCACGCAGACTCATTCTGTCTCCCCCTGAGGCCTCAGCGATGCAGTAGTGCCCCCCCCCATTTCCCGGGGGGCCAGTGGGTATGAGGGGGTCAGAACAAGAGGGCTTTGAGGCAGCTCTATCTCCGGAGGGAAGTAGAGGAGATAACGCAGCTTCTCACGTTCCCAGCTTGTCCCAGACCAGAGATAACCCGGGGGAGACGGTGCCGGAGCCCTACCCGCCGCGGGCCACCCACCGGCCCCCCGGGTCTCCCACGGTCCCACTAGCACAGACTCCAGGCTGAAACCTGAGGAGCCGCTCGGAAGAGCCGCGGAGGCGGACAGATGATAAGTGGGGCCAGAGCTGGTGGGGAGGGGGGTCGGTCTCCCGTGTCCCCAGGAAAGTGACCCACAGGCTGTCGCCGCCCTCCCTCAGTTCCACCCACACCTCCCCCAGGAAACTCACCCTGAGCCGCCCCGGGGCACAGCCCCCACCAAGGAGCCCTGAGCAGCGGGCCAGCCCTCTGGCTGACTAGGGAAGGAGCTGGAACCAGAGAGGTTGGGGCGCGGGGTGTCGGGGGGTCACTCAGCACCTTGACGGTGGAGTGAGGGCTCGAACCCAGATGCCCCGGCTCAGCACACCAGACAGCCGTCCTCACACCGAGCCCAGGTCCGAGTGCTAGAGGGGGGGTGCGGCACTGAGAGGAAGGGGCACATGGGCTGGGGAGGAGCCCAGAGCTGGGAGCGGGACACCAGGTTCTGCCCTCGCTCTGCCCTAACTCACGGCGGCAGCTCGGCACCGTCCTGAGCCTCAGTTTCCCCTCCTGTAATGGAGACAACGGTCGTTCCCATGGGTGCTGCCCAGGGAATGAAGTGATTGAACTTGCTCGAGGGCCCTGGACAGCGCCCAGCCCCTCACAAACCCCCTGCGGCCTGGCCCTGTGCTGCGGCCCTCTCCCCTCTCTCTTTCTCTCCTGGGAGCTCCGTGAGGGCAGGGGAGTGTACTCAGCTCTCAGCACGGGGCCCAGGCTCGCTGTGTCCGCCCCTCCAGCAAGTTCCCTGAGGTGATGGCCACGCTGTGGTCAGGGCTGGCATCAGGAAGGCCCGGGCTGTGGAGCGGCAGCACCCAGGCCTGGATGGATGACTGACGAATGAACAGTGTAAGTGAAGGAATGGATGAATGAATGAATGAATGGGTTGAATGAATGAATGAGTCAATCTGCGCGGTTTCTTACCAGAGGAGGGCTCTCAACCTAGCTTCCTTTTCAGCCTGCCCCCACCTTGCCCCCTGTGGTAGCTTCCAGCCGCACCCCCGATCCCAGGTGGAAGCAGCAGGTGGACAGTGGGGAGGACGTGCTCACCCAGCGACAAATGTGCTGCTTCCCGCAGACCAGCGCCCGGGCACTGCCCACCTGCTCTCCGCCAGCCTGAGCAAGGTCCCCCTGCAGGCCCCGCACCTCCCAGCATCTGGTGCCCAAGAGTGCAGGTTGGCCCAAGTCCCAGACAGACCCCGCCCACAGCCAGCCCTGCAGGCCAGCGACTGAGGGGGAGACCCAGGAGCCTGGAACTGCCAAGCCCTCACCTTGCCTTCAGTGAACCCACTTGCAGCACCAAATCCGATCCTCACAGCAGAATAAAGGCATGGGCAGATGCCCAGCTGGTGCGGCTCCGTGGTTGAGTGTCGACCTATGAACCAGGAGGCCACGGCTCGATTCCTGGTCAGAGTACATGCCCAGGTTGTGGGCTTGATCCCCCGTAGTGGGCGTGCAGAAAGCAGCTGATCAATGATTCTCTCTCATCGTTGATGTTTCTTTTTTTTTTAATTTTATTTATTTTATTGCTTAAAGTATTACAAAGGGTATTACATATGTCTCCTTTTTTCCCCCCTGCCCTTGACAAACCCCTGGCCTCCCCTATCCCCCAGTGTCTTATGTCCATTGGTTATGCTTATATGCATGCATACAAGTCCTTCGGTTGATCTCTTACCCCCCTCCCTCCTGCCCCACAACCCTCCCTGGCCTTCCCGCTGCAGTTTGACAGTCTGTTTGAGGCAGCTCTGCCTCTGTATCTATTATTGTTCATAAGTTTATAATGGTCTTTATTATTCAGAAATGAGTGAGATCATGTGGTATTTTTCTTTCATTGACTGGCTTATTTCACTTAGCATAATGCTCTCCAGTTCCATCCATGCTATTGCAAATGGTAAGAATTCCTTCTTTTTTACAGCAGCATAGTATTCCATCGTGTAGATGTACCACAGTTTTCTAATCCATTCATCTACAGATGGGCACTTAGGCTGTTTCCAGATCTTAGCTATGGTGAGTTGTGCTGCTATGAACATAGGGGTGCATATATCCTTTCTGATTGGTGTTTCTGGTTTCTTGGGATCATCATTGATGTTTCTATCTCTCTCTCCCTCTCCCTTCCTCTCTGAAATCAATAGAAAAATATATATATTTTTTAAAGGCATGGGTAGATGGGGAAACTGAGGCAGGCAGAAATAAGACCAAGAGTTCAGTTCTTCCAGTCTGCAGTTCCGGGGGTGGGGATGGGACTCCTCATACCTCCTGTCTCCCCACCACACACTCACCCGCACCCTCCACTCCCACGATTGTGTAATGCATGGGCCCTTCCTCCTCAGATACAGTGCCATCCGGGGAATTACCAGATGACCCAGTAATTCCCCACCTAAGAGTATGCCCAGAGCTCGCCAGCCCTGCCCCTGCCATCTCTCATCAGCTTCTCTGCACCTCAACTTTCTCGTCGCCATTGGCGGAGCCAATGATAGTACAAACCTCATGATGCTGTGAGAATCGGATGAGTTACTGCCATCTGAATAGGCATTTTTTCCAGGACGACCTAATGGCTAATAAGCACATGAGGAGAGGATCAACATGATCGGTGGGTGGGGAATCAAAATCCAAACCATGATGAAACACCAGCTCACACCCACTGGGATCGCTCTAGCCAGAAAGACACATAGTGACAAGTGTTGGAAGGCTGTGGAGGAATTGAAGTCCTCGTGCCTTGCTGGAGGGCATGTGGAATGATTCAGCCGTGTTGGAAACAGTTGAACCGTTCCCCAAAACGTTAAATATAGCGTTACCAGGTGACCGGTAGTTCCCACCTCAGTCTACACCCAAGAGAAATGAAAGCTTGTGTCCACACAGGGCTTGTACGGGAACGTTCAGAGCAGTTTTCCTCATAATAGCCAAAAAGTGGGAACATCCCCAAGGCCTGTCCATGGGCCAGTGGATAAACCAAATGTGGTCTATCCATACGACGGAGTGGCAGTCACCCCTAAAAAGAATAAAGTGTGCCCTGACCAAGTGGCTCAGCTGGAGCTCCGTCCCATACACCAAAAGGTTGTGGGTTCGATCCCTTGTCAGGGCACATACAGGAGGCAATCAACCGATGTGTCTCTCTCACATTGATGTCTCTTTCTCTCCCTTCTTCTCTAAAATCAATAAACATATCCTCAGGTGAGGATTAAAAAATAAGTAAATAAAATGCTGATACATGCTACAGCATTTTGCTAAGTCAAAGAAGACACCTATTGTATGATTCCATTTATATAAAATGTTCAGAACAGGCAAGCCAGGGAGAGGAGGGTGGTGGTTCCATGGGCTGGAGCAGGGGGATGGAGTGACTGCTGGTGGGCACTGGGGTTCTTTCGGGGGCGATTTAAAATTAGATTGTGAGGATGGGGGTACAACTCTGTAAACACACCAAAGACCACTGAACCAGACACTGCAAATGAGTGAGCTCTACGGTTTGTCAATTATACGTCAATACATCTGGGTTAACAAATGAGATGCTCCCAGCCTCCCGCTGGGGGTCTAGTTAGAGCTCAGTGAGTGGCAGCAGCTAGGATGGAGTTCCTGAGATTGGCATTATCATCTCTTTTGTTCTTTACAACCACCTGTGAGGTGGGCATTTGGCAGGTACCGCGAAGTAAGGCTTAGAGAAGTGGGGTGTCCGACACGGGAAATGATGGGACCCCCATGCCTCCCTGGCCTTCTGGGAAAGGAGAGCAGGGTGGGGGCTGCCAGGACAGCATGTCCAGGGGAGGCGGGCTGGGGCACCCTGAGCTGTGTTTCACGTGCCGTGCTCCGTAGTAGACAGGGAGGGGGGCGGGGGGCTGGCCACAAGGGCCCCAGGGGCTGACCCTCCCCCGTTCCCAACTCCAGGCCTCTGTTTTCCCATTTGTCCAAAGGGCTCTGGCAATGGTTTTCAAACTGTGTTCCAAGGCACCCCAGGACCAAGAAGCGGTTTCAAACACCCCTGAGAGAGGATGCTCCTGAGGTCCCCCCGGACTCTACCCGCATCCCTGCCTCCCTTCAGGCCTGGCCCAGCCCTGAAGGCAGGATGTGGCTGCCAAATGTAGGTGGGGAAGAGGAAGGCGTGGGGGGTCGTGCGCAGGAATCTGCATCCTGGGGACCAGGAGATGGGAACTCCAGGTGCCTGCAGCCCAGCTTCCGGCTCCAGCCCAGAGAAGAAGCCTCAGCAGCAGCTTCCCAAGACGCAGCCGCCTGGCTCGCAGCCCAGAGCGTGTCCCGGAAATGGTGCCGGCACTTCCGCTTCCCTCCTGCTGGGGAGACACTCTGGAGCCTCTAGCTCAGGAGCGGGTCCCCAGGCCTGGGTTAGCTGTGGCTCCCCCTACCGAGCCCCAGGCCCGTCCGAGGGTGAGGCTGGGCCTCTGGGCAGGTCACAAAGCCCCCGTGAGGTTTGTGTACCGCGAACCCTAGCGTCAAAGACCCTCCTGTGGCGGAATGAATGCAAGTGAGCAATGGGGAGGGGTGGGGCTTGCGGCCAAGCGGAGCGCCCTCGCCCCAGCCAAAGGCCTCCAGCAGCTGTTGTCAGACTTTTGATTTTTCAAGAGCAACCAGACACCTGAATTTCAATGTGAAATCTCCAGATGTTGGGAAAACTGGGGGCGTGAAACCCATCCACGAGCAGGATACAGCCCCTCGGCCACTGTTGGCAACATCATCTCCTTGGGGATGCGGCCGCCATCTTCCCGGTGAGAAGACAGGCAAAGAGAAGCCTCCCGCATGGTGCGTAGCGGAGCCCAGACCCCCACCGCGTCTCCCGTTCCAGACCCCGGGCCCCCTTGCTTTAGTAAATAAGTAACCCTCCCACCTACCGCCTGGTTAAATTGACGCTGGACCCCCCATAGGCCGCAGCCACGGCACAGAAGGAGGAAGTGCTGTCTGTACTGATGCAGGCCTTCCCCAAGGGGAGAGAGAGTCGGTCCATATTCAACCCTGTCTCGGAGAGACTCCAAAGCTGGACCAGGGAACCGGGTGGGAGGGGAACTTTTCACTTTTCAAAATGCTTTTATGTATTTTGATTGTTGGGCCTGAGGGTGTATTAGCTCTTCAGCTAATATGTAGTTTTTGTTTGTTTGTTTTATTGTCCCTTCTCCCCCCTCATTCTCTGGGCCTGGGACATGAGGGGGATCTGCCAGTGTCCCGGGGCCTGGGGCCAGCAGCTGCTGGGGAGTCAGAGCTGATGGGGGAGGGGAGCTGCCCGAATGGCCTGCTGTGTGCCAGGCCCCTGCACATCAGCCACTCCGATCTCACAACAAGTCCATGAGGTGAGGCCGTTATAACCCCATTTTACAGATGAGGAAACTGCGTCACACAACCAGGAGTTATAGAAGCTGGCTCAGAGCTCAGGGGCCAGGTTCTCAGGGTGTTCCTGCTCCCCTCTAGGTCTCAGCCAAGGACTCACAGCCTGGGGTCTGTCATTGGCCCAACCCCAGGCCACCGGCTCCTTCTCAGGTTCCTTCCTGAGAGCTGGTGGGCAGTTCCTGGCTGCCCCAGCTACACCCTCACACTCCTGCCCACCCAGCTGGGCTCAGAGCAGCTGGTTTCCCTCTGGGCATGGCTCAACCTCAGGCCCAGAGACCATCTAGGTTCCAGCCAGGAGCTTTTCCGGCCCTGAGCCTCCAGTCCAGCTGGGGCTGCACAGCCCCCGACAGAGCCTGTGCCTGGGGATCCCCCAGTGCATGCTGCCCAAGGTGGGATTTGCACCTCAAGAACTCATGGTGTCCCCTTAGACAACACACAGCATCGCCAGGAGGAGATTAGCATCCCATTGATTCCTCTGATTGGAGACCAGAGAGCTTAGGCCATTAGCCTAAAGTCACACAGCAGATGAGGACTTTGGGCCAGTCAGGACTCGGCAGGGCCTTGGCTCCCCTGTGGAGGAGGACAGAAGGACACCTGCTGTGACGAGGAAGGAAGGAGTGAGGAGCCGCAATGGAGACACGGAGATGGAAAAGATGCGCTTCCCTGCCCTTAGAAGCTCTGGCTCTAGAGACAGAAAACAGGCTTGACTTCCAGATGAGCAGCCGAGACAGGGGTGGGAAGTTCCGAGGACGGCCAGGCCAGCCTGCGGTCAGCGAGGGCTTCCTGAGGAAGGGGCTAGGGAAGCCCAGGGCCAGTGCAGCTAAAGCGGAAGTGCCTTCTTCGGGGTTAACAGAACCCTCCCGAGGCCAAGGGTATGGCCAGACCAGGGCAGGAAGCCCTCAGGGGCCTCCAAGAGGGGCTTTCTGGGCGGAAGTGGAGGTTGGTCCCTCAAGGTGGAGAATGCAGTCTGGGCTTGGCCATCACCAGGAGGTGATTCCTCCTGGCCCGTGCCTGCCCTGCCCAGAAAGATGCCCCCGCCACGAGCCAGTGGTCAGGCCTGGCTGTCCAATGCCCCCTGTGCTGACTCATGTCCGCCCGGCTGGCCCTGGCTGCAGGGAGGGGGCGGACCCCACTCCATGCTTGACCTTATCAGGCCTTGCTTGTGTCCAGTGGCCTGGACGTGGGCAGGGCCTTGGCACTTCCCCACCCCCTCCCTGCCCTGGCTGAGCAGGGCCTGCATGAGCTCATGGGAGCCCACGGCAGGGAAGGGCAGGCAGGGCGGTGGCCCAAGAAGGGAGGAGGTCAGCAGCTTGGCGAGGGTGCCCTGTGGGGCTGCCCATCGGCCCCCTGCCTGCTGGGACAGGGCTGGGCATGGCTATTTTTAGTTCTCAAATGAGGGATGGTGGGACCCAATGTAGCAGCTGCTACAAGAAGTCTTTTCAGTACAGCAGCCTGCCCTGGACCTGCGCATGCACACACACGGGCACGCCCATTCACACAGCCCTCATGCAAGTACGTGAGCGCATGCATGGGCATGTGTCACGCACAGAAGCATGTATATGGGTGTGCACCCGCTCCTATGCACAGAGGCACACCCCCACGTACCTGCAGACATGTGTACAGTATTCAGGTGTGCACAGACTTGCACACACGCACCTTGTACAGGCCCGCCCAAACACACAGAGGCCTGCACCCCAGGCCCCCCAAGTGTACACTCCGGGTGCACAGGCCGGGTGAGGATCATCAGCTCCGAAAGCACCCCAGGGCCCTGTGTGCACACAGACCCTGTCCTCGCTGCAGACACTTCACCACTGGCTGGCCCTGCTGACGATGCCTGCGTGGAGCTCCCAGCCCAGCGGCTCTACTAATAAACAGGCCACGACCACACAGTGGGTAGAGCAGGGGCTGTAAGTGCACAGAGGAGGCTGGGATGGGGGGAGGGGGTGTTGGCTTCCTATGGCTGCTGGTAACAAACCACAAATGGGGGGCGGGGGGGCTTAAAGCAACAAACATTTACTCTCACAGTTTTGGAGGCTGAAGTCCAGAACAAGGTGTCAGCGGGGCCGCACTTCCTCCAAAGGCTGTGGAGAGAACCCGCCCTGCCTCTTCCAGCTGCTGGTGCGTCCCACCACCCTCGGCTGTGGCCTCGTCGCTGCCTCTGTGTCACATGGCTTTTCTTGTGTCTCCATCTTCACATCTGCCTCTCCCTTCGCTTTTTAAAAAAATGTATTTTTATTGATTTCAGAGAGGAAGAGACAGGGAGAGAGAGAGAGATAGAACATTAATGATGAGAGAGAATCATTGATCAGCTGCCTCCTGCACGCCCCCCATTGGGGATCGAGCCCCCAACCCGGGCCTGTGCCCTGACTGGGAATCAAACCGTGACTTCCTGGTTCATAGGTCAACACTCAACCACTGAGCCATGCCGGCCGGGACCCCTCTCCTTTCTCTTAGGAGGACACTATCGTTGGATTTAGGACCCACCCACTCCAGTGTGGTCCTTACTCTAATTCATCTGCAAAAACCCTTATGTCAAATAGGTCTTATTCTGAGGTTCTGGGCAGACCTGAATTGGGGGCAGGGGCACTAGTCAACCCCTCCAGGGTGGGAAGGCCAATGTGCCTTCTAACAATGAAAGTGCGTTATGAATTTAGGTATTACTTCTGTTATTTCATTTCAACTTTAAAAAATTCTCACCTAACAGATGTCACCAAAGAGCCCTCCTGGCCCAGGGCCGGTGTCTCGGGTTTTCTGGGCGCTGGTCCCCTCAGGGACAAGGTGAAAATGGGCAGAGTGGGCAGGGCTAGCGTTCCTCCCACACCTGCCCTGGCTGGCCAGGCCGGAAGTCTCCTGGGGTCCTCCACCCCCAGACAATGAGCCTTCCGGTCCCTGGAGATGACCCAATGACATGCACAGCGCAGCACCTCCCTGGGGTGTGAGCTGGGCGCCCTGGAGCGTGGTGGGGCAGAGGGAACGGGGGACTGGTGCTCAGCGTGGCACCAATAACCCACTCACCCAGCAGCGGCCTCCGGGGCTTGGCATTCACGGATCCCACCCTTCCTCTCCCAGGCGGGGAAACCAAGGCCCAAAGAGAAGAAGGGACCCGGCCAACGTCCCCTCCTGCACTAGGCGCCCTCTGTCCCCTCCGACGGCTTCTCAGCAGGAGCCCTGTCCCCAGGTCTCCCCGACCCAGACCCACCGCGGCAGCGTTCCCACTCGAGATCATCCTCCCAGTTTGCCCGGGGGCGGGCAGGCAGTAAGGTAGATGAGGAGGCGGCGGCTCGGTCTTGGTCCATCCTGTCGGTCACTGGTGCTGGACTCAGGACACGAAGCTCCCAGAGTGCCCTGTGGGTTCAAACAGACCCCGTGAGGCTGGGAGACGGGGCCCTGGTCAGGCGTGAGGTGCACTCCACAGAGCCCCCTGGGCCTTGGGAATTCATTCATCATCAGGCCGTTTAAAGATTAACGACAGCCGACCGTGGGAGACAGGGTCACCCGTGACGGGGGCACAGAGGAGGAGCTAACCCCTGCCCTGGTGACCCCTGGGCCCTGTGACAGGGTGGGGGTGTAAAGGAGGCGGGCTCTGCACCCCGGCCCTCCCTGCCTCTGCCCCTCTCCGCCTCCTCTGGTCTCCAGGGGGGCTGGGAGCTGGAGGGTAAGATGGGACAAGAAAGTTCTTCCAAGGACCAGAGTCCTGGGCTTGGTCAGCCTCCCCCACAGCACGTGTCTGGGCAGCGTGGCCTTGGGTGGGCCGCTCTCCCGTCTGAGCCTCAGTTAGTTTCCTCCTCTGCAAATGAGGCCCAGACAGCAGGCTGGTTTGTGATTCTCCGAGATGACATGGAGGCCATGCGCCTGGAGCTTCTTAGGTGCCCGGTGTCTTCCTTCTAGAGACCTGATACCCTAAGTCCTGGCGCCGTGTCCCGCCCCCCCCTCACGGCAGAGTCTCTTCTGAGAGTCACAGTCAAGTTCAAGTTCTATTCCAACCCAACGGGAAGAGAAAGTAGCACTTTCTCCAGGGCCAGGCAGGGCAGGTGAGTCAATTTTCTCACCTGGGCTGATTCACATCTGTGCTGGGGCGGCGCGGGGAGGAGACAGACAGACAGACAGGGACGGATTCCTTCACCTTAGGGTGCAGCCACATCCAAAGTCCCAAGCTGGCCAAGTCCAGCGACCAAGCGGGAATACAGGGGGTGCATCCTAGATGGAGCCCCAGAGGCGGTGACATGGTCCCTGAGGCTCAGGGGGGGCTGGGACGCCCCCACACCGCACCCAGAGGCCACGCCAGGGCCTTTCTCCCAGCCCTGCCACCAGCACTCAGCACACCTCCCTCCCTCGGGGGAGGGGTCAGCGAGTGAGGCACAGGTGAGTCATGGGCGGGAAAGGCCCATGAAGTCATCCAGGGCCCGGGTCATCTCCGGAGTCTGTCTGGCCCCTAGACTCGCCAGCCGGGGAGTTCCCCTGGAGGGGAGCCGTCTGCTCCCCTGGCTGACCAATGGGGACCAGCCACAGGGACTCCCAGCCCTCCACTCCCCTTGCCCAGACCGCCCTCCTCACAGCCCCTCATGGAGAGGAGACACCTCGGACCAGCCCCTGGCCCAGTGCCCAGAGCTTGCCCTAGTGAGAATCTGGAACCATGACTGTGTTGTTTTTATTGCTCGCTGGGCCCTGCACCTGAGCCTTCCAAGCTGTTAGTACGTGATCCTCAGAAAAGCGAAAATCCAGTGCTGCCCCGGACCAGAGGCTCCAGACACAGTGCCGAAGTTCAAACCCCGGCATTCCCGCTGCAAGGCTCGGAGCCCTTCACAGCCCGGCTCTGGGCCTCAGTTTCTCATCTGTAAAATGGGGATAAGAAAGCTACCTGGCCCAAAGGCAGGGTCAGCATCCTGGCAAGAAAAGACGTCAGGGGTTTCAGGAGAAGAAATCCTGGGAGGGACCACTCTGAGCTGTGGGCAGGAGGGGTGTGGAGCCCCTGGAGGGGAGGGGGGCTCCTATGACTATCCGCAGAGCTCAGGGGCGTGGAGGGGCCGAGGGGCCTGGAGCCAGTGAGAGGGAGGCGGGCAGGAAGGCCACACACAGGGAGCCTGGGTAGCTGCAGCCGGGACCAAGGAAGGGAGCAGGGAGAAGCCCCCCTCTGGGTGCCAGCGTTCCCCAAGCTCTTACTCTCCAGGCTCTCGCCTGTCTGCCAACCTCGGAGCCTGTGGTGCAGGTGCGGACCTAAGACGGCATGTAGACGAACCTTGTCATCAAGGTGAAGGTCAGACAGGCGGTTTTCTCCCAGGATGAGGGAGTTCAGAACCAGCCTGGTGACAAGTTACACCAGGAGGACAGAGGCCTCCCCATGGGGACTGGCCGAGAGAGGAAGTGAATCTTGGGGTGAGCCCGGCCGTGGTGGCTCACTGGCTGAGCACTGACCTATGAGCCAGGAGGTCAGGGTTCCATTCCCGGTCAGGGCACATACCTGGGTTGTAGGTTTGACCGCCAGGGGAGGGGGCATGCAGGAGGCAGCCGATCAATGATTCTCTCTCATCATTGATGTTTCTATCTCTCTCCCTCTCCCTTCCTCTCTGAAATTAATAAAAATATATTTTTAAAAAATCTTGGGGTGTGAGGGACCAATCCTGTAGCTTCCTAGGAGCCACCAACATACCAGACCTTCTAAAGCAGCCCAGTGCCAGCCCACTGTATTGTAATCCACCCCCCCCCCATTTTTATTAAACTTCTGGTTTACCTGAAAAAAAAGAAAAAGAAATACCCCCTCCTGTCTCCTCCCACCCTCCCATCAGCCAGTGCCTCCCGGCTGAGCACCCACCGCCCCAGCACCACTGCCCCAGCACCCACTGCCCCAGCACCCACTGCCCCAGCGCCACTGCCCCAGCGCCCACTGCCCCAGCACCACTGCCCCAGCACCCACTGCCCCAGCACCCACTGCCCCAGCACCACTGCCCCAGCGCCCACTGCCCCAGCACCACTGCCCCAGCACCCACTGCCCCAGCACCCACTGCCCCAGCACCACTGCCCCAGCGCCCACTGCCCCAGCACCCACTGCCCCAGCGCCCACTGCCCCAGCACCACTGCCCCAGCACCCACTGCCCCAGCACCACTGCATGAAGGCGGGCAGGGCAGGGAGCAGGCAGAGAAGGCCCGGAGGGCAGCCAGCGAGCGGAAAGTACTGTGAATAGTAATGAAGGCGCCTCCTTCAGCAAGTGGTTACAGCACCTCCGTGGCCAGGCTTTGTTCTGGGCCCAGAGGACAGGCTGGTACCTGAGACAGACCAGGACCCCTTTCCACGGAGGGGAGAACGAGGCTGTGAGGGAGGTGGCTGGGCCATGAGAGGTGTTTCAACCTGAGGAAGCCCCTATAGGCCAGCGGTTCTCAACCTGTGGGTCACGACCCTTTGGGATCGAATGACCCTTTCGCCTAAGACCATCCTGCATATCAGATATTTACATGACGATTCATAACAGTAGCAACATGACAGTCTTGAAGTAGCAACGAAAATAATGTTATGGTTGGGTCACAACATGAGGAACTGTATTTAAAGGGCCAGAAGGCTGAGAACCACTGCCCTATAGGGTGATCAGAGGCCACAGATGGGGAAGCTGAGGCCTGGAGGGAGGCAGGCACTTGCTCAAGGTCACCAGCAAGTCAGCGTCATGGGAAGGCCCTGTGCCCCACCCCCGTCACTTGTCATTTTTCCAGCCCCAGAGCGGATGCTCAGGCTTGCAGGGGGTGGACCCAGGAACTTCCGGCCCATCAGCGCCTCCCTTGGCCATTCCAGGCCCTCAACCCCGTGTGGCAGGGTGGGCGAGGCCAGTGAGGGAGCCCACCGCGGGGGAGCGGACGGCGAGGGGAGCCGTGCGCTTGAATTCCCAGACGGGCCAGCACATTCCTGCTGGGGTGCCACCGTGCCATCCCCAAACCCCACCCTGTGCCCCTGCACAGTGCCCATTGTCTGCCCCAGACGCTTGGCGCTGCCTCCGCCCCCGGCCTCCGATACCGCCCCACACCCTCCCCACCCCGCTCCCAGCGGGGCTCCACCAGCCGAAGCACCCCTGTCCCAGGGCCAGCCCCGAAAGGCACCCGTGGCATTTACCTTGGAACCAAGCTAGGACCAGAGCGGGGCGGTGACTAGCCCCAAGTCACATGGGCCAAAATCCAAATCCCAGGGCCCCCAATTAATTACTCTCCCTAGGAACCCCTATACCTGGTGGGCTGCGGGGCACCCCAGCTCCCGGCTCCTCCAGGGGGCCAGGCCTGGGCTGTGATGGCCCCATTTTGCAGTCCAGGAAGCTGACTGAGGGAGGGAGGGAGCTTGCCAAGGCCACCCAGCGAGGAAGCAAATGAGATGAGATCTGGCCCACGCCCTGCGCTCCTGCAGGGAGCAGCCGGCACAGGGCGGCCCTGGTGGGCGGCACGGAGAGAGCATCCAGGGGCAAGGCCATGTCCAAACCAAACTCGCCTCGAGGACATGTGCCCGGTCCACAAAGGCAGGCCACTCCGCTCCCGCGGGCTCACACGTCCTTGGCACGTGTACGAGCCCACGGGGCCGGCGGGCAGGGCTGAGGCTGAGATGAGGGAGGACTCGGGATCAGCTAGAGAGAAAACAGACTCAGATCAAGTCCGATGAGTGCTCTACAGGCAATAAAACGGCATTAAACATCAACCCCTGAATATACCAACGGCCAATTTCAGCCCCTAAAATGACAATTCTAATTGCCCCCACCTCCAGTTCCTAGTTCTCCTCAGTTGTCATGGTGACCTATTCTAGCCCGCGACAGCATTTATCAGGACATGCTCCTGATTTCCCTCCCAGGACACCTCGAGAGCCTCATGGCTCCTTCCCTCACATCCTTCAGGCCCAGCTCCCCAACCCTTATCCTTCCGTCTGCCTGACCCTCGTCCTGTGCCTCCTGGCTCCTCCCGATCTCTGGTTCATGACATATTTACTTGTTTTTCTTGTCCCCCCGCCCCCCGCTAGGATGAAAGACGTGTGCGAGTTGTGTCTTTTCTCTCCTGTGTACGCGGTAGATGAGGGAAGAGAAGAATCTAGATGGACGATTAGATTTGTAACTCAGCATACCCGCCAACACAGCTCCAAGATCAAGACACAGATGATTTCCTGGCCCTCCCTCTGGTCATTCCTCCCCTGCCTCCGCCTGCTCTTGACCTTCACAGACGTGGAGCCACACGGGTGCCCCTTGCATGCCCTGGCTCTTTGTTCTCCGAGTGAGATGCATGGAGTTGCCGTGTGACGGGGGAATTTGTATCTTAAGCAAGTAGGTGAGCATTGGTACCATTTACTGAGCCGGGGGCAGCCAGATAGGAGGGGTTTGGGGGGATCCAGAGTTCTGTTTCGGGGTGTCGGAGTGGAGCAGGCAGCCGGGCACAGGACTTAGGCTGGAGATGAAAGTCGCGCCACATAAGCGCATCAGGGATGTTGGAGCCAGGAGAGTAGGCGAGTGTGAGAATTATCCAGACTATCAGGGAGTCATCTCTTGATGCCACAGATTCCTCTGGCGGGAGGTAATTAAAGGACTTGGTTTGGAAACTTAGTCCTATTTCAGGAGAGGCGTTGAGGCCCTGCAAGGGAGAGTGACTGGCCCAAGGTCACACAGAGGGTTAAGGTTGAGCCAGGAGCCCTTGCTCTGCCTCGAGATCCCTGCCCTGTCCTCTGGGCGCACCAAGCCGCTTGGGGAAGCCCAACTCCCACCCCAAAAAGGACCTCGCCCACAGTGAGGGTCTGGGCTAGCAGAGTAACCCAGGAAGGCTCCCCGCAGAAGCAGGCCTGGCGCTGGGCCTGCGGAGCCTGGGGCAGGGTAACCCCACTGACGTCGCTGTCTCCCCAACAGTGACATCACTGGCTGGTCAGACAGCTGAGGGCCAGGTATGCGGGGCCGGGCCATGTGGGCGGCTGGAAATATGTCATCGGCCCTGGGGCCACCCCATCAGCAGCAAAGGCCTTGGAAGAGGACTGGCCCCCAGGTACCTTGGAAACGAGAGGAAAGGCCGTCAACGTGCCCATCACTTCTGGGCCAAGGGCCTCATTTTACAGATAGGGTAACAGAGTCCAGAGAGGCCAGTGCCCCTCCCATGGTTTTAGAGCAAGTTAGGGGCAGCCCGGCCACCGTGGTTCAGTGGTTGGCTGTCGAACCAGGAGGTCACAGTTCGATTCCCGGTCAGGGCATATGATCAGGTTGCAGGCTTGTTCCCCAGTGTGGGGCGTGCGGGAGGCAACCGATCAATGATTCTCTCTCATCATTACTATCTCTCTCTCCCTCTCCTTCCTCTGAAATCAATAAAAATATATTTAAAAAACAAAACCGTTAGGGGCAGATGCCGGGAGGAACCAGCCCTCCTGACCCCCAGCACAGTCTCTGCCCTCCCAGCGTGTTCCCTGGGATATGGTGCCCAGCTGAGGGCACCCTTCCCAACACCCTGTTGGGTAGGGTGTTAGGGGAGGCATGGGGACAGGGGTTGTGTTCAAGAGGGGCCCAGAGGCTGCCAGGCCAGGCCAGGCCACGGCCCATGCCCCTCAGGCGCTCCCCGTGGAGGAGGGCACAACTCAAACTTCTCCCACCACTGGCTCCTCCCACCACCTCGTCTCTGTGCTCTGTCCCCGCTGCCCAGGAAGCATGCAGCCCCCCTCCTGGCTCCCACACCTGCGACGGCAGGGAGCTGGCTCCTCAGACACCATTAAATGCTCACAAATGTTGCCGCCAGCTTTTGAACACGGTCACTATGAAAAACTAATGTATTTAAACTTGCATTCATCACTTTCTAATTTTTAAAAAATCTTCATTGCCCAGCCAGCATGGCTCAGTGGTTGAGCATCAGGCTATGAACCAGGATCACGGCCAGGGCACAGGCCCTGGTTGGGGGCTCGATCCCCAGTAGGAGGCGTGCAGGAGGCAGCTGATCAGTGATTCTCATCATTGATGTTTCTCTCTCTCTCTCCCTCTCCCTTCCTCTCTGAAATAAAAAATAAAATAAAAACATAGTAAGTGCTCAATAAATGCTTGAATCAGTGAATGAATCCATAATGCAAGGAACTCTAAAACTCCTCGTCACGCACACGATGGGATTGAAAACGAGGGCTGGGGATGTGGTCAGAACCCACCTCCGCCCTCCCTCTGCCCCCACCCCTGTCCTCCCCTGGCGTCCCCAGCCTGTGGCTCCCTCCCACCCTCACAGTCTGACATCCAGCATGCTCCCTGCCCCTTCCCACAGCTCCTCCTTCCCCGGGAGCTTGTTGGGAGAAGCGGGAGGAATTTCTGGCCCCGAGTCAGGGGAGGTGCCCCGGCAGGCGGGAGGCAGCACACACACGCCAGGGACCGCTCCGAATTCCAGCTCCCACGAGCCTGCTGGGAGCGTGCCAAGCGGGGCCGGGGAGGGGCAGGGAGCCCCACTCACAGCCAGGAGGGCACAGGGGATTTGGGAAGGGCCAGGGATGGGAGAAGCAGACAGTCAGCGTGGCCATGGTCAGAGGCTGATATGGCCATGGTCAGAGCCCAGATGGGAAGACTGAGGCCCCCTGGTGTCAAACTCTGAGCTCCTGCCTCATCCTCAGCAAAGATCTTGGAGAACAGGGGTGTTGTGGGGGCAAGAGGGGTTGGGGAGTCAGTCTGTAACCAGAAACCAAATATCCAGAGAAGGGGTGTCTGAGGGTCTATTAACATGAGGCCCCCTGGAAAGAGCTCTGAATTGGGGGTGAGGGCCGGGGGAAGGGGGTGGGTCTTGAGATGCCCCTGCCCTGGGTCGGACCAGGAAGCCCCCCTCCCTGGCTGTACCTGGAGGCCCCACTTGTTCAATGGGCGGTCGCCCCAGGTGGGCCCAGAACTCTCGGGACTTGTGAATCATGGGCAGCAGGAGAGGGTCCCAGGGAGAGAAGGAGGTGACGGAGCTTATGAAGGTCCTCAGCCTGGCCTGCCCGCCCTCCCCATCCCCTTCGGTCCTGGGGCAGGGCCAGGTGCCATGAGCTCCGGCAGCGGCCCCTGCCCAGCTGTCAGCGCCGGAGCTGCCGCCAACACCCACACCAGCACACCTGGCCGCCACCGCACCCCGCCACCGTCCCCTCCCCAGTTCCCCCTCCCGCCCCCCAGCCCCTGTGGCACCGCAACCCAAGGTGTGGCATCAGGACGACAGACAACTGGATCCAAACCTCCGGAGTCAGTGCCTTTGAAGTAGGTTCTTACAACCAGAAAATTCCAGGACCATCACATAGCGGAACATGCTTCGTTCCAGGCGCGAGAACTCTTAGAACCAAATCATCTCAGAAACGCAGCATCTTGCGACCAAAGATCAAAACCACCGAAACAGATTTAGGGAATGCTGGGAGCAAGGCTCTCAGAGGCAGCCAGTTCCCAAACAACAATCCCATTGTCCCAGAGGACGTGAGCCCTGCGTTCTTCCCATCACCCGGACCATCAGGATGGAACAAGCCAGGCCCTGGGGGCGGGCGGTCCATCTGGCCCCTGCCTGGAACAGCAAACATGGGAAGGGAGAGGGGAAGAGAGGGGGCGCTCCGGAGCAAACAGAAGGCACTGAGGGCCTCTCTTCGGGGCCCTGGGCTGCTACCTTTGCCAAGAGAGGGAAGAGAGAGAAGGAAAAAACCCGCTGATGCCACAGGTTTGGGCGGCGGGTATGTGGTCAGAGGGGGTGGCAGGGCACCCCCACCCCCACCCAGCTTCAGGAGCGTGGAATTTTCTCCTGGCAGGAAGGGCCCACCCTCCCATGAATGGAAACAATCCTTGGCATCTGGCCCCGGAGGTGTGCAAGGTCTTAAACAATCAGGCATTATTACCCTCCCTGCCTCACCTCCACCCCCCACCCCCCGTTCAGTGTTGAGGGGAAACCGAGGCAGGTGGAGGCTCATTCTAAACCAAACACCTGAAGGTGCCCAGGCAGATTCCAGTGGTCCCCGTCCCTGACCGCGGAATGTCAGAGCTGAGCGTCGCAGAGGCGGGGCTTCGGTCAGCCTAAGCAGGGCAGAGGCCAGAGGGGGCAGCCATTTGCCCAGAGTCAGCCAGCACACTGTGGCAGTCTCTCTTTGCCTCCTCGAAGGCTCACTTCCAGGCCACCTCCTCCAGGAAGTCTTCATGGATCACCGTCCCCTGGACCCTTTGCCTCTGAAGACGACCAGTCTACCTAAGGCAGTGTGTTCTCTAAGTATTTTGTGCCAAAATGTCTCATTTTCTCAGCCTATGCTATCGTGGTGTCTTCTGGAACCAGAAGCCCTGGCAGAAGCCTCCATGCTCCTGTTCAACCACCTCCCATGGCTCCCGACTGCCCCAGACAAAGTCCAACACAGCCTCGCACTCAGGTTAGGAGGGCCCTGTGTCTGCGCTCCAGCCTCATCCCTGGGTCTCATGGGGTTTTTGCAGCCCCCACCGGGCCATTGCCCACCCCCTGCGGCACCTTTCCCTCCTCCCTCCTCCCCTGGCCAGAGCATCCCCATCCCTAAGGCCTCTACTGAGACCACCTGCCTGGACCTCACTGGACTTTCCGCTGCAGCCCCGCCTCCACGGCAGGTGACCTTAGCCTGGAGCCCAGCCCCTGAGGCCGGGCTGGCTCTCCCACAAGCTGGATCTCAGGCCAGTACCAATCGTGAGTATTTAACCCTCCACTGGTCTCAGCCCTCACCGCCTTCACCCTTCAAATCCTGGCCACGAGGATAGGAAATGGATTCCTGTCTGATCATCCCCATTTTTCAGATTATGAGACTGAGGTACATGGAGGTTAAATTGCTTCCTCGAGGTCATAGAGTCGGTGGCAGAGCTGGGATTGGGACCCTGAAAGTCTGGTTCCGGAGCCGGTAGGTCACACCGTCCAGGGATGGGCAGGACAGAAGGCCCCACGGCACCGGGGCGTCCGGGAGCAGCCAGGAGCCAGAGAGCCCGCAGCGCAACCCCAGGGCCCTGAGGGCCCGAAAGCCTTCCCCTCCGAGCACCACACACACAGACGCAGACTGGACACCCGCCCCGGGCCTGAGGCGGCTGCAGGAAGCACTCGCTGCCCCAGCGTTTTCACTTCAGCTTTTCCTAAAACCGCTGAGGAAGCTGGGAGCGCGCCCCTCTCTCACGCGCTGCAACCACATCCTCCCACCCGATTCTCTGGAAGCCGAAGGGCAGCGATGGGAGGGAAGGGAAGGGAGGGGGAAAGAGGCAGGAGCCACGAGGAATACGCTCATCCACAGAGGGTAGCAGGCGGGCGCACAGTGACAGAGGCAAGGTGGGCCCCGCGGGGCATCCAGCCGGGCGCAGGGTGCAGCCGTAAACAGGGGAGTGAGGGGAGGCCTCACCGAGAAAGCGGCATCTGTGTGAACTTCCAGAGGAGGGACATTCAGGAAGAGGGGGAGCCAGTGCAAAGGCCCTGAGGCAGGAGGCAGCGCCCTGTTAGAGGAGCACTGCGGAGAGGACGGCTGGCCCTGGCGCGTGGAGAGCGGGCGAGACTGGCCCCGGCCCTGACTCGGGCTCTCCTCTGCCTCCAGGGGGGCGCGTCAGGGTTCCGGGCAGAGGAGGGGTGCATTTTTTATTATTGTGGTAAAATACACATAACATAAAATGTACTCCTACTTTTACATGTACATTTTAGAGGTGTTAAATGCATATATACATTTTTATAACCCTTTTCATCTTGTAAAACTGAAACTCAACATGGAGAAATGCGGGCTGACTTGAGTTTTCCCGGGATCGCTCTGGCTGCTGGATGGAGAACAGACATGAGCGTCCAGAACAGAAGCAGGGAAACCGGACAGAAGGCAAGAGAGGGCGGGGCACAGCCCCAGAGCGGGACCCCCGGCTCCCCCACGCCCATGCTGCCCTGGCCAGCCGTGAACTTCAGAAAAACCACTTCATTCATGCTTAATTGTGTTTATTCATGCCTTCAGTCCCCTGGGCTTTCAACAGATAGCATTGAACCCCTACTGTGTGCTCACCGCTATGCTGAGTGCTGAAGGCACAAAAATAACTGAACAGATACAGCCCTGACTGGGAAGAAAGAGCCAAAAACTGCAAAAATGATCATCTAGTGACAGTCCTGGTGCGCGTGGTAGGTAAGAAGCAGAGAGGACAGAAAGAGCAACATCAGCCCTAGCCAGTTTGGATAGAGCGTCAACCTGAGGACTGATGGGTCCCGGGTTTGATTCCGGTCAAGGGGCACGCACCTCGGTTGCACCTGGTTGCACGCACCTCCTGCAGGAGGCAACCAATCGATGTGTTTCTCTCACATCGATATTTCTCTCTGTCTTTCCCTCTCTCTCCCACTCTCCCTAAGAAAATCAATGGGAAAATATCCTCGGGTTAAAAAAAACACAGCAAACATCAGAGGACCCTGACACAGGTGGGGATCAGGAGGGGCTTCCAGGAGGAGGTGACGTTGGAGCCAAGCCCAGAGGGCGAGCTGGGGTTTCCCACCGCAGAAAAGAAGGACAGGCATCCCCGGCGGGGGACGTCTGCGCAGAAGCTCCGAGGCGCTGGCCTTCTGCTTCTAGGAAAGGCTCCTATCCCGCCCCTCAGAGGTAACGGGCCCGGAGGAGCCTGGGAGTCAAGCCCAGATCCCCTGCTGTGAGTGGGGGCTCTGAGCGCCTGCCTCCCCGCGATGAGGAGTGAATGAGCCAGTGCAGGGCAAGCACCAGGTGTGGCGCCTGGCACGCGCTCTACAGGGGCCACAAGAACAACGTCCCCGCCCCATACACCCCATCCTGGTCTGGGAAGTAGGGCCCCTTGAGATGAGGTGCAAGGGAGAATCTCAGGGAACCTCCCGCCGCCCACCCTCAACCCCCTCCCCACCTGCTTCCTTCTCTCTATTCCAAACTCATCCCTTGAATTGTGCTTTCCCGCCCTTCCAGAACCATCCATTCCTATTCAGGTGAGCCCCAGTCAGGGTGTCTCAGCCTTCACAGCTCAGCTCCAGCCTCCCTCCTTCAGGAAGCCTCCTGATGGCTGCAGCGCCGCGTCTCTCTGTCTCTCCTCACCCTGCACCAGCCTCGGGCCCTCAGAGCCCCGACCTCAGAACTGAAAGGGCCAGAGAAACTGTCCAACCTCAGCCCTCCCTGGGCCCCCAGGCCTCAAACGAGAAAACGGAGGCCCGCGCGCTGAGTTCTCAGGGCAGCTGGGACGGGGCCAAGCCATGCTGACGCCCGGCCCAGGCTCTGCCAGTACAGCACCCAGCGGGCAGATCAGACTTACGTGGGTGCTCACACTTACGGGGAAATGTGAAGGCTCCGTCCACACCTCAGGCGTCCTCTGGAAAACGCTTGCTTGCCAGGAGGTTCCTTCGTCCACCTGCTGGAAGGAACCCCGGGCTGCAGAGACCTGGCTTTCCTGCAGCCACGCTCAGGTCCGTGGGCCTTCACACTGTGTCCAGGGAGAGAGAGGAAGGGAGAGAGACAGAGGGAGAAACATCGATTTGTTGTTCCACATACTTATGCATCACTGGCTGCTTCTTGTATGTGCCCTGACCGAGGATCGAACCCCAACCTTGGTGTATCAGGACGATGCTCTAACCAGCTGAGCTGCCCAGCCAGGGCCGACCAGGCTTTTAAAGACAAAAGCAAAGCTGCAAACTCCCAAATGCAAAGCCTCATGTAAATCAACCCAAAACCCCGAAAGCCAAACCAATAGCTGGGGGCTGATTGGTGCTTCGGGCTTAGTGGGCTGTGTGAGCCTGGGAGTCAGCTGCCCGCTCCGAGCCCTGGTTTTGCCATCTGTGAAATGGGACTAATGTTGTCTCATATGGCTGCCATCTCTCAGTATTTACTGATGGAGAGTGTGGGCCACACGTGGAGTGTGAACCCGTGCCAGGAGCCAGGTGGGCAAAGCCCTTGCAGGATCCTCCCTCCAGCGGCCTGAGTGCTGTCACGGCCCTGGGGGAGACTGAGCCAGGACCTAGCCCTGCCGGCTCTTCCGCCACCACACGGAGCCACCTCGGTACAACCTCGAGGCCTGGGAAGGACAACTCTGGTGGCCCCACATGGTGGAGGCACAGCAGCCTGTGATGCGCTGGTAGGTAGACTGGGGCCAAATTGTGAGAAGCCTT
This sequence comes from Myotis myotis, assembly GCF_014108235.1. Classification (NCBI taxonomy): domain Eukaryota; kingdom Metazoa; phylum Chordata; class Mammalia; order Chiroptera; family Vespertilionidae; genus Myotis; species Myotis myotis. The sequence continues at coordinate 207,953,965 of NW_023416335.1, forward strand.
GAATGCCACCCCAAGGTGCCCGATGCAGAGTGAGTGCTTAATAAACGTTTTGCGAATGAGTCCATGAATGTGTAGTGCGGAGCCACGAAAAGCGCCGGAGCAGGGAGGGCCTGCCTTTGACGGCTTTGCAAAGCTCAGGGTCGTGCCTGGCCCCAGGAGGCGAGCAAGGTGGTAGGCATGGTGCTGGAGTACTGGGCTTGCCGCTCCGAACCAGATCCACCGTCCATCCCCTGCTCTGTGCCCCAGGGCACTGCCCTCTAGGGCTTGCACCAGCCCAGCTCCTTTGCGGGCTCCCAGGTGGGTTCAGCCACGGGGAGTCTCTAGCAGATCAGAGGGGGCGGCCAGTGGTGTTGGTAAGTGTTTCACAGCCAGCTCTCTGGAAGAAAGGCCTGGATGTAGTGCCATGACTGCCCTGGTGTGAATGCTTCCACATGGAGGAGATGGGCTCACAGATGAATGGGTGATTGCATGATGTCTTAATGGGCCTTGCCGTTGCCATGCTGGCATGTTCAGGGCTCAGGCCACGATGAAAACTGAAGTGCTTGTGTCCGTGCCAAGGTGTGCTCACAGACACTGGTGTGTGAATGGGCTGGTGTCCCCTCTGCTCGGGCTCCCCCATAAGCTGGGGGTGATGACACTCCTGCCCCGTGGAAGGGATTGCTTGAGCAGCACAAGGCACATCCCTGCCGGGCAGGGTGCCCCGAGGGTGGTGCCTGGGTCCCTGTGTGATGCCCAGGCAAGGCCCCCAGGCCCCAAGGATGGCCCGGCGTGGGGTGGGGGCTTCTGGAGGAGCCGTGGGGACGAGGTGGTGGCCCGTGAGGATGGGGAAGTCGGCGGCCGGCTATCTTTAGCGTCTTCTCTCACAGCATTTTTCTCTGCCCGGCTTGGGGCATGGTGGTGCCACTTCTCCAGTCACATGAAGCCAGTGACCTGGAGGCCAGCTGCAGGGCCAGGGCCGAGGCGGGTGGGGCTGGCTGTGGCTCCCCACCCCACCTGTGTGCTAGCCCTCTAAGCGCAGCATCCCCTACTGCCCCGTCTGTCAAGCAAGTGGGCCCATGGGAGCCTGTGAGGGCCGAGGAACTCTGCTGGGCCCCCTGCCCCCACCCCCATATCTCATAGGAGCTGTCAGGCCCCCACAGTTGAGTGGTTAACACGGAGTTCCTGAACCTGGGACTCGAATCCCTGCTTTGCCGCTCCTGAGAGTCGGAGCTGAGGGGCTGTTGCTCCCTGCCTGTTTCCTCGTTGTGAAAGCAGGAGTGGTAACAGCAGCACCGACTCACGGCTCACGGCTCACGGCTCACGGCTCACGGCTCACGGCTCACGGCTCATGGGCCTGATGACCACTCGGTGAGATGCAGCATCTAAGACGCCTGGCGGGGCATATTCTGGCTTTGCGACCTCAGAGGATTCTGGCTCCCTGGGCCCAGGTTCCCCATCTGTGAAATGGAGATGGCAGTTGTAGGGTTAGACAAAGCACCTCTGAAAGGGCCAACAGAAGGCCCAACAGATGAGCGCCCGTCCTTCTCCCTTGAGCTACACGATGCGTTACAGACCCCTAGTAGCATGAGAAGGGTCAGAGTGAAGGGGTGCTGGTCTCCAATGCCAGCCCTACCAGTCAGACACTGTGTGCCCGCGGGCAAGTTGCTCACCCTTTCTGAGCCGCAGTTTCTTATCTGTGAAATGGGATAATAGACGCTGCTTCAAGGGGTAGATCAAATACACCAATGTCTTGTCTATACACACAGTACTTCGGGCAGTACCTGGTAGGGTAAGGTATTCACGATACCTCTACCTGCCGGCTTGGGCACTGCCCTCTGGAGGCATTCCAAGTCATTATGGGCGCTGGTATTGTGGGCCAGGGACTGTGAAGTGGGACCCTGAGCATGTTGTGCTGGTGGGCCCAGGGGGCTGATGGATGTGGAGGACACAGCAAAGATCCTGACATTTTAAGTTCTGATGTGTTAATAGGCCCTGAAGGTTCCCGGGTGCTACTCCCCTCACTCCCAGGCTCATGGGCGTTCTCTCCCACCTCCAGTGAGGTTTGGGTGAGGCCTCGCCTGTCGGCCTCCAGCCTTGCTTCTGAGCCTGCTGCTGGCAGGGCAGGGAGAGCTATTTGGGATCCTGGGAGCAGGCCAGGGGTCTGGGCCTGGTAGAAGGAGGCATGATACTGGAGACCAGGAGTGCCAGCCTGAACAGCGACACAGCCCATTGCGGCCAGGGGACCCAGGAAGATTCAGACAGTAGCTGTGTGCCAAGAGCCGATGGGAGGGTGCTAGGCACCTAGTGGTGTGGGGTGGGGAAATGGAACAGGGCCCAGCAGGCAGCCCCCACTGTCAAGGTTGTCAGCGAGGATCCAAGGGAAGGCACTTTGGGGTGAGCCCACAAGGTGGCAGCCAGCTGCCCAACCCCCCATCCCCCAAGGCCATCCCCAGGTGAGCTCAGCAAGCCACTGGCTGCCATGCCTTTTAAGGCGATGATGATGGCTCCCGCCACCTCCTTGTTCCCACTTGCTCAGAAATTCCCAGCAGGTTATTTTATTTTTTTTCCAGGAGGAATGGAATGAGACTCTTTGTTCTGTCACCGCAGGATTCCAGCGAGGCCTGTCTGGGGGTTCTGGTGACAGGAAGCACAGGCCAACAGGCACTCAGATGCACCCTCAGTGACAGGCACAGGCACAGGATGCAAGAGACTGAGACAGCTCCCCACGACTGCAGGCCCGAGGTGCAGGAAGTAACATTTACTGAGCACCTACTATATGCCAGGCCCTGGCTAGGGAGGCAAGGGGGACCCAGCGCTGTCTTCCCGGAGTTTCCTCTCAAGAGTCTGAGCCCTGAAGCCTCGTTTCCACCTCAGGGCCTTTCTTTGCACCTATCTCCGCAGCGTGGGTTGTTCTCCCCATACAACCACCACCAAGGCTGCGAGTCACCAACAGATGTGCCTGAGGCTTGGAACTGTGCTGGGATGTGCCCAAGGTCACGCACTGGCCAGGGGCAGGCAGAAATGATGGGGATGTGGGGGTCAGCAGCCAAGGGCTCAGCCCCCAGGTCAAGCAAGCCTGTCCCTGAAAATGACTCTATGCATGTTTCATGTGTGGGGACACAAGAGGTAACAGCTCTTACCTGGAGGTGTATCTGTGGTGCTGGATGCGTGTGCATGTTCTCAGCCAGGGAGCAGACTACTCTTGGGGAGAGTGGGGGGGAGGGCCGGGAAGAGGAGGGTTCTCTGGACCCTACATCCCCAGAACCATCCTGGCTACTATATCCGCAACTGGACAGAACCCTGGTTAGGGGTCAAGACCTACCAGGATGTCAGGCCAGCAAAGCTCTTCCTACCGGAGCTGGGCTGGCAGCTGGGCTCCAGGGCTGGCCTAACTGGGAAGGGAGGCCCAGCAAGATGACCAAGGCAGCTCAGCATCTTCCCTTAGACCTGACTGGACATAGGCCCCATGCCTGGCTCTGAGCTGGACTCCCAGGAGTGGAGCTTCCCTGTCCCCCCGCCCCGCCCCGCCCCCCAAAAAAACAGTAAGGCCATCCTGTGGGGCTGACAGGTTGGCCCAGCCAGATGCCACTCACTCCCACCCCCTGGTGGCTCCATCCTGAAATGCAGCTCCAGCCACTCAACCCTGGCTCATGCAGGGTTAGCAGGGGGCAGTCATCTGCATTAGCCCAGAGGTGGCCATGTAGAACTGCTCCCCCAGAGTTCACAAGGGGCTTCAGACACATGGGGGCCCCAGGCTAAACTCTTGCTCAGTGTACACCAAGCCTTGCCCTGCCTCTGCCTCAGGACCTCAGCCTTCTCTGGACCCTGACCTACATTTTAAGGCCTTCACTCATGGGGGGGTGCCATCCTCATTAGAAACCGGACAACTTGGACCACCTTAGCATCCTTAGTACAGGACCTCAACCCCTTCCCCTTTTCAGATGAAAGGCTGAGGAGCCAGAGCCCAGGTAGTTGGTGGAAGTCCTGCCAGCCTCATCTGCCCTCAGCTGGTAAGTATGCTGATGTGGGAACAGCCTTGACATGCCAGCTGGGGTTCACAGAGGCCAAGTCCTTCCCTGAAAGGTGGGTCAGGGATCATAGGCCTGGCTGTTCTGAGCTTAAAGCCAACACTCACCAGCATTCTGGTCCCAAAAGTAGGTGCTCAACACGGTCAGCACAGATCAGCGCAAGAACCTCCTGCGGGTGGAAGGGCAGAGCAAGGCCTGAAAGGGTCCAGCGACCACCCAGCTGGGGGAGCCTGGACAAGGTGTTTAACCTCTGCATGGCCACATTCCTGTGAAGCTGGCTAAGTGAAACCAACAGGGCAGGGCCTTCCTCGGAGTCAACACTGGCGTTTCCTCCCAGCTCCAGGTGCGCTGCAGGCCTCCTGCATGACACCCCTCCCCACCGCCAGAACTTGGCTGCAGGCCACAGACCAAAACAAGCCTGAACTGGATCCCGCTCCTGCAGAGTAACTACATCACTCATTTCTGCACAACAGACCCAGGGTCTGCCCTGCCACGCCGCACCGCACCCATCAGCAACCAAAGGCCCGTCACCTCCTTCCCATCTCCACAGCTGCCACCCAAGCTGTGCAAACACTTCTACAGCTGAGCCCCAGCCGCCTCACCCCGACACATTGTACACACAGCCTACTGCCCCAGGCTGGCTTCAAATTCAGGGGCAGACCCCGACTCCAGGTACTGGGCCAGGCCGGGGGGAGGGCAAAGGAGACCAAGTGGAAGTAGGAGGCCATGAGGCCATGAGGCCATGGGCAGCACGCCAATGGGAGCACAAGGGTCATGTGGAAGCAGCCTCGAACGGGAAAGGTCAAATCCAAGGCCATTATTGCTGGAAAATAATGTTTATTGAGACCCCACCAGCTGCACCATCTGTTCCTGACATTAGGCTCCTTCTTCCTTTGCAATCCGGTCTTTCTTGAGTGGTCCCTGTTGGGAAAGGTGAGGTTAGAGGTGGAGGAAGGCAGCTTGTCAGTAAGAACAGGCCACACTCTGGTGGGACCAGAGATTCTGGGGGGCCAAGCCTCCCCAGCCCCAGACAGGTAGGTGCTCACCATGAATGCTTTCTTCTCCTCCACTGTCTGGAAGCGGCCATGGCCAAACTTGGAGGTGGTGTCGATAAACTTAAGGTCAATCTTCTCCAGGGCCCGCCGTTTGGTCTGCACCAGCAAGGACTGTGGGCCAAGAGGAGAAAAGGTCAGTTATGAAGAGCAGGGCTTTCGCTGCACCATCTTACTTCCCAGCCTTCCCTAGAGGGCAGAGCAGTCATGTCTGGCTGGTTGTATCCAAAGAACTGGCCTGGCACGTGAAAGCAGAAGCAAACAGCTGGGCCAGACTGGAATTTCCTCCTCCAGGACTTCAAAGACCATGTTGAAGGAGCAGCAAACCCCCCTTTCCTTTGAACTCCCCTCCCTAACGGCTCAGCCTGTCTGTGGACTGTTCCTATGTTAATAAGCTTCTCTCCTCCCCACAGGTTCCTGGTGCAGGGTGCCACCCGGGCCCAAGCCTCACCTTGCGGAGGGTGAGCACTCGCTTCTTGGTTCCCACCACACAGCCTTTCAGCATGACAAAGTCATTGGTCACTTCGCCGTAGTGGACAAAGCCACCCTGGGAAAAAGCAAGGCCTTCAGGTCAGCACGTATCACACAGGACCCTTCAGGTTTAGGTTGTCCCCAGCCACCCGCCCGGGGATGCTCTCAGGAGGGCAGTACGGGATGTTTCTGCAGCCCGACTCGGGCACTGTGCCCAGCACTCATTCCAGAGCCTCATCACCCAACAGCTGGGCTGGAGACCCCACTTCTCTCCAGCCAACCCCAACCAGTGGACCGATGACAGGCCATTTACAGGGAACAGAGCTGGCTGCCATGCAGGGACCAGTAACTGACTGCAAACTTGGCCTCATGAGTCAGACAGCCCCAAAGAGCATCAGGGCCCCAGCCCTACTGGCGAGGCCTGGGGCAAATTCCCACAGGAGGGGGAAATCTGCCAGACCCCGGGCCTCAGAGGCCAGAGAGGACAGCTGGCTCCTCGCTCCGTTCCTCACCAGAGGGTTGATGCTCTTGTCAGACAGGTCATAGTCGGTGGAGGCGTTGTTCTTGATTAGCTTGCCGTCCTTGATCAGGTAGCCCTGGCCAATCTTGTAGATCTGCACAAGGGAGCGAGCGTAAGTAAGACTTGGGAAAGAGGACACAGGCAGGAGACTCCCATGCACAGGGCAGCGTGGCCATTAGGGACCGTAATGCCCACTGAGCGGTGGGCCTAGCCTGCAAAGGACTCTGGGAAAGCTCTGAGCTCAGTCCTGATGGGGTGCCCCAGGCTCAGAAGTTATAGAGCTGGCTGGCTCTACATTAAAGACACTGCTATCCAACAGAGTGGACGGAGACCACTCCAACCCTTCCTGGGAAGAAAGGACAGGCTCCCATAGTTGACAATAATCAGCTGCACCAGAACTACCTTTGAGGATGGCACCTTATAAATCATATCACACACGAACCATGGACATCACATGGACAGCTAACTCCATGTGAAGCCCAGAAGCTCCCCCACCAATGGTGGTGACAAGAGACTATAACACTCCTTCCTATAATGGGGTCACCTTTCCCCTCCCAGAGTTGAACACCCCCCCCATATGACCCCACCCCAAGCACCTCACCTTCTTGTTGATCTCAGTGCGGTGATGGTAGCCTTTCTGCCCAGCCCTGGCCACAGAGAAGGCCACCCGGGCAGGATGCCACGCCCCGATACAGGCAACCTTCCGCAGCCCTCTGTGGGTCTTGCGCGGCAGCTTCTTGGTGTGCCAGCGGCTGGTGACCCCTGGAATGGACACATGCTGTTACTGGGGAGTCCGGCACTCATGACATTGGCCCTTTTCTCCTGGAAGGCCCACCTGAGCTCACTGGTTTGTTAACACCCAATGACAGTGCATTTCAAGGACAGAGGTGGGTTTAACCTGCATGCTACCCTCTAATGGCCATATCAGCCCAAGTCGAATGCTTGTCTAAATGTGAACCTAGAGTTCAGGCCTTGGAGACCTCAGTGAGAGGTCATGCCCCCCCGTCCGCGACCGCAGGGCTGTTCTCAGAAGGAAGGCAGCAAGGAATGTTTCCGCAGCGTGACTCGGGCGCTGTGCCCAGCGCTCATTCCAGAGCCTCATCACAGAACAGCAGGTTGGAGACCCCTCTCCTGAGTCTAAGGCAGCAATCCCGGCCACTGCAAAGCTCACCTTTGTAGCCTTTGCCCTTGGTCACTCCAATGACATCAATCATCTCGTCCTGTCCAAACACCTGGTTCACAGGGACCTGTTGCTCTAGCCTCTCCCGGGCCCAGTCCAGTTTCTCGGCCACCGTGCCTCCATTCACCTGGATCTCCATGAGGTGGGCCTTCTTCTGGCGCAGAGGAAGCAGGCGCATCTAGAAGGGAATGGATGCAGCTCAGCTCCCTGCGCTTCAAGCTCTTCCCCAGCAGAGGAGGAACGTGGTGTCGTGACTCCCCACTGGGCACAATTCCCCTTTCAATTCTGATGAGCCAACCCTTGACACAGGGCCCACACCAAGATAGGTCACTTAACCAGATCCCGGCACCAACAAGCCGAACGTGCCGACCACTGACTGTCCTTTGGCCAGTGCCTTTGGGGTACTGCCCTAGTTTGCCTGCCCACCTACCTTGCTCTATTACTCCAACAATTCACCTGTACCTTGGAGAGCAGGATGGCACGGCAGCCACCGTACAAACTGCAAGCATTAGAAAAGGAAACAAATGCAGGCCTAAAGCTTGTAGCTACCCCTACAGAACTTCCGTGGACTGCTGTCGATCTGCGCTCATGTGGTCCCTAACTCAGCACTCGGGAGGGAATAGGGCACACACCCAGGGAGTGGCCCAGAGCACAAGGAGGCACTCCCCTGTCCAAGCCAGGCAAGGGCTCCTTCTGCCAGGTTTGAGATGCCAACAGGCATTATTCCACCACTGACTGTTCACTACTTTCAGTCAGGCACTTGACAATGTTAGTCATGAGTCACCAATTCCTTCAACCAGCTTTCATTGAAACGGGTGTCGTTTCCCTAATAACCAAAAGGGACACAGTGCCCTCTGCTGACAAGTGAAAGACCAACCTACAAGCGGAGGCACTGGGGGTCTTACTCAGGCCGCTGTCCAATGGGCAGGCCGGGCCCAGGAACCCAGGCTTCACGGGCAGGGCAGTGCCTGGCCTGTTGCTGTGTTAACTTCAAACAACCCCCAGGCTGCTCTCTGGCCTATCTCCTACACCAGAAAAGAAGTTTTGAGGAACCTGAACCAGCCTAACCACCCCGTAAGTCCCCAAGACTTGGCACAAAATCACTCTGAGGATGGACCAAGGTAACTGAATCTCCCAAACAAGCAGCATCTGATATTCAAAGCCCCACATGATCATCAGCCACCTCCAGGCTGGAAGCGGCAGGCACAGCTGCCTCGTGGGCACACTGGCAAGTGCTCACCTGGGTGTGGGCGATGACACGGATGACCTGGCAGTACTTCTTCATGCTGCTGAAGTCCTTCTCCAGCTGCTTCTTGCCATCGTCATCCTGCCACTTCTTGCAGTATTTGGTGAAGGCCTTCTTCTTAGACTTATGCCTTCAGGAGCAGAGCAGAGTTGGGGAGGGGGGCCGGGTGCAGGCCTTCATCACCCCTCCGAGGGGTGAGAGGAAGGCACACGGGCACCACGTGGGGATGGGGCTCATTGCCGGCTTCTAAGGAGCCTTTTCCACCGGCAAGCGGAGCCTGGATGGAGCTCATCGGGCAAAGCCGAGCGGAGCTGAGCAGAGGTCCACAAGATTAATGTAAGTCACAAACACCCAAGCACACACTCATTCTTGCTCCGGTCTAGCCATTACCCAGACCACACACCCAGGCAGGGCTGCTACCTCTTGGTTTCTCTCGGGACTCTCAATACTTCCCAGAAACCAAGAAAATACTAAAACCTGAGTCCTCAGCCAACACCCACTAAGCTGCTCCCAGCTCAGGAAACCACCAACTGCTTAAGGGCCGTCTCCAGGAATTGTTCTGTTCTGGAGGCAACTAACCCTAACACCAGAGCAGCCCTCCCATTTCGGCTGAGAAGCCCTGCACAGGTGCTCCTCCCCACCCTAAGCTAGGGTGTCCCCTCCCTTACCAGTTCTTATAAAAGCGCCTTTTGCACTCATCACTGATATGCTCAGCAAAGATGGTTTTGAAGGTCCGGAGGCCCCGGGGGGTTTCCACGTAGCCCACAATGCCCACCACCACCATGGGCGGTGTCTCCACAATGGTCACAGCCTCCACAACTTCCTTCTTGTTCACCTCTGCAGAGAAAGCAGATCGTCAGACTTAAATGGTCTAACTAGAACCCTCAGCAAGGGGTAGTGTTTTATAGAAACTGTTAAGTGCTCTCTAGGCTGGGAGGGCAACTTGCTTAAGGCAGCACAGGCTACAGAAGCAGGGCCCATGTCAGCATACACTGACAACTCTTAACAAAAAATATAGGACCTGCCCAGCCAGTGTGCTCCGTGGTTGAGCATTAACCTATGAAGCAGATTCCCCATCAAGGCACACGCCCCAGTGGCAGCTCCATCCCCAGTAGGGGGCGTGCAGGAGGCAGCATTGATGTTTGTATCTCTCCTTTTCCCTTCCTCTTTGGAACCAAATATATGTATTTATGACCCTAATAAAGCAAATTAACAGCCTGGTTTCCGTTCTTTTCTATCAGAAATCTCTATAGACGGACACATTTCTTATTACCTGGATAACACAAGCATTCTAAGTATAATGGGATGTCAAACTATCCCTACGGTCAGGTAGACATTAGCTACCATGGTAGGGTAATCAGGGCAGTGTCCCACTTGGCAACTTTTCCACTTTGAAACTCACAACCCAAGGCCATGGGTCGTCTTCAAGCCTTTTAGGGCAGCATACTTCTCCATGCTGTGGCTCTTGACAAATTTACCCACATAGTGCTCCCTGATGTCAATCTATCCCTCCTCCCACAAATGGCAGTGCCAGCCATCTACAGCCTGGGAATGTTAACAGTCCTAAAATATACTAAGAACATCATTTGAGACGTTCTGTTGATTTCTTAAGTCTGCCCTTACAGCTTGGCCCCACCCAGTCCAGTCCCCACCCTCAATTCCTAACCCCCCCCACCAGCTTGGAGGACGACACAGTATGTACGTACTGGATCCTGGCCTGTCGACCTCCCGCACGATGTGGGTCATGCCAGCCTTGTAGCCCAGGAATGCTGTGAGGTGGACAGGCTTGGAGGAGTCATCCTTGGGGAAGCTCTTCACCTTCCCGCGGTGCCGGCTGCTGCGCTTCCGAGGCAAGAAGCCCAGGGACCCGTGCCTGGGCGCGGAGAACTTCCGGTGAGACTGGAAGAAAGTGGCCAACATCAGTGCTTGAGCTTGGAACTCACTTCCGGATCCCCAGCTGACCAGATGGTCCTATGAGGAGTCTCAGCAAAGCTGAATCCAAAACAGACCCAGCTAAACTGGGTTTGCTTTTTGTAGGGTCACACATCCGGCTGTATTCATCTCAAATGCTCACTCTACAATTTAGCAAAATGAACTAACCCCTTTTCCCTGTCAGACAAAAGCGCGCCTGACTTTAAATCAGATTAACAGGTGACCTTATGGTCATAAAGACCCTGAGCACCGAGAGACTTCTGGGACACGTGGGCGGGGAGCAGGTAATGGTACTGGAGGCTCCTCTGCCCGCGAGGACACCTAGGCCACTAGAACGCACAGCCAAATCAGAACGTGACAATCAGCACAGAGTCTCTGTCCGCCCGTCAACAAGTTCATCATCTGTGGTTTCTGGGAGCTCTAGCGGCCTACGTTGTCCCCCCAAGCGTCCCAGAAGTTTCAGGAAGAGGACTCAACACCCTCCACGTCTCCCCGCCTGCCTCCTGCTGATTCCTAAGCCTCCCAACCGGCAAGAGTTACCCTGCCTGGGCCCCCACGTCTAGGTCCTCCTGGCTGAAGTGCTCGCGGGCTCCAACCTCGATTAGCACTGAACTGCTAAGGCCGAGGCCCAGAAATAACCCATGGCTTGAAAGCGGTCGGCCCCGGGCACCCTAGCCCAGCTCCCGCCGCAAGGCCTTCTCGCCAGCCGAGCGGTAGGCCCAAAGCCAACCACAGGCCTCGGTGTTTCCCGAAAATAGGCCTGACTGCGGACCCCGCCGAGCTTCCCGTGCTCCCAGAGCAGGTCCTCGGCGCTCGGACAGCCGAGATGGCGCCGATGCGCCGCGGACTCAGCCATGCCGCCATTGCCGAGGAGGGAGGCGCCAAGAGAGTACATACCATCCTGCCGCCAACGCCGCCGGTAGAGGTCGGGCGGCGCTCGGCGTGCGATATATAAAGCCCCGCCTGGCTCCGCCTCTTCCGGCGTACTAGCGCGCACCCGCGGCGGACGTCGGGTCAGGGGGCAAGTACCGATGGCCCTTTCCACGCATGCGCGTCCTCGCCAAGCGTTTGTTCCCAGCGAGACGTGAGTTTCAGGAGCTGGCGTTGGAACCGCTACGGCGAGCGGCTGGGTTCAAACTTAGTGAAACGCCGCGGAAATGTGGCGAGGGGCCTCGCTCCCATAAACCTACCGCTGCAGCGATGGGCGGCAGCCAGATCTGAACACACCGTTCCGCGGAAGGAAGGTAGCTGGCTGCGTCGCTTCTTTGCACATTGAATGCAGTCACCTCTGGAATTGAATAACTCAGCTGTGGGCTCCTGCCCAAAACCGTGTCACACATGGGACCCATTCCCGTCCCACGCAGTAGATCGGGTTTGTTGCCATTTTGCAGGCACACAGGTGGAAAGCGTTGCCCGGCTCTAAGTCGGAGAGAAAAGATTGCGCCCCTGGTTTTCTGGCTTCCAGCCGAGAGCCGCTTCCACCACACCAACTTGCCTTTAATATGTCCCGACTTGGGCCATAGTCGGATTGGCTCAGTGGAGAGAGCATCGGCCTGCGGACTGAAGGGACCCCGGTTCGATTCCAGTCGAGGGCACCGGCCCGGGTTGGGGGCTCGATCCCCAGAAGGGGGCGACCTCCCAGAAGAAGCTGGGGCTGTGAGGGAAGCCCGGGTCTGGCCCGGCCTCGATGGGTCTCTCTCTCACATCAATGTTTCTTCCCTCTGTCTCTCTCCCTAAAAATTAATGAAAAAAACATTTTCATTTAATGCTGACACCACCCCTGAGAGGCAGCCCTGAGAGGTCCTCAGTCCCTTATTTTGAAAATCTTTGCTGCAGATGTATTTCCAAATCCAGTCCCTATCATGTTTTAGATAATATGCAACATGGTGCGCATGCTGTATATTATGTAATCCTCCCAAAACTCTTTGATGAAACACATGAATTCTGTAAAGATACATGAATAGTCACATGAAGTGGGATAAATATAAATAGCCTCCTACCAACCCGTTCAAGGCTGACTCAGCTACCTAAAAAATTCAGGTCAATTTGGTTTTTGTCACCAAATGACTTAGGAAGTTTTTTGATTTCAGAATTGTGGAAAGGGGATTATGACCCATATTGTCCCCTCTTACCAAGAAAACTAGGTGGCCCTAGCCGGTTTGGCTCAGTGGATAGCGCATCAGCCTGTGGACTGAAGGGTCCCAGTTTCTGGACAAGGGCACATGCCCGGGTTGGGAACTTGATCCCCAGAAGGGGCGTGCAGGAGGCAGCCAGTCAATGATTCTCTCTCATCATTGATGTTTCCATCTCTCTCCCTTTCCCTTCCTCTCTGAAATCAATAAGAAAAATATATATATTTTAAAAGACTTTTAAAAATAGAAAGAAAACTAGGTTTCAGGCCAAGGGGAAATAATTTGGTAAAAACCACACAATTCATGAAGGACAGAGCTCAAGTCTGACTGACTCTAGATTGAGTTTTTCACGCCATTAGACTCGGGGTTCGGTAGCTCCCTCACTGGAAAAGGAGCTCTGGGTCCTGAGTCCCTCATTCACTCAACAAGACATTCTCACTGAGCCTGCTCTGTGCCAGGTACCGCACCAGGCTGTGGGAATGAGATGGCCACCATCACAGACCAAATAAGACTAGTATTTAAAATTGTGATGAAGGTTAAAAAAGATTGAACACCCCGGCCAATGTGGCTCAGTGGTTGAGTGTCATCTTGTGAACCAGAAGGTCACACTTGGATTCCCCATCTGGGCACATGTCTGGGTTGTGGGCTCAATCCCCGGTAGGGGGTGTGCAGGAGGCAGTCAATCAATGATTCTCATCATTGATGTTTCTATCTCTCTCTCCCTCTCCCTTCATCTCTGAAATTAATAAAAATATATTATTTTAAAAAAATATTTAACAAACAATGTCACTGAAGGTCCTGGGCAAACCATCCCCAAAAGGAATTCCCCTCTGCAGTCAAGAGAAAGGACAGCATAACAGACCTGCACTGTCGTGCCCGTTGTACATAGAGCTCATGGGATGTTGCCTTGCATCTCCGTTTCCCCATCTGTCAATCAAGGGATTTATTCATTCATTTAACACATGTGTCCTGAGCCTGCTCTGCCTAAGAATGGCTCTAAGGAGACAACTGGACTGGGAGAAGCCAGCCAGGAGGTGGGGATAGGTAGAGGGCTTTCACGGTGGGTGACCTGGAAAGGGGCACTGAGGTGGGCATAACGGAGCAGAAGCAGGAGCTACTTAGAATGGACGGGATCTGGAGATGGCTCCTATGAGTCGCTGGGGCTAGGGGTGGGGAGAGGAGGCAGGAAGGGCCCAAGTCAGGATATCCATTTTGGAATATTAGATAGTGTTATTTTTAGAAGGGAGAGATAAGTTTATGTATGTGGGTTTGGAATCACTTGTGGGGTTAACTGTATCCTTTCTCCTTCCAAGAACAGGTCTAAGGCTACAAGAAAAAAGTAAGGAAGTGATGAAGGGAAGTAAGACGGGATCTCACCCAAACACACACTGTAGAATTCTGTTTACGCCAGAGGAGCCCTCCTATTCGGTTCTGAGCGTCTGTGAGGCCAAAGATAAACGATGACTCCGAGAGTAACATGGCTTACGATACCCACATGATGAAAAGGAGCCATTGCCTTGTGAGGATGCAGCAGCCTGCAGGCTAGGAGGCAGGTCCTCGCCAGAACCTGGGCATGCTGGTACCTGGTGTGAAACTTCCTGGCCGCCAAAACTGTGAGAAATAAATGTCTTGTTGTTTAAGCCACATCCCCCCGCCCCCGCACCTCCAAAAACAAACCAACCAGTGGCCAGAGTGCACTGTGCCTGAAATAAAACTTGAAACAAACTTCTCTGGGGAGAAGGTTCCCCTAAAGGGGCCAGAGTGGGACGCCACTGCTGACGCCCTGAACACCATCCCACAGTGAACACACAACGGCTGGTCACGCTCAGCGGGGACCAGTGAACGCACGGCAGGATGCAATCTGTGGGAGCTGTTTACAAGGGGCCAAAACGAGCAGGTTGGGTTACCCGATCCTGGACTGCTGGTGTTTAATCCAAAGATAAAATCCAGAGTCTGGGAAGAAATGGACTGGTTTTCTTTACAAATGGTCCTCCATTGCCCTAGCCAGTCTGGCTCAGTGGGTAGAGCGTTGGTCTGTGGACTGAAAGGTCCTGGGTTCGATTCTGGTCAAGGGCACATGTCTGGGCTGCGGGCTCGATCCCCGTTAGGGGTCATGCAGAAGGCAGCCAGTCAATGATTCTCTCTCATTATTGATGTTTCCATCTCTCTCCCTTCCTCTCTGGAATCAATAAAAATATATATATATTTTTTTTTAATATATTTTATTGATTTTTTTACAGAGAGGAAGGGAGAGAGATAGATAGTTAGAAACATCGATGAGAGAGAAACATCGATCAGCTGCCTCCTGCACATCTCCTACTGGGGATGTGCCCACAACCCAGGTACATGCCCTTGACTGGAATCGAACTTGGGACCTTTCAGCCCACAAGCCGACGCTCTGTCCATTGAGCCAAACCGGTTTCGGCAAAAATATATATATTTTTAAAAACCACAAAAACCAATGGTCCTCCATCAATACTGTTTTCAAACTGGAGCTTCTAGGAAGGAGCAGAAAAGGGCCCAAGGTTTGGCTCAAATATCTGAAGGGCAGATGTCCTCTGCTGCCAGGTAAACCCGAGGTGTGGTCTGACGGGGCGGAGGGTAGGAGGGCATGTGGGGGAGCAGAACGGGGAGGCAGGAGGGCAAGAGAGGAGCTGAGAGCGGCCGCTTTAGTCATAGGGGTGTTTCCGTGTTCGTCATCCCTTACCCGACTGGAAGCTTCACGTCACGGAGACTGTGTCCTCCTCCCACGTGCTCAGCCCGGTGCAGGGCCTGACACAGAAGCCTCTGGTTCCCGTTGGTCAGAGGAGGGCATGCGCACAGTAGGCCCAGCTGGAACAGGCTGCCTCCCTTCCCCGCTGAAGCAGGAACGCCCCCCCACCTTTGACATAAGCTCACATTCTAATCTTCTGTGCTGTCACTGATTGTTGCAAAACCTTCTGGCCCAGATGACAAGGCATGGGGGCCGGAGGACCAGTTAATATGAGCTGGTGGCATGAGCGCAGCCCCATGTCCCCGGGGCAGGAGGCTGGGCACAGAGCCTCTGGGACATGAAGGACCCCGCTCTCTGCACCGCCAGCTGCCGGAGAGAGGCCCCTCAGAATGGGAGCCGGCTGCCCACGGGCACCTGGCAGCTCCTGCTCCTGCTCCTCCTGTTCCTGCTGTTGTGCAGCCCCCGCCCGGCGAGAGGCTACGCGCCCCTGCCGGGGCTGCAGGAGGCTGTGGCGCATGCCGCCACCCACAGCCTCTCCGTCTGTTTGCTGGGCCGCTGCGTCCTGGGGTGCGGCAGCCTGCAGCTGGGCGCCGGGCTCGCCCCCACCTTGAGCCGGAAGCTGTGCGTGGAGGTGCTGCTACCCGTCCAACAGGCCGTGTGGCAGCCGCTGACCATCACCTGGGCTCGGGGCCTCCAGCTGCTCGCCACCCTGGTCCACAGAGCCCGGCGTGGCCTCCAGAGGCTCCTGCAGCGGGAGGCCGGCCTGGACCTACTCCTGCTCCCCGTGGCCCGGTGGGCCTGCTGCAGCCTGGTCAGCTCCCGCCAGGAGAACGGCAAGGCTTTGGAGCAGTTGCTGCGAGCTGTGCTGCAGCAGGTGGCCGTGTCTCTGCTGGTCTGCTGCCTGGACAAGCTGCAGGGGGCCCTGGGACGGGGGGCCCAGGCCATGCGGTGCCGTGGCCTTCGACCCCTGGAATGGGCCAGGCTATGCTGGGCAGCCTCCAAAGACCTGGATGCAGTTACCAGCATCCTCCCAGCCCCCACTGTCCCTTTCAGTCGGCGCTTCCCCGGACCTGACCCGGCCACCCTGAGCAGGCTCTCGGCAGCTTCCATCCGCCTATGCCTCGTGGCTGGGAGTAAGGATGCCAGCAAGGGAGAAGGAGGCTGCCGCTTGGGGTCCACCAAGCTGCCCCTTAGCAGCAGGTTCCAGAGCAATAGGACGAGCAAGATGGCCGTCGGGGCTTCACCCAAGCAGGCGCTGGCACAGCAAGTCAAGGTGACCTGTGTCCTCATCGTTCTTCTGTGTGTCTGCGCCGCGTCGGTCCTCATGCAAATCTTAAGTATTCCCACTTTTTTTACTCTAAAATTATTTGTGTAAAAATGGAATTATCTCCTTTTTGGGTGACTGGTGAAATCCTATATAATAAAAGGATAATATGCAAATTGACCCTAATGGTGGATCGACCAGGAATGACCAGTCGCTATGATGCGTACTGACCACCAGGGGGCAGACACTCAATGCAGGAGCTGCCCTGTGGTGGTCAGTGTGCTCCTACAGGGGGATCTCCGCTCACCCACAAGCCGGGCTGACTGCTGCGAGCGCAGCGGTGGTGGCGGAAGCCTCTCCAGCCTCCTCCGCAGCGCTAAGGATGTCCAACGTCAGCTTAGGCCCAGGGGGAGCGGGCCTAAGCCAGCAGGTAGACATCCCCTGAGAGCTCCCAGACTGCGAGAGGGTGCAGGCCAGGCTGAGAGACCGCCCCCCGCCCCAAGTGCACGAATTTTCTGCTGGCATGGGCCTGGTATTTTATTTGTGGCTAGATTTTTAATCATTGTTTCAGCTTCTTAAATGATTATAGCACTATAGATTAGTTTTGGTAAGTTATATTTTCCTATAAATACATAGGAAATTGTTCGTTTTTGTCTATTTTCAAATTTATTGGCAGAAAGTTGTTCACAATATTCTCTTGCTATCATTTTATTATTATTATTTTAAATCTCTGCTGCAGTAAGTATGGACTCATTTTATCCTTAATATTGTTTATTCAAGCTTTCTTTTTTATATATCAATCTTACAAGAAATTTGTCCACTTGGCGGCGGTCACTGGGCAGATCGGACTCCTCTCGTTCGCGCACCTCGCTCAGCTTCCTCTGCAACCATGTCTGACAAACCCAATATGGCTGAGGTTGAGAAATTCGCTAAGTCAAAACTGAAGAGGACAGAAACGCAAGAGAAAAATCCACTGCCTTCAAAAGAAACGATTGAACAGAAGCAAGCAGGCGAATCGTAATGAGGCACGCGCCGCCCATATGCACTGTACATTCCCCAAGCATTGCCTTCGTGTTTTACTTCCTGTAGCTGTTTACCTTTGCAAGATGCAAAGAGGTTGGATCAGTTTAAGTGACTGTGCTGCCCCTTTCACATCAGAACTACTGACAACAAAGGCCGCACCTGCCGCTCCCCTCTGCCTGGCTGGCTGGCGGGGAAGGGGGAGAACTTGCATGTTGGTGAAGGAATGAGCTGGGTGAAAGGAGGGTGAAATCTAGAGTAAAAACCAAGCTGGTCCGAGGTGTCCTGCTGCTGTAAAATGCAGTTTAATCAGAGTGCCATTTTTTTTGTTCAAATGATTTTTATTATTGGAATGCACAATTTTTAATATGCAAATTAAAAGTTTTAAAACCTGAAAGAAAAAAAAAGAAATTTGTCAAGATTTTGGTCTTTTCAGAGTACCGACTTTTGGCTTTATTATCTTTATTATAACACTAGAGGCCCGGTGCACAAACATTTGTGCACTTGGGGGGGGGGTCCCTCAGCCCAGCCTGTGCCCATTTTCAGTCTAGGACCCCTTGGGGGATGTCCACCTGTCGACTTAGGCCCACTCTCCGGGGGATCGGGCCTAAGCTTGCAGTCAGACATCCTTCTGGCAGCCAGGGAGCCCTCGGGGGATGTCCGACTAAAGGCTTAGGCCCCCAAGGGAGCTGTGATGAGGAAGCTGGGGTGACAGAGGAGCCACGCTGTCCCACCCTGCCACCCTGGGTCGGGTCGCACACAGGACACCCAGGCGGGCCGATCAATCACTGCTGCCCCGCCCGGCCGCCCCAGGTCAGGTCTCACATGGGACACCCGCCGCCCCGGGTCGCAGATAGCAGGCCCGGATGGTGGCAGAGCAGGCGGGATGGCGCTGTCCCGCCCTGCCTGCAGTATGCAAATTAGCCGCCATCTTTGTTGGCAGTTAATTTGCATATCATGATGATTAGCCAATGGGAGGCGTAGCGAAGGTATGGTCAATTACCATGTTTGTCTGTTATTAGATAGGATTTTCTATTCATTAATTTATGGGGGTTTTTTTGTTTTTTTGTTTTTTATATATTTTATTGATTTTTTACAGAGAGGAAGGGAGAGGATAGAGAGCTAGAAACATCGATGAGAGAGAAACACCGATCAGCTGCCTCCTGCACATCTCCCACTGGGGATGTGCCCGCAACCCAGGTACATGCCCTTGACCGGAATCGAACCCGGGACCCCTCAGTCCACAGGCCGACGCTCTATCCACTGAGCCAAACCGGTTTCGGCAATGGTTTTATTTTTATAAATGTTTTTGTTTCTAATTTTGGGTGGTTCACTCTGTGGATCTTTATCTGATTTCTTAATTTGGTTGCTTTACTCATTAATTTTCCGCCTTTTTTCTAACGTAAGCATTTAAGATTTAAAAAATTCCTTCTGCATACTACTTTCACTGTATCCCCCCAAATTATAATTTTAAGTTTTTTTTAGTTTTAAGTATTTTCTATTTTTTTTAAATATATTTTATTGATTTTTTACAGAGAGGAAGGGAGAAAGATAGAGAGTTAGAAACATCGATGAGAGAGAAACATCGATCAGCCGCCTCCTGCACATCTCCCACTGGGGATGTGCCCGCAACCCAGGTACATGCCCTTGACCGGAATCGAACCTAGGACCCTTCAGTCTGCAGGCCGACGCTCTATCCACTGAGCCAAACCGGTTTCGGCGTATTTTCTATTTTTAAAATATATTTTTATTGATTTCAGAGAGGAAGGAAGAGGGAGAGAGAGAGAAACATCAATGATGATAGAGGATCATTGATCGGCTGCCTCTTATATGTCTCATACTGGAGATCAAGCTCACAACCTGGGCATGTGTCCTGACCAGGAATCAAACCATGACCTCCTGGTTCACAGGTCAATGCTCAACTACTGAGCTACGCTGGCTGGGCTGATCTTTCCATTTCAGAGAGAGGTACATACATTCATTATATTGCAGAATAACTTAAGGTTCTGTTAATTTTTAATTGAATATATTTTGCATCTATTTTATTTGCTATAGTGAAGATTAATAGATAACCGCAACTAAAATTGCAGTTAGGAAGGCCTGTAGGGGGAGCTCCCGTGCCCTGCTGCTCATTCTCAATTACCCTAAACAGGAAGAGACATACTTGGCATCTCCAAATGGGAGGTGCAGTTACTTCCCTACCCTGCAGCAAGAAGCAAGGTTTTCTTCTTGACCTGCAACAAACCCAGACAATACAAAATGCCACAGCTAAAAAAAAAAAAAGAGAGAGAGAGAGAGAAAGAGAATGCTACAGCTCAGCCAATGAGAAGCTATTCACCCTGACCTCTTACTTTCCTCCAACGAACTTTCATTTTTCCTTTGCTAGTGACTTCCTTGGCCCACCCTACTTTCTATTTTAAATGATTCCTCAGGGAATCTCTACTTAGTAGATGAGATCTGCCTGATTTTATGAATCATTTAATAAAGCCAATTAGATCTTCAAAGTCCCTCAGCTGAATTTTGTTTTTTAGGGAGAGAGGAAGGGAGAGGGAAATATTGCTCGGTTGCCTCCCACCCTGACCGGGGATTGAACCCTCAACCTGGGTATGTGCCCTGATCAGGAATCTAATCTGCAGCCATTTGATATATGGACAATGAGCCAACCCACTGAGCCACACCAGCCAGGGCGGTTCTTTTTCATTTCTGCCGGATTGTTTTTGACAGTCTCTGGTTCCTATCTCATCCTTTCGATTCCTTCATTAGCTCTTCAGTACGTCAAATATTCGCGTTTTATATCAGGATCATGACATCTGTTAACGTAAAAAAACCATTGAAACCTGTAAAGAATTTTTGTGAGTTTATTTGAGCCAAACTGTCGACATATGCCGGGAAGCAGAACCTCAATGAATTGAGATAATGCTCCGGAGAATGGTGGGGTTACTTCTGCATTTATACATTGCAATCAAAGGAGGAACATAGGTGGGTTACATGAAACTCATTGGTGATAGATTAAGGAGGGGGGATAAGCAAAGCAGGGAAACCCCTGGGATTGGATAAAAAGTAAAATGATGGACACATACTTAGGTGGGTGCAGGATCAATTAACATGATAATGAAGGAATTTGTGGTATCTGTCCTGGGGCCCAGCACATTTGGTTGTACCCCAGGGTCCCCCAAAAAAGGGAAGTCACAAGTTACCCAGACATTTCAAGGGTGTGTTATCATAGATGCAAAAAGACAGATAGGCTCAGTTAAGGTAAAGGTTTACCTTGTCAGTGAAGATACTGGCCTAGGACGTAACTGCCCACCATAACTGCTTTTAGTTAAAGTTTAATTTCAGACCATCCTTTGTGGTTACTTTAGGTCTCTGAGTTTGCAAGACCACCATGCAGGCCTCCCCTGAGCTTGTCAGGTCAGCATGTGGCCCCTTTCGTCCACCCATCTGAATCCTTTGCTGGCCTGATTCTGCTACTTATTATTTCTGCTGATTTTATCTTGCTATCTTGTTTATTCATGTGTTTTGTGATTTATTTTTTTAACTTTGAGCTCTTACTTGGGGAAATTTTATCTGCTAGAATTTTCCACGGCTTGTATTGAGACGATTTGCATTTTCCTAGGCCCTGAGGGGGCCACCAACCCAGCACCATTTGAAGCGAAATTCTCAATCTGGGATTCTTCGTTGTAGGCAGAAAGGGTAAATTTGGGCAGGAGTGCTGGCTGGGTAAAGTCAGGGTCCCCCCATCCTGTGTGAAGCCCACAACAGCCTGTGTTCTTTGCCCTCTGCCCTCTGGCTCAGGCCGCCCCTAAGAGCATGTGCCTCTGGACATCGAGGCCTCCTGTGGGGTCCAAATCAGCACCGCACCGTGGTGGGCCCAGCGGCCTCTCCTGTCGCCAGTTCCACCTCAAGGCTGTAGCCATGTCAGGGCAGCGGGGAGCAGACACTGTGTCCGGGAAGCTCGCCTCTCTGGGTTCACGCCTTCCTTCTTTTTTGGGCCTTTTTGCCATCCATGCTTCTTTTTTTTTTTTCCTAGCATTTTAATTTTTTTGGCTATCTAGACTTTCATACTGTTGGTTCTGTTATTTTTCTTCTAAACATTCTTTCTCTGAGGCCTCCTGATATGCTTATTTTAAAGATAAAGTCTTATCTTTCTCTAACTGCATCGTCCGCCGGCTGGGAGTGGTGAATTTGTGCCTATGGGGTTTCAAGGAGGCGTTGGAATTTGGGTTTCCAGCCGCACGTGGAGGGGCAGGGTTTTGTTTTCCCTTGTCCTTCTCTCCCTCTCTCCCTCTGTGCTTGCCCTCTCTGTCCAGGCTTGGATTGGTGTTGCCTCTACCAGGCTCCTCGGCCCACGATCCAGAAGCAGACCTCACAGTGGCATTTTAGGGTTCCACCTCAGGGACACACTGGAGACACTGGGCCCCAGGTGAGGAGCCAGCAGGAGGCTTGCTTCAGCATTCGCTGCGCAGCTGAAGCTCTGAATCCCTATCCTCCCGCCCTGCACCCACCGCTTTCTCTAAGCCAGGGTCCCAGGCAGGGACCCATTTAATCTTTTGCTCCCCAGTGGCAGAGTGCCACCCTGGTCACTGGCTTCAGACAGAGGCCTGGCTCCTGTGGTGCCTCCTTGGACCCAGAGCCCAACGCCCTTGCTTCAGCCCTCTCCCGCGGCTCTGTGTATGGAGCGGAAGTTTCTGTTGAGCTGTGGTTATGGTTGTTATCTATTCCCGTGCAACAAACACGCCATAGCTTTGTGGCTCAAAACAACCGCCGTTTTATTATGTCACAATGTTGCGCTCCAGGTCACCAGATCCACTCCGGGTCAGGGCATATGCCCGGGTTGCGGGCTCAATCTCCAGTAGGGGGCGTGCCAGAGGCAGCTGATAGGTGTTTCTCTCATCGATGTTTCCCTCATCCCTGTATCCCTCTACCTTCCTGTCTCTCTCACACACGCACAAAAAAAAGAAAAGAAAAGAAAAGAAAAGGTGCCTGAGGCAAATTTTTAAATTTTAATTGTGCTGTGGCTCACCCACTCACAGTGAATGTATTTCCCCTCTGCCCAGGCAACTCCACACTCACACACAGACCTAACACCTTCTAATCTATACCGAAGCGGCCTCAAGGGGGCAGCAGGGGAGCAAAGGCGGGATGCCGCTTGGCCTGGGCTGGGAATTCCAGTTGTCAAGATGTAGGCAGCTCTGGGTTTGCAAAAGCTTGACCCACAAAGAACAGCTTGACGCCTTGCCGCTAAGCAGACGGTAGAAGAGGAGATGTTTCTATAACCTGCAGTGCGAGCTATAAAGTAGGGGTTCATGGAGGAGCCTGGAAACCTACTCGCCATGTATAGCTTCATGTTTTTAAGAGAATGCCTCCATATCTTGCTGTACATACCTTGTTGAAAACCAACTGGAATGGGGAGGCTAATGATGTTTTACTAAGCTCATTCTTTGTACCAGGCACTATTCTAAGCACATTTTATGCATTTAATCCTGACAGTAATCTTCAGAGGTAGCTACTGTGCTTATTTCTATTCTTTTCAGATGAGGAAATAGGCCCAGAGAGGAGAAACCACTTACCCAAAGTCACACAGTGACTGTGGGGGGAAGACAAGACTTTCATCCAAGAATATCTGAAGATATTCGGAAGATGAGGGGCAGTCTCTAAATCCTTCAGTCTTATGCCCCCAGGCCCAGCACAAAGCCTTGTGCAAGGTGGGCTTCGAAGAAATATTTATTGAATGAATAAATGAATGACCATTAGTCACTGATCTATTACTCACTGTTTTGGCCCATCACACTCGCACACTTTTTTTTCCATGTTATAATTTTTAAAAGTAGATATAATCTATAGTGAAAACCACCCTTTTTGTGGACAGTTCTGCAAGTTTTGACAAACATTTACAGTTAATTATGTAATCATCACCATAAAGAAGATAGAAAGTGATTCTACCATCCCCCTAAATTTCACATGCTCCTTAGAAGTAAATTCTACACCCTCCCCTGTCACATCAGCCCCACTCCCAGCCCCTGGCAACCACTGACCTGTTTTTTCTCCCTATGGTTTTGCTGTTGTATGGATGTCACATGGAGAGAATCACGCAATCTGTAGTCTTTTGAGTCTGGCTTCTTTCACTGAATATAATGCATTTGAGGTTCATCCATGTTGTTGTATCAATCATTTGTTCCTTATTCCTGAGTAGTATTCTACTATATGGCTGTTCACAGTTTGTTTATACATTTCCCAGTTGAGGGACATTTGGGTTGTTTACAGGTTTTGGCTATTACAAAAAAAACTGCTATAAATATTACTGTACAGAGTTTTGTGTAAACCTAACTTCTCATTTCTCTGAGGTAATTAGGTGAACAGTGGCAGACTATATGGCAAATGTATAGTTAACTTCATAAGCAAGTGTTTTCCTAGGGGGCTGTACCATGGTTGTATCCTCACCAGAAAAGCATAAGAGTTCCAGTTGTGCCCTGGCCGGTGAGCGCAGTTGGCTGGAGCGTCACCCTGTGCACCAAAAGGTTTCGGGTTTGGTACCTCATCAGGGTTCATTCCGGAGGCAGACAATGGATGTTTCTCACCTCGCTCTCTCTCCCTTCCTCTCTCTAAAATCAATAAAAACATACCCTCGGGTGAGGATTATATTTTTAAATGTATTTATAAGGCGCTCTCACGCCCACCACTCATTTCCTCTGGTGTCGGGACAACATAGAACGCAGGATGCCCTGTCATCACCACGGTGCAAAAACCTCTGCGGACGTCCCTGTCCAGCCTGCTCCTGGGACCACTGCAGGTTACCGGGAGGCACAGAGAGAGGCCCCGAGGACTACAGGCCAGAAGGGCCAGCCCTGGATGGCGGTTCTTCCCACTGCACCCAGCACTGCGCCACCCAGCCTCGGTTTCCCCGAGACCTAGAGCTCCAGCCGAGGCAGAGATGGGGTGATGGGAACAGGGTCTATTTACTGAGCACTCACTGTGTGCCACGCCCCTGGCGACATACAGCAGGGCGCAAGAAAGACAAAATTCACAGGCTAGCGGAGGAAAACCAAGAACAAATAATAACATATGTAATTACTGGGTGAAGGAAAAGCGTAGGGCGCTGGGGTTGGGGAGATGTCTCTGACAGAGAATGCATAGCTCTCCCTCAGCCTCCGCCTCTGCGCCCGGCGCGCCGCACCCGGGCTGGGGGTGGCCGGTGCGGCGACACCGGGACCCGCATGACGTCATGTAAAAGCCAGGTGGACAGTCCTCCGTGCAGCCGGGCTTTGGCGGCTCCGAGAGAGGCTTCTTCCTGCGCAGTTCATTCATTCGTTCCCGAAATCGTCCTGCGGCACCTACTGGGCGCCCGGCCCTCTGCGGAGGACGAACGCCGTCCTGCCCGCTCCCTGTATTGGAGGTGGAGAGCGCACAGGAAACAGCCAATAAATAAGATGGTTTCAGCCAGAGCCTTAGGCTGGGGGGGAGGTTGTTTTGGGGGAGAGGGCCAGGTAGACCGGCAGCCCCAAGGGGGGACACATGCCGCATTTACTGCACACACCTCCTCCCCAACCCCCAACCTCGCAAAGAGGTCACCACGAGCGCGCCCCCCGCCGGTTCCGCGGCAGACGCGCCTGGCGCACGGGGGCGCGCGCGGCCGTGTTCGCCCCCCCCCCCCCTCCCGCGCACAGCGCCCTCTCGCGGGAGCCCGGGCCGCGCCGATCGAGCCGGGCCCGCGAGCCGGGGACCGGGCGGGGGCGCCGCGCACGCGCACGGTTCGACGGCGCGCGCCGAGCGAGGGGCACCGTGCGGGTGCAGGCACGATGGAAGGGGGTGCGTACGGAGCGGGCAAAGCCGGGGGCGCCTTCGACCCCCTCACCCTGGTCCGGCAGCCGCACACCATCCTGCGCGTCGTGTCTTGGGTAAGGACGGTGGGGTGGCCCGGCCGCGCCGGGAGTGGGTGGGGGCACGGGTCAGGGAGGCGGGCCCGGGCGGACCCCGACCCCATCCGACCCTGGGCACGGCCGCGGCACCCGGGGGCGAGCGGTCCTAGGGGCGACCGGTGCCCGCCCCTCCCTCCTTCCTGGGCCCCGGCGGCGGGGGTCTCGACGCTCGCGGGGCGCGCCCGCCGCCGTTCCCGGGGCCCTCGCTTCCCGGTGACCCCAGTCCGTGCGCTTCGCCACCCCCGCCCCCCGCCGTCGCCGTGACCTCCAGGCCGCGGCCCTGCAGCTCGCGGCTCGGGTTGCGCGCGGCCGCCCGGGCGGACCGGCGGCCGTGGGGACGGAGCCCGGTGCCCAGGGGCCTTTTTTGGGTGGCGGATCGGGGCGGGGAGCATCTGGCGGGCGCACGCCGCGCCTGCGGTGGACGTTCACGGAGGAGGGGACGGGGCTTCTGTGGCTGGTCCGGCGGGTGTGGGGCGATGCCTTGGGAGCCGGATACCTGGCCGCCACCCGGGAGCTGCCTCTCCTTCGCAGCGTGACCTTGGGCTGGAAACCACCCAAGGCATGTTCACGGGGAACCAGCAGTTACATTCTGAGCAGGGAGAGTCACCTCCTCTCTCGGCCTCAGTTTCCCGATTTGGGGAGGAGCCTCCTTGAGGCCCCCTGGAGCTCGGGAATACCCTACATCGCCTCCCCCCAACATACACCTGGATGCCCTTGGGGGTTGGGAGACCCTGGGAAAGGTCCCCTCCCCACAGCGAAAACAGAAAGGCCTGTTCTGGACCTTCAGCCTGGTGGTGGTGGGGGGCTGGGGGGAGCGAACACCCCAGGACAGAGGGCTGAGTGGGGTCCCTGTTCAGAGCTGAGGAGGAGGAGAGGAGGTTGGGACCTCAGGGAGGGGTTCGCCTGGCTCCGGCAGCACCCCAGGGAAGGAAGGCTGGCTGTGGTCTGGGGAGGAGGCACCTGGGCTCCTGAGGGTCGGCTGGCCGTTGCCCAGACGCCCTCACTAGAGGGTCTTGCTTCTCCAGGCCTGGGGACAATTCCTGGGCGCCCAGACCAGGAGGTCCTGGATTGGAGATGCTGGTCAGTGGCACTGTGGGTGACGCCAGGGGGCCACACCTAAAGCCAGCGAGGCCTCCTTTCCTGGGTTTTCAGGGCCATATTAGGGTCCCAAGGAGCCGCCTTTTTTTGGTTTAAAACCATTCAAACCTCTTGGTGTCACAGGAAGTTGCTCACCATACGGGGAGCTCTGTTCTGTTCGTCTCTGGGCCCCCAGTGCTGGAACAAGGCCTGGCACCCTTGGCACACCCATGAGGGTCTGTGGCACTGAATTCATTCATCTGTGCCAGCCTCCAGCTCCCCAGAGACCCAGCAGGCCTCTGGCAAAGGTAGAGCCCGAGGCGCCACCTGCCTGGCCAGGTAGGGGCTGGCTGTGCGCCTTGCTCCCCTTTGCTGGCTCCTGGGCCACTGGCCTGGGAGGGCAAAGCCGCTGGCTCTGTGCGGGGGTTGGGCAGTTCGTGTGCTTGGGCCACTTCTGCCGGTGATGGCTTCATTTAGCGCAGCTTTATGGAGTCTGCTGGCCCGAGGGAAGGTGGCGTGACTCAGACAGCCCTGAGTCCCACGTGGAGTGAGCCAGGCACCCTCAGGCCAAGGGTGAGAGCAGGGGAGGGGTTACCCTGCCTGCCGCGGGAATCAGGGAGATTTCGCGGAGAAAGCGATGTCACTGTGGGCCTGGAAGGATGAGGAGGTTGGCAGATGTGCACACGGGTGCGGGGAAGACACGCCAGGCAGGAGGGAGAAAAAGTAACTTTGAATGGGCACCGCTGTGTGCGGGGCGCCGTGGCGGTTCCCCCGCGGTTCCGGTTCCTGCAGCGGCCTGGGTCCCACTTGAAGAACCTGGGGCTCAGAGAAGCCACGGTGACGGAGCATGTCTGTGGGAGATGTGGAATCCGGACCCAGATCTTCCTGCCCCCACAGCCTCCTCACCCTTATAGTTTCACCGCCCTTCTGTGTCCCACCCTGTTCGTCCTCCTAGGGCAGTGATGGCGAACCTCTGACACGCGAACTCATTTTTTTGGTTGATTTTTCTCTGCTAAATGGCATTTAAATATATAAAATATCAAAAATATAAGTCTTTGTTTTACTATGGTTGCAAATATCAAAAAATTTCTGTTTGTGACACGGCACCAGAGTTAAGTTAGGGTTTTTAAAACGCGGACACGCCGAGCTCAAGAGGTTCGCCGTCACTGTCCTAGGAAGCTGGATGCTTTTACCCATTTAGACTCTCAAATACGGACAGATGACATTCAGAGCCATGGAACATGGTTTCTTAAGAGTGTAGTCAACTCTCTTTTAACTGACCTTGAGAGTATGAACTTATTTCTAAAAACTGCATTGTATACCACTCCAGGGCATATGATTTCAATTATATAATACTGGGGGCCCGATGCACAACATTTTTTTTCTATTATTTTTTAAAATATATTTTTATTGATTTCAGAGAGGAAGGGAGAGGGAGAGAGAGCTAGAAACAATGATGAGAGAGAATCATGGATCGGCTGCCTCCTGCACGCCCCACACTGAGGATCGAGCCCGCAACCCAGGCATGTGACCTGACGGGAATAGAACCGTGACCTCCTGGTTCATAGGTTGACGCTCAGCCTCAACCACTGAGCCACACCGGCCTGCCTAAATATAGTTGTGTGTATTTTTTCTGGTCATAAAAGTGATACCTGTCAGTTATTGGAAAATATAAAAATCACTTGTGATGGTTGCACAACAGTATAAATATACTTAATATCACTGAACGTTACACTTAACAATAGTTAAGGTGGTAAGTTTTATTTTATGTGTTCTTTATCACAATAAAGAAAATTTTGGAAAAAAAGAAATCATGTGCACCGTAACCGGTGTGGCTCAGTGGATAGAGCGTCGGCCTGCGGACTGAAGGGTCCCGGGTTCGATTCCGGTCAAGGGCATGTACGTTGGTTGCGGGCACATCCCCAGTGGGAGGTGTGCAGGAGGCAGCTGATCGATGTTTCTCTCTCATCGATGTTTCTAACTCTCTATCTCTCTCCCTTCCTCTTTGTAAAAAATCAATAAAATATATATTAAAAAAAAAAAAGAAACGTGAAATCCCACCACTTACGGAGGGCTGCTGTCTCCTTCCATCCTTTTTCCTTTTTAAATGATTTTTTCGAGAGAGAGGAAGGGAGAGGGAGAGGGGTGTGAGAGCAAAACATTGATTGGCTGCCTCCTGCACACCCCGCCCGCACCGGGGACCTAGCCTGCAAGTTGGGCATGTGCCCTGACCAGGAAGCGAACAGGGAACTTTTCAGTGTACCGGACAACGCCCAACCAACTGAGCCACACCGGCCAGGGCTTCTCCAGCCTTTCTCAGACGTTAGTGGTGCGCTGAGACATTGTAGTACGTTGGGGAGCATGCCTTCACCCTCACGCTCCCCATGCTCCCTAGGACACGGGGCGGGAGCTTCACCTCCACTAACGAGGCCTGCGCTCGGGGCTCCGGTGACCAACTCTTCCAGGTTCGCTGGAACTTTCCCAGCTTTCGCATTGAAGGTGCCAGGTCCTGGGAGCCCCCAGCCTCGGACAAACCCAGCCTGTTGGTCCCTCTATCCAGGACTCCTGTGCTGCCTGACTCCTCCTGCAGCTCCGGAGGCGCCCAGCCATGTGAGCCGTGGGCGGGTAATTTTGTAATATCTGTAAAAAAATCTTTTTCTGAAAGAGGGTCCCCGAACCGTGTAAGCTTCAGGGCCTCACCAAACCGGGACCCACCCTGGAGCCTGAGCCTCTGAGCCCCCAGGCCCTGGCTGGGGCACAAGCAGGCCCTAGGACCCCCTTGTCTCTTGACTGAGGCTTTCTCAGCTCCCCTCTGCCTCTGTGCTCCCCCCTGCCCCACCCCCCCCACCTGTCAGGGTAATTACAGCAAGAATCGAGGGAGTGCCCATGTTGGTAAAGGTGGGGAGAGAGCCAGTGAGCCCTCTGGCAGCTCCTGCCCTGGGTGAGGAGGGGATGGCTGTTGGGACAGTGTCAGGGCAAGCCCAGAGCTGCTGGCTCTGAACCAGGTTGTGGGGAGATGGGGCTGTGCTGGGGAGGGCGCGGGCAGGAGATCTGTTGCCACTCCCTGCTGTACCCACCCCTTGTGCCGCGATCACCCCCTCTGCTCCGAGACTGTAGCCTGTAGGGACTCCTTTCTTTTTGCTGGAGCCGAGGGGGACAAAGGGAGCTCCAGCAGGAACTGACCGATTTGATGTAACGGACCACCTTCTATTTAGAATTCATAGCCTGTCTGTTAGGGGGTTCGAATGACCTGTGGGGAAGAATATTGGTGCTGGTAGATGAGAGCGTGTTTTAAGTTAATTCTCTGCTTTGGCAAAATAAATCAATAAAACGGTTGAAAGTTTGCCATTTTCGGGGTTGATCTCTTAAGGGCATTGGCTGTAACACCCGGGATTCTGTAAGTGGGGTGTGCGTGCCCCCCCGCCCCGCCCCCCGAAGACAGAAGTTAGCACAGTGTGGGGGAACTTGTCTACCCGTTCCAGGCTCAGATTGTCAGAGGTGCAGTTTGAAGCTGGTCTCTGGGGTCCTCCTTCAAGACACACTCCCCATGGCTTCCCTGTCCGGGTTGCAGGGGCACCAAGGGGTAGCTCAGGGGGGAGGCTTTACACGCTCTTTTTTTCATCACCCCCTTAATCATCACAAGTGAACACTGAGTATAAAAGCTGACCTCACTTTGCAAACGCAGCAGCTTCAAGACAAGACCCCTTGCCCCAGCTCCCAACTAGATTGCACGCTGTTGTCATCGTGCTTCAGAAGGTTGTGTGGAAGGGGTCCCAGTGGAGACAGAGCCTCAGACCTTCATTCGTTTATTCCACATGTGCCAAGTCCCTGTCAGTGTCGGCCTGTGTCCCATCAGAGATGCTCTCAGTCCAGTGAGAACAGAATTGAGTTGGCAAGCACAATCTAGGAGGTTTGGGACGCTACAAGGAGATCCAGTGAGGCGTAGCTACCTCTGCAGGTGGAGGCATGGAGGGCTTCCAGGGGGAGGTGACTCCTGAGCTGATTCTGATAAAGAAGTGGGGAGGGGGAACAGAATGTGCACAAGGTCTGAGTGGGTTTTAGAAATGATGGTGAGTTCTTGGGGGCCCCGGTATATCAGTGCGAGTGATGAGTCAAAAGGCAAGTAGGGGTAGACAGCCCAGGCAGGGCCTCGCGTGACAAGCACACAAGCTGGACTGTAGCTGAGGGCCCTGGGGAGCCATGAGAGGGGTTTTAAGCAGAGAAGAGGTGTGTTTCGGAAGCTCCTAGTGACTCTCAGCATGTCGTGTTGTGGAGAGGGCTCTGGGGCAGGTGTCTGGCAGGAAATGTGTGGTCTTATCTAGCCTGTCCTCTCCCAGCACGTCCCTATCACTTACTTACAGAGTGAGGTCCATAAAGATAGGGCCAGTGACCTCTGGCATTTATCGCTAACAGTATTGGGACCTTTCTCGCCTCTTCACCTGCCTGTGGCTAAGCCTTGGCTGGTCCATCTAGCAGGTAGGTGTAGGGTGGGGCCAGCCGCAAGGAGGTCTCCTGGAGAGGTTGGCTGATAGGATTCTGCCAGGTGTGTTGGCATTTCCTGTGTCCAGGGGGGCAGCGCGGGAGCTCGGGGAGCCTGGGAGAGTTTAGCATCAAGAGCAGGCCCCCCAGAACGGGACCTTGGCAAATCCCAGGCCTCTGGGAGCCTCCGTGGCATCTGTGACGTGGGATTGCGGTGCCTGGGTTTGGGGGCAGATCCGAAGGTTTGTAGAAATGAACGTTTAAAGGGCCTGCCGTACAATCCTCTCCTCCTGGGCACGTGCCATCCCGGTCCAGGTGGGTTTGCGGCCCCCACTTTAGGTGAAAAGCTGAGGTGCGGAGAGGTTAACGGAGTTGCCGGGGTCACAGCCCACACTGACTTCGAGGACGTGGCCCCTGCTTCCTGCTTCCGGGTGCCCCCACCCCGGGTCTGCTTGGGCAAAGCTGTTAGGCTGTCAGGCTGGCCTGAGCCTGCAGAGAAAGCACAAAGGCTGGGGGAGGAAAGGGAGAGGGCAGATGGCAGCACTGGCGAGGGAGCCACACTCATACCCAGGAAGAGCCAGCTGTCTGTCCAGGGGGAGGAGGGGCAGGGCAGGGCGCTTTCTGCACCCACTCCCGCCGGACTGGCCGTTGACCTGAGCACGATGCCATGCTCTCTGGGCCTCAGTTTCCCCACCTGTCAGGTCGGAAAACGATGGTCCGGATTGGGCTGATGGTTCCCAGCCTTTCCATGCTCAGGGAGCCCCCCTCTTGCTCCTAGTGGCTTGTAGTTGGGAACTTTAGAACTGCTTGGTCTTAAAGGAGTGACGTAAGGACCACTGCTCCCTCGCCCCCCAGGGTTTTGTGGGGGCCTGGGCCCAGGCCCATGTGTGTGAGCAGAGCAGTGTCAGTGGGGCCTGGTGGGGCAGCCGTGCCCCTGTGTTTCCGGGGGAGCCCCTCGCCCCCGCCCCGGGGCATGGACTTTTGCTCAGCTCCTCTCTGCAGGGAGGAGCGGGTGGGGAAGAGGACTTTGGGAAGGGGCAGCTGATGGGGACAGCTCCAGGCTCTCCGACCCAGACTGCTTAGAAGCTCATTGCCCAGGAACCCGACAACCCGGAACTCCTTCAATAACTCATGGGGGACGCGGACAGGGCCTGTGTCCCCACCCTCAGAACGTCCCTAATTGTAAATTGCACTGTAACTGGGCCTCCCCCCAGGACCCTGCTTCCTCTCAGTGGGGGCCGCTCTTCCCCTCTCCCCCTCCTCTGCTGGACCTGGAGGTGGGTCTGGGTGCTTCTGGCTCCGGAGGCAGCTTCCAGACCTTTCTCCCCAGATTTGAGTCTCATACCAGCGCAGGATCGGCCAGTCCCTCTCCCTCCGCGATGCCCACACTTGGTGCCGCGCCCTCCAGCACCACCTCTGCCTTCACGCCTGGCCATTGTGGTGTCCGCTGTATGATCCTTCTTACGTCTTGGCCTCTCACTTCCTTGGCTGCCCTCCTCCCTCATTCGTGTCCTCACCTGCCTCAGCCACTTGCCAGGTGTTCCCTGGGCCTGCCCATCTCCTGCAGCTGCACACACGCAGGCGGCTGCCTCTCCCCGCCCCTTCTGCCTCCCCAGCTCTCTCCCTCACCCACCCTGATCCCAGTGGGCCTGGGGCCTGGGAGCCATGACCCTCCTGCTGTGCACGCCCTCACCCAGGTGGTCCTCCCTGGACTAGACCCGCCCTCTCACCTACTCAAGGACTCGGTAACATTCCCATCTTCCTCCCTCCCTCCCTCCCTCCCTCTCCCCCACCCCAGTCTTGCCCTCCCCACGTTGGCTCTCTCCCATCACCTGACACGTGTGCTATTCCATGACCTCGCCATTCCTGGGGGCCTTCAGCTTTGCCCCCGGTCACCATCTCCAGGGTTCCTCCTCCGGTTTCTCTCACAAGCGTTCGCCAGGCTTTCTCCCCCAGCTCTCTATCACCCGTGACCTTCACGTTGCCAAATCCCTTGGCTGATTGTTATTAATGGATCTCTCACCGCGTCTGGCAGGCAGTGAGGGGTCATATGTCCTCCCATTGGGCCCAACCGCCGCAGACACCCTGCCGTCTTTTATTTAATGCTCACATTGAGCACATGCTGGATGCCTGCTCTTCAGTGAGGGAGATGTGCTGCAGAGAAACCAGGTAAAATAGGGAGGTGAGCATAAGACCTGGAGTGGGGGAGCTCTCACTTGGGTCCGGGATGGGCGTGAGGGTAGGGTCAAGATGAGAGGGGTGGGGTCACCGGGGGCGGGGGGCGGTAGGGGAAGGCGTTCCAGGCAGATGGAAAGGCCGAGAGGCGGGGAGAGCAGTGAGAGGCTGCCAGGGACGCATCTGTTGCGTCACTGTCACATCCCCAGCGCTAGACCATCCCTGGCATCTTGTAAGGACTCTACATGTGGGTGAACTAGGTTGTGACGTGCACTGCTCTGCCTTCCTCCTTCAACCCACCATCCCTATTCCAGCCTCCCACCTTAAAGGCCCAACTCGAATATCACCTCCCCCTTAAAGCCTTCCAGGATTCCTCCCAGCTCACTTTGCCCTCCCCCTTCCCTTTTGCTCTGTGACTGGTTGGAAGAACTCTCAAAGCAGAGGGCTTTCCGCCTTGTGTCTGCCTTGTGTCTTTTTTTTCTTCTAGAACTCGAGGCAGGGCCCCGGCCAGCGTGGCTCAGGTGGTTGAGGGGCCTGTGCACCGAAAGGTCGCCAGTTTGATTCCTGGTCCCGGCACATCCCCAGTCAGGGTGCACGCAGGAGGCAATGTTTCTCTCTCTCTCTTTCTCTCTAAAATCAGTAAAAACATATTAAAAAAAAAAAAATAGAATGCCAGGCAGGGCCTGCGAGCGGACTCCCTCTCTGAAGACCTGGAGCTTTCACAGGGGGAAGCAAGCAGGCAGGATGCAGGGGTGGCAGCAGAGGCAGGCACTGCGGCGAGGAAGAGCAGACCCCTCCTTCCCAGCGGGGGACTCACAGAGCCTCAGTTTCCCTCCCTGTAAGGCGGGGGCTCGCCTGAGGTCCTGCCTAGGAAGGCTCAGCTGTGCTCAGTTGGTGTCACACCCCTTTCCAGGGCTGACATTGCTGGCCACGCCCACCTGCTCCCCCGCAGAGAGGGCAGGGACAGCAAGGCCGGGGCTGTAGATGAGGGGTGGGCGCCCGGTAATTCTGCCACCACGTACGAGCCCTGACCCCTCTCTGGGCCTCAGTTTCTCCCTCTCTAATGGGGCGACTGGCCCCCTTGTCACACAGCCACAGGAGGGTGAGGACGCGGACAGGGTGGAGGGAAGGGAGAGCCTTCAGGTCACCCAGGCTGAGTGTCAGCATTTGGGGACGGGGCTGCTTGGCAGGCCCCTGCCCAGAGGAGCCTGTTCCCCGCCCCCACCGCCCACCACCGAGAACCAGTGGGGCCAGGACAGCTTGTGGGAAGATTACAGCTTAATCCCCAGCGGGTCACATCCAAGGCTGCAGAACGCAGTGCCGGGCGGGGAGGAGAGGGGACCCCGGCGCCCCACCCGTCCTGCTCAGCCCTGCGGCTCTCCAGGAAGCCGAGTGGTTGCCCAGTGCCCGTCACGCGCCCCTGCCGTGGCCTCAGCCGTTTTCCTCACATGACCCTGGGGGAGGCAGGGCCCCTTTCTCGAGAAGGGGGGCCCTTGGCAGCCTGACTCATTCCTCAAAAGCACGGCGGCTCCTTTCTTCACCAGCCTTTCCCCGGGCCCCGGAGGCAGGATGGAGGACTTGGGGCGGGGACACTGGTGGAAGGCAGGTTCAGCTGGACTCGGCAGCCTGCTTGTTGGGAGGGAGTGAGCTCCCCGTGGTCACAGGTATGCAAGTGGAGGGCACAAGCCAGGGGTGCTGAGGAGAGAGTACTCCTTTCTCCCGCCTTCTGAGCTGCCTGTGCCTCTGTTCATCTGTCAGGCTTACCTATTGCTTCCCTCAGAGCCTTTCCTAACTCCCCTCTGGCTCCGGGGGTGAGATGTACACCCAATCAGTGAACCAATAAATAGCAAAATATAAAATTAAATCACAGAATGGTATTATCAAGAAAATAAATGGAGTGATTGGAGACCTGGGGGTCTGGTCTGGGGGGCTTCTCGGAGGAGGTGTCGCACATTGAGATTTGGGTGTTGAGAAGGGACCAGTGGGAGCCAGCAGGGAGATCTGGGGAACTCTAGGTCTCCCAGGCCTAGGGCACAGCCGAGCGCAAAGGTCCTGAGGCGGGAGCGAGCTGGAGAGGCAGCCAGAGAGCGGTAGGAGAGGAGTCTGAGCCCGAAGGGGTGGGTTTCACTGGGAGTGTGGGGTGGACGGTGGGATGGAGAGGGGTGGGTGACATGACCTGATGTGGGTTTAAAGAGATCTTTCCAGCTGCTATAAAGGGACAGTGCAGGGGCCGGGAGTGGACGCACAGAAACGGGGAAGCTGCTGTCATCGCCTGGCAAGAGGTGATGCTGGCCTGGGCCAGCAGGGAGGCGTGGGACGATTCGAGGGCTACTCTGGGGAGGAGGGAGCAGCAGCCTGGCTGCCAGACTGGATAGGATTTGAGGATGGGCCTAGTTGGGGTTTTGGTGGCTGGGTGGGAGCCAGTGAGGGGGGCGTGAGGTCACTGAGGGGCTGGGAGAGACGAGGTGAGACCAGTAGCCCCAGTAGGGGGGTCTTGGAGCTCGCCTAGGGGAGGGACCGTACCCTCAGCCGGGAGAGGGCTGGTGGGAGTTGGGGTTGATGAGCTGGAGCTTCTTGGAGGAGACAAGGGCGCCTGCTGTCCCTCACCGTGTCACCACCCCACATGCGGGAGGGCCAGGCCACCTCACTCCACATCTTCACAGAGAGGAGGCCGTGCTGGGTGAGGTGAGCGACACTGCCACCCGGAAGTGGGCAGCGTCAAGACGACAGCGTGGAGAGGAGTGAGCAGGGCAGCCAGCTGGTGCCTGCAGCACGGGGCAAGGGCAGAGACGCCTCCCCGCCGCTCGGCCTGGGGACCGATGTCCCGTGCAGGGCGAGACGGGTGGTGCCATGTGGCGCTGGCAGGCCCCCAGGGCTGCGGGCCCAGATCATCCCTCTACAGCTGATCTGGGGGAAACTGAGCATCTGCCGAAAGACGCTGAAGCCAGGGCTCTGGGAAGTGCTGGGTGAACAGCAGTGGCCTCTGCCACTCCCCCGCCTCCCACACCGCCTGGGCCCAGCTCGCCCTGGAGCCGGGGTCAGCCCAGTGCCCGGCAGTGGCCGCACAGCCTGCCAGCCCTGTGTGCAGATGTGGAGTAAGGCGGGCCCGGACCCTCCCGCACTGTGGGGTGGTGACACGGTGCCGGACGTGGGCAGGTGGCCCCTCCTGGATCTCATGCTGATCCTAGAGTCTAGAATCTAGAATTCAGTCCTTGAGTGGCTTGGTTCCCATTCAGGAATGGGGCTGGGGGCAGGCCTGGGCAGGAGGCCGGCACCCTACTTACTTGCTGTGGGCCCCCAGAGTCCAGGCCTCTCTGAGCCTCAGCTTCCCTCTCTGTGAAATGCATCAAGTAAGTCTGTTTTGTGGGGGTGTTTTTAGGTTTTACCTTTAGAGGTTTGGTTGAGGATTAAATGAGATGCTTGCTGATCAATGTCCCAGTGATGCAAGGCCCTTGTGGGGGCTGTGGGCCGTCTCCGGGGCTCATGGGGGAGACAGAGGGGTAACTGAGTCTCAAGCAGGAGTGTGTGCGGGGTCAGGGCTTGGGAGAGCGACTGGGGAGGAGGGTGCCAGAAGGTGGCTGGTAGTCGCCACCTCCCAATAGAGTTTTGAAGGGAGAGAAGGGGTTCACTCCTATTTGAAAGATGAAAAAGCTGGGGAGGGGCATTCATCTGGGGAGGTGGGAACAGCAGGGACAAAATTATCAAACAGTGCCAGCCCCAGCCCCTGGGATGGCTGAGTGGGGGCTGGCAGGTCTCTGCTTCTGTTGGTACCTGAGTCCAATAGTCCAAGATCCTGAAATTCTGAGCTTCTGCAATGCCTTCCCATTTGTTCTTCTGCGTTGGGCACAGCTCTGCGCCAGGTGCCATCTGGAATCCATTTTTAAAAAGTCCCAGGATTGGATTATAAAGATGGCAAAGAGCACAGAGCCTTGGCTTGGCTGGCTTACCGGGGAAGTGTTTGTTTTGGTGTGTGTGTGTGTGTGTGTGTGTGTGTGTGTGTGTGTGAGCATTTCTCTGTAGCGCCAGGGAAGGTGTTTCCTATGCCTGCCAGCGACCAGCAGCCTCCCTGCACCCACTCCTGCTCCCTCGCTGCTGCTGCTGCAGCCGCACAATTTCATTCTGGCTTAATTTCCGGTTCTCCATGGCCGCTGTGTGCCCCTGGCTGGCCCTGCAGATCTGGCCCTAGCAAGCCACCCCGGAGGCCACAGGGCGCCGGCTTGGATTTAGAGACTCAGGTTTGAGACTGGATTCCCCCTGACCAGCCGTGTGACCTGGGCAGGTTCCGGAAGCAGCTGTACCATGAGAATAAGGACGTGGACTACAGGGGGTTAATGAAGTCCCTGAGTGGCCCTGAGGGAGTCCCTCTTTATCTGGCCAAGGTGGGCCCCAAGGTGCTGAGGGATGGAAACCGAGGTGCCTGCCTGCT
The DNA here is from genome assembly GCF_014108235.1 of Myotis myotis. Lineage (NCBI taxonomy): Eukaryota > Metazoa > Chordata > Mammalia > Chiroptera > Vespertilionidae > Myotis > Myotis myotis. The sequence goes on from NW_023416335.1 coordinate 207,991,575, forward strand.
CCTCAGTGCTCCTCCCACTCCAAGTAGGAAGATGGCAGCTAAATGGAGACGTTAAACAGGGCTTAGGATCCTAGAGGGAGGCTGGGAGACCACAACGGGCTGGTTATGTGCCCTTGGCAGCGTTCATTCCCTTCCCAGAGCCTCAGTTCTCCATCTGTAGACTCTCAGGCCTGGTTCAGGTGAGGCCACCTGTCTGGCCCAGCCCTGCAGCCTGCAGGGGACCTAATAGGCACGCCTCTGCTCCTGATTGCCAACCCCTCCCAGCCTGCCCTTCTTCCTCCTCTCCCCCCACAGCAGACCTGCGAGCAGGTTCTGGTGGCTTTACTTTCAGAATACATTCAGCACCGCCCACTTCTCAGCATCACGCTGCCCACACCAGCCCCACCCTCACCCCTCATCCCTCACCCCTCACCTGGGCGCTGCTTTCACCTGGGCCCTACTGCCCTTTTTCTCCATTGCAGCCAGGGTGATTCTTTTTTTTTAAAAAAAATATATTTTATTGATTTTTTACAGAGAGGAAGGGAGAGGGACAGAGAGTCAGAAACATCGATGAGAGAGAAACATCAACCAGCCGCCCCCTGCACACCCCCCACTGGGGATGTGCCCACAACCAAGGCACATGCCCCCGAGCGGAATCGAACCCGGGACCCCCCAGTCCACAGGCCGACACTCTATCCACTGAGCCAAACCGGTCAGGGCCAGGGTGATTCTTTTTAAACCTAAGTCAGAGCAAGTCACTGGCCTGCTCTTAAGCCTGTAGTGCCTCCTGAATTCCCCCTGCTCCTCAAGGCGCTGGGGCTAGCCCCTGCCTACCTGTCACCTCACCTCACTGACTGTGCTCCAGCTACACTGGCCTCCATGCACCTCCTCAACATACCAAGCTTGTTTGTGCCCCAGGGCCTTTGCACTTGTCGTTAACTTCTTGAAATATTGCTCTTCTACTTAAAGGTCACTTCATCAGAGCCCCTCCCCCCAGTCACCTAGTGCGTCTCCTCTTGCCCCGCTTTATGCTTTTTCAGGACACTTGTCAGGACTTATCTACATATTTGTCAGCTTAGCATTTGTCTCCCTTGGTGAGAACAGGGACCTGGCCACCTTCTCAGCCTCTCCCACAGGCCCTGGCACGTGCCAGGTGCTCAGGAAACACTGTTGAAGGAATGAACAACCGGTGGCAATCCCCAGTTCTCTGGCCTCCAGGATGAGACCTCCCAGGCCGTGGATGCAGGGGGCCCTCTAGTGCAGAGCAGTCAGGCCCGACAGCACATGCCCAGCAGAGGGGCCACCTGGCAGCTCACTCCACCTCCACGAACATAGAAAGGTTAGTTACAGCCCTGGCTGGTGTGGCTCAGTGGATAGAGCCTCGGCCTGTGGACTGAAGGGTCCTGGGTTTGAGTCCAGTCAAAGACGGGGTTGTGGGCTTGACCCCAGTAGCGGGCATGCAGGAGGCAGCCGATCAATGATACTCTCATCATTGATGTTTCTCTCTTTCCCTTACTCTCTGAAATCAATAAAAATATATTTAAAAAAAAAAAAAAAGGAAAGAAAAGTCAGTTACAGCTCAGGACCTGTGAGTGGGAACCAGCTTCCAGAGAGTGAACAGGGCCACGGGCCGTGAGAAGGTGGGGGAGCAGGTGTTTGGTGGGAAGCGTAGGGGGTGAGGCCTGGACCACCCGCCTAGAAGCTTGGATTGTATCCAGAGGGCAGTGGGGAGCCACTTAAGTGACCTTCGTGCTCCCGGGGGTAGGGATCCACGAGAGCTTGTCACCCCCTGTGACTTCTCACTGCATTTAATTCAGCGTCCCCACTGTGGCCCACCAGGCCTGTCCCTCCTCCCTTGTACCTCTCTAGTCCCAGCTCCCTGGCCACACTCCGGCCACGCTTCTTCTCCCTTGTCCAGCCTTTGCCCTTTCTGTTCTTCTGCCTGAAACACGCGTTCCCCTGACCTTGGCAGGGCTGGCTTCTCAGCTCAGCTCAGAAATCACCGCTTCAGGCTCTGCTCCATCCCCTGAGCACCTCCCTCCTCCGCCTGGGGGCAGGCAGCCGGGAGCTGAGTGTCGCCTCCTCCTTCCCTCCTCCCTCCGCCCTGCCCCGGGCCCTGCCCTCCCTCAGAGGGCTCCTTACCCTCTTGGGACACATGGTCTCCGCACTTTCTTCCTGGTTTCTCCCAGGACTCCCTGCTTCTCTCCCCCAAAGGGGCCCATCCTAATGTCCCTCCTCTGCTTTTCCCACAGGGACTTGCACCCTCTTGCTTCCCCTCCCATCTCCTCTGGTCTGCTCTTGGGGGGGATCCACCCTGTCCCCACCTCTGGCAGCAGCCGCAGGGAGTGTGTCTGTCAGGAAGTGCTTTGAAGTCAGCATTCCTCTTGTGCCCCAGCACCAGACTTGGCCTCCAGTCACACTGCCCGATCCAGTCACACTCACTGCGGATCCAGTCACACTCACTGCGGATCCAGTCACACTGTCTGATCCAGTCACACTGCCCGATCCAGTCACACTGCCTGATCCAGTCACACTGCCTGATCCAGTCACACTGTCCGATCCAGTCACACTGTCCGATCCAGTCACACTGTCTGATCCAGTCACACTGCCTGATCCAGTCACACTGCCCGATCCAGTCACACTGTCCGATCCAGTCACACTGCCCGATCCAGTCACACTGCCCGATCCAGTCACACTGCCTGATCCAGTCACACTGCCTGATCCAGTCACACTGCCCGATCCAGTCACACTGTCCGATCCAGTCACACTGCCTGATCCAGTCACACTGTCTGATCCAGTCACACTGTCCGATCCAGTCACACTGCCTGATCCAGTCACACTGTCCGATCCAGTCACACTGCCTGATCCAGTCACACTGCCTGATCCAGTCACACTGCCCGATCCAGTCACACTGTCTGATCCAGTCACACTGCCTGATCCAGTCACACTGTCCGATCCAGTCACACTGTCCGATCCAGTCACACTGTCCGATCCAGTCACACTGCCTGATCCAGTCACACTGCCTGATCCAGTCACACTGCCCGATCCAGTCACACTGCCCGATCCAGTCACACTGTCTGATCCAGTCACACTGCCTGATCCAGTCTCACTGTCCGATCCAGTCACACTGTCCGATCCAGTCACACTGCCTGATCCAGTCACACTGCCTGATCCAGTCACACTGCCCGATCCAGTCACACTGCCCGATCCAGTCACACTGTCTGATCCAGTCACACTGTCTGATCCAGTCACACTGCCCGATCCAGTCACACTGTCCGATCCAGTCACACTGCCTGATCCAGTCACACTGCCCGATCCAGTCACACTGCCCGATCCAGTCACACTGCCTGATCCAGTCACACTGTCTGATCCAGTCACACTGCCTGATCCAGTCACACTCACTGCCTGATCCAGTCACATTGATCCAGTCACACTGCCCGATCCAGTCACACTGTCTGATCCAGTCACACTCACTGCGGATCCAGTCACACTGCGGATCCAGTCACACTCACTGCGGATCCAGTCACACTGCCTGATCCAGTCACACTCACTGCCCGATCCAGTCACACTGCCTGATCCAGTCACACTCACTGCGGATCCAGTCACACTGCCTGATCCAGTCACACTCACTGTCCGATCCAGTCACACTGCCTGATCCAGTCACACTGCCCGATCCAGTCACACTGCCCGATCCAGTCACACTGCCTGATCCAGTCACACTGTCTGATCCAGTCACACTGTCTGATCCAGTCACACTCACTGCCCGATCCAGTCACACTGCCTGATCCAGTCACACTCACTGCGGATCCAGTCACACTGCGGATCCAGTCACACTCACTGCGGATCCAGTCACACTGCCCGATCCAGCCACACTGTCTGATCCAGTCACACTGCCTGATCCAGTCACACTGCCTGATCCAGTCACACTCACTGCGGATCCAGCCACACTGTCTGATCCAGTCACACTGCCCGATCCAGTCACACTGCCTGATCCAGTCACACTCACTGCAGATCCAGTCACACTGTCCGATCCAGTCACACTGCCCGATCCAGTCACACTGTCCGATCCAGTCACACTGCCTGATCCAGTCACACTGTCTGATCCAGTCACACTGCCCGATCCAGTCACACTCACTGTAGATCCAGTCACACTCACTGCCCGATCCAGTCACACTCACTGCCCGAGCCAGTCACACTCACTGCCCGAGCCAGTCACACTCACTGCCCGATCCAGTCACACTCACTGCGGATCCAGTCACACTCACTGCCCGATCTAGTCACACTCACTGCGGATCCAGTCACACTCACTGCTGATCCAGTCACACGCACTGCCGATCCAGTCACACACTGTGGATCCAGTCACACTGATGCTTTCCTGCTGACCCTCAGGTCTCAGGAAAGACCACTCCGTCCTCTGGACCTGCCTCCTGCAGCTGAGAGTCAGCTTGGTTGCCGGAAGCCGGTCCACCCTTGCTGCTTGACACAGTCGCTGCAGGGAAGAAGCATCTGCACAGCATATGTTTCAAGGGACCTGGCGTATATGACATACTGTTCTTAATATGTTTACTCCCCTTCTTGGCGCTATGTGTTCTAACCAAGGTCACCTCTCCGAGAAAGGTTGTTTCCCCAGGTAGGGATTTTTCCCTGAAGTTAGGGAGGGAATAAAACCCCTTAACTAAGTGCCAGGCGGGTAATTAATCACTTTAACTACGAACAGTCACGCTTAAGCTACATAACCTTTACCAGGTAGGATAATCCCTAGTCAGTCACTTCCTTGTAGCTTATCAGTAGAGCAGTGACCTTGGAATAGCCCTTATAATGGAACACAGAGATTAACCTAGACAGGATTAAACTCAACAGAACTAGATTAAGGAACGCCCCAACCTTTGGAATAGAATGGATAGGATTAAAATCAACTGGTATAAATACAGATGTAACAAGACAATAAAGACAGAACTTGGCTGGAGATCCTGGCTAGAGAACCTGGGTAGGCTGCTGACCAACTGAACGCAGTCTCCTTGTTATTCATTCTTCGCCGACTCCATCCACACCTTTGGGAACCCATGGACCTGCCGGGGCTGGACCCCAGCACTTGGTCAGGTGGACAAAAGCACAGGACCGAGAGTCAGGAGACCTGGGTTCAGGTTCAGCCTGCACTGCTAGCAGCAGGGTCACCTCTTCCTGAACCTCAGTGTTTTAGTCTGAAGTCAGGGCAGTACAGTCGCCCTCTCTGGTTCACGATTGTGAAGACGCAGGCCCTGTGACAGACGGAGCTATGAGCCAGGACTGCCCGGTCTGAAGGACTGACTGGGTGTGTGTCCCGTCCCAGTCAGGACTGGCCGACGTGTGCCTGTGGTGGACCAGGACACAGTCCCATAATCCTTTCTTTTTTTTTTTTTTTTTTTAGTTGCATAAAAACTCATATAACATACAATAAACAATTTAAAGTATACAGTTCATTTAGTGCATTTACAGTAACCACCATCTCTCTCTAGTTTCAAAGCTTTTTCATCATCCCATAAAATGCTCTGTACCCACTAAATAATCATTCTCTCTCCCCCTCCCCCCCCATACCCTGGGAACCTCTAGTCCGCTTTCCGTCTCTATTACAGATATAGAATGTAAAAGAAACCATATAATACCGACTTTCTGTGTCTGGCTTTTTTCGTTTTCCACTTGTTTTAAGGTTATCTGTCTGTGGCATATATCAGAACTGTGGTCCTCTCTGTGGCTGAATAATACTCCATTGTATGGATAGGCTATCACTTGCTTCTCCATTCATCCACTGGACATTTGGGTCAGAATCCTTCTGAACACAGAGAGTCATGAACCAGTGGTGTCCTACACTCCTTCAGGAAACATTTTCAAATCAATCCTCCCATTCAACGTAGACGTATTTGTTTGTTTTATATATATTACTACTATGCCCATGTATCCAGCACATTATAAAACCCATGTAAAGTGTAGACATCTTAAAAAGATAAAAAAGATAAATAAAATAATACTGCTTCTCATATTTTTCCCCACACCTGCCTTGGAGTCACTAGCCATCCTGGATGTCAACTGAGTATGAAAATAAGTCTGGCTTATATTGAAATTATAGTGTTTTTGTGGAACAATTGGAAAGCAAAGAGCAGTGGGAAATGGATGATAAAAACTCCCTCTGGCCGAGGCTCAGCCTTCTTGCATGTGTGACCGTGGGTCGGGGCCTGCTCATCCTCACAGTCTCAGGGCAGGCAAGAGGCAGGAGGGAAAAGCATGAACTTTAGAGTCGGGTCCCTGAGTGTGAAGCCAGCTCTGCCACTGACCAAACGTCACTGTGTGACGCTGGGCACATTCACGAGTACCTGCACCTTAACTGCCTCATCTGCAAAATGCCGATGGCACTGGTTTTGTATTAGTCAGCTATTGCTGCGTAACAAACTACCCCAAACTGTAGTGACTTAAAACAACAGACATTTGTTATCTCACAGTTCCTGTGGGTGGGTATCTGCTTAGCGAGGTGCCACTGCCTCAGGTCTGTCACGGGCTATAGCGGGGGGCTGTGGGCTCATCTGACGGCTGCGAGTGGATCCACGTGCAAGTCCACTCACACGGTGCTGGCAGGACTCACTTCTTTGTGGGCTGTTGGGTTGAGAGGCTCCGTGCCCTTCTGGCTCTTGACCCTCAGTTCCTAACCAGGTAGGCCTTTCCATGAGGCAGCTCAAAACATGGCAGCTGCTCCCATCAGAGTGAGCAGGCAAGAGGGGCCAAGAGCCAGAGCCTGAAACTTTCTCACAGAAGTGACATCCTACCACTTTTTGCCATATTCTGTAGCAGCCACTCGGCCTCGCCCACAGTCCAGGGTGTGAATACCAGGAAGTGGGGTCCTGGGGCCATCTTAGCCGGGTGCCAGCCAGACTGAAAGAGACCTGTTGGGGGGTTAAGTGAGGGACCCCAGGTAACTCACTCATGGTGGTGCAGGTTCCCCTGTAATCGGCAGGATCATTATTTTTCCCTCCATCACTCCTTCCACGTGTCGGGGCCTAGACGACAGGGAAGGGTGGGACCAAGGACAGACAGGTGGGGCCTGAGGCCTCCGTGGAGGGGAGGGGTGCACAAGACGGGGGTGGAGGCTGAGCAGGTCCCCTGCCCAGGAGCACATGAGACCACTGGTTCTGGGAGGCCAGGTCCAGTCCTAGAGGAACCTTGGTGTCGGGGTGCAAGAGGCCTTCTCATGACCTGGCTGGCGGGGGGGAATTCTGCAGTGAGAGGGTCCTCAGATCTGGGTCCGAAGATGGAAGCCGTTGATCCTGCCCTGTGCTGTGTGACCCCAAGTAAGTTGCCCTCCCTCTCTGGGCCTCCCTCTGAAATGCCTGCTTTTTGGGGTGAAGAAAGGCAGCATCAGGCTGAGAGGTGTTGGTGGACAGCCCTTTCCCCGCCCAACACCAGGCTGGTACTGGGTGGGCCTGCCTGGGTCTCATGCCTCCCCTGCCCCTCCCTGCCCTCTTCAGGTGTTCTCCATCGTGGTGTTTGGCTCCATCGTGAACGAGGGCTACCTCAACACCCCCTTGGAGGGTGAGGAGTTCTGCATCTACAACCGCAACCCCAACGCCTGCAGCTACGGTGTGACCGTGGGCGTGCTCACCTTCATCACCTGCCTGCTCTACCTGGCCCTGGACGTCTACTTCCCGCAGATCAGCAGCGTGAAGGACCGCAAGAAAGCCGTCCTGTCGGACATCGGTGTCTCAGGTGAGCCCCGCCCCAGAGTCTGCAGAGGGCTGTCCCGGCCCTGGTCCCGATGATGCCCATGCACACCTAACAGGCGAGTGAAGGCACAGCCTTGGGGGTCACAGGGCTGCCACGGGGAAGCGTGGGACCAGTGCTGGCCTGCAACCCCAGTGACCACAGCTCCACAGCGAGGAGGGACTGCAGCATCCAGGGGTGCCCTCTCCACTCAGTGCCACCGCCCTCGTGGGCCCCTGAGAACTAAATAGCGCTGTGACTGAAGGCCCTGGCACACAGTAGGTGCCCTGGGCGGGTCAGACTCTGGAGCTGGCAGCCTAGGTGACCTGCTGCACTTGCCCTTCAGAAACGGCCTTGGCAGAGGTACCCTGACCTCCGTCCCACGAGTTTGGAGAATCTGATTGGTGGAGGCTTAGGTTGAGATTCAGTAAGAAAGACATCAGCCTCACTAGCCTAAGGCCATGGTCTGAGGTCTGGCAGGGACCTCCCTCCATTTCCAGGCCTGGGACTCAGGATGAGCGTGGCCGCAGGTCTGGAGGCCCTTAGACCTGAAGGAACTAGAGCAAAATTCATAGTTCTCAAACTGTGTCCCACAGAGCCTCAGGGTCCCCCAGCAGTGCCTGTGGGCGGGCCTGGGCGCCAGAGGCCCATCGCTATAGAGGTCGAGGCTCAGGCCCACTGGGGTTGCACCACACCCTTGCCCTAGCTCCCCTCCCCTTCCCCTGCTCAGATCTCTGCGAGGCTGCAGTCAGGGGTGATGGGGTATCAGGGTGCTCCTCCCAGGAAGCTGCAGGCTTCGGGGTGGATGGGGGACAGTCAGGGACAGCTGGGAAGTGTGCTTAGCTGAGGTTAGAGAAAGGCTGGCCCAGGCTGATTGATGTTCTCTCTCTGTCCCTCCCTCCCGGCCTCCGTCCCTCTGTCCCTCTCCCTGCCCTGGCTCTCCCTGGGCCTTTGCTGGATCCTTTCCGTGACCTCTCGGCTGCATCTGACTGACCTCTCTGTTCTCGCCCCACCTTCCCTGTGCCCCCTCTCTGTCCCCCTCGGGGGTGGGGGGAGGGCTTGGGAGATGTGCTCCTGAACCTCTCCCTGTTCCTCGTTCCCCATTTCCTCCCAACTTACCCCTTCTCCCCACGCGTGGACTGTTCTGCCTGACCCTGGTGGACACCCCAGCCTTCTGGGCCTTCCTCTGGTTCGTGGGCTTCTGCTACCTGGCCAACCAGTGGCAGGTCTCCAAGCCCAAGGACAACCCACTTAACGAAGGGACGGACGCAGCCCGGGCCGCCATCGCCTTCTCCTTCTTCTCCATCTTCACGTGGGTGAGTAACCACCTGCCCAGCCAGGCTCCGGGCTGCGGCCTGCGGCCTGCCAGGGACTCCATCCGGCTCTGCCCTCCGCCCGGCGGGGCTGCCCCCGAGGAAGGAGGCTGCCCCCATTGCCAGAGAGGACAGTCACGAGGTGATGGCAGGCCCTGGCTTGGTGCAGAGCGCCCACCACGGTAGCTGGGTGGGTATTCTCTCCTCGGTAACAGGCGACAACGCTGAGGCTTCCCGGCAAGATGAGGCTCCGAGGCTTTAGGCTGGGAAGGACCCAGCCCAGGACGCAGGAGACCTGGCTCACACCCTGGAGCTGCCTCTAATTTTCCCGCCTCTGTCTTCCCATCTGTAAAATGGGGGAAGGGCATCACAAACTCAGGTGCCCACCTGGCGGGCCAGGCGGCATGTCCATGCCTGACCTGCAGGGCACCCTCTCCTCGGCCTGTCCTGAAGCAGGAATGGGGCCCTACGGAGGCCAGGTCTTCCGTGTTCCGGAGAAGCCAGAAGCCTGAGTTTCTGTGTGAATCTGCTCTTTGTGTGTTGGCAATGTATTTGAGTTACTAGTAAGAAAACGTGTGGGTCAGGGAGAGCGTGTCTCTGGGGCAGCACTTGTGGGCTCTGAGCCCAGTGGTCTTGAGCGCCACCAGCGAGCCAGCAAGACCGCCCTGGAATGAGGCTCCAGGTCACCTCAGCGTATCCCTCCCCTCCTCTTCTGCAGATGCCTGGGTCGCACCGCTCTCACCCCAAGGGTCCCCTCTCCCCTGGCCTTCGAGCAGCCCTTGGCCGAGCCTTCTGCAGGGAGGAGCCCCCATGCCGCACCCCCCGGGCCTGCCCTGGGGCGACTTCTGTCTCTTGTGGAGAGCCCCTGGATATCCATTTCTCATGGGACCCTCGCCCTGATACCATATTGGGAGCTAGTGTTTGCAAGAGGAGACCTGTGGTTCAGGCCCCAGCAGGCCAGCTATGGCCACTCCAGACCTCTGTGTCCTCAAGGCTGGGAGGGAAACCCGGAGACCCTGGGTATTCAGACCAGAGAAGGTCCCCTGGAAGCGGGGCCGTCCGGCCCACAGGGAAGAGTTAGGGAGCAGCAAGCCCTGAGATGAGAGGGCGCTCCCAAAGGAGTGGGTAATTGGACACTGAACTTTCAGAGGAGGGTGATAGGTACTCGCCGGCCCACTGAAGCCAGCCTCCCTGCGGGCCTCACCCCTGCTCTCTCCCGGCAGAGCCTGAGCGCTGCCCTGGCCGTGCGGAGATTCAAGGATCTTACCTTCCAGGAGGAGTACAACACGCTGTTTCCCAGCTCAGCACAGCCGTAGGCCTGCCCGGCGTCCCGAGGCAGGGAGCCCTATGTCCCGCCCCCTGGCGAGGGTGTGCGGCAGCCTCCTGCCTGCAACGGCCAGGATGCCCGGGCATCCAGGGCAGTGGAGGGCTGGCTCGAGAGGCCAGTTAAGACCCGCCACTTTTCCGTTACCTCTTTTGTTTACCCTTCATGTGTTCATTCATTCAGTAAACATTTATTGAGCAGCTGTTTTGTGCCTAGTGATGAATCAGATGGGGCTCCCTGGCCCCAGAAGCCCATGTGCAGGGAAGGGGAGACCGCCAAACCGAAATCTCCCTCAGTGGACTGCCATGGGCTGTTAGAGGGTGGGAGACGGCTCCCTATGTGGGCTGCCAGGGTGCTGAGCTGTGGACAGTGTGAGGGCCTGTGCCACGGCTGTGGCATGAAGGCTGATCTTCCAGTCCCAGTGGAGGCTGGCGGCCAAGGGAGGCCTGGCTGAGGACATCAGAGGACTCCAGTCCTGACTCTGCTCTCCTGTGCTGTGTGACCTTGGGCAAAACCCTGCACCTCTCTGAGCCTCAGTCTAATTCCCTGGACTGAGGAGTGAGAGTGGACCAATCTCTCAGGGCCTTATGCGGATGAGACAGAGGCTGGCACAGAGATGCTCAATAAATGTAGGCTCTTTTGTTCTTTCATTTGTTCCATTCATTTACTCACTCCGTCATTTACTCATTCATTTATTCACTCATTCTGTCCAAGGAGTCAGGGACACTTCCACAGTCTTGACTTCGGGGTGATTCTCATGTGGCGAATCCTTGTTCTGCTGAAGGACTTTGGCCTCCAGTTCTGCACAGGTTCCCTCCTTGGGGCCCTCGGGTGCCTGGACAGGAGTTGAGGAGGTGATGGAGCGCAAGCAGGCCCCAGAGCAGAGCACACAGCATGAGCCTCCTGACCCTGGAGGCATCCAAGGGCAGGCTGCTGAAGGCACAGTGGAGGCCCAACAGTGCGCCTGACCTGCAGAAGCAGGGCACGTGGACACCGGGTTCCTGGGCTCTGAGCAGAACTCCCAGCCTCCCCTCCGCAACCCAGTCCAGCAGGGGCCCACGTGGCTCCTTGAACTGGATGCTAAGGGAGCCTCGGCTCAGGGAGGGCAGGGGAGTGTCCACAGTTGGCATGAGGTGCCTGTGGTCAGAGGCTGCCCTGGAAGGACCCGCAGAGGTCGTTGCTCCAGCCCTCTGTCTCCCTGCAGGAAACCAGCTTGGACGGGGAGCCCGGGGCCCCAGGAGAACCCGGTCTGCAGCTGTGTCTCTCGGGGACTCATTCATCCCTTCCCCACGTGCTCCTGCGAGCTTGCCGATGACTCAGGGCGCTGAAGGCCAGGCGCCACGGCAGGGGCTGTCCCCCTTCCTGCTTCTCCGGGCTCCTGTGTGAGCTGCCAGCAGCCAGGACCTCATACAACATAGAAATACAGCAGGGCCCCTGCTTTCCTCAGCCAGCTCCTTCAGGCCGGCCTTTCCTGGGCCCCCGGCACTTTGCTTTAAACAGCCACTTCCCAGGAAGGGCTGCCCCTCAGAGCTTCCTCCACTGACACAGATCAGAAGTTAATGCCTAGTCACTGGGCTTCTGGAACTTTCTGGAATTAAACACCAAGCACCTGCGTCAGACCTCATGGCCCTTTGGGGTTCCTGGTTGATTTGGTGCTTTGTCGGGGGGCTGATCAAGGGAAGGAGGTGTGGCCTGGGAAGGCCTGTGCTCAAGCCTGTGTTCTGGCACTAACTCTGCCTTGAGGCCTCCCTTCTCTAGGCCTCAGTCTTCCCAGCTCAAAAATGGGGGTGTGGGGTTCCCATCACAGGCAGGTTGCCTGGCTGGAGAGACTGTGGAGAGCGCTCAATGTAACCCTGTAAGCTACTTTTATAGTGACATTTCACTTCCTGGCTTGGTGTGGTCAATGTCATGGTCCTTAATAACAATATAGTTGCTTTTACTGAAAAAGAATTCCCCACCTATGCATGGATGCGGGAGACAAGTTTTTCCCAACTGAAAACAAAGGGGCTTCAGTGGTCATATCAGGCTGGTGGATGTGGCGGCAGCTTCCCCCTTGGGGACCCAGCGTACAGTAAATGGCCAAGGCTCCGACAAGTCCTGTGCTCCTGAAACTTACTGTTTAACTCCGTTTCCCAAACTTGTCGGACCAAGTGGTTTCCATCAGAATTAGGTTCAGCAGCAAACAACAGTGGTTTAAACGAAGCCCAAGTCTAGGCAGACAGTCCGAGGCTGGCAGAGCGGCTCCAGAAGCCTTTGGTGACCCAGGCCTCTTACATTCCGACAACTTGGTCCTGGACCTCATGGTCCATTTTAGCAACTAGAGCTCCAGCCATCACATCTGCATTCCAGGCATCAGGTCAAGGGTGAGCAAAGAACTTGGGGTGATCTATTGGCCAGAACTTAGTTATTTGCTCGCATTTGCTGCAAGAGAGGCGGACGCCTTTAGGAGACGGCAACAGTTCTCTGTCCCACCCAGAAACTTCCTTTTCCCCATCCCGCATAACAGCCCCGAGGACACAGTTTGGGAAGGAGGTGTGGGTCTTTGGGCCATTGTGACACTCCGCAGTGGAGGCTAGGATTGTCGGTGGCCCAGAGCGACCTCTGGGTTTGGGGGAGACGGGGCAGGTGTCTTCTCAAGTTCTGGAGGATGTGGTTGTGGGCCTCTCCAGGGCTGCTGCAAGGACAGCTTTCCGCCTTGGTTTGTCTTTGGTGCTTTAGGATATTTAACCCTCTGTTGCCTGTGTCTAGCGAACTAACCGCCACTAACCCGGTGCTCTTGTCTGTCTCTCCCCTAACCATCCCCTCCCACCTGTCCTTGTCCCCCCGGCCCTCGTCCCCAGGCAGGCCAGGCTGTGCTGGCCTTCCAGCGGTACCAGATTGGCGCCGACTCGGCCCTCTTCTCCCAGGACTACATGGACCCCAGCCAGGACTCCAGCATGCCTTACGCCCCCTACGTGGAGCCCAGCGCCGGGCCCGACCCCACCGGCATGGGTGGCACCTACCAGCAGCCAGCTAACGCCTTCGACACCGAGCCCCAGGGCTACCAGTCGCAGGGCTACTGAGCCGCAGTGACCGCTTCCTCCTCGCCCAGTCCCCGCCTGCCCCAGCCCCAACTGCCCCCTGCCCCCTCCTCCCACACCCGGCCCCCTCCCTCCCAGGCTGCCCTGCCCAGCTCCTCATCAGCCTCCCAGTTGTTCCTCTGAGGCCCAGGGCGGCTTGGGTGGGACGGGCATAAGGAGTTGTAGGGGGTATGTCTACGTGTGTGTGTCCAGCAGGAGCCTAGGGTGTTTGCATTCATCCATTCTGTCATCGAGCATCCATTGAGCACCTACTGTGCGCTGAGCCCATGCTTGGCATGGGTGTGAGAGAAATGGTGTCCGGGAAGGGGGCGATGTGGAGGAGGCCTTTTGGTGCCAGCGGTGGGAATGGTGAGAAAGACGGGTGATGCTGGGAAGGTCTGGCTGCAGGGTAACTGAACACCCGCAAGACCGTAGGGCTGTCACCTGCTAGGTGTGACACAGCAGCCCTGCTAGGAGCACCGGGCTGTCTGCGTTTTATGGTTGTAGAAACTGAGGCCTGGAGAAGTCAAGGTCACTCGTCCAGGGTCACTCAGGCAGCCAGAGATGGAGGTGGGGCCACGCCTAGGCTGCCTGATGGCAGGGCACCTGCTGTCCCTTGTCCCGGCCTTCCCCATCCCTCAGCCTGGGGCTCCAGTGCTTGGTGCCCCCATTACTCTGGGAGGCCTCGGGACCTCAGCCCTGAGACACCCCGATTCTGCTGCAAGCTGGGGGCCTATTCTGCCCTCGCTCTTCCCCAGCTGGACAGCCCCTCGCCATGTTCCCACCGGCCCCTCCCAGGGTGGGCATCCCCTGCATACCACTCTGCTGTGTGTGCCCTGCTGGGGGCTCAGCACCTTTTTTGTGGCCTCCCGAAGGACTGACGACTGTCCCTGCCCCTAGGCGAGGCCAAGACCCCGCCCACAGCAGGTGGAAAGGAGGCCCAGAGGGGAGCAGCTGGCCAAGGTCACAGCGTGAGCGGCAGAGCTGGGCGTGCTGCCTGGGTTTCTTGGCCCCAGCTGCCCAGCAGGCGGCCCAATTCCCTGCCCTGTGACTCCCAGGAAACAACTGATCTGGGACATTGTCTCACCTTGCCCTCCTCTGGGGTCAGCCAGCCTGGGGGCTCCAGGAGCCAAGGGAAGGAAGGTCCCTCCCCTGGCCCTCAGGGGGGGGCCGGTCTCCCTGTGGGAGGCTGAGTAGAGAGGACAAGCACTCTGGACCCGCATGGCCAGCCTAGGAGCTGCTGCCGTGGTCCGAACTGCGCCAAGAAGAACGGTGAGAGCCCTGGTGCAGGGGAGGCTCGGGGAGGCCACAGGCTGCAGAGGAGAGAGTAGCGGGTGTCCCCAATGTACAGGGAAGATGGGGGGGACTGTTGCACAAGGTGGGCTCTTTGTGGAGCCTCGAGGGACAGGGAGGCCGTGAACGGTGGAGAGAGGTGTTGGCTGTTCTTACCACGAGCACCAGATGCCCACAGAAGAACCCTAAGAGGCAGTAATAGCAGCTATGGGGCACCTGCTAAGATCGGGAGCTGACAGCCGGTCGGAGATGAGCACTAGGCCCACTATGGACCAGGGTGCACGCTGGGCTGAGGCCCCAGGAGGGTCCTGAGGATGGAGGAGTCAGCACGGCCGAGAGGGAAGGAGAAGGCACTTCCTCGCCAGAGAAGTAGCATTGTTATCCCCACTTAACAGAGGGGAAACTGAGGCTCAGGGAGTGTGAGTTAGCAGTGGGGCATGGATTCGAACTCGGGTCTGTTCAGGTCCTCCCCAGGGGCAGCACTGAGGGGAGAGGACCCCAGACGGCCGGGCAGCAGCTGCTTGTTGCTGAGTGGCTGGCCTGTGCCAGACCCAAGGTTTCGGAGCCATAAGGGGGTGGGTGGGGCGGGTGTGTTTCTGGCGGAAGTTCTGAGCCCATGCAGGAGGCAGTGAGAAGTCCTTCCCAACCCCACTCCCCACCAGGAGCCTCCCCTGCTGACGGGCACTAGGAGACCCCGGGTCTGCCCAGCTGATCTCCCCGGAGCCTCGCTGTGGTGGTGCTGGGCTGGAGGGCAGGGTACGTTTCCGCTTCATCCAGTCCCTGGGTGTTTATTGCAGACTCCCTGCCACCCTGGACCGGGAGAGTTTACAAGGCCCCTGGCAGGAGTGGGGGTCACTGACTCATCTCACTCAGCATCCTGGGGTACAGCCCAGACATCCACCATCAGGCAGGGGCCAGCCCACGGTGGAGCTGAGAAACAGGGCGAGAGATGTCGGAGGGCAGGGCGTGGAGGGGACCCACGGCTCCTGACTCCCCTCCTGGGAAGTTGGGGAAGCCTGTTCTTTGGGTTGGCTGAGGACCCCTGGGGGCCAAGCTGGGAGGCCAGAGTGTGGGTTTCCTTCTCCCATCAAGCACAAGGCAGCCCGGGCAGACTGGCTCCACACAAGGTTAGACTTGCAAGGACCCTCGAGACAGGAGTCAGCCGGAAGACGGTGACTTGTCCAAAGTCCAGCACAGAGCTAGCGGCCCAGGGTCCAGGCCTCCTGCCTCTGAGCGGACACCCACCCTTCCCAGTGACGGCCGCCTGCCTGAGTGTGGCTCTAGGTCTACCCGGGGGTGTAACTCGGAGAGACTCATTCCCAAGGGACTGGCATTCCCTCCCCCCTCCAACCTTCCCTGGTGATTCTTTATCTTCAAAGACTTTTCCAGGGTCCCAGGCCTCTCCCATGTAACCAAGAACCCCTACTTGTTACCCCCTCGGGGCCCCCAACCTTGAACCAAGACCCCTTTTGACTCTAAGGAGCACGAAGGGGGAGCTCCCCTCTCTAGAGTTTGTGGGAGGATGGGCTGGTCCGCCATCTCCCAGCGCTGCGCCTCGACGTGACCCTCCCCGTCCCCTGGTGCCCAAGCCCTGTCTGGGTGCCCGCCCCTCCTGCAGCGTTACTGCCTGTGTATAGTATAAATATATATATTTTCTATATATAAGATGTATAATATAAGGCTCCGCAAATATATCTGTGTGTGTGTGCGTGTGTGCAGTGAATGGTGGTCCCCATCCTGGGCCCCACTCGGGACTCCCCCACCACCGGGTTCGGTCTCTCAGGAGTGAATCCAGTGGCCCCGCGGACCCTCCTTTCTGACATCCGTCCATTTGTGGTGAACCAAGTGAAGGTGGTGACTTCCAGTGACAGTAATAAAGTGAAGACTCAAAACCCACCAGCGGGTTGCAGCGTGTGGCCTTGTGTTCTTGCTCTTTGTTCTTCGAGAACGTGGCTTGGGATTGCCCACCCGCCCTCTCCCCTGACCTGGGACATGTTTTGTTCATCTTTGTTTAGTAAAAAGTAAAATCATTACAGTTGAAGCCAGTGCCTCCCACTTTGCATATGTTTGCACGTGCACGCGCGCACACACACACATACACACATGTGCGCATACATTACCATTCCCTATCCTGGACCCTTCCCCAACCTCCAGATGCAACCAAGATTAAGAGCTTGACCTCATTCCTTCCAGACCATTTCTGTGCTTCTGTGTATGCATATGTTTGTAGGACACTGTTGTTTTTTTAAAAATTCTTTATTAAAAGTATTACATATGTCTCATGACACTATTTTTAAAAATATATTTTTATTGATTTCAGAGAGGAAGGGGGAGGGAAATAGAAACATCAATGATGACAGAGAATCATTGATCGGCTGCCTCCCGCACACCTCCTCCTGGAGATCGAGCCCGAAACCCCGGGTATGTGCCCTGACCAAACCGTGACCTCCTGGTTCATAGGTGGACACTCAACCACTGAGCCACACCAGCCAGGCTGCAGGACACTTCTGAAAGTTAGTGGCCCCAGGCCCTATAAAGCGCCAGGCACCGCGCTGGGCCCTAGGAGTTCAACATTGGACAAGGATGGTAAACCCACATGCAAGCAAAACGTAAGTTGTGAGAAGTGCTGAGAGAACGCCAGCAGGTGCCGTGTAGACCTGGGCGCGGAGGCAGCTCCTCTGGGCAGCTGCCCCAGAACCTGAGCTCTAGGAGGAGCGGGCTTCACCCGCGAGGAAGTGGGCTGGTGAGGGCACTGGACACACACCGTGACCCTGGCCCGGGAAAGCTCGGCAGGAGATGATGAGGGGTTGGCGGGCCAGAGGGTGCCCGGGCCCCACGCTCAGGGCCTGAGGCCTCCGGAGCTGGTCTGGTTCATCCTGAGTGATGGGGAACCCCCAGAGGGTGAGTGACCATCGGGGTGTGAGCTTTTAATAGGCCACTCGGTGGTCAGATGGCGGTCAAGAGGTTGCTGCCCATCCTTCAGACAGGAAGATCACCATGGCGATGGGCAGAGTGGAAGTCAGGATATATTTGAGGAAGTAGCCCATCAGTACGTGATGGACTGAGTAAAGGCGGGTGAGGGAGGTGTGAGAACTCCCACAGGGCAGGGGTGGTGGGGAGGAGCAGGTGAGCTCTGGCCTCCGTGGCCGGTCAGTCCTGGTGCTGGCGGTGTCCAAGTCCCTGTTCATCCGCAAGTCCCACCTTCAACCCTGCATGGGAGATGCCACCAGGCGCCTGATTGGACAGAGGTGAACACGTGATCCACGGGCTGCCCCTTCATAGGCTGACAGGTCCTAATGTCTTGGTGCCAAGAGGGCCCCCAAGATTAAGCCAATCAGATTGCTTCCCTCCATGATGGGGCAGAGGGATTGGTCAATTGGAAACTCCAGAAGAGGTGAGTGCTAGGTTCCAGTCTACCCGGTTCCACCCGCTTTGCTGTAAGGCGGCCTGAAGGCTGCAAGGCTTACCATCAGGAGCCCTACCAGCCTTGGAAGGGCCACGCTGAGGCTGCTGCCCACCTGAGGAGCAGACCCCCGGGACACGGAAGGACCCAACAGACCCAACACAGGGTCAGGCCTCCCCCCTGCTCCACCTGGGCCTCACCTGTAGCAGGCCCCCCCCCTCCCCCCCCAGTCTTCAATGGAATGGAGACCACTCAACAGTCATGTGGCCCTCCGCTGCACCTCTGTCTTCCTCATCCTATCCTCCAGTCTTCACAGTTACCAGAGCACTTGTCACATATGGTACCTCCAAAAAGAACTTCAACATTTGACATCAGCCCTAGCCAGTTTGGCTCAGTGAACTGAGTGTTGGCCTGCGGATCAAAGGGTCCCGGGTCTGATTCTGGTCAAGGGCACCTGGGTTGCAGGCTCCTCCCCGCCCGGGCCCTGGTCAGGGCGCTTGCAGGAGGCTACCAATTGATGTGTTTCTCTCACATCAATGTTTCTGTCTTTTCCTCTCTCTTCCAATCTCTCTTTTAAAAAAATCAATGGAGAGGAGGGGCCTCAGGGGGGAAAAATCAATGGAAAATTATCCTTGGGTGGGGATTTTTAAAAACACACACAAAAAATTTGATATCAACATCTGAAGGACTAGGATCTGCCACCAGTGGGGGCAATTCAGAAGAATGCGCCTCAGAAAAGGATGCAGAGGACAGCACAGTGGAGAATGTCAGCCACCAAGAGGACCAGCCATCCCCACCGCCATCACTTTAAAAAGTTATAACATGATTGTCATTCGTTGGACTGGAGGGAAGTCATTAATAGCTGAAAAGGGTTTTAACAGACTCAGGAAATTTGGGGAAATATGAAAACCCTTTCAAAGAAATACTAGCTTTCAGTATCAGGGGCCCGACATGATTTGCAGGGCCTAGTTCAAAAGGAAAATGCAGGGCCTCTTACTCAAAAAGCAGTAAAAAGAAAATAGTGCAGTTCAAGGTACTAAGACAGAATGCTTTTTCCTTTCAAAATATTTTTATTACTTATACAATGTAATGGGGTAATAGTGACATGAGTAACATCATAACTTAAAATGGTAACAAAATAATATTTTGTCCTAATCCTGTATAATAAAAGGCTAATATGCAAATCAACCAAACCGTGGAATGATTGGTTGCTATGACGAGCACTGACCACCAGGGGGCAGACGCTCAATGCAGAAACTGCCCCCTCGTGGTCAGTGCACTCCCACAGGGGGAGCACCGCTCAGCCAGAAGCCAGGCTCACAGCAGCGGTGGTGGGAGCCTCTCCCGCCTCCACAGCAGTGCTAAGGATGTCTGACTGACGGCTTAGGACATCCCCTGAGGGCTCCCGGACTATGAGAGGGTGCAGGCTGGGCTGAGGGACCTCCCCCCGAGTGCACAAATTTCATGCACCGGGTCTTTAGTATAATAAATAATTTACTAATATAGCTGATTGATAATTAGATTTTCCTACAAATTCACTTATTAGGTCATCAAAATGCATACTTTTGCCAATGTCATTTCAGCTGACACTCGGGCCTACCTCATGTCATTGTGCTTTGCTTTATTGAGCTTCGCAGATGTGTGTTTTACAAACTGAAGGCAAGACCCTCTGCCGGTTAAAAGATTATGACTCACTTTATTGCAATAGTCACTTTACTACAGCGGCCTGGAGCCGAGCCCTCTCTGAAGTATGCCCGGAATTGAAAGCTACGACGGGCAAATGCAAGGTCGCAATTTTTTATAATTTTTATTTGGAGAAGGATCTTTTTGCAGATGCAACTTACTGGAGTTGGTAAGAATATTTCATAGGCTGTTACATTAGGAGAAATTTCTGGTAAAGTATTTCAAAATATAAGTTTTAGCTGATGATTCTTGTGGAACAATTTTCCTAAAAAGATTTAATTCTCACCCTGCACACCGGAGGGTTACAAGTTTGATTCCCGGTCAAGGGCACATACTGGGTTTCAGGTCCCATCCCCACCCTCAGTCGAGATACATGTGGGAGACAACCAATCGGTGTGTCTCTGTCACATTGATATTCCTCACTCTCTCCTCTCTTTCCCCCTCTCCCCTCCCTTTCATTCTCTCTAAAAATCAATGGAAAAATATACGTACTCTTTGGGTGAGAATATAAAAATAAATAAATAAAAAGATTTAACTCTCCATACAAATCAATTTCATATAAATCTGAATGTAATTTTATATGTATATGGTGACACTGTAACGTTTCCTCTAACTTTTTCTGTAACTTGTGGAGGTGGTACGAGAGACTGAAAGTGACTTCATGCTCTAGCCGGTGTGGCTTATTTGGTTGGAGTGTCCATCCCATACATCACAGGATGGCGGGTTGGATTCCTGGTCCGGGCACATACCCAAGTTATGGGTTCCATCCCCAGTTGGGGCGCGTGAAGGAGGCAGCCAACTGATGTTTCTCTCTCCTCTCTCTCTCTCTCTCTCTCCCCCTCTCTCTCTAAAAATCAATTTAAAAATTGTTAAAAAGATAGTGACTTCATGAATTGTATATAGTTTAAATAACCTCTTTTATCATTTGATTGCTGTATCTTTGACAAGGAAAACTTAGTTTTAACATTACCTTCCTCATTAATAATGAAACTTCACATAAAAATAGAATTATTTTCTGTAGAATATGATCTTTAAATTTAATTTCAAAGCCTGTGGCTTTTTTTATTTTTATTGTTATTTTTTTGCTTTGCAATGTGGCAGCAGTTTTCAAAATCAGAGATGCTACACACTGAAGAATTCTGACTCTATGATATGCTTTATTGCAGCATCCACGTGGATGCTCTGGTTCTGTAATACTTCACTGGGTTTACTGCGTGAGCACTGCCTTAGGCTGCAGGGCTTGTATTTGGGAAGATGCTACAGGACAGACTCTTCCACGAAGGGTCCCTTCCCTCCCCATGGCCCTGGTGGACTGCAGCCATCTGCTGTGACTGCCAGTCTGGGCACGGATCCTGGCCTGGCTGCCCCCTTGCAGCCCCACGGTGTCCCAGACTGCCCAGCCATGTGGGCGCACGCCGGGTAGCCAGGCCAACTGCTCAGCACCCATGCTGCCCGCTGCTCCGCCACTCCTGCTGGCAGGAGCCTGCTTGCTGCCACCTGGTGTATCTTCTCTGCTCACACACATGCTTTAGTGCCGAATTGGGCTTCTCTTACAAAACACGGTTCAAAGACAAAGTATTAGGTATTTCAAGGCGGGAAAGCAGAGCATTAAACCTAGAGCTGAGTCCATTCTGAGAGTGGTGTGCTGTGTGACTGCACCGGTCACATGCCCATGAGTTCAGCCTTGCCTGAAACACTGACTCCGACCCCTATCCATTTCCCCTTTTCCCTCTGCTTTTAGTCTCCTAATCAATCAGACAGCTGCACTTGTGGGCCTATAATATCTACACTAATAAAAGACAAAGATGCTAATTGACCATACCTTCGCTATGCCCTAAGCCATGCCCACCAGCCGATCAGAGCGACTATATGCAAATTAACCCAACAAAGATGGCGGCCGGCAGCCACGGAGCTGCAGCAAGCAGGAGGCTTGGTTGCCCCGGCAATGGAGGAAGCCAAGCTTCCCGCCTGCTGAGCCTGCTGTGGCCTCCGCAAAAGGCAACAAAGTTTCAATTATAGAAGACAAATAAATCCCACATACCTGCTTCCAGCCAGCCTCTACTGGGAGCTTGGGTGGCTGGGGGTTGTGTCCAGCCTGCAAACAGCCATCAGCCCCTCACCCAGGCTGGCCACACCTTCATGAGGTGAGGGTCCCCACTGAGGGGCTTACCCAGCCTGAAAACGGCCCTCAGCCCCTCAACCAGACTGGCCAGGCACCCCAGCAGGACCCCCACCCTGAAGGTGCTGTGGCCAGCCTGCAAACGGCCCTCAGCCCCTCACCCAGGCTGGACAGGCACCCCAGGGGGGACCCCTACCCTAAAGGGGCTGTGGCCAGCCTGCAAATGGCCCTCAGCCCCTCACCCAGGATGGCCAGGCACCCCAGGGGGACTCCCACCCTGAAGGGTCTGTGGCCAGCCTGCAAACAGCCATCAGCCCCTCACCCAGGATGGCCAGGCACCCCAGGGGGACTCCCACCCTGAAGGGTCTGTGGCCAGCCTGCAAACAGCCATCAGCCCCTCACCCAGGCTGGCCAGGCACCCCAGTGGGGACCTCCACCCTGAAGGGGCTGTGGCCAGCCTGCAAACAGCCATCAGCCCCTCACCCAGGCTGGCCACACCTTCATGGGGTGAGGGTCCCCGCTGGGGGGCTTGGCCAGCCTGCAAACTGCCATCAGCCACTCACCCAGACTGGCCAGGCACCCCAGCATGACCCCCCCACCCTGAAGGGGGTGTAGCCAGTCTGAAAACTGCCCTAAGCCCCTCACCCAGGCTGGCCAGGCACCCCAGTGGGGACCCCCATCCTGAAGGATCTGTGGCCAGTCTGCAAACAGCCATCAGCCCCTCACCCAGGCTGGCCAGGTACTCCTATATAATAAAAGGGTAATATGCAAATTGACCCTAACAGCAGTAGGACTGGGAATGACTGGTCACTATGACACACACTGACCACCAGGGGGCAGACGCTCAATGCAGGAGCTGCCCCCTGGTGGTCAGTGTGCTCCCACAGGGGGAGCTCTGCTCAGCCAAAGCCAGGCTGACGGCTGCCAGTACAGCGGTGGTGGTGGGAGCCTCTCCCGCCTCCTCAGTAGCACTAAGGATGTCCGACTACAGCTTAGGCCTGCTCTCTGCTGGCAAGTGGGCATCCCCCGAGGGCTCCTGGGCTGCCAGAGGGATGTCTGACTGCCAGCTTAGGCCCAATCCCCCAGGGAGCGGGCCTAAGCCAGCAGGTGGTCATCCCCCGAGGGGTCCCAGACTGCGAGAGGGCACAGGCCGGGCTGAGGGACCCCCCTGAGTGCACAAATTTTTGTGCACCGGGCCTCTAGTCCTATATAATAAAAGCCTAATATGCTGTGTCCCACCATCCGGTGATCAGTCGATTGTTCAACCAATCAAAGTGTAATATGCTAATGATATGCTAAGGCCGCTCAACTGCTCGCTAGATGTGCACTGACCACCAGGGGGCAGACGCTCTGACGGGTAGATTAGTTTGCTGCTGGGGTCCAGTGATTGGGACTGAGCGAGATGGGCTGGACACACCTTGGAGCCCTCCCACGGTCCCTCCCCATCCCCAGTCATGCACCAGTAGGGTCCCTTGGCCTGGCCTGCGCCCTTTTGCAATCCAGGACGCCTCAGGGGATGTTGGAGAGCCGGTTTTGTCCTGATCCCACAGGCCACTCCCCTCGGGAGGGTGCCAGACCGAGGACTCACAGCTGGCGAGCGCTGCTGTGGCAGAGCAAGCCTTTCCCAATAGGGACTGGTGGGCGTAAGCCCGCAGCAGGCGCAGTGGGGCCGGGATGAGCAGGAGCGGCAGGTAAGAGCTGCAGGTGGCATTGGACTGCAGGTTTCAGCCCGATCCCACAGGCCACCCTGAGGGACCCCACACATGCACAAATTTGTGCACCGGGCCTCTAGTTGTGCTATAATAAGAAATATATATTTGGTCTCCATCTGGTCTCAGTTCCTGGCACAGAGCTCCTAACATCTTTGGAATTCTGAATGATAGGGTTAAAAGGAGCAATTTTTGTTACTTAAAACAAAGCCCTTTACCTGAGTGTATTTTAATGAGGTGACTTTTGTTGTTTTTTGTTTGTTTGTGTGTTTTTTTGTTAATCCTCACCTGAGGCTATTTTTCCATTGATTTTTAGAGAAGGAGGAAGGGATGGGGAGAGACAAAGAGAGAGAAACATCGATGTGTAAGAGACACATCGATTGGTTGCCTCCTGCACGCACCCAGACCCAGGCTGGGGATCGAGCCTGCAACTGAGGTACGAGCCCTTAATCAGAATTGAACCCTCAAGCCCTAGCCTGTTTGGCCCAGTGGGTAGAGCATCAGCCTGAGGACTGAAGGGTCAAGGACACATGCCTGGGTTGCGGGGGTCACTCCCCAGCAGGGGCATGCAGGAGGCAGTCAATCCATGATTCTCATCATTGATGTTTCTATCTCTTTCCCCCTCTCCCTCCCTCTCTGAAGTCAATAAAAATACATTTTTAAAAAGAAAAGAATTGAACCCTCAACCCTTCAGCCCCAGGACCGATGCTCCACCCACTGAGCCAAGCCAGCCAGGGCAAGGAGGTGACTTTGGAAAGCCCCTAAGGATGGGGGCTTGGTTGCCAGGGGAACCAACGTTATAATTAGAGAGTCTGAACTTTTAGCCCTACCCCGTGACCTCTGGAGAGGGGAGAGAGGCTGGTGACTGAGTTCAAGCAGCGATGGCCAATGACCTAATCAATTATTCCTGTGTGAAGAAGCATCCATAACAATCCTGACCAAAGGGGCTCGCAGAGCTGCTGGGCTGGTGAGCACATCAGGGCGATGGGAGGGTGGTGCACCAGCGAGGACACGGGGGCTCTGTGCCCCTCTACATACCTTGCCCTGTGCATTTCTTCCATTGGCTGCTCCTGAGTCAAATCCTTTAAAGATAAACAGGTAGCCCTCGCCCACTTGGCTCAGTGGATGAGCATTGGCCTGCAGACCAAAGGGTCCTGGGTTCAGTTCAGGTCAAGGGCACATACCTTGGTTGCAGGGTCCTCCCAACCTGGGCCCTGGTCAGGGCGAGTGCAGGAGGCAACCAAACAATGTATTTCTCTCACGTCGATATTTTTCTCTGTCTTTCCCTCTCTTTTCCACTCTCTCTAAAAATCAGTGGAAAAATATCCTCGGGTGAGAATTAAAAAATAAATAAAATAAACAGGTAATAATAAGTAAAGCGTTTTCCTGGGTTCTGTGACCCATTCTAGCGAATCATTGAGTCTGGGGAGGGGGCGTGGGAGCCCCTGACTGCCAGTTGGTAGATCAATAAGGACTCAGGATAAGCATCAGAAGTGCGGGCATCTAGTGGGACTGAGCCCTTGACCTGTGGGACCTGACACTAACTCCAATAGACAGTCAGAACAGAACTGAACTGTAGGACACCCGGCCTGTATCCGAGAACTGGCTGATGGGGGGAAACACCACACAGGTGTCAGAAGTGCTGGCGAAAATAATAGTCAAGACAACAGGGTGTTTTCTTGTAGGGCCCGCTGTGCTAGGCGTTTGTTAGCCTCATCTAGTTCGCATCTTTTAACGCCTGTTGTAGACCCCATTCTACAGACGAGGAGCAGGGCCGGAGAGGAGTGAGTGGAACAGCGAGGCTCACACGGGGGCATCCGCCTTCCAAACCCGTGCTCTTAGCCGCTGCACTGCCTTTTGTTAAATTATCTTCATACTCTTTTGGTAACTCATATCCTTAAAGCCTGATTTATGCAAAAATTCCCTGGCTCTGCCTGTCTGTGGATCAGCAGAGACCCCGGCTTGGGTTACCCACCCGTCCTCCTCGGCACTTGCCCATCTCTGCGTCTTCTGCAGCTTGTCCCTCTGACATGTACTGGAAATGCTACTTCAGACCTTTGAGGGGGCTGCCGCCAAACCCAAAGCTTGTCCTTCAGCTTTTCCAGAAGTCTGCAGGCTGGTCAAAAGTGGCATCCATTGGGTGGTGGCACTGGTCGAGCACTCGCTGTCAACATGGCAGACTCCCAGGCCCATCCTTGGTGACGCCATCTGGTCTCCTGGTTTCAAATATTCACTGTGTACCGGCCGTTCCCACCTGTGCCTTCCCAGCTTGGGCCACGTGTATATCCAACTGCCTCCCCACTGAGCCGTCTAGCTGACATCTCTCATGTAACACGCTCAAAGCTGAACGCCTCACGTTCCCCCCCTCAGACTGCTCCTCCCGGCCTCCCCATCGCAGCAGATGGCAACTTCATCTTCCAAGTGCTCCCGGCAAAATCCTTGGAGCCAGCCCTGGCCGGTTTGGCTCAGTGGATAGAGTGTCAGCCTGCGGACTGAAGGGCCCCGGGTTCGATTCCAGCCAAGGGCACATGCCCAGGTTCCGGGCTTGATCCCCGGTGTGGGGCATGCAGGAGGCAGCCGATCAATGATTCTCTCTCATCACTCACTGATGTTTCTATCTCTCTCTCCCTCTCCCTTCCTCTTGGAAATCAGTGAAAATGTGTATATATATATATATATATATATATATATATATATATATATATATATATATATATATATAAATCCTTGGAGCCATCCGGCTCCTCTTTCTCTCATATTTCACACCTGATCCACTGGCAAATCCTGTCAGCTCTTCCTAATTCTGAGCAGTTCTCTCTGCCTCCACTGTGGCCAATCTAGTCCAAGCCACACTCATCGTCCTCTTGGGCCATCACAGGAGCTTCCCAAGATGCCGGGGTCCAACCCCAGCAGGTCCAGGGGTCCCCAAAGGTGTGGACGGCGTCGGCGAAGAAGGAATGACACGGAGACAGTGTTCAGTTGATCAGCAGCCTAGCCAGGATCTCCAGCCAGGATCTCCAGCCAAGTTCTGGTCTGAATCTCCAGAGAGGTTCTGGCTTGGATCTCCAGCCAAGTTCTGGTCTGAATCTCCAGAGAGGTTCTGCCTTGGATCTCCAGCCAGGTTCTGTGTCCATGTTCCCTCGCTAGGTTCTCCAGCCAGGTTCTGTCCAGGTTCTCCAGCCAGGTTCAGTCACCAGGTTCTAGTCAGGTTCTCTTGCCCATTTCTGTAGTCAGGTTCAGTCCAGGATCTTTTGCCATGTTCTCTCCAGCGAAGTTCTTCTGTCTCTAGTTCTGTGTTCTTAGTTCTGTGTTCTAAGTTCTGTGTAGGTTCTGTGCCTAGGTTCTGTCTCTCTTGGTTCCGTATTCTAAGTTCTGTGTCTTGCTGTCTTATTACATCTGTATTTATACCAGTTGATTCAATCCTATCAATCTCTATTACAAAGGTTAGGGCGTTTCTTATCTTCATTCCAGGGAGTAAAGATTATGTAGCTTAAGCATGATTGTTCATAGTTAAAGTGATTAATTACCCGCCTGGCACTTAGTTAAGAGGTTTTATTCCCTCCCTAACTTCAGGGGAAAATCCCTACCTGGGGAAACAACCTTTCTCAGAGACCTTGGTTAAAACACATAGTGCCAAGAAGGTGAGCAAACATATTAAGAACAGTATGCCATATATGCCAGGTCCCTTGAAACAGCAAGCATGGACCGGCTCCCGGCACCAAGTGGCATCCTGCTTCCACCCCGGCCCAGCCAGCGTGTCCTCGACACCAGTAGCCACGGTAATAATGACCACCGTAGTAACGGTAATAATGACCACCGTAGTAACGGTAATAATGACCGCCATAGTAACGGTAATAATGACCACCGTAGTAACGGTAATAATGACCACCATAGTAACGGTAATAATGACCACCCTAGTAACTGCTCCCACGGTCGCGTGCGTAGGAGGTGCCAGATACTCTTCTTTTTAAAAAATATATATTTTATTGATTTTTTTACAGAGAGGAAGGGAGAAGGAGAGGGATAGAGAGTTAGAAACATTGATTCAGCTGCCTCCTGCACACCCCATACTTCGGATGTGCCCACAACCAAGGTACATGCCCTTGACCGGAATCAAACCTGAGACCCTTCAGTCTGCAGGCCGACGCTCTATCCACTGAGCCAAACCAGTCAGGGCCAGATACTCTCCTTTACACTAACCATCCAAAGTGAGTACTATTATTATCCCCATTTTACAGCTAATGAAACTGAGGCACAGAGAAGTTGCATAATGTATCCAAGGTCATACAGCTAGAAAGGGGTGTAATTGGAATCTAACGACCAAGGAATTCTTAACCACTGAGCTTTTAAAATACAAGTCAGCTCATGGTCCTCCCTTGCTCAAAACTATTCAAAAAGTTCCTGTCTTTCTCAGCATAAAATCCAGAGTCTTTATAATGGCCTACATGGCTCCCACGGGACCTGCCTCTGCCTCCCACCCCACCCCACCACGCTCTCTGATCATGCTGTTCCTTGGCCTGGGATGCCCTTTCTCCCTTTCCTGTCTGCCCAATTCCTCTCCCCTCTTAGGCCCAGCTTCAAGCTCACCTCCCCTGTGAAGTCTTCCTTGACTGCCAACACTGAGTAATTACCATCTTGGGTGGGGGTTGGGGGGAGGGCATAGGGCTGCTCACTCAGCAAGGTCACCTTGGCTGAGGCAATAACTGGTCCAAAAGCAGTTTGGGAGCCCAACGGTGAGGCCTTAGTAAGCACCTTCTGTGTATCTGGATCTGTTCCCGGAATCCCAAGGTCAAACCAAATGGTAGAAGCATATGGCCGAGGAGTGGGACACGGGTCTGGAAAAGAGAAGGAGAAGGGGCGAGGACCAACGTGTCTGGAGCAGACTCTATGTTCCCGTGTTAAAGGCTTTGAAAATACCACTTCATTTCATCGTCACAACGTGCCTGGGAGGTGGGGATTTCAAAAACAAAGGGACTGGTGTGTAAGATTTACAAAACGAATAAAGGCAGCATTTCAAAGCAGCGGAGGGAAGAAGAGATTATTCAAGGAAAGACTTTAATACGAAATTGGCCATGTATATGGAAACAGTCAAGTTGGCCCCTTACAGAGCATTAGAACTCCAAATGGAGTTCATACAATAATTCGAATGAATATTTATATGAATCTGGGGTCAGGAAGGTTTTTCTCTGCATAACACAGACAGCAGAGACTATAGAGGAAATACTGAGAGATCTGTCTCCATAAAAACGTAAATGTTTAGCATGCCAAAAATAAATTAATAAAGTGAAATGAAAAACTGGGGAAACTATGTCCCACATGTTAACAGACAGAAATATAGGTTCTCGACCTAAACAGACAATTCACAGGGGAATGAAGTTCAAGTTTCCTAGTCATCCCAGAAATAGGAATTAAGTCAAATTGAGGAACCCTTTTTAATCTGCCAAATCATCAGACATTCGTTTCAAAAAAATGATGGTGTTCTGGGATGCCATCTTAAAACTGCTGATGCCAGAAACTGCCATCCTAACAGTTAGACACAGCGTTTGCATTCTAGGGCAGAAGGGGGACTCTGTTTGCAAAGAAGACTCTCCCTCCTTCTGGATTATTCTAGAACAGTGGTCGGCAAACTCATTAGTCAACAGAGCCAAATATCAACAGTACAACGATTGAAATTTCTTTTGAGAGCCAAATTTTTTAAACTTAAACTATACAGGTAGGTACATCGTTATTCACCTACCTATATAGGTAAGTACTGTTGATATTTGGCGCCTCCCCCGTGCCGCGTATCCCGCGGTCTGCCTGCGCCGCGTCTCCCGTAGCCCGACAGACACCCCCCACTTCTTCTAACGCCACTTCTTCAAAATAGACTCGCCCAGGCCGAAAACCGACTTCTGCGCATGGGCCACGAAGTTTCAATCGCACTGCACGTGCGCGCCCGCACGTGGTATTTTGTGGAAGAGCCACACTCAAGGGGCCAAAGAGCCGCATGTGGCTCGAGAGCCGCGGTCTGCCGACCACTGTTCTAGAAAGACCACCGTGGGGGCCCTCCTGGTCAGGCAGCTGTGAAGTAAGAGCCTCCTGTTGCTCTTGGGGCCGCCCAAAGCCAGCTGCTTTAGACTAAGATGCTACTGTTCCATTCAGTTACATGAACTGGATCTGTTGATTAAAAAACTTTTTAAAAAAATTGATTTGTTGCTCCACTTATATATGCATTCATTGGTTGATTCTTGTACGTACCCTGACTGGGGATCAAACCCACAACTTTGGCGTATTGGGATATGCTCTAACCCACTGAACACTGGCCAAGGAAGAACTTTTTTTTCTAATCTGGATTTTGGACCGCTCTATGCAGGAAAAGTGTGTGTGTGTGTGTGTGTGTGTGTGTGTGCATCTGCAAACAGGAATGGCGGAGGGAGCAGCCACTGGAGGGATCTGCCCAGGTTTAACAAGGAACCACTGCCCTGGGCTGTCGGGCTGTAGGCGGTGGGCCAGCCTCACCTTGGAATATGCAGCCATATGCTGTGATCGTCCGGCCCTACCAGGCCCCATGGTGAAGGTGGGGGTTCCCCCAAGAGAAGGAATATTCCCACAGTCAGTGTGGCAGGATCGGGAGCTGAAGCAGGCTCTGGACAGGAGGCCCAGATTTCTCCTCCCTGCGGTGGGGGCTGGGGGGGGGGGGCTGCAAGAGGGACCCAGTCAGGGGCGTTCACACTGGGAGGTCAGCCGGTCGGCACTGAGGCTGATGGAGGCCGAGAAGAAAGCAGCCAGCCGGCCGGATGGGGAATCTCAGACTGCGGACTCTGGGAGCGGAGCCCTCCAGTTTAAACCTACCTTCTGTTCTCCCCAAACCTGCGTGCGGGTTAGTTAGGCGGGTGGTAGTCGTGCTTTAGGGAATTCAGGGAGGGCGCCGAGCCCAGAGAAGCCAGCCTGGAGCTGAAGCCTGGAGCTGTCACCAGATGGCAGGAGGTGACTCATTTCTGGGGAGCACAGCAGTTGTCCAGAGAAAGGGAGGTGGCTGAAGTGACGGGCAGGCTGGTCAGAGCAAGGAACAGGCAGCATTGCTTGGACGTCGCCCGCTGAAGCGAACCTGCGAAGGCTTGGTCTCATGGGCTGACACACAGGCTGTTTGCATGTCAGTGTTAAAGAAAGAGCAGAGTGGCCCCGGGGATGCGGGATTTGAGGACCCCTGGCTACAGGTAGGAGGCAGGAAAGCCCTTTCATGTGCTGGGTGCGTGGAAATTGAGGCTCCAGACTGGATGACAACTTTCCAACTGCTAACAAAACCCCTGAACGTATGCACACTCTGTGACCCAATAAAACCGTTTCTAGGAATATATCCCAAGGTCAAAGAAAGGTTACTGAATAACAAGGATCTCTGAGCCTGGATGGGGCACAAGAACATTATATGTTTATTTTCAGTGAAATGTAGCTCTTCCCTCACTCATGAATGTAAGGCAGCAAAGCACAGCAGCATGGGCAGTGCCCGTGGCACGGCAGAGCTCTGGGCACTCACCACCACTGCGAAGTCTGTCCTCGTTAGCCCTCTCGCTAGGAGAGCTTGCTGTTAAACACATTAATAAGCACGTCTATAACTATAGCCCAATATTTTTGTTTCAAAATAGACTTTATTTTTCAGAGCAGTTTTAGGTTTACATAAACATCCAGCAAGATAAACAGAATTCCCACATACTCACTGTCGCCCTGCCCCCCAGAGTTCACCCTATTTACTAACATCCTACAGTAGTGTGGTACATTTGTTCCCATTGATGAACCAATAATGAGCAGAGTGTACATCAGGGTTTGCTCATTGTGTGGTCCAGCTCTATGGGTTTTGACAAATGCACCTCATGGATCCACTGTTACAGTATCACTCAGAGAAGCACGCTGCCCTGAAAGTCCCCTGCACGTCACCCATCCCTCCCTCCCTCTCTCTTCCTGAACCCCTGGAGTCACTGATTTTTTTTTTTTTTTTATGTCTCTAGTTTTGCCTTTTCAGGAATGTCATACAGTACGTGTCCTTTTCAGATAGTCTTCTTCCACTTCGTACTGTGCATTTAAGGTTCCTCCATGTCTTTTTGGCTTAATAGCTCATTTCTTCTTATTTCTGACTAGAGGCCTGGTGCACAAAAATTTGTGCACTGCGGGGGGGTCCCTCAGCCTGGCCTTCCCCCTCTCACAGTCTGGGAGGCCTCAGGGGATGTCCTACTGATGGCTTAGGCCTGCTCCCTAAGCCACAGTCTGGCCTTCCTCTGCAGAAATCCGATCACGGAAGGTGCCCGTGCCCATCACCCTTCTGCAGCTGCCTCTGCCTGCCGCCACAGCTGCCTGCCCTCGGCCCTCACAGCCACCGTGGCTTTGTCCGGAAGGACGTTTGGAAGGATGTTCGGTTGTTTGGTCTAATTAGCATATTATGCTTTTATTATTATAGATAATATTCCGATGTCTGGATGGACCACAGTTGTTTACCCATTCACCTACGAAGGACATGTTGGTTGCTTCGGTTGTGGCAATTATAACACTGCTATACACATCCGTGTGCATGTTTTTGTGTGGATGCGATTTGCAACTCATGTGGATAAATACTCAGGAGCACAATTGCTGGGTTATACAGTAAGATTATGTTTAGCTTCTTAAGAAACCAGCAACAGCCTTCCAAATTAGCTGTACCACTTGGCATTCCCACCAGCAATGGATATACTGCGGCTGCTCCACATCCTTGCCAGCATTTGGTGGGGTCAGTGCCTGGGACTTTAGCCATCCGATAGGTATGTAGTGGTGTCTCATTTTTGTTAAATTTCAATCCCCTAAAGGCATAGGATGTGGAGCATCTTTTCATGTGCTTAAGTACCATTTCTGCTCCAGGTTTAACTGCAGCTTCTGTTGGCAGAACCCCTCCCTCATTGAATCAGACAGCCTCTGTGTGTAACACCCTCTTCCAAAACTCAGCAGCTTAAAACAGCGGTCGTGCACCTGTGGGGGACGTGGGGTTCAGCGGAGTGCGGCTGGGTGCGCCAGGCCCCGTGGCCGGCCTGCTCTGCTCTCTGTATCTCACACCTTCTTTGGGACACGGCAGCCCAATTTAAATATATATTTTGATAAATGTGTTTCCATATAATTGGTTTCCGTTGTAATCTTATGGGTACTATTTTATGCATTTAACCCCATCCCAGCACTTGTCGAACTGCTGTGTTCCCACTGGACTGTGAGCTCCCTGAGGGCAGGGATTGTGTTCACATTTCTGATTTTTTATTATGAAAAACTTCAAACATATACATAAAGAGAGAGAACGGCACCATGAAACCCCATACACCCGCCACCTCCCTCCTTCTCTCCCGCTCCCCATTACAGATTTTGTCTCATTGGTTCCATCTCTCCCCTTTTTATTTTTTTCTTTGCTAAAGCATTGGAAAGCGAGTCATTTCCCCTACGTACTTCATCGTGCCTCACTGAGAAATTCAGTAAGTAGTTTTTAAACCCATGAGTCACTGTTTGTTCAGAGCTATTTATAAAAGCGCCCACTGGAAACAAGCCTGTTAGCTCACATTTGAAAATGAGGATGTATCCAGTCAAAGGACCATGACACACCCATTAAGAGAATCAATGCGAAGACCACCCAGCCACGTGGCAAAATGCTTGTGACCAAGAAAAGCACAGAAAGGCCAAGAGCCGGGTCCAAGGGGGTCTCTGCCCTCTCATTGGCAACCAAGCCCGAAGCCCCGCCGGCTTTCTGGCCAGAGTGGAGAAAGCAAAAAAGGAAGGTGAGGGTGAGGATGGTGGGTGGCGGGCGAATGTGCTGTTCTCCCTCCAGAATATTCTTCAGTGTCCTTGGCGTCCTCTTTCCAAGCTGTGACAAGCTCACCAGAGCTGCTGCCATGGCTGTGAGGCCGAACAAAGGCCTGAAGGAATGTGCTGGCCCTGTGGGGAGCTGGCCGGAGGCACAGAAAGGCTGGCTACGGCCCCTCGCAGTTCCCAGAAGGCAGCTGACTGGCATGGCTGTTCATTCTTCTGGGGCCTGGGGTTCGGAAAGGTCGCGCTGCAGTGGCAGGGGGTTATCTGATGTTCCCGGCCTTGTGTGCACCTCACACATCTGGGCGCCTGTGATAGGGCCCGGAGCTCACTCCAGCTCTACACGGTTTTCAAGATCAATGGTTGCGGTATCTTTGTCCCCCTGGCAGAAGCAGGTCTTGTATTGATTACAAACGCATGTGACCCATGAGCTAGTCCTGGGAAAACAGGGTCCACTTCCCAGCTAGTTCCGCAGGCACCTATTCCTAGAGGAGAAGGAATAGCAGTTCCTTGTATTCACCCCCATCTCCTGGGAGCTCAGTGCCCTGCAAACAGGAGGCGCCAACTTAGTGCTTGTTATCCCCAGTGCCAGGCTGAGCCCAGTGTCTTCTTACTACCTTGAAAATGAGACCTGAGTCCTAGCCAGTTTGGCTTAGTGGATAGAGTGTTGGCCTGCAGACTGAGGGTCCCGGGTTTGATTCCAGTCAAGGGCACATACCTTGGTTGAAGGTTCAATCCCTGGCCCTGGTTGAAGCATGGGGAAAACAACCAATCAATGTGTCTCACTCACATTGATGTTTCTCTCTCTCTGTCTCTCCCCCTCCCTTCCTCTCTCTAAAAATCAATGGAAAAATATCCTCAGATGAGGATTAACACACACACACACACACATACACGACCTGAGAAATTTTGGAAGGAGGACCGGCCACAGTGCAGTGTTTAGGGAATCAGGTATGGAAAGAGGGTTGGGGGTGTCTGGAAGCCCCAAGCTGAAGTCCCAGCTCCCCTCTTAAGTCACCTGGGAACCTTGCAACTGACCTCATCTACCAACATGTCCATTCACCTCCCCCCGACTCTCAACCAATCTGACGCCACACATTCGCTGAGCAGCCTGGCTGGGCCTGTGAGGACCAGAGCTGACTGCCACAGGTCCCGCCCACAGGAAGGACACGGCTCATAACTGTGGCTTCACACGATCAAAAATGACTGAGGGGGTAATTCTTGGGGTGGGAATCGAGGGATTTCTGGGAAGGGCTTTCATTTGCTAAGAGCCTTGGAGATGGAGTAGAAATTCACCCGGTAGTCAAGTGTGGGGACAACAGGTACAACGACAGAGGCAGGAAACTGGCTGTTTGGGAAACCTAAGGCTGAGGGGTGAGGTGCCTGGAGGGTCGGCTTCCCTCCCAGGGTTGCCAGGAAAGGCCTGGGAGTTTTCAACTACGGGGTTTTTACCTACAAGGCAGAAAACCCTTCTGACACCAAATGTGTGGGTTCCCCACAGCAAGCAGTTCTCCATCCTCTGCAGACACCGAATGGGTGCCCTGTAATTTAAATCCCAAGAGTTAGTACAGACCCCACCGGTTAAGGGCAGATGCCCCTCTTCAGATACCGGTCGCAAGTAGTGGATCCCCAGGTTACCCACACTCTGTTCAATTTGGCTACAAATCAGGGGTTCCCATGACCCCTTCCTCAGATTCCATAATCTATAATAATAAAAGGGTAATATGCTAATTAGACAGGACATCTTCCGGATGTCATTCTGGACGTCCTTCCTGATGAAGCCGGGGCCGGAGGGAAGCCAGCCCGGGTCCCGGTTGCCTGCGGGCGGCTGGAGGAGGGAAGCCGGTGCCGGCAGCCCGGGGAAGGAAGGCCAGTCTTGCACGAATTTTCATGCATCGGGCCTCTAGTATGCTGTAGTAGCTCACAGAACTCAGGGAAACACTTTACTTACTATTGCCCGTTCGTTATAAAGGACACAAACGAACAGTCAGATGAAGAGGCAATAGGGGACAATCTGGTAGGGTCCATAGAGTACAAAAGCTTCTGTCCCTGCAGAGTTTGGGGTGTGCCACCCTCCGGGCACGCGGATGCGTTCAAAACCCCTTCATTGGGGTTTTTTAGAGGTTCCATCACGTAGGCACGATTGATTAAATCGCTGGCCACCAGTGACTGACTCCATTCCCAGCTCCTCTCTCCTCCCCAGAAGTGGGAGTTGGGGGGTGGAAAGTTCCAACCCTCTAATCACAGGGCTGGTTCCTCTGACAAACAGCCCCTCCCCCCGACCCTGAAGTCACCTGGGCTTTCAGCCCCCAGTCATCTCATTAACAAAGTGCAGGATGGTGGAAGATGCTTCTAGAACACGCACACTCGCCGTCCCTTCCACTGGGCCTGGCCTTCCCTTACCTGGAACACCGCCCTCCCATGCCACGTCCACGAACGGCTCTTCCTAGCACTTGGCACCACTTGAGAGACTTATGCGTGTCAACATTGTCCTCCCCAGTTCAAAGGTTAGCTTTTTGAGGCCCTGTCTTGCTTGCGACTTCACCCCTAAAGGGCCAGGCATGGTCACCCAAGGACTCCTTACGGAGTGAATGAACAGTTCACCCTCTGCCACCCGCGTCGTGTTCATAAAGAACCTCAATCCGGCCTCCAGGTGGAAGAGCGCGCCTGCGCAACGCTCCGCGCTGGCCTGTCCCGCCTCGGCCAGGGGGTGGCACTGTGCGCATGCTCCTGGCTGCGCGGTCCTCCGGCGGCTCCGGGCCGCTCTAGCCACCCCTCTCGCCTGCTCCGGCGGGAGGCGGGAGGCGGGCGCGCCCGCGGGGTCCCTCCAAGATGGCGGCGCAGAGGAGGAGCCTGTTGCAGAGTGTGAGGAACCGACCCGCTCTCCGGGCCGGGGGTTGGGAATCCGGGGGGGTTTGGGGGGGCGCTGTCTGGTGCAGGCGCGGCTCTCTCCTCGCCTGCGGCCGCCTACCTCTCCCTGGCGGAGTGCGACCGCCGCCTTCCCCTGTCCCGGGCCGGCCCGCCCCGTTTCCCCAGGACGGGGGCGCGTGCGCAGTGCGGGCCTGGCCGTCCGGGGCTTGGATTCCGGGTCTCGGACGGCGCGAGCGTGTGGCGGGCACGTCGAGGGGGGCAGTTCTAGAGCCGGAAGGGAAGGTGGCGCCCGGCAGCTGGGGGAGCAGGGGTGCGGGTCTGGCGCTGAGCTGTGGTGGGATGACAGTAACCATAGCAGCAGCAGCCGCTTGTGCACCACTTACCACTGCCAGTGGCTTCACGGTTGTAAGTTTGATTTCCGTGACAGCCCCGGGAGATAGGTGCTGTGGTTATTCCTGCTGTACAGACGAGGGGACAGGCACAGAGAGGCATCATTTGCTCGTGGCCACACAGCTGGCGAGTGGCAGAGGCAGAGAGCGTTAAAATCAGGCAGCCGTTCCTCTTAACCTCTCACCAATGCTCAAGGAATGGGTTCTGGTCCTGGTGGTAACTCCCCATGCCTCGTTCGGCCCCGGTTTCCTTGTCTGTAAGGTGAAGGGCAGGCAGTGGGAGGATTTTCTATAGACTCGTCTCTGCCTGCAGTCTGGACCCTCATGGGTTTGTCGCTGGTGTCTTCCAGCCCCTGCATCCTCCTGACACGTGTGCACGTAGGTGCACACACAGGGTGGCACCTTGGGCTGTTCTTACCTGCGAGCAGGGGGCCTTTCCCTGGGGTCCTCTCCAGACATCGCAGCCTCTTGTAATTGCCTGTGGACCTGTAATTGCCTGTGGATCTGTGTGCAAAAGTGAACTCATGGAAGACAGGGACTTGTGCTTTGTAATGAATAGTGTCACTAGTACCTACCTCCACTAGGTGCCGGGCATTCAGTAAATATTTGTAAAATAGTGAGTCAAGCATTTATAGCCAGATCCAGTGCTCAGCGTTGGCCCTCCTACCTTTGAGGGTCTTGAAGCATCGTAACTGGAGTGTGTGTGTGTGTGTGTGTGTGTGTGTGTGTGTGTATGATAGAGAGAGAGAGAGAGAGAGAGAGAGAGAGAGAGACCTTACTGCTGCATATTAATGACAGGCTTTGTGTAGACTCTGAAATTCCTCTTCCTGGACAGCAACTCCCAATGGGGGGAAGGGGGAGTGAACACCTCTTCCTCTCCACACCTTTGGCTGCCCCCCGCCCCGCCTTTTTTTTTTTTTACTCCTACTTGGCAGGTCAGCCTAGTCATTGAGTTAGGTAGACCTGGCCCTCTGCTTTGTAAGCTCCCAGAGGGTGGTATAAATGTCCCTGTTGTGATAAACATTTCAGAAACACTGGCTGGAGTGTGGCAGATGCTGAAAGTGATCATCGCTGTAGGCTGACTGCTGTAGGCTGACTTGGCTTGCCCAGGAGACTGGCTGCCAGCTTCCCTTCCCTCTAGGTGTGCTGGAGCCCACGGGACTCAGGTTAGAGGGAAGGTGAGCTTTACTAGCGCCAGAATGGATTCCTGGGTGGTGGTAGAATCTTTGAAAGATAGCATCGTTAGCTTTAAGCACAGAGCATCTTAATGAAAGGCAAAGGGATGCCTGATAGGTCTACACAAGTCCCCTCCCGCCCTAATAATGATCAAGACATTTCTGCTCACAGGGTGTCTGAGTGTGCAGGTGGTGTGCGGGGTCTGCTGTCCTGCCCTCCACGGTCCTGAGTCTGGTGAGAGTAGCTCAGACACCATCATGCAGCAGATGGCTGTGAGGTCTGCCAGGCTGGGCCTGGGGGCACAAAGATAAAAGACATCTGCCCACCCTCACTACATGTGCAGGACAGTTTAGAAGGAGCCATACACCGCTAAACAGTGCCAGTTACTCTCGCGTCAATGTGTTGAGAGGCTGTGGCTGGCCTCTGACCCAGCCAGTGCAGGCTTGCCGGGAGGCCTGGGGAACTGCTGCCATGGAGGGTGTGCTGGGCCAGGTGGCAGAGTACTTGGTGGAATGACATCCCAAGGAGTATCCCTTTCTTCCCCAGGCAGTGTGGCACCTTCAAAGGTGTTTTGAAGAAAAGAAGAGCTTTTGAAGATAGCTTGGTGTGTTCAAAAGAACCTAGCCGTCTGATAAAGCAGAGTCTGAATCTTGTATGGCCTTGGGCAAGTCACTTAACATTCCTGAACCTTGGTTTCCCCGACCGAAGAGGACTTCCTTCTAGAAGTTCTGTTAGCAGTCAATGAATTACCGTGTTTACGCTCCTAGCCTGGCATGGTCACTGCGGCGTGAACTTCCACCTTCAGTTCTGCCATGAGTGAGTGCCTACGGTTCGTGCCCTCACATGTCACGGTGTGGCAGGCACCGTGGAGGCGCAGGGGACACTGCCTTCATGAGACACATGTTCTGTTCGAGGAGGGAGACATTAAACGGTGAACAAGCACAGGCTACATATGATACAGTAACATCTATAGCATGACGTCAGGTGGTGCTGTGAGGAAGAACGGCCTGGATTCGCACACAGAATGGTGGAGGGCCATTTCACACCAGGTGGCAGGGGAGGGCCTCTCAGGATTTGATGAGATGAAGTGGGGGCATGGGAAGGAGTATTCCTGCCCAAGGGAGCAGCAAGGAGGCCAGTGTGGCTGGAGAGGCGGACGCTGGGGAAGGCGGTGGCGCCGTTCCAGGGAGCCCTGTGGGTCCCCGGGTGGACTTGGGATTCTTTTCTAAGTGTGATGTGAAACGCGCGTCTGGTTTCAGGGCACAATGTGACCTGATCTGTGATTAGAGAAAGCCCTTCACTGAGAAGCCCTTGAGTGGCAGGAGGAGAAGCCTGGGACCGGCTGAGTGGTACTCAGCTGTCCAGATGTGAGATGGCAGAGGCTTGGCCGGAGCGATGGCCGAGGAGTGGTGAGAATGCTGGGTTCTGGCTGTATTTTGGAGGAAGGGCTGATCTAATTTGTTGACAGATCAGATGTGGGGTGCATGACAAAGGAAGACGGAGTTAAGAAGGGCTACAAGGTTTCAGTTGGAACAACAGCAGTGCCCTTTACTGAGGTGGGGAATGCAGGAGTGCATGGGGGTCAGGGAGAAGCAGGTGTGTGATTTTGCCTATACTATTATGTACTTACTAGTGGCCTGGTGCATGAAATTCGTGCACATTAAAAGGGAATTAATTAGAGGAAATACTATCTAATAAAGAGTGAGTATGCTAATTGACCCTCACACCATCACAAAGATAAGGAGGTGCCCACAGCCAATAAGGAGGGACTATGCTAATTGACTGCCACACCCTCAAAGATGGCGGTGCCCAGTCCCCTCAGCCCCGCTGGGGCAGCAGGCATGCGACAAAGCCTGGAGGCGGGCCCGGTTGCTCCGCACACCTGTCTCTGGAGTCCCCCAGTCCCCTTAGCCCCCCAGCCGCCCAGGGCCGGCCCAAGGCACAGGCAGGCCTCGGATGGTGGCTGCCCAACCATCCAGGGCTGCCTGAGGCTCAGGTAACCAGGGCCGGCCAAGGCTTGCGCTGCCGGCAGTGGCAGCAGCAGAGGTGTGATGAGGCATTGCCTTCCCCTGGTCACTGGGTCACCTCCCACCCCTGAGGGCTCCCGGACTGTGAGAGGGGGCAGGCCGGGCTGAGGGACCCCCCTCCAGTGCATGAATTTTCATGCACCGGGCCTCTAGTATTTTAATATTGCTATTTGCCCTTTTTCTATAATAGAAGTGTCAGAAATGAAAGAAAATTAGTAAAATGTATATGAAAATCTTCCTCCTGTCAGAGTCTGGGGTGCGCCGCGGGACCCAGAGTCAAGTCCCCGCCCACCCGCGTGTACCTCAAAATCACGCGAGACCCAGACCCAGCTGGCCCCACCCCCATTGGGCGAGATCCAGACCCGGTCGGCCCCACCCCCGTCAAGCTCTGCCAGGTGAAGGGCATACCCTCAGGTCCCCTGGCCCAGCGCTGGGGGGGGAGAGGGGGGGTGCAGCCTCAGGTCCCCCGGCCCGGCACCAGGAGGAGGGCGCAGCTTCAGGTCCCCCATCAAGCCCCGCTGGGTGAGGGGCGCCGCCTCAGGTCCCCCGGCCCAGTGCCAGGGCAGCGGGCGCAGCCTGAGATCCCCTGGCCTGGCACCGGGACAGGGGGTGTGGCCTGAGGTCCCCCGGCCTGGCACCAGGACAGGGGGTGTGGCCTGAGGCCCCCCGGCCTGGGCTGGGGCCGGGGGCGCGCTTTTAGGCCCCCCATCAAGCCCCACCGCAGGGAAGGGCGCAGCCTCAGGTCCCTGCTGATCCCTCGTTATGGCTTGTTATGGGAGCCCTGCCTCCGCTCTAGGCACAGCCATCTTGTGTTACGGGATCCCCGCCTCTGCTGTGGGCACAGCCACGATATGAGCACTCATTAATATGAGATGGCGTGAGGGTTAATTGCATATTACCTCTTTATTATGTAGGATTATTTTTAAAAATCAACTTGAAATCAAATTGTTTAACTTAGACATGTCTCGAGCTATCTATACAATCACAGGTGCTAGCTATGTATTTTTCTAATGTACATGAAAATAAATGTGTATCCATTAAAATAAAAACATCTGTTAGGCCTTCCCCTGCAGCCATCTCATAGGCTGGCAGAATTCGGTCCGGCTGCTCCAGCACAGTAAGTGCTCCACCCTCATTAGTGGCCCCTTAAGAGTGTATTAGGACGATATTTGTGATGAAAACAGAGAACCTTTGATGAAAACCCTGGTGAGAGAGGTGGGGGCGCCAGAGTGGAGTTGGTCCCAGAGGAGTAGGGAAGGAAAAGGGGGTCATTCAGGAAGATGGCGATGGCGTCGGGGGTTGTAAGCTTTTTGGAGAGAAAGAGCTGCTGCCCCCGCCCTGAGCCATCTTCCTGGGGCATTACCCTTCTGAGCTTCCTTTTTGCCTCTAAGGAATTCGGTGCGTTCACCACAAAACACTCGGCCTTTTCATACTGTGATTTGATATTCAAGCTGTGGCCTGGCCTTGGAACCGCGCTTTATCCACTACTGCTGCCTAGGAGTTTGAGATGTCTCTGTGAGGGTTGAAATGGAATTCTTTTTAATTTAATTTTTTTATTTATTGATGAGAGAGAGAGAGAAAAAGACACATTAATTTGTTGTTCCACCCATTTTTGCATCCATTGGGTGGTTGATTATTGCATGTGCCCTGACCGGGGATCGAACCCACAACCTTAGCATATCAGGATGACACTAACCAACTGAGCTACCTGGCCAGGGCTATGATGGACTGTTTTTATGTGATGTGCTCACATATGTATATGAGGAACTAATTTATACATATATTTATACAAGGTATTTATAATGCCCTTAATAGGTTATCTACAATTGGATCACTGTAGAACCTTTTCATACCAAAATATGGATGTTGGAAACTCCTGTTTACACAATCAAGTTAGAGTTAGGATTTTTGAAACAGCATTCTTTCTTACCATACTTTCTGTTACATTCTTGTGGGAAATTAATTTGTAAACCTTCAAAGCGTTAAAGTGGTCCATGCTCGCTGTTGTATTTACTTGGCTCTGTGACGAGGCTGTGAGCGTGGGAGGCCCCCTTCTCAGCTTCCCAGCGACTCCCGACTCCCATGCCGGGCGCAGAAGCGCCGCTTCTGTTGGTGCTGGCGGGCCTGGCATTTGGGGCGTGGGAGAAGGTATGCATCAGTGTGTGTTGGGGTGGAGAGGTGGGTGGTTTGTGTGAATAGAAAATCATGACCTTTCCGAAAATTGTTCAGAAATATGGAGAGAGGAAGCAAGAGACTTGGGCATCTGGGGTGTTGTGACAGAATCAGCCATGGCGGCTTGGGGTGGAAAGTCCCCGGGGAGGCGGACAGGAGTGGGAGAACACGATCACAGCCCCCCGGCCACAGCCGTGTGAGTGATGTCGGGCCTCTGCTGAATTCAGGGAGGACCACATGCTCTCCCTCCCCTACATGGGTAGGACCTGTAATTCTCCGGCCAGTTGCTAGGGAATATTGGGGTGCTGGGGAGACTGCATTCTGCAGAAGGAGTGCTCATGAGTGTCTGAGAAGTTGCCCATATGTCATTGGACCTAAGATGTCGTTAATTGTGAGGACAACACATCATTATTTTACATACTACCTAGAAAGGAAACGCACTGCTAAATAACTAACACACCAACTTCGGAGAGTAATATTAAATGTTGGAACTATATGTATTTGACCCAGCCAGTGTGGCTCAGTGGTTGAGCGTCACCTTTGAACCACCAGGACACGGTTCGATTCCCAGTCAGGGCACATGCCTGGGTTGCGGGCTCAATCCCCAGTGTGGGGCCTGCTGGAGGCAACCGATCAATGATTCTCTCTTACCATTGATGTTTCTATCTCTCCCCGTCTCCCTTTCTCTCTGAAATCAATAAAAAATTATTTTTTTAAAAAAACTTTATATATATAAAAAAGAAAATATATGTATTGGCTAGAGCATGAGAGTTGCTACAAAGCCAAATGGTTACGGGGAGTAAGTGGGGTGCCTGAAATGCATGATGTGGTCACAGGGATGGATTTCTCAGGAAAGGGGCCCCGTGACCTTGGTCACTATTTTCCCAGAACCTAGGACACATACTGTTATGGGTTGGCTCAACGAGATAGACCACCGACTCAGAATTTAAATTTAAGAGCCTTTATTAAGCTGGCCAGCTGACCACAGCGCCTATCTCCCCCTCTGGGAGATTCGGAGCATGTGGCCGAGATCAGGGGTGCAGTATGATCCTTTATAGCAAAACCGTGTTAGAAAAAAAATACAAAGCACTCCATTAGCTGTTCCTTAGAAGTTCACAGAAAGTCCATAAGCACAAAGGGAGGTAAACAGAGTCACACCTGGCTGGAGCGTATCATAACACATTGTTTTTCTAAGACATTCTAGCAATTTTTCTTCTATGATTCCTAACCCTGACATAATCCTCCATACGTCAGTCCCCCCTCCCAGCACATTCTGTAACATTCTGTAACCCTTCCATGCCGCAGTCCCTCACCCTAGCACAATACACTGAGGTGGTTTGGTGTATGCCGGTGTACAACTCATTGTTGCATATTGAGGAGGTTATTTGCTTTTCAGTTCTCTCTCTCTCTCTCTCCCTTTTAAAAATATATTTTATTGATTTTTTACAGAGAGGGATAGAGAGTTAGAAACATTGATGAGAGAGAAACATCGATCAGCTGCGTCCTGCACACTCCCTACTGGGGATGTGCCCGCAACCAAGGTACATGCCCTTGACCGGAATCAAACTTGGGACCCTTGAGTCCACAGGCCGACGCTCTATCCACTGAGCCACACCGGTTAGGGCTTTTCAGTTCTCTTTAAACTCCCTGATGATATCAAGAGAGAGACTTGGCCCTGACCAGTTTGGCTCAGTGGATAGAGCGTCAGCCTGTGGACTGAAGGGTCCCAAGTTTGATTCCCGTCAAGGGCATGTACCTTGGTTGCGGGCGCATCCCCAGTAGGGGGTGTGCAGGAGGCGGCTGATAGATGTTTCTCTCTCATCGATGTTTCTAACTCTCTATCCCTCTCCCTTCCTCTCTGTAAGAAATCAATAAAATATATATTTTTTAAGAGAGAGACTTGATTTGCTTTTAGTATGTCCTTACACCTTTCTGCTTCTTGGTAATGTCTCTTTGTTAGCAGAGAGAACAGGGTTCCGGCTCAGAAGCTGCAGCAGGCAATAGGTTCAACTAGAGTTTAATAACCTTGTTTTGTTTTTATTATCTTCAAGATAGGGCAAGTCATACTGGTTTCCCACTTACAATACTGAAAAAGTTTGCATCGTAAATGAAGTCATTAGCGTAAAAGAAAATGTGGCAGTTTCAGGAAACAGTTTGAAGTGGATAATGTCTTGAAGATGGTTGAAGTTTGGGAAACACAGGCCTCTGGATTCAAGCAGGGCCTTTGTGGGTGGACAAGGCTTGGGAAGACA
Organism: Myotis myotis; assembly: GCF_014108235.1. Taxonomy (NCBI): domain Eukaryota; kingdom Metazoa; phylum Chordata; class Mammalia; order Chiroptera; family Vespertilionidae; genus Myotis; species Myotis myotis. The sequence continues at coordinate 208,035,855 of NW_023416335.1, forward strand.
GAAAAGAGGAGAGAGGCCTTGCCTCGCCATGGATACTTCTTAATATGCTCATTGGGTAATTTTTTCTTTTTTTTAAAATATGTTTCTTATTGATTTTAGAGAGGAAGGGAGAGGGATAGAGCAATAGAAACATCGGTGAGAGGGAAACATCAATTGGCTGCCTTCTGCATGCCTCCACACCGGGATGGGGCCTGCAGCCCAGGCATGTGCCCTGACCTAGGTCAGTGGTTGCTAGAGGTCTGGGGAGGGCATGGCAGGCTGCAAAGGGGCTAGACCAGGGAGTGTTTGAGATTATGGGGCTGTTCTGTGTCTTATTGTAGTGGTAGTTACAGAAATCGCTACGCATGTTAAAATTCAGACCTGTACACCCAAAAAGTCCATCTTATTGTATGTTAGTTTAAAAATAAAAGCAAACTCCCACACTATAGAAGTAGCTCCAGGCTGAAAAGCACAGAATTGAAGAGCTAGAATAAATGCAGCATTAAAGCAATTAAAATGGAATAAAAAGGGTGAAAACCATAAAGTCACTTCCTGTCAATATGTAAATAGACAGAAGATGAAATTTACCACAAAAGCTAACCACAGGCTTTTTACACGTTTGATTGCAAAAGCCTATTGAAGTGGTTCTCACGTCCTTTTTTGAAGATTTACTGTTCACTTGTAAGAAGTTGTGCACAGTGCTTTGCTTATTTAAAATTTCAGTAAAGCTTCCATCCCACTTTAAAATATATATTTTTTTATTGATTTCAGAGAGGAAGGGAGAGAGAGAGCTAGAAACATCAGTGATGAGAGAGAATCACTGATTGGCTGCCTCCTGCACGCCCCACATTGGGGATAGAGCCCACAACCCAGGCATGTCCCCTGACCGAAATCTAACCGTGACCTCCTGCTTCTTAGGGCAATGCTCAACCACTGAGCCACACTGGCCGGGCTCAATCCCCCTTTTATTCTCCTTGCAGTTGAACGTGGATTCTCCCACTTAGTTTTGTAGCTCCGGTTCAGCACAGTGGTCCTGGGAATGCCCCTGGGGAGCAGGCACAGTTCTCAGGTGGGGGCCCACGCCGGGAGGCTTTCACTGAGGGAGTGGATCATGCTGGGGCCTTGCGTCAGAGTCATTTCTGGGGCTTAAAAAAATGCAGGTGCTCAGAGTGCACCCTAAGGAGATTTAAGAAATTCAAAATCTGTGTTTGGACTGGAGCTTGGATGTGTGTGTGTGTGTGTGTGTGTGTGTGTGTGTGTGTAAAGCACTAAGCAGCCTGGTTTGAGATCAGTGGGCTACAATGGGAGTCAGACACAGGCGTGCAGGAGCAAGGGAGACAGGTGTAGGAATACAAAAGGGGGCTGTCAATCAAGCCTGGGAGGGTCTTTCTGAAGGAAGACTTCCTGGAGGTGGTGATTCCTGTGTCAGAGTCCCAAAGGATGTGGAGAGTTGCTCGACAAGGACCAGGAGAGTGTTCCACGTGGAGGGGAAGAGTGGGTATGAGTGGACAGGGCACTGCAAGCATTTGGCACAGGTGGAGAAGGTCTGGCAGGGAGCAGATGGGAGAGGAGTGGGGACCAGGGAGTGGAGGCCCCAATGCCGGGAAAAGGGACTGGGACTAAGGCTAGCTTGTAGTTTCTCAGTCGCCTGGCAGGAGCTGCCTTATGCAGGTGCTCTGGGCCCACCAGGAGGGGACGTTCTGGGTTTGGGGCCTGGGGACCTGCAGTTTTAACCAGTGCCCAGGGCGTTGGAGTCAGAGCCGCCGCAGTGAGAGGAGAGGAGCCCCAAGTATTTTCTACCAAGAGTTTGCTTCATTGTGTGTCTCATTCATGTTTCGTCACAGCTCACACCTGCAACCACTGCTGAGCCTTGCCTTTGGGAACCTCCTCTTGTTCAGGGAGTGGGTTTGTGGACTAGCCACAAAAATGCCAGCCGTCCGCAGGTGTCTGTTCCTCCAGGGTCATTGATTTCCAGAAGGAAGTAGAGGCCTCTGGGGGGGGTTGGGCCTGAGGGGCTTTTGTTGGGGAAGAAAAAGGTGAGGTGGGGCCTGCCCTGGAGAAGGTAACACTTCATAACTTCCTGGTGTCCCTCCCAGGAGCAGCAGCCAAGCTGGACAGACGACCTGCCGCTCTGCCACCTCTCAGGGGTGGGCTCAGCCTCCAACCGAAGCTATTCTGCTGATGGCAAGGGCACCGAGAGCCACCCGCCGGAGGACAGCTGGCTCAAGTTCAGGTGAGAGTGCGGGTGCTCCCCTGGGCATTGCAGACAAGCAAAAGCAGCAGTTTTGCAACTGTCCTGCATGGGGCTTGCCAGCGAGCTGTGGCCCATGGGGGTGGCGTGTGCTGCTATCCCTTCCACATCTGGACCTTAGACCAGCCTAGGCTTGCGACAGTGGGTGGGGAACATCCCTGAAGGTCGTGGCCTGAGTGAAATGATGGGCAAAGTGGGGGACCTAAGTGGGCACCTGAAGCCACAGCTGCTGTATCTTTGGTCTCCCCCAATTTTTGTCCCTCCTCCCCTCACGCTGGAACTGGCGTCCTTCTGTGAGCCCTGGTTTCCACCGCCTCTTCCCTCTCTTCCAGGAGTGAGAACAACTGCTTCCTGTATGGGGTCTTCAACGGCTATGATGGCAACCGGGTGACCAACTTCGTGGCCCAGCGGCTGTCCGCGGAGCTCCTGCTGGGCCAGCTCAACTCCGAGCACACGGAGGCCGATGTGCGCCGTGTGCTGCTGCAGGTACTTGCTTGGCAGCTGACTGCAGCCGGTGGATCATCTCCCCCAGAGGCCTGACCCTGCAACTGTAAAGTGTGGGTTCGCCAGGGCTGGTCTGAAGACCCTGCCGCTCCTTCTCTCCTATAGGGGACCCGCTCTGGGAGCCTCTCCCAGCGGCAGGGGCTCCCTGTTTCGGGGAGGCCAGGAGCAGGCAGCCGTCACGGTCCTTGCCCACAACTGGCAGGGTTGGCTCTGGAGATCATCTTGGGGAACAGGAAGTAGGGGTGGGACCTTGGGCGAAGGCGTGTAGAGGGGAGGGGGTGATTTAGGATGGTTCCTTTCCTTGGGGGGTGGCTCAGGTGCTCAGCCTCCAGTCACTGCCGGTACCCTGGGCCTCGCCTCCTCGCCTCCGGCTGCTTGGGGCTCCCCTGCCAGCTCGGCATGTCTCTCGGCTGCTGTTTGGGAGATTCCTTCCTGGCATCTCCTTTTGGAAGCACATCTGGAGGCACTTAGTTCGGATGAGGAGGATGGATTCCTGTTCCTCGAAAACAGCGTTCCCAGCCCTTTCCCTGCCTCAGCACCTGAGGCCCAGGGCACCCTCCAGCCTCGGGGCCCTGTGCCCGTGACTCTAGCTGGCCCCCCGAGGAGGGGCAGCAGCATGGCCAGTGTCCAGGGCCAGCAGGATGTGGTCATGACACCGGCTGTCATTGATCTAGACTTGCTCTGAGCCAGGTACCAAGTGCTCAGTCACTCAGAACAACACTTACCTCTGTTGAAGTGAGGAGACCGAGGCTGCCAGCTGGCCAGCGGCAGAGCTGGAGTTCACTCCCAGGTGGCCTGACCACAAGCCCGTGCCCTTAACCTCCGTCTTTAGCCTCAGCCTCTTGCTCTGCAGTGCACGTGCGGAGCCCCCACCCATGATGGCCTGCACTTAGAACAGTTTCTCACTGTAGTCGGGCGTCGCAGCATCAGGTGGCAGTGGTGTTTTGAACCGGCCGTTGCCCTGACACCTGTCCCTGTCCTCTCTGTGCCTCTAGGCCTTCGACGTGGTGGAGAGGAGCTTCCTGGAGTCCATCGACGATGCTCTGGCTGAGAAGGCGAGCCTGCAGTCCCAGCTGCCAGAGGTACTTCCCTAGCCTCCCCCGAGGAGGGGCACGTCAGGCTGGCTTTGTAGGAGCACTGATTGATCTGCCACATCACACCCAAGCCATTGGCACCACTGGGCCAGAGCAGCACAAGTTAGGGGACAGTTCCTGACTGGGGAACGTGGGGGTCGATGGGTGGACACTCCAAGGGCCTCATTGGTTGCTGTGGGCAGCTTTACTCAGGCTGAGCATGGGGCGGGCAGTGAGGGTGTGAGGAAAGGCCCTTTCAGGTCAGTCCTCAACTTGAGTCTGCCCACAGCCTTGTCACCTACCCACTCATATCAGCACCAGCACTTTCAGAGCCGGCAGGACAATGAGGTCACCTCTGGCTTTCCTAGAGAGGCCTGCCTGGAAGTGCAGCTTCATCCTGGCCGGGCCTCCAGCCCCTGCTCTTTAGGGGGCGGGGGGGGGGGGGGGACAGTCTCTGAGGACCCGGCCTGCTCTGACCCCTAATGGTGGCTTGCAGGGTGTCCCCCAGCACCAGCTGCCTCCTCAGTATCAGAAGATCCTTGAAAGACTCAAGGTGCTGGAGAGGGAGATTTCAGGAGGAGCCATGGCTGTCGTGGCTGTCCTTCTCAACAACAAGCTCTACGTCGCCAATGTCGGTGAGCCGCCTGTCCGTCCCTGGGGAGGGCTGGGGGAGAAGGCCAGCTTGGGGGACTGTGCGTTCTTCGGGCAGCTGCTTTCCAGATACATGGGATCTCCAGCCCGTCTGCCAAGGCCATTGGGTGGGTTTCCCTGTTACTCTTTGAGTGTTTCATCCTGCCCGGCCAGTGTGGTTCAGTGGTTGAGTGTCCGCCCATGAACCAAGAGGTCACTGGTTCGATTTCCAGTCATGGCACATGCCGGGTTGTGGGTTTGATCCCCAGTAAGGGGTGTGCAGGAGGCAGCCGATCGATGTTTCTCTCTCATTCATGTTTCTCTCTTACCGATGTTTCTAACTCTCTCTCCCTCTCCCTTCCTCTTTCTAAAAGCAATAAAAACATAATAAGAAATTGGTTTGGGTTCTCTTTCAAAAGAAGAGGAGTGTCTCAGTCCCGGTGAGGAGAGTGGAAGTAGCAGCGGGATGCGGGCGGCCAAGCTCTCATCCCCATGCTGTCCCTCACTTGTGGCCTTGGGGAGTTGTGTCCCTGTCCGGGTCACCTCAGCGGCTTCCTCTTCTGGAGGGTGGCGAGGTGGGCTGGGTGTGGGCTGGAGGGTGAGGGGTCACAGGGACGTTTTGTAGGATTTGTGGGCAAAGAAGAGGCCATCTGGGACCCTGAGAAGGCCATAGCCCAGGGTGCCGATTACTGTAGGGGTGCTAGAGAGACCCCACTGATAATGTCCCTCCTCTCTTCCTCCTTTCCTTAAGATTTCATTATAGAACAAATTTAGAAATGTAGAAAAAATAGAGGGGCTCGCATTTAATGAGCCCTCTGTGCCTATCGCCAGCCCCGGGAGTCATCTCCTCACGGCCAGTCTCATTTCATCTGCAGCCCTGGGTCCCTGCATTGTTGTGAAGCAGACACCAGACATCGTGGCCTGGTATCTGTAAATATGTCAGTGTATCTCCCTAGACAAAAGCTCTCTTATTAAAATCATAATCATAATCATGCTAGGATGGAAAAGTTTAACCTAATTCCTTAATATTGCCAGCTCTTACGACTGCTGGCTCACCCAGGGGTCTGAGCCTATTTTCTTTGCTTGTTTCAGGATTTCCATTCTCTCTCTCTCTCTCTCTCTCTCTCTCTCTCTCTCTCTCTCTCTCTAACGTGGCCCTTTCCTCCCTCTGCTCAGTCTGCTTAGCTGCTCACATTCTGCTGCAGGTACGAACCGTGCACTTCTATGCAAATCCACGGTGGACGGGCTGCAGGTGACACAGCTGAACGTGGACCACACCACGGAGAACGAGGACGAGCTCTTCCGCCTCTCACAGCTGGGTGAGTGGGGACAGGGGCCGCGGGTCAGTGTTAGGGGCAGCCTCGTGGCTCACCCTTGCCCTCTTTGGTGGTCATGTGGAGAGAGTGTGAGTAGATGGACTGTGACCAGCCTGCCCGGGGTTGAAGCCCAGCTCTGTTGCTTACTAGTTGGTGATGTTTGAAACTTACTCGTTTCCTGTGCCTCAGTTTTCCCATCTGGGTAATGAGATGATAGTAACACCTGCCTCGGGGTGTGTTGAGGATTAAGAGTTAACGCATGTAAAATGCTTCCAAGCCTACCTGGCACGTTCACTGTTATTGGTGGAGACTGAGGCCAAAGAAGTCCTGAGATTTCAGCCACTGCCGCCGCCTCCCGGACGCTTCCCAGGCAGCTGTACTGGGCGGTGCTGGATGTGATGGGCTGTGGGGGAAGCCTTCCTGCGAGGGGGATTCTGATGGAGACGGGGGCTGAGGACCTGGGGGCTGTTGGATTAGCCGCTCTCCAGGCCGCCTGGTGTGACTATTTCCTGTTCCCCAGATGTGTGTCCCCTTCTTGTTGTTCCTCATGATGAGCAAGGTCTGGCTTGTGTTGTTCTCCCGCTGGTAGGTTTGGACGCAGGAAAGATCAAGCAGGTGGGGATCATCTGTGGGCAGGAGAGCACCAGGCGCATCGGAGACTACAAGGTCAAATACGGCTACACTGACATCGACCTGCTCAGGTAGGTGGCCAGCCCGCTGTGCTCCCCCCGCCCCGATAGGCTCTGGGAACAGAGGTGCAGTTACGGGAGCTCAGAGCCCAAGGAGACCCTTCCTTCCTCCCAGAGGTTGGTGTGAGGTCAGGGTCAGAGTCCTGTAGAGCTAGGCTGGCAAAGGGTCAAAGCCAGGGGCAGCAACCAGTGCCTCAGGGCTAGCAGGAAGGCCAAGGTTAGCCTGAGCAGCCTGGGGTGGGTAGGGACAGACCAAATGCCTTTGTTGGTCAGTGCTATTTATGGCGAGGGCCAGGGCAGACGTGTGAGACGAGCTGTACATTTCCCTCCAAGGATATTTCCCTTCCGGCTGCCACCCAGTGATCATAGCAGCACTGGGCACAGCTCTGTACATACATTCTCTTACTCAGTCCTCCCTCAGGCCTAGGAGGTCGGTACTGTTTTTTGGGTTTTTTTTAAAAATATATTTTATTGATTTTTCACAGAGAGGAAGGAGAGGGATAGAGAGTTAAAAACATCAATGAGAGAGGAACATTGATCAGCTGCCTCCTGCACCCCTCCTACTGGGGATGTGCCCGCAACCAAGGTACATGCCCTTGGCCGGAATCGAACCTGGGACCTTTCAGTCCGCAGGCCGACGCTCTATCCACTGAGCCAAACCAGTTAGGGCGGTAGGTACTGTTGTTACCCAAAGGTATTTTCATACGAGGAAGCTGACATGGTGACAGTAGGCAGCTTCTGTGATCACGGGGCTAGCCATGGGCAGAGGCAGGACTTGAACCCAGGCAGCCTGCATTCCCAGCACATTGATTGGAAAAATAGGTGTGTGTACAATCATGGCATTTAATGTGACAATCAGAGCCATGGAGGAATCATGCCAAAGACCCCTCATCAGAGGGCAGACCTGTCATGTCTTAGAAGCAGAGTTAGAACTCCATCCTCCCACAGGATTTAGGCAGTTGTGTTTGGAACCTTTTGTCTCTAATTTGTAGGGTTCTGTTCCTTTGTTGGAAAGTACAGATGTGGTTTCAAACAGGCCAAGGATCTACTGTGCAAAGTACGTTTTCTCCTGCCCCGAGACGGGGCTCTTCCCCAGAAGCTGCTGGTTTCCTGTGTGCCCTGCCCAGAGTTCCTGTGTGTGCGTGCGCGCGCGTGTGTGTGTGTGGGTGTGTGTGGGTGGGAGTGGGGCAGGGGTAGGTGTCCTTTTAAAAACATGCACTAAGTGCTAGCACACCCTTTCCAGTATTCTGTAGCTCACTGTCCATTAGGTGTCCTTTCCTCCATTCTACACACTTAGCGTTGAGGCTGGTGTGTTCTTGGTCACAGCTGCTGGAATTCAGTGTGTGCTGTGTCAGCACTCGCTACTGGCCCCTATGGAAGGGCCCTCGGGGTGTTTCCAGACCCCGCTCTTCCGGATTCTGTTACCAGAACATCACATAGCTGCTTGTGTGTGTGTACACGGGCAAGACCTCTCGGGCACTGCTGGCTGATAGTGCATCAGAGATGACCCTGTGCAGGGCGTGCCGGTGAGGTCTGAGTCAGCCTGACACTTGCTTTGGAGGAGCCCAGAGGAGAAGTGGGCTTTCAAAAGAGAACCCCACCCTCTCATTGCCCACCCTGCCCCTGGCACTGCCCAGGCTCTGTGGGCAGGAGCTGCAGATTGGGGCCGGGATTGGGCATTTAACCTTTGTGCCCTAGGCCCAGCCGTCTCTAGCCTTCTGGCCCTCAGAACTTGATTTTCGTAGCTGTGCTCAGAGACAGGTCTGTTTTTCTGGTTTTTCTTTGTTCTCATCTTGCCAGATGTGTGTTTTATTTTACATTCTGGGGTAGATTCTTCCCCTTAGCAAAATAAATGTCCCTAGGAGGCCATTCCAAGCACAGCTCTCCCCTCTACTCTCTCCCCGCAGCGCTGCTAAGTCCAAGCCGATCATCGCGGAGCCTGAAATCCACGGCGCACAGCCCCTGGATGGGGTGACTGGCTTCCTGGTGCTGATGTCCGAGGGGCTGTACAAGGCCCTGGAGGCAGCCCATGGGCCTGGGCAGGCCAACCAGGTGAGCTGGGCCTAAGCAGAGCATAGCGGGCCAGCCTGCACGTGGCATGCTCCCCTGGGGGCCTGGCCGGCCCTCCTGCTCGGCACCAGAGTGCTCAGGGCCCCGGCTCCTTTTCTCAAGTGCCATTGCCAGGTATCTTCTCTGGGCTCAGAGCTGGGGAAGAAAACGCCCAGAGCTCCGAGAACACCCATCCCCCAAAACCTTCCTCGTGCTGGGCTTGAAGCAGCCCCAGAGCCTTGAGCAAAGCCTGAAGGGAAGTGGGCGAGGTGGACGTGAATCGTGTGGGCTCGGGCTGCTTTGGAGATTGTCCGGGAAAGGTCCTGGGCCGAGGAGGGGAGCGCAGAAGTGTGGCCTCGCGCACAGAGCACTGGCCAAGGAGTCGTGCCAGCCATGTCCAAGTCCGCGCCACCCTTCCCCTTCCTCTCTGAGCTGTGGGTAATTTACAGTTTGTTCTCATGTCTAAGATGGGGATGATAACACCCACCGTTGTGGGGTTGTGGTCACGCAGTCGCTTCAGGGATGACTTTGAAGGGAAGCTACCTGACCTTGGATGGCTGGTTGGTCAGATAAGTTCAGGTCGTGTTTCTCCTTCCATCTGTGAGTCTTGTAGGAAGGTAACTTTTCTGCCTTTTTCCTTTCTTTTCTTTATTATTATTTTTTTTAGAAAAACAAGAATTGACTGCCTGCAGCAAAAATATATACTTAGGCTGGGCTGCTCTAGCTCACTGGGAAGTCAGAGAGAAGTGGGCCTTGGAGACAGGTTCAGGGGGTTAGCCCGGCATGAGCTGCCGCTGCTCCCCTGGTTTCAAGTCTCCTGGGGTCCCTTAGAGGTTAGGGGATACGGCCTGTGGGGGATGGAGAGCGGGAAGGGAATGGCATGGGCGTGCTCCCTGGAGGGAGACCGCCTGCTTTGTCCTCGCTAATTAAAGGTTACGAGGGAAAGTCTTACATGCCGCCCTCTCTCCTGATGCCTGTGTTCAAGGTTTTCATCTTTTTATCTTATTCCTCTAGTAGCACTGTAACGGGCAGCAGCTCACATCACTTCCACTCAGGGAGCCTGGGGTGCAGAGTTCAGGGTCTCGCCTGAGGTGACCTAGGTGGACAGTGGGGCGGGGGGGGAGGGGTTTGAGCCCACCTGACTGGCCCCAGGTCATTTCCTGTTGCCTGCCTCTGCCCCCTACCTCCAAGAGACTGGCCAGCCAGCATGTAGAGGATTTTGTGTTTCTGATCGTATCATCAATGTGATTTTTTTTCCTTTTCTTTGGTCTTCAAGATAGAATTATCCAGTGGCTTCTTACTGGGTTCTAGGATACACTGGTCAGTGGACTTCTCTGCCTTCATTCCGTGTCCCCATTTGCTGACAAAATTGGCATATCCTAGCCCATAATGAGTTTGTTCCAGGAAAAAAGGCTTAATCAACACAATTGCTCCTCTGTTTGCAAGTCTCCTGGGTCCCTTAGAGGTTAGGGGACACGTGCCTGGCGTGGTGGGCATGTACTTACACAGGGCTTTCTAGCAGTTCCCGCAATGCCCTCACATCCATTATGTTACTTCATCCTCGTCGTAACCCAGGGAGGTGGATATTCTCCCTGTTTTATTGGTGTGGAGGCCAACAATAAGAGAGATCACAAGGCCACACCTTGTCTAATGAGAAAGTTCCAGAAGGATTATCCTGAATCCCTTGAAAAGCTTGGTTTGCAGGTGTGGCTGGTGGGGACTTCCTTCGCCTGCTTGACCAGTGACCCCTAAGTGTCTTGGTGAGGCTCTGGAGTCACGGCCCACAGTCCCTGGGCCCCCTGTTCCTCACCAGGTCTCTGCCCCTCCCTCCCAGGAAATTGCTGCTATGATTGACACTGAGTTCGCCAAGCAGACTTCCCTGGACGCGGTGGCCCAGGCCGTGGTGGACCGGGTGAAGCGGATCCACGGTGACACCTTTGCTAGTGGCGGCGAGCGTGCCAAGTTCTGCCCAAGGCACGAGGACATGACCCTGCTGGTGAGGAACTTTGGCTACCCGCTGGGCGAGATGAGCCAGCCCACAGCATCCCCTGCCCCAGGTGAGTGCAGGGCGGACAGGAAGCCACCTGAGGAGGCCGTGGGCCGCGTGGGCTGCGGAGTGGCGGAGGCGCCAGGCCTTGCTCCGGGAGCGCAGCAGGTAGAGGGGGAGGCCTGGCTGTGAGCAGCTTTGATCTGGGCCTCTGAGCCGCCTTTGATTGGTTTTCCTTCTTGTCTATGAAATGAAGAAATACCCTCTGCCCTGGTTGACCTAATGACCCGAGAGAGAGAGCTTCAGAGACACCAGGCCACATGATAGGGACGATGGCTCCCCAGCTGAGGGCCTACTCTGCGCCTGGCACTTGACCCGAATGTTTCCTCTAGTCCTCACTGACAGCCCTCAAGGAGATAGCACCCCCCTTTTACAGAAAGGGAAACTGAGGCTCTGGGAGGAAGAGACAGGCGAGGCGAGGCATGTGGACAGAAGGTCCCCGAAGCCTGGCTCTGTCCCTGAGCCATGTTGGGGTGAGAGTAATGCGCTTAACTTTCTACTTCTTGAGTCTTGGAGTCAAATTGCTCAGGAGGCCAGGCAGTCGTCCTTTCTGCACCTCCTCCCGTGCTGCTCAGACTGTTGGCTCCTGGGCTGCACTTTCTCTTCTTTTTTCAAACAAGCCTTAGCGCTCAGGCATGCCCAGATGGCTTTGTTCTCCGGCGGACACCAGGGTTATGGAGTTTCTCTAGCTTGCTGTTATTGCAACCATATTTTTGTTGGGCCAGCCTCAACTAGGAGCACGCTTATCCCCTCGGATTAGAGCATCGTCGCGGGAAGCCAGGCAGTAACCCTTTCATCAAGCAGCTCAGCGCTTGATCCTCCTCCTGCTTTGAGCACAGGAGCTGCTGAGCGCCAGCCCCTGCCCAGCCGGCAGTCTTTGCCCCTGGACTCCCCTTCTCTGTCCCAAGAGGCAGAGGGCCACGCTGCAGCTCGGGGAGCCAGGCTGGGTCACCACCTTCTCCTCTCAGCCCTTAGACACCGCTCCCGTCAGGTCCTGGAGTGCCCCTGTTCCCACCACGCCAGCCACTCCCCGGGGCCCACCTCTCTCTTCCTTCCAAAGTCACAGGAGGACGTGTATACCCCGTATCCGTGCCTTACTCCAGCGCCCAGAGCACCAGCAAGACCAGCGTGACCCTCTCCCTCGTCATGCCCTCGCAGGGCCAGCTGGTCAATGGGGCCCACAGCGCTTCCACCCTGGACGAAGCCACTCCCACCCTCACCAAGTAAGCCCTCACCCATCTCCACTCTCAGGCCTGCTTCCTGGGGACAGCCCTTGGTCTCTGAACAGGAATGCCAGGGGCCAAGTCCTGTAGCTAAGTGATCCTGGGTGAGACGCCCTGGGGTCTTAACTTCTCAAATGCCCGCCTCCCTTCCTGGGAGTTCTTTTTAGCCGCTGAGGCTGGGAGAGGCAGCGCTGCAGGTTCCAGCAGCTCATTGCAGTGGGACTGGGAGGGGGCGGGTTTCCAGGGCAGAGGGGCTGAGGCTGCGGGGCAGGGACAGGCACCTGATGTTGACAGCCTGCTGGTCACATTTTCTTGTGGGCCCGTGTACGAGTTCTCACTGAATGGGAAGGTTCTCCTCCCAGTGGCATCCGTGCTTGGGGGGCGGGACATGCGTGGCCTGCACCGGCTTGTCAGAGCCAGGGCTCTCTCACTGAAAGGTCTGAGTAGCTTTGAAGTGAGTTCTCTAGTCTGAGGGGGGGAGGGGCAGAGGCAGCAGGAGGTCTGGAGCCTGAGGAGGGCGGGAGGCCACTTCCTTACTGCGGACCTGCCTATAGGTCTGGTGTCCACCCCACCCCCTCATTTCTGTGGAATGTATACCCCCACCCCTCCCACCCACCAGGAGACGAGGGTCTGGTTTCCACATTCCGGCCTCGGCCTGCACTGCACAGAATAATAGAGATGCCACACCCAGCCCACTCAGAGGAAATGCCCAATTGGAAGGGCCTTCAGGAAGGGAGTGACACTGCTTCCCTGTGCCTGGAGAGGGCCTTCCCCTCTCCCTGCCCCCCCACCCCACCTCCTGCTGCTGCCACCAGAGGCTACAGGGGCCTGGCAGGCAGCGGAGTGATGGGCATCCCGAGTGCAGTTGGGGTGGCCTCCCTACCCCAGGCCGCTGAGAGGAAGCCTCTAGCTGTGCCCACCAAGGCAGAGCATGACAGCAGTGGTCCCAGGCCAGGCAGGAGAACCAGCTGTCCTTCTGCACCCTAACTCCCTGGGGGCCCCTAAATAGCCCCTTCCCTCCCTTTGGCATCTGAGCATTAGTTGGGCCCCACTCTGGACCGGCTGGGTGCTGGGCAGTGCGAAGGGTTTGCAGGACGGTGGGCCAGCAGGTAACTTCCAGCTGTCACATGCTCTGTGACAGAGGGTGGGTGCCAGGAAGTTCTGAGAACATGGGGGACCCAGCTCCCAGCTGGTGAGAGGGGATGAGAGGGAGGGCTAAGGAGGGTTTTCTGGGAGAAAAGTCCTTGCTGGCCTGCGATCTGTGGGGTTGATCAGGGGGGGCCGGAGAGTGGAGCGCACGACCTCCAGCTCATTGCTGGGTACAGTGGTCACTAGCCATGCGTGGTCACTGAGCACTGGATCCATTTAGTTCTGGTTCATTAAAAAGCCATGTGTAGTTAGAGCTTAAAAGCCCATTTGACCTTTCATCTCCTAAAGACCACGTGGCCGGGCTGGCTCTTGGGTCACCTTTGTTCGAGGCCTGTGGCCTGAGGCAGGGCTTCTCTGTCCCCGGCCTGGAAGCCAAGGCTCCTGACTGACTCTGTTGTCCCTGTAGCCAGAGCCCGACGCTGACCCTGCAGTCCACCAACACACACACCCAGAGCAGCAGCTCCAGCTCGGACGGGGGGCTCTTCCGCTCCCGGCCCGCCCACTCGCTCCCGCCTGGCGAGGATGGCCGTGTGGAGCCCTACGTGGACTTCGCTGAGTTTTACCGCCTCTGGAGCGTGGACCATGGCGAACAGAGTGTGATGACGGCACCGTAGCCCCGGCTGCGGAGTGCAGCCGAGCGGGACCTTCGTGAGGACCGGGGCGATCGTGGGGGCAGGATGGGCTTTTCCCCACCAGCTGCCTGTGCCGTGGGGGCCAGTGGGCGCCCAGTCCTCAGCCTGACCGTCCTCCCCCAGCTGGGTGCTATGGAGAAGACCCTCTCAGAGCGCCAGTGCAGGCGGACCCCTTGGATACGCCATGTCACTGCAGGGGGACTGGAGGCCACCCGCCCAGGCAGCCTCAGCCAGGACCGTCGCCATTTCTCAGAACAAGAGGTGCTAGTGCGGGAGCCTGGCTGGCTGTGCGCACCCCGTGAGACAGGACGGGCAGAGGTTCCTGTGACCCCGCACGTGACAGGCCCAGCAGCCACTGCTTTCTCTAGGCCACCGTTCCCGCCGCCACCTCCCCTGGGAGAGCCTGTGGCCGGTGATGCGTCCCCTCACCAGGGCCTGGTGGTTCGCCCCTTTCTTCTCCGGCCTCCAGAGTGAATCCCGGTTGACGTCTGCTTCTTCGGAGCCTGCACCGTCCCTGGGCCCCTTCCCTGGGCCGGCCTGGCTGTTTTCAGTGGTGAACGTTCAGGAAGACCAGGGAGGTGGGGGCCTGGGATGGCTGTAGCGGGAAAGGAACCAGAGGTAACTGTCCAGGAGGAGCACTGGCCCTGGAGTCCTCCAAAGGGTAGACGGGGCTGGTGGGCGTCCCCAGAGATGGGGTGCAGGGGAGCAGAAGTGCTCGGACGGAGTGAGGACGTGGCCTCTTGTCAGGCCCCTCCAGGAGGGGAGGCCCCGAAGCAGGGTGAGCGACTCCGCTTTGCTCTTTCCTTCCTGGAGCTGGGAAGGCCCTGGCTGAGGAGCCATGAAGACCAGCGATCTTGACCACTGACGACGGTCCCTGCTGCTCCGCAGGAATGAACAGAGGCGTGTGGAAGAGGGAGCGTGGGAAGTGGTTCTGGAAGGGCAGAGGTTCTGCGAGCCCTGCTGCTCTGTGTGGAGGGCCCAGGTGTGCGCTGCTTTTTCAGGGGCGGGCGGGCGGGCTCAGGCCATCAGGCCCGAGATGGACCACCTCAGGGCTCGCTGCCTCTGGGGAGGGACTGCACTCCTGTTTTCACAGGAGAAGCCAGCCCAGGAGACCCACACATGCCCTCACATGGTCGGTGGAGCAGAAATCAGACCTGCCAGTCCCCGAGGCCCCTGGATTCGGCCCCTCCCCAGCTCAGCAGGGCCTGGCACTGTGTGTGGCCTCCATGTACTTGGACTCAGAAAAGTCAGAGGCCGGCTCAGCCCTGCTCGGTCTGTGGTCCCGGAAGGTGGTTCCCGAGGGAAGCAGAGGAAGTGCCTCTCGGCAGAGCGCCCACCCTCCACCACGAAGCCACCTGTTAGGTGAACAGGTTTAAAGTTAGTCACAAAGGCTGGGAACAAAGGGAATTCTCTTCCAAGAACATCCCGGTGTTGCTGCTTGGTCTCTGGAAAGAGAACCCCTTTGTGCCACGGTGAGGAAGTAATAAATGGTGGGTTATGCGACATGGTGTTGAGGTACTCTCACTCTTGTCTCCTGGAACTCAGGTGGCCAGGGAGGTGGGTGCCTCCTGTCCTCTGGCTCCCGGGCTGGGGTGGCAGAGCTGGGCTGTGAACCTGGCCTCTGCCTGGCCCAGGGCTGCCGCCTGCATGGCAGGGAGAGGGTGGCGGCTCTCCCTCCGGCAGTGGCTGCTGTGGGGCACTGTTCCTGCCGGTGGTGGGGTGGCTGGTGTGGCTGTCAGAGCTTCGGGCACCAGGACAGGCGTGTGAGTGGATGCTCAGGACTTCTTTGCTTTATTTTGGTTTTGTTTGGGTGGAGGATGTTCTATAAATACCAGTCCATAAAGTGCCTCTTCCTGTTTTGGGAGACTTAAGAACTCAGCTACGCACAACAGCGTCTGCAGCTAAAACTGAAACACTGCATGGCTGAGGGACAAAGCCAAGCTCGGTGTTTGGGTGATGGGCGCCCAGACACTTCCCTTCCCCTCTGCTGGGAAACAGTTGTAGGCGGGGGTGCTGGCAGAACTGCCTTTCAGGACCTGCCCCCTCGGCCTTAGCCGTCCCCAGCGGGTCCTGACCACCTGGAGTCACAGGTCAGCCTAGCACCCTGAGCGGGAGGTGGTGGGCAGGCCATGTCCCAGGTGAGTGACTGGGGCGCAGACATATGGGCATAGTCCCAGCACAAATGGCTCTGTCTAGTCCTATAGGCCAAAGGGCCTCTCCCACCTGCTTTGCCCCCAGGCGTGTGGGGGGTGGAGCACTGCCCTGCTGGCTCTGTGTCCCCTGTCCCCTAAGCCTGCCTCCTGAGTGAGGGCGAGAGGGGCACGTTTCAGCCTCTGGGTTCCCTTTGGTGGAGCAAGAGAGGGAGCTTAGTCTGTTTTAAGATTTAAGCAGTGGCAAAGGTCAGGACAAGAAGAACCAAGGCAGCCAGACGGAACGACCCTCCCGTGGGCGAGTCCCACCCCATCTGACACTGACACGGAGCCAGGAGCCAGCAGGCCTCTCCAGCCTGTGACCCCACCCACGGCCAGGTCAGGTGCACCAGGGAGGCCCCCACCACTGCTGCCTGTGCCCACTTGTCCCTTGAGGACATCTGGTTCCCTCCCAGGACAGGACTGTCACAGGCTTGATGGAGGCCCCGGCCTGGATCCGACCAGTGGGGCCAGGCCTTTGGGAGCCACTGCTTGTCCGGGACCCGCGCCCGCACCAGGAGCTCCGCGGATGCCGGGGGCCATCTTCAGGGTTTGTGCTGGTGTTTCGGCCCTTGTCTGGTCCTCTGATTCTCACAACCCAGCCCTGGGCTTGGTGGCGTGTCCCCACCGCTGATGCAGTGGCCGCGAGACCTGTCAGGAGCCACGTGGCCGCTGTGACAGTGACATCCAGGGAAAGGCGACTGGTCGTGCCCTTTCTGCGGCTGGTTCCTTCCTGTCACTCAGGCCTCAGCACAGAGCCACCTCCTTAGAGGGGCCTGCCCTGTCCCACACTGGCCCCATCTCCCTGTTTGATCTGTTTCACAGAAACGCAGCCTCTGACATTTCTTGCTCATTTTTTTTGTTTGCCTCTTAACTCACTAAAATGTTCGCTCGCTCATGAGAGGGGTCTTCGCCTACTTAATCCAGCGGTTCTCATCCTGTGGGTCCCGACCCCTTTGGCGGTCAAACGACCCTTTCACAGGGGTCGCCTAAGACCATCCTGCATATCAGATATTTACATTACGATTCATAACAGTAGCAACATGACAGTTAGGAAGTAGCAACGAAAATAATTTTATGGTTGAGGGTCACCACAACATGAACTGTATTTAAAGGGCCAGAAGGGTGAGAACCACTGACTTAATAAATTGGGTCCTGGCTCCAAGGTCCGAGTGGTGTCAGCTATGTGGCAGCCCTTTAATAGGTGCTGCATGAATGAATGCGTGGATGGCTGTGTGACCTTGCTGAGCTACTTGACCATGCGGAGTCTAGGTTTCCTCATTTATGAGATGGGGATCTGACCCACTTCTTCCTAAGAAGGCCTGACATGTCTGAGCCGCCATGGAGGTAAGAGTGGCCCTGGCCCGCATGTGGAAGAGGAGGACTGGGGCGCTGCAGGAGCTGAGATTTGCGCCACCACCACCTCCACACCTGGGTGCACACTGAAGTCACGTGTGGTGAAGGTACCACCTGGGCCTTGAACGTAGCAGGTGCCCTTGCAGCTTCCCGTGGAGCCCAGACGTTGAAGAGTGGTTCTGGCTCTTGCCTCTTGGAAGCCCAGAGGGAGGCTCTCCGATGGGCCCCAGACATTTTCTCCAACAAGGACATCTTTCATGACTTCATTCCGGGTCCTCTGTTTTGAAACCAAACAAGGACACAGATCGCAGCCATTCCAGCGGCTCAGCATGAGCCCGCGCTTTGTTCCTGCTTTGTTCCCACGCAGAGGCAGGCGATGTCAGCCCAGAGCAGAGGCCGGCACTTGACATTTCCCCAGCCTGGGAGGCCTCCTCCAGGGCAGGCAGTGTCTGACGCTGGCCTTAGGAGGACTGACACCAGGTCACAAACGCCATTCCTGCCTCGAGACCCCGAGGGGTCAGGGCCCAGGCCATGTGGACCAGTTGCCAGTGCAGCCCTTGCCCTTGTTCTCCCCGGTTAGGGGTGGGTGGGGAGGCAGGGCGGGTTTCTGAGCCCACCCATTGCCTCAAGGCCAGCGCCCCTTGGCTGCTTCCACATCCTCCAGGACCAAGCTCCCACACTGGTCACTTGAGCAGAGCCATCCTATGGTCCAGACAGTGCTGAGCTCAGCAGCCTTGCCCAGTGCCAGCCTCCTGCCTCCCAGAGTCATTGGTGTCCATTGCTCCGCCCCCCTCCCCCACAGGTGGGGACTTGCAAGGCATTACACTCCTAAGGGAGCCCTCCCGGTGGCCGCCAGGCAGGGCCTTTGTCTGAAGGTCCCCTGGGCCCTGTTGCTGGCCCCTGCTTGAGAGGAGGAGATAAAGCACAGATGGGCTAAGGAGGTGAGGCAGAGTGATCAGGGGACAGGTTTCTGCTCAGAATCAGCCAGAGCGTCCCAGTGGCACAGGAGCTGTTGCGCCTTGCGGGGGCTGCCTGTGGGAGGTGGGAGCACCAGTCATCACGGGGTGTGAGCAGAGGCTGGTGCGCCGGCCTGGTGCTTGATGGGGTGGGCGGGGACTGAGCTGCGGCCCAGCCTAGCGTGCAAGGCCCCCCAGTCTGCTGGGACGGGCTCAACCTTATGCATCTGTGCCTTTGCTGATGCTCTCTTCCTGCTGCCTGGAGGCCTTTTGCACAGGGTGAGAACTGTCCATCCTCAGGACCCAGCTACTAGCCCCTGCAGGGACCTCTCCCCTGCTCAACCCTCTCCCAGGCTCCTTGGCTCCGGTGGGCACAGAGCCTGGCTGCCGTGAACCTGGGGCTCCTGGTGAGGACCCCCAGTGCCCAGCACACTGCCGGGTCTGTGGCCGTGAACTGAACTGGACCCAGATGTTCTGAGGGGAGGAAGAGGACCCCACTCAGACCCTGGGAGGGGGCAAGGACACAGTGACTTTCGTGGCTTCTTCCACAAAAATGTATTAAAAATGATGTTTTAGCCCAGCCGGCGTGGCTCAGGGGTTGAGCGTCAGTCAACCTGTGAACCAGGAAGTGATGGTTCGATTCCCAGTCAGAGCACATGCCTGGGTTGCGGGCTCGATCCCCAGTGTGGGGCGTGCAGGAGGCAGCCGATCCATGATTCTCTCTCAACATTGATGTTTCTATCTCTCCCTTCCTCTCTGAAGTCAATTTATAAAAAAACAAACATCTACATCAGTTTTTTAAAAAATGATAACTTACCACTGCATTGCTATAAAGAAATATATTTATCATTAAAACATTTTGAACTAAAAGTTAAATTTTTTATTTTTATTTAAAAGAAAGTAAACAGTTTCTGTGGACCCATAAAAGCACGGCGAGCCCGAGGCCCCGTGTCTGCTGTGCTGCTGCTCGGGAACCAGTGGGGCCTCAGTCTGTCCCCTTAGTGGGACGGCCTGCAATTGAGGTCCCAGTCCCAGCTTTCCTGCACTTCCGAGGGCCCCGGGGGCC
This sequence comes from Myotis myotis, assembly GCF_014108235.1. Lineage (NCBI taxonomy): Eukaryota > Metazoa > Chordata > Mammalia > Chiroptera > Vespertilionidae > Myotis > Myotis myotis. The sequence goes on from NW_023416335.1 coordinate 208,054,964, forward strand.
CCAGACGCAGGAGGGAGATCGGAGAAGGGTTCAAGCGCAGGTAAAGAACCCCGGAGACATGTTCTTCGCCCAGGCTGCCCCTCCTTCCTGTGTGCCCTCCCTCCTCCACCTCGCAACAAGGCAGGCTGAGCGCCATGTGTGCAGCCCAAGCCAGGGACTGGTAGGAGGACAGAGAGGAGGGCGTCGAAATGAGTCACTAACACCCTGCCCTGGAGGGGCTCCCGTCTCCCAGGAGATAAACCAGCACCTGGAATTGCAGACAGAACGGCCCTGAGAGCAGGCCGAGGGAGGCTCTTCCCCAGAGTCGGGGGCTTGGCGCCCGGCCCTGGAATATTTCTGGGGGGTAGAGGCATCTGCGACTGCCAGGCTCGTCTTCACCTGAAAGCTTTGTTAAAGATGGCGGATTGGACCCGTGCACCAAATTTCCCTCCTCAAAAACCCCGTGCAGACGACAGAGGGGATTTCTTCCTTTTGTTATCTTTAAGGTAGAAGCCCACAGGGATGGGCAAGCAGGACAGGGACCAGATCTGCACCATTTCTTTTCCTTCCTTCATTTTTCTCGGTGATGGTGGGCGTGGTGATGTGGTGCCAATCGGCACCATTTAGAAGCTGGAAAGTAGATGGAGGATGGCAACTGACTGAGGGGTTCAGAAAAGCCACCTCCAAATGTGCAGGGCTCAGCGCCAGCGTGACTTACCCCACAGAGTTGCCAAGGGTTCGGCCCCAGCTGGAACCTAAGGCGGGGGTAGTGGATGGAGGCAAAATAACGATCAGTCAGACCCTCAGATTCTCCCAGAACTGCCGGGCAGCCACCCTCCGTACCCACCAGAAGACTGGTTATTCTCTGGTGACGGTGAGCCAGGCAGCCACCCTCCGTACCCACCAGAAGACTGGTTATTCTCTGGTGATGGTGAGCCAGGCAGCCACCTTCCGTACCCATCAGAAGACTCGTTATTCTCTGGTGATGGTGAGCCAGGCAGCCACCCTCCGTACCCACCAGAAGACTGGTTATTCTCTGGTGATGGTGAGCCAGGCAGCCACCCTCCGTACCCACCAGAAGATTGGTTATTCTCTGGTGATGGTGAGCCAGGCAGCCACCCTCCGTACCCACCAGAAGATTGGTAATTCTCTGGTGATGGTGAGCCAGGCAGCCACCCTCCGTACCCACCAGAAGATTGGTTATTCTCTGGTGATGGTGAGCCAGGGGGCCACCCTCCGTACCCACCAGAAGATTGGTTATTCTCTGGTGATGGTGAGCCAGGCAGCCACCTTCCATACCCATCAGAAGACTCGTTATTCTCTGGTGATGGTGAGCCAGGGGGCCCTGGCCTAGGGAGAGGCCAGTCACACCAAAAACAGCCCAGTACCTGGGGCTGCTGAGTGCTGGAGTCCCTGCCTGGGCCCTGGCCCTGCTCCCGGGGGCAGTGAGGCCTTTAACACCCCCACCCCCACCCCCCACCCCCCCCCGGCAGGACACAGAAGCATCCTCCCTAGAGAATCTGGTCCTCCCAAGAACAAATTCCTAAAAATACTGACATGGTCCCAGACCTCCCTTCAGTGGAGGACAAGGGTCTCTCCCAACACACCCCGAGGAATAGCTCGACTCTTCGACAGTGTATACCTTGAACTTCGATAAGTAAGTAAGGTGAACGTTAAAAAAGACGAGCACCAGCCATTACCTTATGACTCAGCAATTCTACTCCCAGGAAACAAAAAGATATGTCCACACAGAAACTATACACACATGCTTATGGCAGCATTGCTCATAACAGCTAAAGACAGGGGCGAGCCAAATGCCCAGCATCGGATAAGTGGGTAAACTCCTGGCGGTAGAGCCATGCGATGGAATATTACTCGGCACGAAAAGGGAAGGGGTTCTGACACTTGCTACACAGCGGTTCTCAACCTGTGGGTGGCGACCCCTTTGGCGGTCAAACGACCTTTTCACAGGGGTCGCCTAAGACCATCCTGCATATCAGATATTTACATGACGATTCATAACAGTAGCAACATGACAGTTATGAAGTAGCAACGAAAATAATTTTGTGGTTGGGTCACCACATGAGGAACGGCATTAAAGGGCCGCGGCATCAGGGAGGTTGAGAACCACTGCGCTACGAGGAGGATGAGCCTTGAGGACCTTCTTCTCAGTGAAGATGCCCGACACCAAAGGTCACATATTGTACTATCCCTTTAAAGTGAAATGTCTGGAATATGCAAATCCATCGAGACAAAAAGCAGATTAGGGGTTGTCAGGGGCCAGAGGAAGGGAGGATGGGGAGTGATGACTTAATGGATACCAGCTGTTTTTCTGGGGTGATGAGGAAGTAGGAAGCGAGAGAGAAGTGGTGGTAATCCGACATGGTGCATGTGCTGAATGCCCCTCAGGGTCGTACACTTCCAAGTGGCTAATTGTGTGTTATACGAACTTCAACTCCATTCAAAATAAGCGCGTAGAAGCACCAGCCACAGGGCCCAGGTCTCAGGTGACTCCTCCAGGCTTCGAGAACACCTGCACTAAACCCTGGGCTGAGCTTCCCACAGGAAGGGAACGTGAGCCACCAGCTCCATGCAGCACTCTCCCGTGGTCACACGGGGTTTTATTTTTCATTCTCATTATTTTCAATCCTTACTCGAGGACATGCTTACTGACTTTTTTTAGAGGGGGGAGGGAAGGAGAGAGAGAGAGAGAGACATCAATGTGAGGGAGGAACATCAATCAATTGCCTCCCGACCAGGGATGGAACCTACAGTTTAGGGTGTTAAACTGTAGTGGGTTTTGAGTCCATGAATTAAAAACAAATTGGCTGTAATTGTGTTTAGGATTATCGAAGATCGCTTTCACAGTAAGTCCTACTGATGGCTTCCAGAGGGAAGGTGGGTTGAGGAACTGGGTGAAAAAAAGTGAGGGGATTAAGTACAAACTGGTAGTTACAAAATACTCACGGGGATTAGTCAATAATGGGGTGCTGATGGGAACTGGGAATATCGGGGAGCGCTTTGTGAGGTGTGCTCTACACCTGAAACTAATACAAAATAGTATTGAATGTAAACTGTGATTAAAAAAAAAAAAAGATAAAACATAAGTCCTAAATTAAATGTAGAATTGTCATAGGACCCACATCCGAGCGTATGTATACCCCCAAAAATTGAAACCAGGGACTCGAGCAGATATTTACACACCAATTTCATAGCGGCGTTATTCACAGCTGCGGAAAGGCGGAAGCACCCCACTGGTGGACGAAATGCCCATCACGGGTGAATGGATAAACAAAATGTGGTCCATCCATACAAGGGGATGTTATTCATTAAAAGAAAGGAAATTCTGACTGGCATGCGCTGCAGCAGGTGAGCCTGGAGGACATGGGACTAAGCACATAAGCCAAACACAAAGGACAAACTGCAGGATCCACTCGTAGGCCGTCCCTGGAGGCGTCAAAGCAGAGAGACAGAGAGTGGAACGGTGGTTGTGGGGCTGAGGGAGGGGGGTTGTTGATTAATGGGGACAGTTTCGATGTGGGAGGATGGATGGTGGTGATGGCTGCACAACGATGCAAGTGTCCTTAATGCCACTGAACTGCACACTTTAAAATGGTTAAAATGGAAAATACAGTGTGTGGACGAAAGGGGCCACATGCTGACCTGACAAGCTCAGGGGAGGCCTGCATGGTGGTCTTGCAAACTCAGAGACCTAAAGTCACCACAAAGGATGGTCTGAAATTAAACTTTAACTAAAGCAGTTATGGTGGGCAGTTACATCCTAGGCCGATATCTTCACTGACAAGGTCAACCTTTACCGTAACTGAGCCTATCTGTCTTTTTGCATCTATGATAACACACCCTTGAAATGTCCGGGTAACTTGTGACTTCCCTTTTTTGGGGGCCCCTGGGGTACAACCAAATGTGCTGGGCCCCAGGACAGATACCACAAATTCCTTCATTATCATGTTAATTGATCCTGCACCCACCTAAGTATGTGTCCATCATTTTACTTTTTATCCAGTCCCAGGGGTTGCCCTGCTTTGCTTATCCCTCCTCCTTAATCTATCACCAATGAATTCCATGTAACCCACCTCTGTCCCTCCTTTGATTGCAAATGTATAAATGCAAATGTAACCCGCCATTCTCCGGAGCATTATCTCAATTCGTTGAGGTTCTGCTTCCCGGCGTATGTCGACAGTTTGGCTCAAATAAACTCACAACAATTCTTTACAGGTTTCAGTGGTTTTTTTTCGTTAACAAATGTTACGTGTGTTTTACCACAGTCAAATACAAAGTCCTGCCCCCAGCATGTTTGGATTTGTGTGGCCTGGGCTGCTGAGACTTACAGTCACTGGTGGCTAACGACAGCCGATGGGGGAGACTATGCCCGTCCAGGTTCCCACCCAGCCAGGGCCTCGCACGTGCTCGGGAGGTGAACGGAGGAGGAAGGAGGAAGGCCCTCGCACTGCGGCCCAGGCCACCCGGCCCTGGAGAACCAGCCCCTAGGAGCAATTTTTATTGGTTCTGCTAATATTTCTTTTTTAAAAAATATATTTATTTTTTTACAGAGAGGAAGGGAGAGGGACAGGGAGCTAGAAACATCAATGAGAGAGAAACATCGATCAGCTGCCTCCTGCACACTCCCCACTGGGGATGTGCCCGCAACCAAGGTACATGCCCTTGACCGGAATCGAACCCGGGACCCCTCAGTCCGCACACCGACCCTCTATCCACTGAGCCAAACCGGCTAGGGCTCTGCTAATATTTCTTACCCTTGTTTTGTAATTTGCTCTGGTTGTAATGTTGGAGGCGCGCACAGGCAGGAGGGTTACAGCGGCTCTGTGCACAGATAGGAAACACTGCAATAAAAATGGCTGCAGACAGCCCCAGGGGCCCTGGGAAATGCTCTAAAAGAGCCTGCATGCACTGCTGGTTCTGACTAATGCTGTGGCTTGGCATCTGGGTCCGCCTCCCTTGAGGCAGGGTCATCTCTGTCCCCACGGGGCTGGCACGAGGGCCAGTCTCAGGATTGTTTCTGAGTGTGTGAGGGCAGAGAGGAACGGGGAGCTCGCTGTGGGGCTGGGTGTGGAGGGGGAAACAGGGGAAGTTTGGGGGGTGCATCCTGGGCCTGCAAGAGGAAGTTTGAGGAGATTGCGTGTGGGTGGGCCTCTCAGGGCGAGGCTTCAATCCCTGCCCCGGGCAAAGAGACCAAGCTCGGCTCTGCCCTGCGATGGCACAACCTGGGGGGACCCAACCTGAGCCCAGCTGTCAGGGGAGTGGCCAAGGGCCAGACTTTCCCCCGAGAGACCCCGATGGGGAGTGAGCCCCACACTCCCTCTTCCTCCCCCACACCTCCGGGTGGGGGGCCGGGGGGGTGCTGCCTGCGCTGGGGCAGGGGCCCAGGTCTCTGACCCCACCTGGCCATCACATTACCTGGCATGGCTGTGTGATCGAGGGCAGGTCACCCTCCAGGTCTGAGCTTCAGCGTCTGTCCCCGAGGACGGGCTCAGGTTGGGGGCAGGAACACAGCAGGAACCAGCAGGGCCCTGACTCCCCTGCGGAGCTCCGGGGGGGCAGCTCAGGGCCGGAGGAGGGACCGTGACCTAGAAGCGGCCCCTCTCCTGGCTCCAGGGCTGGGGACAGCAGAAGCTCAGTGTTGTCTGCAAACATAAATGTCAGAGGCCTGGCTGGTGAGCCCAGGTAGCAGATGCCCCTCCTGCAGCCCCAGGGTCTGCCATGTGATCAGCAGTGCCTCTTCCTGCCCTCGGGGCCGAGGTGCCCACAGCCCTGGGACTGTGGGTGAGGAGGGCAGGCAGAGCAAACTCCCTGGCGCTGGAGGACACGGCCTCAGAGAGCAGGCGCTCTGCAGCCCCCGACAGGCCTGGGTTCAGGCTGGCTCCACACTGGCAAGCCCTGGGACTTCCAAGCCTCTCCCAGCCTCAGTTTCCACATCTGTAAAGTGGACATGGTCCCTCCTGCGAGGAGAAGGTCCCTCCTGACCTGGAGGAGCAGGCAGAGGTAAGGCAGCTCGCCCTCTGCTAAAATGAGGGCTTTTAAGTTGGCGGTCATCTTGGTGGTCACTGGAATGGGTGGCTTGGCTGGGGCCACCTCACATCCTCCCTTCAGTCCCAGGGGAGCCATTTCCTGTGAGCTGCTGAGACGTGATCAGGAAGCTGAGAAAAGGGGGGTTCAGTTTCAGGCTCAGCTCAGCCACCCGCCGTGGGGTGTGAGCAGGTCACTCCTCCTCCCGGGGCCTCTGCTTCCTCTTTGGGGTCCTGTCTTGAAAACAGTTCAGGAACTGGCATCCCAGGAGCCAGCTATTTTGAACCACCTCTCCCTGGGGCCAGAGTGTGGGGACAGGGCTTTCGGGGGGCGGCGTGTCCGGGCCACAGGAAAGGGGTAAAGGGCAGGGAGGGCAAGCTGGGCATGCGGGTCCGTGTGGACCGGCCACTGGAGGACCGACACCTGTGGACAGCAGTCGTGGCAGCAGCAGGGTGGTCTGCAGGGGGGGTCTTGGCAGCCCCCAAGCTCCCACAGCCCCAAGAAGATGCACAATTTAGGCTTTAAAAGGGGCTCGCTTGCTGCAAGAGCAGCTCCTGATACCTCTCTTTCTTAAGACCTCTTCTTGCACAAGCCCCTCCTGCAGAGAAACTTGGTCCCACAGTTCCTCTGTGGGGGGTGAGCGCCCTGTTTCTGGGGGTTTCTCAAGCAGGGGACCGAGATGAGCTGGGGGAGGAGGGGCGGGGATGCAGCAGAGGGACCGCGTGGGGGCTGGTGGCTGCCTCCTGCTGAGTGTCCTGGACAGCTGGCTCCTCTGGTCCCGGGACTCGGGGCTCTCCCTGGGGCATCTCAGCCGAGCCCTTCCCACCTTCTCCCCGTGCCGACCTCCCGGCTCAGGGTGCTGCCCCTCAAATTGGCTGGTGGCCACTGACTCATCTCTATCTTTCTCAGAACAGGTAAGGACCAGCAGGGTGGAAGGGTAGGTGAGAAGCCACCCGTCTGGGTTGAGTCACAAATACTGTGACCCTGAGGAAGTCACTGGGCCTCTCACCCCGCAGACCCACAAGGGGGGAGGCTCAGCTGTCATTCCTGTGCAGGCGGGGCGCCCAGTGGGTCCCTGGATAGGATCCTGGTGTCTCCAGGTCCCTGGAGACTGGTCAGCTGGGAGGCGTCCACCTGACTCAGTCCTGAAGGACTTTTTAACTCAAAAGACCCAAATTCCAAGAGCCTGATGACTCCCCTGAGGTGGAATCGGAGAATGACCCTCTTTGCCCCCCACTCCACCCGCCTCGGCAGGTGGGTCGAAGCAGCAGTGCCAGCCGGGTACTGTCTGTCTGTCTGTCTGTCTGTCTGTCAGGGAGAGAGAAACCACCGTCCTGTGGGGCAGGGCTGTGGCCCCGGAGCAGCTGGGCCGCCACACCTCGCTCCCATTTCTCAAGCACCACCTCTGGGCCAGCCAGTGCTCCGCTCCCACACACTCACTGTGCCTCCCTCACCTCAGGCCACGTCGTGCTGTGGTCAACCCTGTTTGGGGGAAACCAACTCCCAGAGAGACGGGGTGTGACTTGGCCAGGCCACCAGAGGAAGCGTCGACTGTCAGGTGGCTGTGAGCCTGAGATTTCAGGACCTTGAGATGTCAGAACTCAAAGTGTATCAGTTATCTATTGCTGAGTAACAAGCATCCCCCAGTGTGGATTTGCTCACAGTTCTGCAGTTCGGACAGAGCTGGGCAGGACTGCTGGACTGCTTGTCTCTGCTGTATGCTGTGCAGGCCGGGGTGGATGGCTGGCCTCCCACAGTCTGGTCAGCTGGGAGGCGTCAGTAGGGCCGTGGGGCCCAAGGTGCCGGTTGGGAGGAATTGTTATCAGCCATCTCGGCAGACATTCTTCCACCCAAGGATCCCGCCTTAGAGCAGACCGTTGCCTGTGTGTCAGGGGTGGAGAGTGGATGGTGACTCAGACTACGGAGAAGGGAGGCCGGGACGCTGGGGCCCAGCTGCAGTGGGGCCAGGATAGGCTGGCCCTGGCCAGGCCCAGGAACCAGAGGCCTCGCAGCCTCTCTCCTCAGGCCCGGTCTTACCCCTCGGCCCATCCCCCTGAGGGAGAGGCGGCCGAGCCCCAGTGGGGAATGAGGCCGGGCCTGCTCCTCCTGCTGGGGGTAGCATTCTGTGGCCCTGCCTTGGCTTTGCTGGGAGTGCCGCTGGCGGGGAGCAGGCTGTGGCTGGCCACTGCCCTCCACCTGCCCTGCCCTGCCCTGCACCTCCCGATACTGAGAAACTTCCTCCCAACAGCTCCACCCCAGCCCTCCCCGAGCCTCTCAGGTTCTGAGAAAATGGTGTTTCCAGATAATGATGTTCATGGGAGGTGGGGGGAAACAACGCAAATCCTTCCTCCAACTCCACCCCCCCCCAAGACCCGGGAACTGCACAGTGACCCCCAGCACAGGCCCTGGGGTGCAGGCCCCCTGCCCCTCATCAGGTTCAGATCCAGGGCCCTGACCTGCACAGCCCCCACCTGGCTGGGGCAGGGGCCAAGGATCCTGAAGGTGGCAGTGCGGGACCCCGGGGAGGGGTCTGGCCTCGGCCTTGGGGGCCACAAGCACTCCCAAGGGTTGAAGGCCATGGCTATGGGGTCCTGTTCTAGCAGCTTCCCAAGGCTCTGGGCAGACCCAGCCTCTCTGAGCGCAGTTTCCTCACCGGTGCAGTGGGGGAGGCTGGGGAACTTAGCAGCCTTCGAAGTCCCCCCCAACTAGAAGATTCCATGAACCCAACCTTCCAGAAGGGGGTGGAGTCGCTGAGAGGGACTGAGCAGAGGGCTCCTGGGCGGCGACCACCAGCTGTTGCGGTAATGACGCCCTCACTGTGTCTAAGCTCTTACCATGCGCACACGGACTCCGTCCTGGCGGCAGGACTGTGGGGAGTGCCCAGCCGGGCTTTGTGGGTGCAGGGAGGTGTGCCCTGTGGGTGTGTCTGTGCGTCCGTGTGTACAAGGCTTGGAGTCTATGTGTGAGTGTGTTCGCGAGTGTGTGTGCACCACACGACCCTAGGTGAGGAGTCTCCCAGTGGGTCACCTGCCGGCAGGTAGCGGGCTCGCTCCACAGGCGCACCGGGCACGTGCACTCACGTCTGGGTGTTTGTTATTCTCTGCTGGTTTGACTCCTGGTGTGGCCCAGCCTGTTCCCCTAGGGCCGTGGTCGGCAAACCGCGGCTCAGGAGCCACATGCGGCTCTTTGGCCCCTTGAGTGTGGCTCTTCCACAAAATACCACGTGCGGGCGCGCACGTACAGTGCGATTGAAACTTCGTGGCCCATGCGCAGAAGTCAGTATTTTTGTGGAAGAGCCACACTCAAGGGGCCAAAGAGCCGCATGTTTGCCGACCACTGCCCTAGGGCAGCGGTTCTCAACCTGTGGGTCGCGACCCCTTTGGGGGTTGACAGACCCTTTCAAGGGGTCGCCTAAGACCATTGGAAAACACATATATAATCACATATTGTTTTTGTGATGAATCACTATGCTTTAATTATGTTCATTGTAACAATGAAATTGGGGGTCACCACAACATGAGGAACTGTATCAAAGGGTCGCGGCATTAGGAAGGTTGAGAACCACTGCCCTAGGGGATCCAGCCCCCGGCCTCACTCACTCTTGCAGGCCAGGGCCCTGGGCTGGCCTGGGCGGCAGCGGGGGTCACTTGCTTAGCCTCCACCTGGTGACTCAGTCTCACTCTCAGCACCTGTGGCATCCTTGGAGCTGGTGGGGTCCCTCCGTGTGGGCCAGTCTCTTCGTGCTGTGCCTCAGTTTCCCCACCTGGGCTTGGGCATGTGAAGCTGTGGGGCTGCCTGGGGAAGGCAGAGGGCGGAGACAGCAGGCTCCGAGTTTCTAGGGGCGGTTGCCAGGGCCCAGCCAAGTGTGCGGCTCCCGGTATAAAAGGCCATTTGCATCCTGGCTCACGTCCATCTGCAACCACAGCAGCCCTGGCCCTAAAGGGATGGCTTTTCTAGTCCAGCGGGCTCCCTGCCGGGAAGGCTGGTACTTTCCTCTCTAGGCTCCTGCCAGCCCCCACAGAAGAACTTACAGATGAGGGGTGTCCCCCAAACACACTCACAGAGGCCAACACAGGGGGTCTCCAGGCTCCCTTTCTAGGGAACAGCATTTACTGAGCAGCTACTGTATGCGCCAGGCTGTGAAGGGGCTGGGGAGCCCACAGCAGAGTCGGGACGAAGACCCTGCCCTGCTAGTGGCTTTGTTCTCCGGGGGAGACAAGCAAAAGAACAAGCAACACGACATTACCTCGCACTAGAAGGTGAAGAGTGCTAGGAAGGAAGGAGGGGAAGCGGAGGGACCAGGGCGGGTGGTTGGGGAGGTGAGGCGTTTGTGCTAAGACTCGAGGAAGAGCGGTTCAGACAGGGAACAGCCAGTGCAAAGGAGGTGGATGAGCAGGGAGTGGGGAGGGGGGGCCCGGGGAGGCACCAGGCCAGGCTGGGAGGGCCCCTGAAGGGCCTGGCCCTGCTGTGGGTAAGAATGGAGCCACAGCAGGTTGGAGCAGAGGAGGGAGGTGACCGCATTCCAGGATCCCCCTGGCTGCTCGGTGGGGCAGGAGCAGAAGCTGTGGCAGGAACTCAGGAGAGAGCCATAGAGGGGTGAGCGTGCCATGCTGGAGCCCCAGGATTCCCTGCTGTGGGGGGAGCAAGGAGGAGTGGGGGAGGGGCCTCTGGAAGGGGGAGAGCCAGGAGCCCCTCACCTGGGCCCTGAACACGTTGAGAATCCAAAAATGGCCACGGACCCTCTCCCAGGAAAACGCACACACGTGTGTGCACACATCCACACACGCAGACAGGAGCACACACAGTTACACGCGCATGCACACGCACTCACACGAGTATACTCACACCCATGTTTACACATGGGCGTGCACATCCATGGGCTCACAAACACACCTTGCTCCCCCGAGGTGATGAACCCCGTGGAGTCATCCCCCTGCTTTCAGGCTTGCTGACAGGGACTTGTCCAAGGTCACCCAGAGGGTCAACCAGCAGGACTTGGCTCAAACCCCCAACCTGGAGGTCAGGAGACCCCTGCCTTAGGGCCTCACCCCTCAACACGGAGCTGGCACCAGGGGAAACCCCTCTCATCCTTGTGCCCAGAGTCACAGGGGGGCTGGGGTACCAGACAGGAAGTGCTCAGGGCCCTAAGAGGGTCCAGACACCTGCGGTGGTTCATGAAGGTGAAGTTCAGGAAGAGGAAGTGAGATGCGGCGTTGGAGCCGCGCCCTGAGGCTGAGCGGGTGGGACGGATACTTAGAGGTGGGCTGGGGAAGGCTTCGCAGGCAGAGCCCAGAAGCAGCCAAGGCCTTGAGGTGGGAACTCTCCAAATGGGGCATGAGCCCGGCCTCTGGGAACGGAAGTCAGAGCAGCCTCCACGGGGAGGGAACACTTGGGTTGGGTCTTGAAGGATGAGTAGGAGTTTTTCCAGAAAGGCTCTCTGAACAGAAGGACTAATACATGCCGGGGGGCAGAGATGAGAAAAGTTGAAGAAACTGCAAGCATTTCAGAGGGCTGCATGCTGTGTGCTTTAGGAAGGGGCTCAGCAATGAATGAATGAATGAATGAATGAATGAATGAGGGGGAGGGTAGGAGAGGATGCCAAGTCTAGCGGCTTCACCCAGGTGCTGAGGAAGGAAGGGGACCGACATTAATTGAATGCCACTATGCCAGCTGTCATGCCCGTTCTGCAGGCGAGAGCCAAAGCCTTGAGCCAGCTCACCCTGCCCTGCCCGCAGCACAGGTCTGGGGACTTCTCACCTGGAGACCAGGGCCTGGCCGGCCAGCATGAAATGACTCAGGGAGCGTGGAATGTGAATGTATTCCCTTGCGGGCCAGGCAGCAGTTCCTGAAAGAGATAAGAGACCTAGCAATTGTTCCCAGAGCCAAATGGGTCCAGGTGAAAGGGGACAGCAGACTGTAAGGTGACACCACCGTGGGCTGGTTAATCTTGTATCTCCTCTCAGCTCCAGGCTCCAGCAGCCTCCTTGCCAGGCAGCCAGGCCCCAGCGAAGGGGTGGGAGGGAGGACCACCTACTGAGCCCAGCCCTTCCCCACCCCCTTTAAGGGATGGAATAGGATGGGAAGGGAGGGAGAGGATGGCGAGGCCCGATTCCACTGAGGGCCCTGTCATGTCAGGGCCGTGATCATCCCCAATTTCCAGATGAAAACACGGAAGCTTAGGGCCCAGAAATGACTGGAGCATGCAGTGGAGCTGAATTCGAACCTAGGTCTTTTTAAAAAATTATTGCTGAGTTTGAGAGAGAGAGAGAGAGAGAAACGAATACATTGCATTTACATACTCCTCCGTTGTTTCTTATATGTACCCTGACCAGAGATGGAACGGGAAACTTTGATATATCAGAACGATGCTCTAACCAGCCCAGCTGCCCAGCCAGGGCCTCGAACCCAGATCTCAGTCACAATAATTGTAGCTTCTCCACCTGTCAATGCCTCTGTGTGCCTGACCTGTAGAAATGCTGGGGCTGGGGGCGCGGGGAGAAGAGGCTGAGAGGGAGCCTGTGGGAGCTGCCCCACCGCCGCCAGCTCTTTCAGAGAAGGGGTCTGGGGGCCGCAGGGCCCGGGCGGGAGCGGGGAAGGTGGCCTGGTGTGCCGGGCTCCGCCAGGGGCGGCCTGTGTGTGACTGAGCTCATCACTTGTCCTCTCTGTGGGGCTGGGAGGGCAAGCATTTGTCACACACAGCTCCCCAGACACTGCGAGAGCGCCCTGGGCAGACAGAGGCTGACTGCGATAGGGCCCCCACCACCGGCTGACTGTCCTGAGGCCTCCCAAGAAGCTTGGGAATCTGGAAAGGTCAAAACAAAGGCCAGAGGAGGGGGAGGATGGAGCCCCAGGAGCGAGCCCACAGGAACTTCCTGACCCGGCAGCGCAGCCAGCGCTGGGCAGGGCAGGGCCCCTCCGCTCCTGCCCCTCCACACAACAGCCCCGGGGTGGGGGAGGGGAGGCTGCCTTTGGGTCCCCCCTGCATGGGCCTAATTCCACTCACCTGTGAGGGGGGTGCCTGGTGAGGGATGCAGGGTGGAGCCCACTGAAGCAGGGCTTTGGGGACACAGCTTTCCCAAAATGGCCATTTTTCGACAGATCGAAATGTTTTGCTAATGACAGGTAGTATGCACGTGGGTGGCATTCATTTACTCATTTTTTAACCAAATATTTATGGAGTGTGTCCTGTACTCTGGACTCAAGAGACAGTGGCCCTGCAGTCAGGGTGCCAGCTAAGACAGACTGGAGGACAGGCCCCAGGGAGGGCACCGCCTGTATATGGACCCATTTCACCCTCCCAGCAGCCTGATGAGGGAGCCCTTCCTATTCCCATTCCACAGACAAGGAAACTGAGCATTAAGCAACTTGTACAAAACCCTAGCCCCGTGGTCGGCAAACTGCGGCTCTCAAGCCACATGCGGCTCTTTGGCCCCTTGAGTGTGGCTCTTCCACAAAATACCACGTGCGGGCGCGCATACAGTGCGACTGAAACTTCGTGGCCCATGCGCAGAAGTCGGTTTTTGGCCTGGGCAAGTCTGTTTTGAAGAAGTGCTGTTGATGTTTGGCTCTGTTGACTAATGAGTTTGCCGACCACTGCTCTAGACCGAAACCAGTTACCACCGTACAAGTCCTTACCTCTCACTCTGCCCCATGGGCAGGGCCTGGGGGTTACGGACAGGTGAGCATGTCTGTTGTGTGCATTAGTTGAAAAAAAACCACAAGGAGTCAGCTCTCAGTGTAATGGATTGGTTTCTAGGTCACAACAAAATGGCTTCACATCAAACAGGCTGCATCCAAAAATGTCACGAGGGTAAAATCCTTACTTAGAGGGAAACTGGGTGGCCATGGCCGGGAAGTCTACATTCTGACACTCTGGTGTTACTGGACACCCTTCAATAATTTTCCATTTACACTATGTGTGGCTATTAACTACTCACCCAAATCAATGAGCTATTTTCAAAAGACAAAAAGGCAAGGTGGGGGACGACTGGCTTACTTTCTTACTTTCTGGTCTTACTGGACACCCTTCAATGACTTTCACATTTCCATTCTGTACGGCTATTAACTACTCACCCAAATCAATTAACTATTTTCAGAGGACAAAAAGGCGTATTTTCAAAGGACAAAAAACCAGGGCGGGGGCTGGATGCTTACTTTCTGATCTTACTGGACATCCTTCAATGATTTTCAAATTTGTAGTGCGTGACTATTATCTTTTCTCCCAAACCAATTAGCTATTTTCAATGGACAAAAAGGCATATTTGTGGTTCAGGCCTTGATCCAGACCTGTACGGCTCCTAGTTTTGGGGGGAGCAGAGCTCGTCATGGGGCAGCAAGAGCACACACAGCGTGACAGACAGATGGCACAGACCACCCTGGCACCCTGGCAAAGAGAGTGAAGAAGAGAAAGCCCCACGAACCCAGGACTCCCCAGTCTTGTTACTTTGGGCATGTCACTTTGCCTTCTCTACTTTGCCGGGAGCTGTGACAATTAAGGGAAATGATAATTTAAACCTAGCTTAGTGCTTGGGGGTGGAGGGGAGGAAAACATTTCATTCTATTCTTTCAGGTTCTCTTGCTGGTCAAATTAACATAGGAAAGATCCACGGGAGAAAAACAAACTTAATTATGTACATACTGGGGCCCCCTAAGAATATGAAACCCAAGGAAAAGGGCAGTTCACAGGGTGAGAAGAGCAGATGTTTGATCTTTAGATATTTGTCCTGTCCTACAGAAAGCTCATTCAAATAAAAAGTCATCTCTCTTTCTAGGCCAGGCCCCCATCTGTATATTTTTAGGTAATTAAGGAAGAGGTAAACGTTTTTCTTGAGTCTGCTGGGTCTTGATTGCTCAAAATCATCCACATGCCACAGTGGCACATTTTGGGGGGGCTCATTCTAAACTGGGGGAGCTAGACCTGACACGGCTCTTCTCTCCTAGTCCCGGAGGCTGGGGAGGGACAGCAGATTGCCCTTGGGGAGTCAGGGGCAGAATTGGAGGAGAGCTTGCATGAGCGTAGTGAGGGTTCCGTGGGAGGCGGAAGGAGGAGGACAGAGAGTGGGCTGGAGGAGTAGGTGGGGGACAGGGGGTGGAATGGATGGGATTTGGGGAGTGTCTGAGTATCTGAGGTAGGTGAATGGTGGGGATGGTACTAATAGTACAGGGATGTGCTCAGAGCCGTGCCAGCTGGGAATGGTTTTTACATTTTCAAACGGTTGGGGAAAAGCAAAAGAATAATGTTTTGTGACGTGTGAAAATTAAATGGAATTCACATTTTAGTGTTCATAAATAAAGTTTTATTGGAACACAGCCATGATCATTCCCTTTACACATTGTCTTGATTTTATACTACGGCGGCAGAGTTTAGTAATTGAGACAGAGACCCTATGGGCGCCAAAGCCTAAAACATTCAGTCTGGTCCTTACAGACCATAGTTTGCCCACCCTTGGCGTAGAGGGAGCCTCGGGACAGGAGAGCAGTGAGGCTGGAGCAGGGTAGGGCCAGGTCGCCAGGGCCCCCCCTCTGGAGGTGCAGAGCTTAAGGAAGTGGAGCTATCCAGGGTTCAGGAAGGATGCCCTGTTCCCATGCATGTTGCAGAAGGGCCACTGTGGCTGCTCGGTTAGGGTGGACGCAGGTAGGCAATGGGCGCCTGGAGCCGGGAGACCAGTCCCGGCCAAGGCCCAGACTGCCCTTGAGGACTCCCTGCCCTGCCCCATGCACCTTCGCCCATAGCCTGCGGTGGTGCTGGGTGCGTACCCAGAGTGCCTTGCACATTTGGGCGGCGGCGCTGGGTGCGTACCCAGAGTGCCTTGCACATTGGGGCGGCGGTGCTGAGCTGAGTGCGTACCCAGAGTGCCTTGCACATTTGGGCGGCGGTGCTGGGTGCGTACCCAGAGTGCCTTGCACATTGGGGCGGCGGTGCTGAGCTGAGTGCGTACCCAGAGTGCCTTGCACATTTGGGCGGCGGTGCTGGGTGCGTACCCAGAGTGCCTTGCACATTTGGGCGGAAGTCACCGCTGGACGGAGTCTCCTGAACGCAAGGAACCGCAGGAAGGGCGGGAAGCGGGAGGAGGCGGCCTTGGCGCCCCCAACAGGAGCATCATGGGCGCTGGGAGAGCAGCCTGTGGCCCAGAGGACGAGAGGAGGCTCAAGAGGTGAGCGGGGCAGGCGGGCTGCCCACTCACGGCCGAGGGGGCGGGGTGGGAAGATCTGCGCCCGGGCGGCCGGCGGGGCCTGGGAGAGCTAGCACACGGGGCCTGTGGGCGCCTGCACGGGTGGAGGGGTCGGAAGGTGACAGCCAGGCCCAGGCCGCAGGCGGTGTGCGGCGGTCACCCCCAAGGGCACACAGACCGGTGCAGACAGAATAGCAGGCCCGGCGCTAGGCACGCAGCACAGCAAGTCCAGGCCTCTGCACGACGTCACAGCTGCGCGTACACCCCGTCACAGCCGCCAGGGCCAGGCGCGCACACAATACCACACCGGAGGCCTCTGCACACGGTCACACATGTGTGCACACAATCACGGTCCGCCTACAGCCGGTGTGCACAGCCGTGCACGCAGGAGCAGCCGGGGACACTGCAGGTCACACAGACCCATGCACACTGCACCCCACAGACGCTCGCATCCACGCAGACAGACCGGCTCACAGACCCGTGCACACGCCAGACGCGCACACTCTGACCCGCCCCGCCTCCATCGCACACACCGCCCGCCCCACAGGACGCACCGGGCGGGGGGCCGGCGCACGCACGGCCACAGGCAGGGGCGCGCTCACACTCACACATTGAACCGCACACGCGGGAGGCGCGGAGCGGCGGCGGCCCCAGACTTCGGCCCGAGACGCCCCCAGCCCGGCGCGGCTCGCAGCCCGACAGGCGGCGGCGGGGAGGGGGCTGAGTGGGGGCGGGGCGGGGGCCGAGCCGCCCGAGCCGGCGGGAGCGGGCACCTCTGTGCGCCGCGCTCGGCCTCGCCTCCGCACCCCCAGCGCGCCTCCCGCGGGGCCCTCCCCGCGCCTTCCGCTCGCCGGGTCCCCGCCGCGCCCCCGGGGTGCAGCTCGGCGGTCGCGCCGGGCCCGCGAGACGGGGTGGAGGTGGGGGCAGGGGGCGGGGATCAGGGCCGGGCCGGGGCCGCGCCGCCTGCGATGCCGGGCGCCCGCCGCAGCCGCCGCCGCCGGAACCCGGGATGGGGCGAGAGGCTGCGGCGGATGCCAGCATCTCCCCGCCGGGGGCCCCGGGGGCCGCGGAGCCGCCGCCGCCGCTGCTGCCACCGCTGCTGAGACCCGGCAGGCGATGGGTGAGTTGACCCTAGCGTCCTGGGGTCCCGTGCCGCAGCCCCTCCATCCCGCACCCCGGCCCTCCGCCTTCATCTCCGCGCCGCCGCCTCTGCGCTCGCGATCCCCCACCCCTGTCGCGGCTTCCACCGCCCCCTTCCCGAGCGTGACCTCTGGGGCCGGGCGGGAACCTCAGGCTGGGGGACTGGGGCCGGGAGGGGGGGCGAGATGGGGCGGGATGCGGGGGTTCTGGCGCCCCCGCTCCCAGCCGGCTGCTCAGCGGAGCTTTCCCGAGCCCCCGAGGGCAGAGCCTGATCCCTCCGACCCCTCCTTCCCCGCCCCCGGCGCGGGGCGTCCCCGAGGCACCGGGCTGGAGCCGTGCTTTGTGCCCTGCGACCCCCACAAACCTCCGGCGAGGCGCGGGGCGGGGAGTGAGAGGCCTTAGCGCCCGCCTCCCCCTGCCCCCCTCCCCCCCACCTGAGTCTGCGGCAGCGGAGGTGGAGGCCCAGGCGCAGTCGGGGTGCTGGGCGGGGGCGGGACTGTGGGGACCTAGGAGAGGGGAATGGGAAGAGAACCCCAGCCGCTGGGGGTGGGCTCCCGCATGTTGCACTGCACTGCCCCGGGCTGGGAAGGGAACCTGGCCGGGGGAGGGCGCTCTAAATATCTGCACACAGTGAGTTCTGGAACCTGGGGTGGGGAGGGGAGCGAGTCTGGGCGAGTGGGGGTGTGGGGAGTGCCTGAGCTGGGGAGCCAGGAGAAGCCGAGGTGGGTCTCCGCCGGCCTTGGTGGCCCGAGGTCGGGCGACTCTCCTAGCTCTGGAAGATGCCCGAAGGGGTGTGGGCAAGAACGCTACCCCAGGGAGACCCCTCCATGGTCCCCCAGAACTGGCGCTGTCCACATCCCCATAGCGCTCTCTTTCAGTCCTGGGACGCCAGTCGGGATCTGCCTGGATGGGGGAGTTTTGGGCTCTGGTGTGTCACCTCCAGGGGCAGTTACTAAAGATCCGGGCATGGGGCCAAGCTGAGGATGGAGGGAAGAGCGAGACGACTCCTCCCCCACCCCCAGCTGGCAATTCTGTGGAGTCATCAATGCTTCCCAGTGCTGGGGACAGAGCGCAGGGTCCTGGGAAAGTTGGAAAGAGGGGCTGCCAGCCCAAGGGGGAGAGCGAACTTTCTGGAAGAGATGATAACAGGAAGCTGGAGGAGTTCGATCACTGGATGGAGAACGTGGGAAGGGCATTCCGGCTGAGGGAATGGCATGAGCAAAGGCTTAGAGATGTGAGTGCCTGGTGTGTGTGGAGAGATGGAGGTGGGGGTGGTCAAGCTCTGCAAGTGGCCAGAAGGAGCCGAGGCCGGGGAGGAGGGCCAGGTGGGGAGGAGGCCGCGGGCCGCACCTGTTAGGAATGCTCTCAACAGCGCGGCAGGAATGAGACAAACACTCGAGACTGGGTGGCCAAGGCAGAGTGACTTCCGCGGAAGGGTGCTCCCGCCAGCTGGAGCCCGTGGGCAGAAGCACACCCAGCGGGAAGTCCGCTCGCTGGGGTTTTATTTCCTCACCCGGGCTCTGCCCTGCCCCTCACTCTGAACTCTCACCTGATTAGTCAGGGTTCAGAGCTCAGATTCCCATTATTGGGGAAAGTAAGGCAGGGCCTAAGATGGCAGCCCCCCTGAGAGCCTGAAGGTCATACCAAGATCGCAGAACCTCCGATGGCGGCGAGCTCCTTTCTTGGACAGAAGAGATGGCTGGGTCACTCTCACACCTGGCGCTGGAACTCTGTCCTGATGGCCGAGGGCGATGCTGGCTGGCTCCGCGCCCCCTTCTGAGGGTCTGCCCTGCTGCGGCCAGGGCTGCCCGACCCTCCCTGGGGATCCCTGCTCTGTGGTCATGGGACCAGCTTTCTGAGTCTCATTGTCCACGTCTGTCACATGCGGAGAGCCTTCCACGCGACGATGCGCCTGGCACCTGAGAAGCAGCTCGGGAAATGACCGGCTGCTGCGATGGTATTTTTACCTGTAAAACGAGGACATCGATGCCAGCTGGCAGGCCAGGCTCACGTCACCCGGTGGTGGTGAGGATCATGTGGGGCTGGATGTGACGGAGGGAGCCAGAGGCTGGGGGCGCTGAGTGCACGTCCTCCTTCTGGGAGGAGAGGAGAGAGCAGTGAGGAGCGGCTGGGGGCAGGGGAGTCCTCACAGACCTCCGCCTCTTGCCCCTCTGGGCCGCCACCACCTTCTGGCCCCCAGCCATGGCATTCAAGGGACCCTGCTGTGCTCTCCAAGGCCAAAGCCTCTTTGTTCCCCTTTCTGCTTGGCGCACCCCCTCCCAGCCAGCTCTAGTCCACCACGTGGGGACCAGGGCTCCTTTCCAGAAGTTTCTTCAGACATTCGGGTCAACAAACACGATGTCCTCCTGTGAGGGGCACTGTGCCAGGCGGCCAGGTGGAGAGGATGCACGCTGTGCCCTCAGGCTGTTAGAATCCAGTTGGGCAGCAGATACCACTGGGCGCCCACAGTGTGCCCAGCCCTGTGCTGTCTGCTGAGGGGCAAAGAGAGAGTCGCAGTCATTGCGCCAGGGGCGGTCAGACGTGGAGGATGGAGAAGGCTCCCAGATCCAGTGGCCCCGCTTCAGTCCTAGCCCTCCCACTCATTGTTGTGTGACTGTGACAAGTAACCCCGCCTCTTCCTGTCCGTTTCCTTGTCTGTAAGATGGGGACGGCACACACTATTGCTACTTGAACAGCTTGGTTCAGTTTCTGGTGGGTGTTCACTACTCTCCTTCTAGAATGAATCTATTCCCACCCCTCCTCCCTCAGAGACTGCCCAGCCTGCCCCAGTGCATGTGTAGTCCACATCCCTGTTGTCTCCTCCTCCTGTCTGTGGGTCCCCATAGGCAGGGGCCTGCCTTTCTGGGTCCGTGGCTTGGGCAGGGGCAGTGGTATGCTGGCAGCTGGCTCTCTGATGAGCAGTGTTGGCCCATCTCTGTGGTGTAAATCCGGCAGGGTCCGTTTCAAGCTGCCAACAGCTTAACGATCTCATAATGGAATCAGGTACAGGCTAGCTTCAGCACCCAGCATTTAGTAGGTGCTTAATAAATGATGGGTGAACAAGAAGGAGAGGCCTCAGGCACCGTCGGTCAGATGGATTTGGGGAGCTGCCAGCCATGCTGTACTGGAGAAGGGCGTTCAGGGGTTGGCATTAGGCAGGCGGAGGGTGGGGCCAGGGACCACCCCGAATAAGTACCTGAAGTGGGACTGAGATCGGAGGGAATGGAGGGCTGGTGTCTTCCTTCCCTGGGGCTCCACACCTCTAACCCCGCCTCACTCCTGCATTAGCCCCTTCTCCCAGGAACTCCCCTTGAGCTTGACCTGGCCTTGGGGCTTGCACAGAATGGTCTTGCTGGGCCCCAAGCTTTAGCTTAACAGAGCTCTGACATGTGGTCCAGAGAGGTCCCAAGACTCAACTTCTTTTCCTTCGCTTTTGCTGTTCCCTCTACCTGAGTGTCTCTTCCATCTGAGGCAGGATAGTAAGAAGCTGGGAAATGTTCTTGGCAAGTAGAATAATGGGGAAATGGAGACAGATAGAGGAACACCTGGCCTCCCTAGAGATAACATCCAGGCCTCAGCTGTATTTCCGCTCCAGGCCCAGAAAAGCCGCAAAGCCAGGTGGGTGATGCCAGGCCCAGCTGCAATGACTAATGACCCCCTGCCCTGGCACTGACCAATCAGTAGAAACCACGATCTTGAAAGTCACAACTGGAAAACGGAAGAATATTCTGCTGAAACTCTAAGACCTCCCCTAGAGTTCCCATCTGCAAGAGGGAGATAAAAGCCCTGGCCAGTGTGGCTCAGCTAGTTGGGCATTTTCTGCGCACCAAGAGGTTGCTGGTTCGAATCCAGTCAGGGCACTTGCCTGGGTTGCGGGCTTGATCTCTGGAGGGGGCATGCAGGAGGCAGCACTCTCACATTGATGTTTCTCTCTCTGTCCCTCTCCCTCTCTCTTTCAAAATCAATAAACTATTCTTTCTTAAAAAAGAGATAAAAACCTCAAAACAAAGGACCCAGAAGACCCAGGCATGCTCTCCCTCCCTCCTGGGAGCAAACTCATGCCTTTCCCTTTTCCTTCTTCCTCCACAGACACGCATCTCCTAAACTCTAAGGGACCCCACAAGCTGCACAACTAGGGGAGCAAAGGGCAGCAGCAGCTCTAATCGCCTGGACCTGTCTCCAGGGCCCCCTTTTCTCTGACTTCTCAGTGAGCCGAAGCAGCCCAGCCTAGGCTCTCCTGTTGCTTCTTCTATGCTAAGCCCTTCCTTGTTTTGGGGAGCTGCCTGCCTTCCCCACACTGGGGATCGAGCCTGGAACCTGGGCATGTGCCCCGACCAGGAATCAAACCTCAACCTCTTGGTTCATAAATTGGTGCTCAACCACTGAGCCCCACCAGCTGGGCCATAAAAATATTAATAAGTGCCCTGGCCAGTTTGGCTCAGTGAATAGAGCATCAGCCTGCAGACTGAAGGGTCCCAGGTTCAATTCTGGTCAAGGGCACATGCCCAGGTTGTGGGCTGGATCCCTGGTAGGGGGCATGCAGGAGATAGCCGATCAATGATTCTCATCATTGATGTTTCTATCTCTCTCCCTTTCCCTTCCTCTCTAAAATCAATAAATATATGTTAAAAAATATTAATAAAGCCCTGACTGGTTTGGCTCAGTGGATAGAGCGTCGGCCTGTGGACTGAAAGGTCCCAGGTTCGATTCCGATCAAGGGCATGTACCTTGGTTGCGGGCACATCCCCAGTAGGGGGCGTGCAGGAGGCAGCTGATCAATGTTTCTCATCAGTGTTTCTAACTATCTCCCTTCCTCTCTGTAAAAAATCAAAATATATTTTAAAAATATATTAATAAATAACATTTATTGCATCTCTACAGCAACCCACGACAAAGGCACCATGATAATCCTCTTTGCAGATGGGAAAGTTGAGGCACAGTGTCTTGTTAGCGCTGACCCATCCTTCCCGTCTGAGCTTGAGCATCACTTGTGTAGGGAAGCTGTGTGAGTCCTGATCTCCGCTGTGGGCCCACAGAGCAACCTCCTGTGTCTGTACCTGCTTGTTATCACACGGTTCCCGCTAGAGCCCAGCGGTTCCCAACCTTCCTGATGCCGCGACCCTTTAATACAGCTCCTCATGTTGTGGTGACCCCCAACCATAAAATTATTTTCGTTGCTACTTCATAACTGTAATGTTGCTACTGTTATGAATCGTCATGTAAATATCTGATATGCAGGATGTATTTAGGCGACCCCTGTGAAAGGGTCGTTTGACCCCCAAAGGGGTCGCGACCCACAGGTTGAGAACCACTGAGCTAGACCAAGCATGTCAAACTCAAAGGCTAACACAGGCCGAATAAACACGGTTTACATGTGTGTGGGCCGCAAAAAAACAAAAGCTTCAATTTTCATAGAAACGTAGGTTTATTTCGATAGAGACATGCTGAATACAAAGGGCTGAAATAAATGAGCCATTGTTAACAAAATAATAGAACATTTTAGCTGAAACCGGTTTGGCTCAGTGGATAGAGCGTCGGCCTGCGCACTGAAGGGTCCCGGGTTGGATTCCGGTCGGGGGCATGTACCTGGGTTGCGGGCATATCCACAGTAGGAGATGTGCAGGAGGCAGCTGATCGATGTTTCTCTCTCATTGATGTTTCTAGCTCTCTATCTCTCTCCCTTCCTCTCTGTAAAAAAATCAATAAAATATATTTAAAAAAAAATAATAGAACATTTTAATAAAAATTAATATTTTTTTCTTGAACATTAACTTACCAGACACTGAATAATTGCACAAATTAATAAGCACAACGCAGATAAAACTATTTTTCTTGTTCTCCAAAAGCAAAATATTCCTGTTGTGCACACCAAACAAGTCAGTACAAGACTAATGACGTGGCCACCAGCTGCTAAAATATTTGCTGCTAGTATTAGTGGCGACAAATGGTGCACCTTCGCGTAAGGTGCGTAAGGGAAATGAATGCAACACGATTACAGTAATCAGTCATTAGCTAACATTGTAGTTCATTATTAATAATTATGTATAACAGGATATTGTAAAAATTAAGTTACGAAATTTTTATTAAAATGTTTCTTACATAACCGTTGTATTAGCTGGGCTGCAAAAATATTCATAGTGGACCGTGAGTTTGACATGCTTGCCCTGGACTGAGTTCCACAGACCTGCAGGCGCTCAAATGAGTGGATGAATGATTCTCAGCCCAAGCGAGCAGCCCTGCTCTTCTGTCCATTACTCCTCTTTCTCCACCCCCGATGGAGGAGACGGACCCTTCAGAGGGCAGCCTCGGGGCTATGGCGGATGGTCACAGGGACCCTGCTTGTCCCCACCTCCCAGAAGGGGAAAGAGGCTTCTGGAGGGCTGAGAGTCTCCCTCCAGCGGGAAGCAGGCCGGGTGGAGGGCTAGTGGAGCACCCTCCTGTGGTCTAGAAGGGACCCGCAGGGCCCCAAGGCCTTGCCCATAATCCAGGAGGTTAACAGGGTCCCTGAAATGGAAAGTTCCCTGTTGGAATGGAAATTTCTCACTTATTTTCAGAAGTTAACAGGGTCCCTGGAAATCAAAATTCCTCACTTATTTTGAGCTTTTCTCTAAAAATAAAATTAGAACAATAGGAATCATGTACACACCTAATTACTTTGTTATTTTAGGAATTTAGAACTTTTTGGCTCCAGACTTTGGTTCCCACTGAAATGGAAATGCCTGGGGGTGTGGGTGGGCCAGGGTTAGGGCCAGGCCTGGATGCTGGAGCTGGCTGACACTGTGGCCTCAGGGCCTGCCCTCCAGCTGCCCTTTTGGGCAGGCCTCCCAGTGTGTCCCAGAGGGAGCACAGAGTCTGAGCAGTGGGGGCGAGGGGAGGTGGAGGCAGCGGCAGGCTCCCGGATTCTGGTTGACAGAGGCCCATGATAGATGACTTTGCAGCCTGTTCTCCCCTCCTCAACATCCCAGTCATCATAATACACTGCTATTTATTGAGCGCTTATTATGTGCTAGTTGCTGGGCCAAGCACTTTGCCTTCATTATCCCATAGAGTTATCCTAATTTCCGGGGACATAGGTACTATTATTTATTTATCCCTCTTTGGCAATTTGAGGGGACCTGGGGCCCGGGGCTCAGGGCTGGGAAGTGGTAGGGCTGGGATTGTCACCAGCCTGTGGGACCCAAGACAGGGCTGCCTATCTAGGTCCCCTCGGTCACCCAGAGGGGACCACTCTGAGGCTTAGAATGAAACAGTTGCTTCACCGTGTCCTGTCCTCCAGGTCACACTCCTCCAGGCCCTGGTGTCACTCCAGTCTCCCCATAGTCCTGGGGCCCTGCCACTGAAAGCCTTGCTCAGCCTCACCTGCACGGCTTGAGGACAGTATCTATTTTCCAGGCCCCTCCCCCACCCCCCCAACATAGGAGGGCGGGTGGGAGCCCAGTTTTTAAGATGCTGCTCTGGGGATTTAGAGGCCTGTGGGCTCCAAGAACCACTGCCTGGCCCCATGGAGTTCAGACCGCCTTATGAGACCTCTTGCCCTCTGGGGTCCAGATCTCATGACTCAGCCCTGCCTGTGTTCTGGGCCTGGGCTCCCCCCAACCCCTAGCTCTGCACACACCATGATGACCCCCACCTGCTACCCCTGTTGCCTGTTTCCAGGAGCACCTGCTGCTCCGCGGGCCCCCTGATGCTCTGGGTAAGTCCCTAGTGGCTGCCCTCCTGCTGCCTGTGCGGATCGCGGCTGGTGAATGATGGTGCCAGGGAAGGGGAGCAAGGAGAGCTGCCCATGGCGGGAAGGGTGGGCTCCCGGGCTGGGCACACGGGCACATGCGGGGGCTGGCACCATGCCTGACGCAGAAAGTATTCGATCCACGTTTCCTGCGTGTTTGTTGAGTGGTGATTGTGGGAGTGGCGGGTGAGGGCCACTTCCGGAAGCAGGGCCGTGTGGCTGGTTTAGGTGAAAGACTGAAGAGGCACCTTCCCCACAAGATGCTGTTTTGCGTGATTTCATTTCAGTGTTTCAGGGGCCGTGGGCAGTGGTGCCCAAGCAACCCCCATCCCATCGTGTGGAAACTGAGTCCCAGACAGCGAAGGTGACTTGTCAGGGTCACACAGCCAGGAGGTAGGTCTTCGGGTCGGAGTCTGCCCGGCTGGCTCAGCGTGAATGAGCCTGCGTGGCACCTGCAGTTCAGAAAGCACCTTCACACCCATCGTCCCCCTCGGTCCTCACGTGGCCCGGAGGCGTGGCCCTCCCCTTGCACCTGTGCCCGTGTCCCTGCTCAGAAGACCCGCCCCCGAGGGCGCACCGCGTCTGTAGGGGCGGCGGTGAGGGGAGAGCCTCAGCCCAGGCTGGTGGGAGGCATCACGGGGCCAGTGGGGGCAGAGCCAGGCCTGAGCGCACAGTGTGGCCGCATCTGGTCCTCGGGAGAGCCCAGGACAGTCTCTGGTCTCTAAGCTGAGGCCCACAGAGTGTGGGTGACTGGTCCGAGGTAACAGCCTGTCGCCCCAGGTGAGGACCAGGGAGCCTGACGCTGTGCCATGCCTGGAGGTCAGGGACACCTGCAGGTGGGTTTGGCTCCGCAGAATGACCACCGTTAGAGTCACTAACCAGCGGGGCTGGCCCTGAAGGGCACCCAGGCGGACGCCCTCCTACAGGTGCCCAGGGACCAGGCCTCCTCAGGCTGTCAGAAGTGTTTGGGGCCACAGGCCATGGCCTTTTGGCCACGACTGGGGGGGCATGTGACTGAACCCCGGGTTGCTGCCTGTAGCACTGGCATGTGGGGTGGGGCGATGCACCAGCACCCCCATCCGGACCAGAAGTCCAGACGCTGGCTTTCCCCTCGGGCCTTTGCAGGTGCTGTTCCTCTGTCCGGAATGCCCTCCCCTCCACTCCTGGCTTGTCCCAAAGGTTCCTCCAGGAGTCATGCCTGATGCCCATCCCCAGGGGATGTGAGAACCTGCGGGAAAGGCAGGTCTGATCAGGGCCTGGTAGGACATGCCGGTGCAGTCAGGGAGAGGACTGGGCCGGGGGACTCGGGTGGTCACTCAGGCCATCCATAGAGCTTACTGTGCCATCCCTTCTGGCTGGGTGACAAAGGGATGGAGTCTGGGCAAGACCAAGGGGCCTCCTGGGAGGTTCTCAGAAGCAGCTGTAAGGTGCAGCCCAGCCCAGGAGACTGTCCCCTCAACTCAGAGAGGGGCCCGGCTGGGAGCCTTGAGGCCACGGGGCCAGCTGAAGCCACCCCTTTCACAAAGGGAACATTGAGGCCTGGGCACTTGGGACTGACCCGCAGTGTCACGGAGCGTGGCCGTGGGTCCCCTTTGCGTGTGTAGGTGGGGAGCCTGGCTGCGCTCCGGCCCCCCCCCCCCATCCCAAGCTGCAGCCGTTCTCAGCGGGATCCAGGTCAGGTCTGTGGAGGGGATGGAAGGAGTCGGAGAGAGCGAAGTCCCAGGGCTCAGGTCGGCACTTTGGTCCTCAGTGGACATCGCTCCTTAGAGAAAGTGCGTGCACCCAAAAGCTGGCAGAAAATCCATGTTGATAATTCATTCCAGCAAAAAGGCAACACTGGGGAAAAAATCTGTGAGCACTTAGGCCAAAACGTTAGCCTGAGAGGTGGCAGGCTGGTGCGTGATATTGTCCTATTTCTTTCACTGTGATTGCCAGATTTTCTAGAATGTCTGTAACCAAAAAGATGAAGTTATATTTTATTTTATTTTATTAAATATATTTTTAATTGATTTTTTGACAGAGAGGAAGGGAGAGGGAGAGGGATAGCGAGTTAGAAACATCGATTCAGCTGCCTCTTGCACGCCCCCTACTGGGGATGTGCCCGCAACCCAGGTACATGCCCTTGACCAGAATCAAACCTGGGACCCTTGAGTCCGCAGGCCGATGCTTTATCCGCTGAGCCAAACCAGCTAGGGTCGAAGTTATATTTTATTTATTTATTTATTTTTATTTATTTATTTATTGAAGTTATATTTTAAAGGAGAGAGGTAAGTAAGAGAGATGCTCTGAGAACAGCCCGCTCACCATTTGTCCGATTCTGGGGTCACCCAGGTGCTGGGCCTCACCCGTGGGCGTTGTCTAGCCCCCGGCACATCCCCCAGAGCAGGGGCGCCTGCTGCAACAGCTTGCGTGTCAGTTGCCTGTCTCTCGTTCCCGGAAATTGGGTCAGTGGGTGTCCAGCCCTGGGGCTACTGGGATGCAGTTCTGCCTGAATTCAGTCCAAACCTCTGACCTCCTCCCTCTGGCGCTGCTCTGGCCTTCGCTCCTCTTTGCCCTGCACCCCGCATTCCAGCCTGGGACCGTTAGTGTTTTCTGCACACGGTCCTCTTTGCCCACCTCTGGCCTTCGCTGTGCCCGGCCCTCTCCCTCGAAAGCCAGCCCTCCACCTGGTGTTGCCATCCTCGGGGGAAGCCATTCCCGCCCCTCCCAGCCAGCGGTGGCCCCGGGGCTCTGAGCTTTGGTGAGCAATAGTCACTCTCTGGTCTCCGCTGAGCCGGCCCCACTGGTGCCTGACCTTGGAAGTCATGTCCCCTCCCCAAGCCTTGGTTTCCTCACCTGGGATGTGGGCTGTGGGGCTGAGCTGAGATGGAGCACAGACTGGGGAAGGGGCACTGCTGTGGAAGCCCAGGGCCTCCCAAGAGGTTGCTGAGACGAGGACCCTGGCCGCCCCACTCCTGGACCTCACTTGGGGGGATGGCTTTGTCGCTGCTGTCTCCTTCTCCCTCTCCTTCCCACAGTCGGTGGGACTGGGACGTTCGAGCCCTCGGGGCCTGTTTGGGAGCACTGGATGCAGCAGGTGGCAAGGACTAAGTAATTAACGGAGCCGGCGCACATGGGTGGCTCCCATGGTGTTAAGGAGCGGGGGCCCAGCGCCGGAGCCCTGCGTGGCGTTCCTGCTACGTGGTGAGGGCCTACTGAGCGTCCCCAGTGGAGACAGTCAGGTCCTCACCCCGGGGGCTGCTGTCCTTGCAGGCAGGGGTGGGCAGACAGTAACTGGGGAGGGAAAGAGAAAGGGGTCATTGTTCCAGCTCCGTGGAGGCTCGCCAGGAGCCCAGAGCGCCTGTGTGCCCAGAGCGACCAGCTGTGCACCTGCCCCATCCAGACCGTGCCCCGTCGGAGGCTGATGGTGGCGCTCAGGTTCCCGGATCCCGGAGCTGCAGGCTCAGCCAGGTGCAGCTCGTTACCTCCCCACATCCTTTTGTGGACCCTGTCGATGGGTCTTGCCAGCCTCCCTTTATGTCTCAGCAAACAGGCTGGGGAGGGTCAAGTTCTTGCTTGGGGTCCCAGAGCCAGATTGCAAGGTCATTCCTGCACTCAGCAGTGACTTGCTGAGAACCTACTGTGTGCCTGGCGCACAGCCATCCGCTGCTATGGGGAGGAACCTAACCCACTAGGAGCCGGGGCCTCATTTTCCATTCCCTTCCTTCCCCTACCTCCTCCTGGCCATCCCCCGCCATGTTGCTCAGAGGACTCTGAAGGCTGGAGTCATTTCATTCCCTTCTCCACCCCCCCACCCCCCCCCCCACCCCTCCGCGCGCGCGCACACACACTGGAAGGGACCCTGGGAATTGATGGAGATGAGCCAGCTCATCGGAGGGTGCGAGCCCATGTCACAGTGCAGGTCACACTTTTCGAAGCCCCAGACCAGGCCTGAGAGGCAGCAGCATTTACTGAAAGGTGCAGGTGTGTGGATTTGGGGGAGAGTCATTTATTCATTCAACAAACAGGTTGACACCTCCCTTGTGTCAGGCTGGAGCAGCCCAGGAAACTTGGGCAGCACAGCC
This sequence comes from Myotis myotis, assembly GCF_014108235.1. Lineage (NCBI taxonomy): Eukaryota > Metazoa > Chordata > Mammalia > Chiroptera > Vespertilionidae > Myotis > Myotis myotis. The sequence goes on from NW_023416335.1 coordinate 208,084,090, forward strand.
TCCGTGGGGGCTGGGGGGTGCTGGGGGTGCAGGCCAGGGTCTCTCCAGGGTGCAGCCCTGGAGGACGTGCAGGCCAGCTGACCCCCCCTGAGACGGGCATGGGACAGGGGTGTAAGATTATGCACCGACTTGGAGCCTCCTGGAGGATTTGGACTTTGTTCTGAGGGATGAGTTCCAGGGTGGGAGGGGCAGCGTCAGGTATGGCTGTTACTTGGCTCGTGGGGATGAGGCTGTGAGGCTGCTGTGCCGTCCAGGTGAGCGCTGGTGGTGGTGCAGCCAGCATGGGACAGTGGCACTGGGAGGGGGGGTTTGAAATGTATAGGACATGGACTCGGCGGGGCTAGGTGAGAGGTGTGCGGGGTCATCGAGGTGGGGACTCCTGGCGTGTGCGGCTGGGTGGGTGGTCACATCGCTGATGTGGCCCAGAAAGGGGAATGCTGGGAACTCCCGACATCGTCCAGCGTCGCTGGGTGTCGGCTCAGGTCACGGGCCATCAGCCGAGGTGGTTGGAACAATCTGAGCGAGGTCTTTGTGCCTCGTTTAGCAGCGGAGGGTCCCAGGCAGGATGGAAACCCGCTAGAGTGCAGGCCCAGCCCGCCCTGTGGCCTGCCCCCCCCCCCGCCCCCCGCTCCTCTGTCTCCCTTAGCCCAGCTGACACTCGGCCTCTCAGTCCACAGGTGTTTCCACCACCTGCCACCCCGCACACAAGGGGAAGTGCCCAGGGGAGCGCCACGTCAACCAGCCTTGGCCTCCACTTTGCATGGGGGCGCCCCCCATGCCGAGGCCCCAGGATGCAATGCCTGGAACCAAGCTTTCCAGCCTTAGTTGGGTTCTGTGGCTCTGTGCTGGGGAAGGCCCCCTGAGGACAGAGGAGGGGTGGGGTGTGCCCTCCCCTCCCTTCCCCGCCTCGGGCCTTCTGGGTTGGAGACTTGCGCACTGAAGTGGCCTTTTGTATATTGTCCCTGCAGGACAGGCAGCCTGGAGGGAGGGGCTGGCACTGCCGGGGCTGCCGGGGCCGGATGGGACTGATCTCAACGGGACTAGGAGACCCCTGCTAGGCGTGGGCACGCACTGGCCAGGCCTGCTGCCCCCCCACCCCAGACCAGACGATACTTGTCACTCAGAATCTGTCACCAGTTCTCGTAAGAGCTCCGCTGTCACCCGGCAGCTGTTGATGGAGCGCTGTGCCCAGGCCAGGCGTTGTCAGGGGGTGTGGGGCAGCGGTGACCAGTAACCAAGGCCCACAGTGACCCTGCTCTCCAGTTGTTGACATTCCGAGCCAGCAGGGTGTGGGTGGGGGAGACAGACAGCTTCCACAGCGAGGAGTGCTGTGGAGCAGATGGCCTGGGAGGGGACAGTCGCAGCAGCTGGCTGGTCAGGAAGGCCTCTCTGAGGAGGTGGCTGACATGGGGAGATCTGAGGGAAGGGCATTCTAGGTGGAGGGAACAGCCAGTGCGAGGACCCTGAGACAGGAGGACCTGGGGTGTGGGAGGGACAGAAAGGCAGGGACTGTGGCTGGAGCAGAGTGGACGGGAGGTGAGGTCAGCAGAGAGGCGGGGGCCAGCTTGGCAGGGCCTGTGGACCCAGAGAGAAGTCTGAATTTCACTCTGAGTGTGCGGGGCCAGAGGAAAACGGGGGTCCGAGGGGGTGTCGCACAGGGGAGACATGGCCTGATGAGAACTTGGCGGTGACAGACTTTGTGGGGCCCAGGGACCAATGACAATGCAGGGCCTCTTGTTCAAAACTTAAGAATTTCAAGATGGAATTTTAAGAAAGGAGGAGGCAGGAGGGAGGCCAGTGAGGAGGAGGATAGGGGTGAGTCGTTGGGACCATTTTCGAGGGAGGTGACGACAGACCTTCCCGTGAGCGCCCCAAACGGTGAGGCGTGGAGGGGGTGCATGAGTCTCAGCTTGGAGGCCTGGTCTGTGTCAAGACTCTTTGGACGTGACCTCATTTCACAGGAGGGGCTGGTCGGTCCCACGCTGCAGCTGGGAACTGGGGCCCGGGGATATTAAGTGACCTGATCACACGGCTGAGGAGGGGCAGGCAGGATTTGAATCCAGCTCCCCGTGACTCCATATTTCAGGGAGCTGTGGTCCCAACGTGGTGCCCCGCCCCCTTCGCCTCCTGAGAGGTTGGGCCTGGGGGCATCTTGCACAGCCTGGGCCCAGAAATGAGTTTCCGCTCTTGTCCGGACAGGAAGCACCCAGCTCGGGACTCACTGGCCTTGCTTTTCCTTCTAGTGAGCCTGGGAGGCGTGGGCATCCTGATCTCCATCCCACAGACGTGGAAACTGAGGCCGGACAGAGCTGGTCTCGGCCTCCGGCCCCCTGGGCTTGTCTGCTTGCTGCCTTCTCTTCTCTGGACAGGGCAGGCTGAGCTGTTGGGCCTGGAGGCTCAGTGTTTGGGAGGTATCGGGCCTCTGGGTTCTGTAAGGATGTGAGTGATAAGCCTGCGTGGGGCACGGCTTGGTCAACATTTATCCAAGGACTGGGTCCTTTCTCTAATCAGCAGGTCTGTTAATGTTTTATTCTTTGCTCAGTTAATTATTATGTATTATAGGCGTGTGCCGCTCCTCCAGGTTTATGCCTTTACCCCTTGGCTTGACCCCCACCTCGGCTGGACTCTGATCTCTCAGTTCCTCCTTTCTCCTTCCTCCCGGCATTCCACCTGCCCCTGCCCTCCCAACCGTCGGTCCCAGCCAGGCTCTCCCTACAGAGATGGCCAGGCCCCTGAGCCCTTGGGGAGCCCCCGCGCCTGGCATTCTCAGCTGTCCTCAGACCTCAGCTCCCCTACTTGGTGGCCATTGTCCCATCTGACAGATGGAGACACTGAGGCACGGAGGACAGTGTTCGCTGCACGTTCACCTCTGGCATTCACCACGCGTCCAGCTCGGGAGCAGGACTGGGGCACTCACGGCCTTCAGGGCAAGAGGGGCCGATGGGAAGCTTCTCTCCAGGCTGATGGGGGCTCCTGAGCAGCTGGGGTGGAGGGCAGCCCCCGCCAGGGGAGGCAAGGGCTGAGCTGGGTGTGAGGAGGGAGAAGGAGACCCTGACCTAGGGGACAGCGCATTTAAAGGCCCTCAGTGCACCCCCACACCCCGCCAGCAGCATGCAAGCTCGCAGCTCCGCCGCCCCACCCCTTCTGAGCCAGGTTATGTCTTCACCTCCTAGAGGAGCCTGGGGAGGGCAGTTCCCACCCGGGAATGAATGGCTTGCTGTAGTGGGCTGGAGCATCGCGCCAGGCAATGCAGGAGCTGTTTGAGGGTCTCCTGGGCCCCCCAGTTTCCAGGATCAGCCACACACAGCCCAGTCTCTGCTCCCACTCCCTGGGAGCCCCCGCCCCACAGGCTGCTGAACTCGCCCCCGTGCAGGAGGGCAGTCAGGATCCAGGCCCCACTGCTGGAGTTTGTGTCAAGCTCTTGGTGTTCCTCGCGCCTGTTTCCGTCTGTGTCCTGAAAATGTCCAGGAGCCCCCTTGAGTGAGAGCACAGTCCAGGGTGACCTTCTGCCCAGAGAGGGAGCAGGCGAGGCTCCAGAGGGAGGTGGGTACCGGCGGGCTCTCACCTGTGGACGGAAACCTCAAGCGTTCCCTTCTCTGGAGCAGCCGCCCTGGCACCACGCCTCTCGCTGCCGCTTGCTTACCCTTTTGTACGGACAGAAGCCCGGAGAGGTTAGGCGACTAGGCAGGGAGAGGGAGCTGGCGCCAGGCCAGGCCGAGGTCTGGTCCTCACGTAGCCAGTCGCCACCTCGTTGCTGCCTGCGCTGCGCTTGGGGGGCAGGGGCAGCCTCCAGGGAAGAGACAGCTGCCAAAGAGCCGTAAAGGCCAGGCAAGGTGGAGCTCAGCAAAGCAGCTGGGATAGGACATGGCCTCACCTGTGACCCGGACCTGGGGCTTGAGGCAGGTACCAGGTCAGGGGAGGGAAGGGGTCCAGGGAGAATCCAGGTGGGGCGAAGCAGGGTGAAGTGTAGGGAGCAGGAAGCCCCAGGCCGGGGGACCGATACCCCACTGCCACTTCCAGGGCAAGCCAGGTGCGGGCACAGTTAGAGAAGGGAGCTAGAGCCCTTAGAGCGGCTGCAGAGGGAGGCTCAGGGGAGGCTCAGACATGCCTCCTCCCTTCTTGGAGGTGCGGGGTTGGGTGTCCCAGCCCACGCAGCCAGGCCCCAGTGGCTGGAGGTCAGGCCGGCAAGCAGGAAGCCACAGAAACCCCCAGGGTGGTGGCTGCAGCCAGGGTGGGACTGTCCCTGTCTCCTGTTCCCAGCCAGCAGGGCTGGGGGGAACTCACAGAGCAGGAGGTGGATTGAAGGTGTGGGTGGGTGGGGGGGTGCAGCCCCGGTGGGCGGGGGGGGGGGGGGCGGCGCAGCCCGGGGCGGGGTGGTGGCTGCAGCCAGGGTGGGACTGTCCCTGTCTCCTGTTCCCAGCCAGCAGGGCTGGGGGGAACTCACAGAGCGGGAGGTGGATTGAAGGTGTGGGCGGGGGCAGCCCGGGGCGGGGTCTGCAGTGCAGAGCAGGAGCCTCCTGAAGTCCAGGCCTCACCTCAGGGGTTTCCCGACTTTCTAGAGCACCTGATCCCTTCAGTTACTGGAGATGCAGCACGTACAGGGTGATGGGTGATGTGTTCCGTTTGGAATCCGTGGGGGATGGGAGGGAACCTGGGCATAGTGAGGCCTGGTTGTAAGTCACTGCAGCACAGCCCTGTGGAGAGGGGAGCCTGTGCAGAGGGGTGCGGGGTCTCCCCGTGAGCTCTCCACTGGCTCCTGAGGGGACCGGGCAAGGCTGGAGGCAGCAGCCTGAAGTCCTGAGTGAGGACCCGCAGCGGTGGTTTGTGGGTGTGAGTCCTGCTGCTGGCAGCTGGGCCTCAGCCCGCGCCCTCACTGCGCGCCGCTGTGAGGATAATGCAGTCAGGCGGGAACACGAGTAAGTGCAGCTGCCGAGAAGGGATGCTGGCAGAGGCACCGTCTCCTGGGAGGAATGTTCCGGGCCACGGCTCCCCAGCCTGCCCAGCTAGAGGGTTTGCCTGCAGTGGGATTACAGACCCAAGAGGGTGGCTACTGAGATGGGGTGGTCAGGCTTGTGCCCAAGCAGCCCCTGAGGCGTGGGGAGTATCCCTTGCCACCCTACGTGCCCCTCACCAGACTCAGGACCCCCCCGACTTTGCTGCACGGCACGGGGGTTCCCAACACACAGGCCTCTGTGCCCTTGGCCTGCTCTTCACTCTCCGCAGTTGCTCCTGCTGGACCTTGGGTCTGGCTGAAATGTCCTCTCCTTGGAGGCCCTTCCTGACACCCAGCATCCTCTGTCCCTCCACTGGCTGAGCTGCATGGGACCCACCCACCCATCTTGCTGCACTCCCTGCTGCACCCCAGCGCAAGCCCAGAGCTGATCTCCCTCTCCACCCACCCACAGAGCCCTATCAGTTCTCACTCTTGCTGGTCTGCGACATCAGGGGGCCCCCAGGGCTGTGTCCCTCCTCCCGCCCCCTCCCTCCAGCATCTAGTACAGGGGTGGGCAAACTTTTTGACTCGAGGGCCACAATGGGTTCTTAAACTGGACCGGAGGGCCGGAACAAAAGCATGGATGGAGTGTTTGTGTGAACTAATATAAATTCAAAGTAAACATCATTACATAAAAGGGCACGGTCTTTTTTTTTTTTTTTAGTTTTATTCATTTCAAACGGGCCGGATCCGGCCTGCGGGCCGTAGTTTGCCCACGGCTGATTCTAGTATCTACTGAGCACCTCAGCATCAGCTCCCTGTCCCCACCCCTGCCGTGTCCCGGGCTGCTGTGCCCTGGCTGCCTCCTGCCCCCAGCACCACAGCTGTGCTCCAGGGCCCTCCTCTCAGCCCCTCCCACTGCCGCCTCCACGTGCTGCCTCCCCACTGCCCTGCCTCCCTTCTCCCCAGTTCTTTCTAAACCTACTCTGTCTAGGTGGGTGGCCACTAGCTGCATGTGGCTATTAAAACTAACATTTTATTTAAATTATACGTTTCTTTGTTGTTGACATTACAGATGTCCCCCATTTCCCTGTCCCCTTTGTCCTCCTGCACCCAGCCCCTGCTCACCCCAGGCCTCTCCCACACTATTGTCCGTGTCCATGGGTTATGCATATGCTTGGTTAACCGCTCCCTTCCTCCCCTCCCCTCTCAGATGTCAGTCTTTCATGCATCCATGCCCCTGCTTCAATTTTGCTTGTCAGTTTATTTTGTTCATTAGATTCCACATAGAAGTGAGATCATGTGATACTTGTCTTTCTTTCTCTGGCTTATTCTGCTTAGAATAATCCTCTCCGGGCCCCTCCATGCTGTCTCAAAGGATAAGAGGTCCCTCTTTTTACAGCAGCGTAGTATTCCATGTGTAAATGACCCACAGCCTTTTAATCCACTCATCTGCTGTTGGGCACTTGGGCTGTTTCCAGATCTTAGCTGCTGTAAATTGTGCTGCTGTGAACATAGGGGTGCGTGTACTCTTCCTGATTGGTGTTTTGGGATTCTTAGACTATATGCCCAGAAGTGGAATCGCTGGGTCAGACAGCAGTTCATTTTTTTTTTTATTTTTTGAGGAAACTCATACTGTTCTCCACAGTGGCTGCACCAGTCTGTATTCCCACCAGCATTGCACGAGGGTTCCCTTTTCTCCACATCCTTGCCAGCACTGTTGTTTGATTTGTTGATGGTAGCCATTCAGTGAGGTGATGCCTCATTGTCGTTTTCATTTGCATCTCTCTGATTAGTGAGGAGCATTTTTTATGTCCATCGGCCATCTGTATGTCCTTTCTAGAGAAATGTCTATTCTGGAGAAGTATTTATTCAGGTCCTTTGCTTCAGTTTCCCCAGTCAATTTCTTTATTATTATTTTTTTATTTGAGAGAGAGAGGAAGGGACAGTGAGAAACGTTGATTTGTTGTTCCACTTAGATATGTATTCACTGGTTGATTCTTGTACGTGTCCTGATCGAGGATCAAATCCACAACCTTAGTGTATTGGGTTGATGTTCTACCAGTGGTCGGTAAACTCATTAGTCAACAGAGCCAAATATCAACATTACGATTGAAATTTCTTTTGAGAGCCAAATTTTTTAAACTTAAACTATATAGGTAGGTACATTGTTATTAAATTAATTAGGGTACTCCTAAGGCTTAGGAAGAGCCACACTCAAGGGGCCAAAGAGCCGCATGTGGCTCGTGAGCCGCAGTTTGCCGACCACGGTTCTAACCAACTGAGCTCCCCGGCTAGGGCACACCAGTCCATTCAAGTGCTCAGTAGCCACATGTGGCTGGTGGCTGGTGGGTTGGCCACCACAGGCCTGGAGGTTTCCACCATCAGAGCGCATGTCATCAGATAGCTGTGCAAGCTAACAGATTCGTCATCCTCACGCCCAGCCTGATGCTGTTGCCCTGCTCAGAGCCTCAGTGGCCGGCGACAGGCCAGCCTCGCCTGCATCCTGCCCCAGTCCCGCTAAGTGGAAGCTGTGTGGGCCTCCAGCCCTGGAGAGCAGTGGTTTCTACAGGTGGTCAGAGAAACGCTCTGCAAGTTGCTTTACCCTCTGAGCTCCGTTTCCTCATCTGTAAAGTATGGATAATAATTCCTACCTCCAAGGATGGTCGTGAGGGTCAAGTCTGTATGAAGCCCAGCCAACAGCTGGCACATATTTAAGCATGCAGTGGTGGTGACCGTCACATTAACATGAACAAGGCGAGGTGGGGGCAGATCGAGAAGCCAGCTCACAACAGCTGTGAGCCCCAGTGCTGAGCACAGCTGTCCTGTTGGCTGGTACCTGAGGATGAGTAATCTGTTGAGCCTACAGTCCTGTCCACAGGACGTTTTGGGGTAGTGGAACTGTTCTGTATGTCCACTGCCCACTGGCCTCTGGGGACCAGAAGCTGGTGTCCTGGGTGAGCCAGTGACCAGTGGGGAAAGGGGAAGAGCCCCAAGGAGCAAGGGCAGGTCCTAGCCTTGGGAATCAACCTTCCCAGGCACGTGCTCGCCCTCTGTGGCAGCTGGCAGGAGCTGGGGTTGGGTGGAGAGATTTGGAGGAAGGAGAGGGGCAGTGGGGAGGAGGCTGGTTGTGGAGCAGGGGGAGAGGTGGTTCACCCTGGAGAGAGCTTCTGGGCTTGGGCGCTGGCCTGAGCATTCCGCCAGCCCAGACCCTTGTGCCCAGGCACGCTGGAATGCTGGTGGCATGGGTGCCCTGTCTCCCTCCAATACTGCCTGGCTGGTCCGAGAACTGGTTCCCAGTGCAGCTCTGCCTCTCTGGGCCTCGCTTTCCTTTCCCCTCTGCAGCTGGGACAGCCGCTGCCTTGTGGTGAACAGGGTTTGCCAGGACTCTGGTCACCTGGAACAGATGGAGCTCCTGGCCAGGGCTGGTCCCATGAGGCCACTCCCTCACTCAGGAATGCCTGGGGAAGCAGAATTCCTGGGGCCCGGAGGTCCTCGTATAGCAGACCCCCCCTCAGCCAGGCCATTCGTGTTTGTCCTAGGGCAGGACCCCAACATCTGCAGTCCCACTGTCTCCGTTTCCATGTGTTTCATTCCCACTAGTCCTGTGTGGCTAAGCAAGTACCTTAACCTCCCCAAGCCTGTGTTTGCTCTTCTACAAAATGGAGACATACGGACGTTCCTCCAGGATTGGCCCCTGAACCGGCTTCTAACTTCTCTCCAGCCCTCATAGCTGCAGTGCCCGGCACACAGCGAGGTCTCAGTGAATGCCCACCGGTGGCCTCAGTGAATGCCCACCGGTGGCCTCAGTGAATGCCCACCGGTGGCCTGGGTAATGTGCTGGCTGGAGAGCGACCCCTGCGTGTAGGCTTGACTTAGGAGCCCTGCCTGATGGAGGCGGGCCGAAGGAATGAATAGGGTGATGAGAGGTGAAGAAATAAACAGCGCCGGTTTCGTGCATCTGCCAAGAACCCCGGAATCTGTCCTGTTCTGAGCCACCCCCTCTGCTCCTCTCCGTGTGGAGCCATGGACCCTCGTGTTGGAAGGACCCTCAGTCCCCGAGACGAAGGGAGCATAGAAGTCACGACGCTGCCTTCTGATCCGGAGCCGCCGACTTCCCCGCTTGATCCTAAGGAAGGACCCGGAAGCAATAGCAGGAGCCCCGGGAGGTGGATTCAGGCGCCAGGAGGACTCTGGAAGCCCAAGGGCTCGGAAGGAGCGGCTCTCAGGATTGGACAGACAGAAGTCAAGGGGGCACTTGGCAGGGACACTGGCCTGGGCAAAGGCTGGACAATATTCTTACTTGAGGGCCCTTCAGACCCTGGGAGAGGAGTCTGACCCCTCCGTGGGGCTCCAGACACCCCAGGTTCTGGCCTCAGGTTTGGATGAGTCACTGAGAAATGCCCGGGAAGGTGGTGGGTGCCAGTTGGTGGTGAGGAGCCCTACAACTGGCCTAGTCCTTTCACAGAGCTGCCAGGAACCAGGCCTGGCGTGTTCAGTCGGGTCATCTCCTTTTGCTCATCTGGCAGGAAACCCAAATGGAAGGAAAGAAACAGGATTTTAGAGCATCTACCAAGTGCCACGCTCCGTGCAGGTGTTTTGACAGCTGGGCTCATCCAGATCACCCACAGGACTGTGGGGAGAGGATGATGTCTTCATTTGAAGACAGGCTCAGAGAGGCGAAGTAACTTGCTTGAGGACACACAGCTCGTAAGTTACAGCGCTGGGACTCACACCAAATCCTCCTGACTTTGAGGAACACTGGCAGCCAAGATTTACTGAGCACCTACTGTGTGCACAGGCCCCGTTACTAGTCCGTGGCCTGGATTAACCAATTTGATCCTCACAGTAACCCTGAGACGGGGAGTGCTATACCCCCATTTTATTTAGAGGGGAACTGAGCATAGGGAGGTGGAGTGACTTGCCAAGGTCAGAGACAGTGTTCGGATCCGACACTAACCACGGGCCTACTCTGTCTTGGGCGCTGCTGGGCGGCAGAGTTGGCTGCAACGAGGCACCTCCTGCCTCCCTCAGGTCACGTGGGCAGGACAGGTGGGGTGGCAGGTGAGCACAGGGAGGTGGGCTTCAGCTCAAAGTCAAGATGCCCTCAAGCAGGTGAGCTCTAGGAGAGGTGGTGAGGGCCCATCCGCAGTGGTCCCAGGGTGGGGGGTTTCAACGGGCACATTCCTGTCCAGGAGTGGAGACCGAGGGGGTGGGCTGGTCTCTGAGATGTTCCCCTATTGACAGAGCGCCCTGAACACCTACCAGGGCTTGGACCTGTCCCTGCAGGACAGGCCACAGGGCCCCCTTCTCCCAGCTGGAGGAGTTGAGTGCCCAAGGCTGTCCCAGAGATGAGGACACCAGGCCTCAGGTTCCCCAGGCAGGTGAGGAAGGGGCCAGGAGTTGGCCCACAGGGAACAAGGCCATGAGCTGCTGAACCACAGAGGCGGCCGCCTCAGGGCACCCCCAGGACTGAGCTAGGACCCTGGTCAGCGCAGGCGAGCTCAGGACCATGGATAGCACCCCCGTGACAGCTGTCGGGGTTGTCTGCACTGGAGGCTGCTGCCCGCCTGGCCAGCTCGACCCATCACAGCCTCAGCCTCCAGGGAGCACCTGTCTCCTCTCACCAGGGCCCCCACTGGACTCAGCCTGAGCCCCACCCTGCATCATACTGTGCCATGGGGTTTAGGCTCATCTGCTTCCCCCCTCACTCCATCAGTCTTCCAAGCGGAGCCAACGGGAGCAGTGGGAAGAGGGGGGAAGGAAGAAAATCCGCCCAGCTGGGACCCTCCGGGTGGGCACAACCACGGCGGGCTGTGAGGCTGCGAGTCGGCACAGGAGGCGGCGGCCCAGGGTGGGCTGGTCCTGCTGCCATCCTGGGTCAGGGTCAGCATCAGCCTCCCTCCTCCATGATTATCTGGCCACCAGGAAGCACCTGGCCCATCCCCACCACCTTCACCCCCTCCACCCCCTCAGATAGGAGACCCAGCCCCTGGGGCTGGGGGAAACTCACGGATTATGTGGGGGTCCCTCTACGGACCTTTGCCCGGCTGCTTCTCCCCCGCCCAGGCGCTCTGCTCTCTGCCAGGCTGGGCAGCAGCCAGAGGAACTAAAGCTCATTGACCCTCGGGGTGTGCGCGGCCCTTTACGTGATGATCACCAAGTCCTTGTATAGTTGAGAAAGGGAGGCGCAGGGAAGTTTTCAGCCCACCCGAGGCCACACAGGAAGCGGCAGAGCCGGGATTGGGGCCGGGCAGCCTGGTTCCAGAATGGGCGCATGGAAGCGGCGGGGTGCTTTTGAGGGTCTATCCTGCCGCCGGGAGACAGACATCAGGGGAGATGACACTGGGTTGTCTTCCTTCGTCACCAGTGGACACTTTGTAGGACCCTGTCGCCCACTTGGGTTGAAGTTGGCAGATGGAAGGGGCTCAGGACAGCTTTCCCACTGGATTAAATCCCACTGTTAACCCCACAGAATCGAGTCTGACCCTTAGGGATTGTGTGACACTGAGCAAGTTAGAGCATCTCTCCGGCCTCAGTCTCCTCATCTGTGAAATGGGATGACAGTGGTACCTGCTTTGTGCTGGGAGGATTCAGTGAGGTTGTGTGTAGAATGTGCTTAGGACAGCAGCTGGGCTGTGCCAGTGACGGTTAGCTCTATGGTTCCGCCTGATGTTTCTCCGTGAAGCTTTACAATGGACGCAGAAATGCTGCAGGCCAGGCCCAGGCTGGCTCCATGGCCACCTGTGCTGGGGAGGGGCACCGTCTCGGCTGTAAGGAGGGACACAGGCACTGGCTTGGGAACGTGACTTATGTTCAAGTCTTGAGCATCTACTTAGTGTCATTGGGGAAAGTCTCATCAGCTTTCTTTTTTCTTTTCTTTTTTTAAAATATATTTTATTGATTTTTTACAGCGAGGAAGGGAGAGGGATAGAGAGTTAGGAACATTGATGAGAGAGGAACATCGATCAGCTGCCTCCTGCACACCCCCCACTGGGGATATGCCCGCAACCAAGGTACATGCCCTTGACTGGAATCGAACCTGGGACCCTTTGGTCCGCAGGCCAACGCTCTATCCACTGAGCCAAACCGGTCAGGGCTCATCGGCTTTCTGAGCCTCAGTTTCCCCATCTGTGGAAACAAAGCCCTTACAATGACCTTCCAGCGTGGTTGAGACTTAGTGAGACCCTAGTTCCCAATGCTTATTTGTTTATTCCATTTCCTACTTATTTGCCTCTCAGTCAAGAAATGTATCGGAGCCGTGGCCAGTGTTGGTAAGTGGTTAGAGCATCAGCCTGCACACCAAAGGGTCTTGAGTTCAACTCCTGGTCAAGGGCACATACCTGGGTTTCAGGTTTGTTCCCCGCCCCCAGTAGGGTGCATGCGGAAGGCAACCAATCATTGTGTCTCTCTCACATCAATGTTTCTCTCTCTCTCTTCCCTTCTCCCCCCTTCCTTCCATTTTCTCTAAAAATCAATGGAAAAAATATCCTCGGGTGAGAATTTTAAAAAACTTACTTGAAACACTTATCAAAACACATGAAGCTAAGATAAAAAGCCATCAGGCCAGGAAGAATGAGAGTTTAAAAAATACGGCCCCGACCGGTGTGGCTTGGTTGGTTGAGCATCGTCCTGTGCACCACGAGGTTCTGGTTCGATCCCTGGTCAGGGCACATGCCCAGGCTGCGGGCTCAGTCCCTGGTTGGGGCATGTACAGGAGGCAACCAACAGAGGTTTCTCTCTCACACCGATGCTTCTCTCTCTCCCACTCCCTCTCCCTTCCTCTCTCAAATCAATAAAAACATATTTTTAAAAAGTACAGGCAGCTGTGAGTGAAGGTGTCCCAGAAAATGCAGTTTATGAGGCACTGACTTCCTCTGAGCCGACCACTGTGCACGTCTGAGCTTCCTGGCAGCCCAAGTGGCCTCCCTCCGAAGGCCCCAGGGAGCCAGCGGGGGGAGATCCCAGGCATTGGCGTCTGTCCTCGAAGGCACCGCTGGCCAGGGGTCACCAGGTCCTAAAGGCCAGCCTGGCCAGGGGAGTCGGGTCACTGTGACCTCGGGGGTCCAGGTGCCCCCTTTGGGAAAAGCAGGGTGGTCACTTGCCTCCCCGAGTGTCTTCCCTGCCAAGGCCTCTGTTCGCTGTTGCCCGGGGATTTAGTCCTGGCCCCGCCCTGCGCTGCCCTCCACAGCTCCAGCCCAGTTCACTGCAGCCAGGGCAGGGATTGGGGTGTGCCCTACAGAGGCAGGTCCCACGTAGGGGGCCAGTCTGTCAGAGCCATCGGGGCTCCCTTGCCGGGTCCTGAGCCCCTGAGGTGGGCCACTCTGGAGGCTTCTGCTGTGCTGACCTCAGTTTGCAGTTGCCTTTGACCCGGGCCCTGCCATGGCAACAGCCCCCCGCCTGCCTTTATTGGGCCTCGCCCACTGCCCCTGCACTCATTCTGCTGGCTGGCCTGCCTGCTCGCACTCCCCCAGAGCAGGGCTGGAGTCCATTGTGGAGCCCGGAGACCCACTTCAAAATGCTGCCAAGGAGCGGCCCCTCCCGCCTTCCCGAAGGCCAGTAGCGACCAGCCCTCCTCTGCCCTGGGACAGCTGACGCTCAGCGGCGGGGAGGCCCTGCCCCCTGTGGTCCTGCTGCCTGCAGTCCGCCGTGCTGGCCGCTGTGGACAGGCTCCGGGAAGGGCGGCGTTTAAACGGAAACGATGGGGCCTCTGGGACCTGACGGCACAGGTACTGCTCGGCCCGGGGTTGGCGACTCGACTGTTCCTGACGGCCTGCTAGGAGCCGCCAAGGGCAGCACAGGACTCAGGGCCACCCAGGCTCACGCCCAGCTTTGTAGCTTTGAGCAGGTCCCCGAAGCCCCTCGCTTCCCTCCTTTATAAAATGAAAGGATTGGAGGAGATGGTCCTTAAAATTTGTTCGAGATCAAACATTCATGATCCTGTGCCTTGTGACCATGTAGCTCAGAGCCTTGGAGCCTTCCAGCCTGAAAGGACGAATGTTTGCCCTGGCTGGTGTGGCTCAGTGGGTTGAGCGTTGCCCGTGCATGGAAAGGTCACCAGTCCCATTCCCGGTCGGGACACATGCCCGGGGTTCAGGTTCGATCCCCGGTCGTGATGCGTACAGAAGGCAACTGATGTTTCTCTCTCACATCACTGTTTCTCTTTCCCTCTCCCTTCCTCTCTCTCTAAAATCAAAAAAAAAAAATTTGAAAACGGAAGTAACGGAAGTTTGGTGCACTCTTCCTCTCGGGAGCGCACGTGCCCTTGCCGTCCCCCACTCCTTCCCCCAGAGTTACCTCTGCCTTTCCCTCTCCCAAGCTCCCAGGGCCCTTCCTTTGCTTCTGTCACTTGTTTCCTGAGCCCACACAGCCCAGCTGGCTCCCTTCTATTACCCCTTGAACTTGCTAAATAAACTTGCTCTTATCATTTTGGGGGGCGGGGAACGAACGTTTCCTGAGCACCCAAGCATACCCAGAGCTCTATCCGTTTCACAGGTGTGGAAACTGAGGCTCAGAATGCTAAGAGCCTCGCATAAGATCACAGTAGTCTAAAGCTAAGTGCATATTTTTCCACTGTTCCCTGCTGTCCTCCAAGCTAGGAAGTGAAAGGGAGGGTATGACAGGAGGACACTGAAATGACTCAGAACCAGAGAAGAAGTAGCCACAGGAAGGAACTTTAAAAAAAAAAAATGTTTATCCTCACCCAAGGACATGTCCATTGATTCTAGAGAGAGAGGGAGAGGGAGAGAGAGAGAGAGAGGAACATTTATGTGAGGTAGAAACGGATTGGTTGCCTCCTGCACGTACCCCTACCTGGGGTCAAACCGACAGCCTAGACATGTGCCCCGGCTGAGAACCGAACCTGCAGCCTTCCAGTGTATGAGGTGACACGCCACCCAACCGCAGCACGGCAGAGAGAGCGTTCTAGGTGTAAGGACTGTGCCCTATTACCGGGACCTATGGAAGGAGAAACGAAGACACCAGATGCCAAAGGCCAGGTTTCTTTCCCAGCCCCTCCTGTGACTTGGTGGGTCACCCCAAGCAGGTCGCTGGTCCCACTCAGTGAAATGGGTATAACCTACCGCCCTGGGCTCAAGGACAGAAGGAGCCAGACTGGCCCAGCCGGTGTGCAGGAGGCAGCCAATCACTGAGGTCTCTCTCATCGATGTTTCTCTCTATCCCTCTCCCTTCCTCTTTCTCTAAAAATCAAATGTTTTCTTTAAAAACATTTTAAAAAGAAATGAGCCAGATTGTTATCGTCAGTGCTCGCTGCTGCACAGGCTCATTCAGGAGATGTACCACAAATCGAGTGTGGAGTTTAGTTCATAGCAACGTGCCGTTTCCGTCTCCTCGTTGTGACAAGTGTGTGTGGTGATGTAAGATGCCAGCCCTGGGGAGACAGAAGGAGTGTAAGGGGACTCTCTGTACTATCTTCGCAACTTTTCTGATAAACTACAAATAATCTAAAATAGAAAGGCTACTTACATTGTAAAAAATATTTTTCTGAGGCCCTCCACAGCCATAACGAATTGATAAATTAGACTGTGTGAATAGAGAATGGTTATATTCATGAATCACTCATGAATAGAGTGATTCATTCAAAAGAACCATGGAATATTATGTAGGATTTAAAAGGAAATGGTCACTTTATTTCTACTGATCTGAAAATCTCTTTATTATTGATTGAGGGGAAAAAATTTGATTAGACTTAGTGTCCAATATTTAAGAAAACTATTAAACCAAGAACAGAAAAATTGCATCTTAAAGCCAGCGATACACCTCTAATAGCTGAGATGATTTATGCCTGGAGATCAGTCTAGTGGGAGGCACGGGGTAATGAGGGGAACTTTTACTTGATTTTATTCTTTAAATATGTTAGAACTAAATGTCATCCCTTGAGACCTGTGAGTTTTTTCAATGAAAAGGCATTCAAAAGACTTGTCACTATTCCACAAGAAAAGGTAGGACAGGTGGAAAGAACGAACGAACGAACGAACGAACAACATCGCCCTGGGCGGCGCAAAGCAGGGCCCCCAAGTCTGCAGCCTGCTCCCCTCTCCTTTGGGGCTCGTAAGCCCCCTGGGGAGACTGCACTGCAGGGTTGAGCTTTTCCCAGGATGCATTTTGTTCCTGGAGCAATGCAGCTGGTGCAGTTGGGGTGGGGTGGGCCGGGTGGCAGGTGCGGCTGCAGAGGCAGGATGTGGGTGACCTGGTGGTCTCTGGGGGAAGCGCTGTGGGAGCAGAGGGCGGTCCTGAACCAGGAGGGCAGTTTCTGGGGTACTGCGGACGCCAGGAGTACTGGGTACAGCAAGGTGGACCAGCAGGGTTGATGCCTGGGGGGTCAGGAGGTGATTGCATGTAGGGTCCCCAGCAACTGGCCAGGACATTCACAAACACGGTGGCAGCAAAGGCCTGGTCATGTCCGGCTCCTAGAAGGGCCTCCGGTTGCCCTGCCCCGGGAATGAATGCAGACCCCTGACCTGTCTGCTCTCCCTCTTCCCTGCAGGATGAAGATGAGACGCTACAAGCTCTTTCTCATGTTCTGTATGGCCGGCCTGTGCCTCATCTCCTTCCTGCACTTCTTTAAGACCCTGTCCTACGTCACCTTCCCCAGAGAACTGGCCTCCCTCAGCCCTAACCTCCTGTCCAGCTTCTTCTGGAACAATGCCCCCGTCACGCCCCAGGCCAGCCCAGAGCCGGGGAGCCCCGACCTGCTGCGTACCCCACTCTATTCCCACTCACCCCTGCTCCAGCCGCTGCCCCCCAGCAAGGCCGCCGAGGAACTCCACCGCATGGACTTCGTGCTCCCCGAGGACACCACCGAGTATTTCGTCCGCACCAAAGCCGGGGGTGTCTGCTTCAAACCGGGCACCAAGGTGCTGGAGAAGCCCCCGTCGGGGCGGCCAGAGGAGAAGACGGAGGGGGGCGATGGCTCATCTGCCCGCGGCCCAGCCCGGCACCTGCTGAGTGCCCGGGAGCGCACGGGGGGCCGGGGCACGCGGCGCAAGTGGGTGGAGTGCGTGTGCCTGCCAGGCTGGCACGGGCCCAGCTGCGGGGTGCCCACCGTGGTGCAGTACTCCAACCTGCCCACCAAGGAGCGCCTGGTGCCCAGGGAGGTGCCGCGGCGCGTCATCAACGCCATCAACGTCAACCACGAGTTCGACCTGCTGGACGTGCGCTTCCACGAGCTGGGCGACGTGGTGGACGCCTTCGTGGTGTGCGAGTCCAACTTCACGGCCTACGGGGAGCCCCGGCCGCTCAAGTTCCGGGAGATGCTGACCAACGGCACGTTCGAGTACATCCGGCACAAGGTGCTCTACGTCTTCCTGGACCACTTCCCGCCGGGCGGGCGGCAGGACGGCTGGATCGCCGACGACTACCTGCGCACCTTCCTCACCCAGGACGGCCTGGCGCGGCTGCGCAACCTGCGGCCCGACGACGTGTTCATCATCGACGACGCGGACGAGATCCCCGCGCGCGACGGCGTGCTCTTCCTCAAGCTCTACGACGGCTGGACCGAGCCCTTCGCCTTCCACATGCGCAAGTCCCTCTACGGCTTCTTCTGGAAGCAGCCGGGCACGCTGGAGGTGGTGTCGGGCTGCACCGTGGACATGCTGCGCTCGGTGTACGGGCTGGACGGCATCCGCCTGCGCCGCCGCCAGTACTACACGATGCCCGCCTTCCGGCAGTACGAGAACCGCACGGGCCACATCCTGGTGCAGTGGTCGCTGGGCAGCCCCCTGCACTTCGCCGGCTGGCACTGCTCCTGGTGCTTCACCCCCGAGGGCATCTACTTCAAGCTCGTGTCTGCCCAGAACGGGGACTTCCCGCGCTGGGGCGACTACGAGGACAAGCGGGACCTCAATTACATCCGGAGCCTGATCCGCACCGGGGGCTGGTTCGACGGCACGCAGCAGGAGTACCCGCCGGCCGACCCCAGCGAGCACATGTACGCCCCAAAGTACCTGCTGCAGAACTACAACCAGTTCCGCTACCTCCTGGACAACCCCTACCAGGGGCCCAGGAGCACGGCCGCAGGGGGGCCGCGGAGCAGGGGCTCAGAGGGAAGGCCCCCCGCCAGGGCCAAGTCGGACGCGGTGGAAGGCTAAGGTGGCGCGGTGTTTAGGGCCAGTGGCAGGGCAGGGGTGCGACTGCCCTCCTGTCATCTTCCTGCCTCCTGACCTTGGGGGTCTTGAGAGAGGGGACCGGAAGTGGATGCTGGGAGACTCTTCCCTGTCCAAGCCCTGGTGGCTCAGGGGTCAGGCCTGTGACCTCAAAAACCGTCACTCCTCATGGTGAGAGGGGACCCTGACCCTCCCGCCCTCCAAGCGAGCTGTGCCAGGAGGTGCCGCGGAGGGTGCAGGATGGTAACTGGGTGGCCGGGGAGGGTGGGAAGGAGCTGCAGGAGCTCCTGGTGGCCCGCGGGAGCTGCTGTGTGAAAGGCGTGCCGGGAGGTCCCCAGCTCTGTAAATAGTTGCGTTTGGTCCCAGGCGGAAGCGGGGACGCCAGGGAAGGAGGGTGTGGAAAACAGCATCCAGCTGAGAGGTGGCCCAGAGTCCTCGGAAGTGCTGGGCCAGGATCCGGAAGTGCTGGGCCAGGACCCAGGGACCTCCAGCCGCCTCCCCTCAGGGCCCCAGAAGCTCCTGAGCTGACAGGCGGGGCCTGGCGAAGCCGGGGGAGGCCTCCTTTCAGTTCTGAACCTGGCGTTGATGTCCCTTCTTACTTTTCATCTTTCCGTCTAGTGGACTCCCACTTGGTCCTCGCAAGGCCAGGAGTCCAGTACTCAGGGTGGGAGGGGACATCAGCCAGCCTAGTAGGTCAGACAGGGGTGCCCCACACCCCTTCCTGCCGGAATCCCCAGCCCCAGCTCTCCACTGTCTCAGGTGGAGTTACCCTGTACCCCTTCTTGGTGTTGGCTAGGGGCCAGAAGAGCCCCGAGGCTGCCCTGGGCCCCAGAGGACCATTAAGACCAGTTCTGTGCCATCTCCTGCCCTTAGTGTGCCCCACGGGGGCAGGAGATATATTCATTAAAGTAGATTCTAAGCTGCTGTAATGGAAAGACCCCGAAATACAGTGGTTTAAGCAAGACAGAAGCTTGTGTCTAATTTAACTGTCTGGAGGGAGATGGTCTGGATCGAGTAGGGCAGCTCTGCCTCCTCAGACACACCGTCCAGCTCTGGACAGAGTGGTTGCTCCAGTTCCACCATCACGTGCATCCGAGCCCGGGGGGTGGGGGGAGCAGAGGGAAGCACGGAAACACACACCCTTTCCTGTCAACGGCGTGAGCCAGAGATGGCAAAGCTGCTGCTGACCGCAGCGTGCTGGTCAGGACTTAGTCACATGACCACAGTAGCTGCAAGGGAAGCTGGGCCTCCACGTGCCCAGCCTCAGCCTGGTTCTCTTCTTCCAGGAAGGTGGGGGGCGGGGGGGGGGTGGATACAGGGGACAAGGAGCACAGGGGGAGGGGAAGGAGGGTAGAAATGACTGTCGGAGTCATAAGATCCTCCTCTCACATTGGAGCTCCTGGAACAACCTGCTCCTGCCCCCCCTCACTGCCAGCGCAGGGCTGGGGTGCAGTGAGAGTGCCGTCATGGGGAGGAGGGGAGACCTCCTCTCCAAGGCCCCATTGGATGCTCACCAGGGATGCCAGGAGGCAGAGGCTGCCTGTGGAACGTACATGTTGGTGCGCGTGTGTGTATTTATGGGCATGGGTGCATGCTTGTGTGTACTTGTATGTGTCTGTGTCAGTGTGTCCCTGTACATAGATGCTTGTGTGTGGATGTGGGAGCAGGGTCCAGGCGCTTCCTGGGATCTGGGGCCTGTGGCCATACCTCCTGCAGCTCCCCAAAATGACTGAGGCAGAAAGCCCGTGGGGAGCCTGGAAACCAAGGCTGAAGGGGATGCAGGGTCCGTCTGTCCGTCTGTCTTTCAGTCCAAGAGATGAGAATCCTCCTGACCTGAGGGCTGTGCAGCTGAGCGCCCACTACCTCCAGCTGCTCTTGGCCCCAACCACATCTTTCCCCTCAGTGCCCTCTGGCCTCCAGCAGGGACTTTGGGTGTCTCCTGATGGGCCAGGGGGGAGGGTGTGCCCTTTGCCACAGCTCTGTCTGGGGAAGTGCCCGGTGTGGGTGTGGTCTGGGGGCAGCCTCTGGTGGGCAGGAATGAAGAAGGCTGAGGGGGCTCTATTTCCTCCCTCCTCCGTCGGAGTTACAGCAGCCCCCTCTCTGATCCCGCGTGGGGCTGAGCGGTGGCTCAAGAAGTCAGCAGCCACGGCTCACCCCTGGACAGGCAGTCTCAGGGCTCCTGAGTCATGCCTGAGGGCCAGCCCAGAAACCTCCTCGCCAGCTGCCTCACCCACGGCCCTGGCTCCCTCCTGCTCCTGCGGATGCCCCTTCCCAGGCTGGCCTCCGCTCACCAGCTCAGGGGCAGGGGGAGAAGACACAGCTCAGACCAGCCAAGCCCTGCCTTTCCGTAGGCCCTGCCAAGTGGAGGCCTGGCCATTGGGTGGAGATGGCAGCTGTCAGAGGGGTGGGGGCCGGAGCATGGGGTTGAAGAGTTTTGCATATAATCACATCATACACTGGGAATTTGGGGGGTCGGGAGCCCTGGGCCACTCCCCCAATGTGAAGGGAAACCGAACTGTGAATGGGATACTGGTGCACCACTGGCCCTGTCCAGACAGCCTTCCCTGGAAACGCCTGCCCTGTGACTCCAGGAGGCCCAGCCCACCCCAGGTCGTGTCCGTTCCCAAGGACAGGTGTGGGGAGCTTTGGGGACACAGGTGACAATTGGCCTGGGGAGACAGGACTTGCCCAAGCAGGTAGCAGGGCCCTAGGAAAGGTATAATTTAAGGACACCATTATTTTTTTTGTAAGGGAAAATCAATATGTACATTCTGAAATCATTTTCTCTGTAAATGGTTGGATTTCATTTCACCCTTAAAGGGATGTTGAAGATAATATTAATAATAAAAACACCTACAAAGCCCGCGGAGTGTGCACTTGTGGCTGGTTCAGGGGGTGCGCTGGGGCAGGGAGGGCGCATCTGTGGGGTGAGGGCCTCCCCAGGACCGGGTGCAGTTACCTCCACCAGCACCAGGGGGCAGCCTTCCCTCCCACTGACGGAGATAAACAGAGAAAGGGGAGGCTCTGGACGGAAGGAAGGAGAAGGGGGCCTGGGACTTCTGGGGGGTCGGGATGAAGACTTGAGTGCCTCTACCGAGGGCAGCAGTTCTCCCACAGCTGTGCTTGGGGCATCGAGGCCAATGCGTCCACCTCCAGAGTTTCCTCCCTGTGCCTGTGGGTCCTAAGGATGTTGTGGCCTCTTCCCACTGGACACAGCCCCTTGATGGCCGGACAGGGCTGGTCCTGTCATCCACCCTCAGGCAGGAGAAGACGGCAGCCTCCAGGACCAGTCATCTCTCTCCTGTGGAGCTGACTGGGGACCGGAGCGGTGGTGGAGCCTGGGGAGTGGGGGCTTCCTCTGGGGCCTGTGGGTACTGGCATTGTCCTGGGGAGATGGCCCCTGGGCATTTTCTAAGGAGAGTCTCAGATGGTGGGAATGGGCACTGGGAACTCCGCCCTTGTCCCCTGTGGGCTGGCTGTGCAGCCTCCGTGTTAGGTGGGGAGACCGAGGCCGGAGACGGAAGGAGTGACCACAGTGTTGGTGGCCAGAGCAGGGGCTGGTGCCTCCTGAGCCCTCACAAGGTGCCAAGCCCTTGGCATGGGGCTGGTGATGGGAGGGACATCCTTGAGATTTTAGGAGACAGGGAATTGCCCAATTCAGGCCCAGTTCACCGTGACCACGTCCTGGGGCACAGGCTCCGGAGGGGGGTGCTCGATTTTACAAAGCCCTTAAAGGCCCCCTTGACGGCTAGCACTTAAAGCGATCTGGTTAGGATGCGTAGGAAGCAGTTTTGTTATTGCAAACCGAGTTCATCTCTCTGGAAGCCCCCGTGCCCATGCAGTTAGGCACGTGACCCCGCTCTGTGACAATCAGGCCGTTTGTCCGCCACCCACTGGTCCCACCCACCGTATCTGTGCCACCCCTTTTGCCACTGTTTGTCTTTCAATTCAATCCTACACTCAATTACTGACTGTTGGACAGCAGGCCCTGAGGAAGATGAAGAAATGGGCATGACATTTTCTGCCCTCCAGGAGCTCAAAGCCGACTGGGAGTAGCCGGGGTTTCCCGACCTCAGCGCTGCTGACATTGTGGCCGGGTCATTCTTCATGTAGGGCTGTCCGTTAGAGGGTGGTTAACAGCGTCCCCGGCCCCTACCCACTGGACACCAGTAGCAGCCAGTCCCCCAAGTGTGGCACCAACCATGTCTCCAGACATTACTAAATAATTGTCCCTTGGGGGGCAACGTCGCCCAGGCGGAGAGCCACAGGAGGATGAGTGCCCAGCTGTTGAGCATCTACTGTAGACATGCCAGGCACTTTGTACAAGGACCTCATCTAATCCTGCGGGATAGACGATCGTGGTCATTGGAGGTCAGCTTTCCTCCTGTGGAATTTAATGGTATTGGGGGCGTCCCCCTGCTCTCCAGCCTGGGCGATGGGAGGTGGGGAGGCTAGGATTTAGGGAGATTAAGGTAGAATTGCTCCAAGGCACACAGCTCCCAGGCAGGATTTAGGACCAGGGTCCCCACCGCCCTTCTGACGGCGCTGCACTGCCCCCTAGTGGGAGGGCGAGGCACGTCGCTGCAGCCGCCACGCTTTCCTGTTTTCCTTCCTCTTCCGTCGTCTCACTGGAGGCCACACTGGGTTCGAGGCAGCTTTACAGATGCTGCTGCAACAGGCAAACGTGTAAAGGCTAGAATCATGGGAAAGTATAATTACAAAAAACTCCAGCCTAGGAAGCAACAGAAAACGCAAAGGCAACGCCAGGGGCACGTCAAAGTGTTGAAGGTGCGGAGGAGAGGGGCACGTCCTCTTCTCGCTCTTAAGGTCGAGGGAGCGAAGGTTCCAGAACTTTCACAGGAAGTGGGGGCGCTTTGGGATGAACGCTGACAGCAGGCACCTCCGGGGCACCAGGCTTGTCTACAGCGTGCTCCCCACTTTGATGTCCCCAGCACTCTGCCCGGAGTGCTCCCCGGATCCTGCCACACTGTGCTGACAGGATGTGCACACAGTTCACCGTCCCTGGGCGGCCCAGCCCCGGGCCTCTAACTTGTGTTGTTAGTGGTTTTAGTAGATGTTGACCCCAAAGACCCCGGCACCCCGGCCGACCAGGGCAGCTCCCTCCTCCGACAGGTTCACTCACCCTCCACCTCCCCGAGGACGGAGGCCTGCCCGCTGCGGAGCTGTGTGTGGAGAGGGCTCCTCCCGTTCCAGCCTGTGTGTGGCCCGTGGATTGCCAAGAGCCCCAGTGAAGGGAAGGCTGTTTGGCCAGCAGCCCAGCAGGAGGGCACCCGGGGGTCAAGTTCTAAGACTCCGAGGACGAAGAACAGGTACAGACATCAGAACTCGTCATGTAAACCACACGTAGGGCCCTCCCAGCCCCGCGCATCCTCTGGGAACACATCTCGTCTTAGTTCCTGGGGTCGCCACGCAGTCCGGACCCTGACCTGGCAACGCAGAAGTCACCCGTTGCTCTTCCTTCTCCCTCCTCCAGGCCCTCCAACCGCCTCCTCCACACAGGCCTTTGTGCAAACTGGGCAGGCACCCTTCCTCCGACATTTCACTTCCACCTGTTGGAAGGCTGCCATATGTGCTGGTGCCCTTAGAACAAGACAGCTCACTGCCTTCCGCCGCCAAAGAAATGTCAGAGAATCAGGCGGCTGACTCCGCAAAGTCTATGACATGACAGGTGCCCTTGGGGGGGGGGGGGCAGCCCCGCCTCTGCCTCCCAGGTCTGCTCCATCACTACCCTTCGACTTTAGAATAGTCATGGCTCCCCTTACCTGCAGAGCTGTCACCCCGCAGCCCTGTCGTGCTACCTGTGCCGTCTCCTTGGCCCGGAGTAGACACCTGACTCGGAGGCAGCCAAGCCACCTGCAGGCCTGGTGTGAAGAGGGGCCTGGGCCCACGGGAGGAGGTGGGTTGGAAAGGGGGAAGGAGCAGGTGCAGAGGGGAGCCGCCGGGAGAGACCAGCCTCCCGTAACTGGCCCTGGTGCGTCCTCAGGACAAACCTGAGTGGAGCTCTGCTCTGGGGACTGGAAGTGGCCCCATCAGAGCTGTGACCCGGGGGAGGTCACGCGGACCAGGGGTCAGCCAGTTCCAAGGAGGCACCGTGAGCTGGAGGCCTGGAGATGGGTCCTCAGACACACACTGTGTGATCCGAGCGGCCCTTCGTAGAGGATAAACGTAGCTTTTCATGGCGAAAGGGTTAGTGCATAAATACCTGACAGCTATTTAGAAAAAAGCCCAGTTACAATCCCTCCCTCACGCCTTATACCAAAAAAGTGAATCCCAGAGGAATATACCAAAGATATAAAAAGTTGGGAAAGTACAATCTGGCCAGTCTTTCCAGTCTTTTCTCTCTGGGCTGGAGCGTGTGTGTATGTGTGTGTGTGTGTGTGTGTGTGTATTGGGTCCAGCTGGGAGCGGTTGAACTGGATAAACTCTCAGGTCTCTAACTGTTATGACAGCTGCCATTCGTTACACCCTGACCCTAAGCCCAGTAACCCTAAGCCCACCTCCCCATCTTCCTCCTGTGACACTTCCTCCATGACTGGGATACCCTTGGCTCTCAGCTCTTCACCCTGCACCCCCTTCTCCTGGAACGCCGAGCAGAGGGTAGGGGCCCTGCACGTCCCCATCCCCCTCAGGAGTCCGGCTCCAGGCTGCACACAGGCTTCGGCTGAAGTTCCTTTCCTGGACTTTAGAGGCGTTTACCCTGGACTTGAGTCCAAGCTCAGGACGAGCTGTGCCATTTCGGGTTTCTTTCTCTATTTTAAAGGTCAGAGCCGTGTGATGGCAGCTGGGAAGGTATGTCAGACAGCACGCTCATCATGGCTCGGGGGGCGGCGGGGGGGGGGGGGGGGGGAGGCGTGCGGGTTTTCTCTTTGACTCCTTTTCCTTCCCACGTAGAAGAGAAACGCCGGCTCAAAGACTACAGGAGCCCAACAGGCAATGGACAGGAGCGAGCACCCACGGGTGAGACAAGAGGGAGTGACGGGGGTGGGGTACGCTGGGGAGCTCAGACTCTGCCCAGGTGATGACTATGCCTCTTCATAGGTGGGGAGCCTAGTGTTGCAAGATCTGAATATTTGAGCCAACCGGGAAAGCTGTCTTTTCTAGTTGTCTGGGGCTTACAAAGCTCTTGGCCCAATCCAGCATGTGGACCTCCAGTTTGCTCCTTGAGGATGAGAAGGTGGAGGCTATAATCTGCCCGAACGGCGCTGCCTCCTCTGTAAAATGGGTACAT
Source organism: Myotis myotis (assembly GCF_014108235.1). Taxonomy (NCBI): domain Eukaryota; kingdom Metazoa; phylum Chordata; class Mammalia; order Chiroptera; family Vespertilionidae; genus Myotis; species Myotis myotis. The sequence continues at coordinate 208,109,396 of NW_023416335.1, forward strand.
TGATACTCAGCCCTCACGGGACTGTAGTGGGGATCAATGGGGATAAGGGATGTAAAAGGAAAACAAGTAACATTCCTTGAGCAATGGCTCTGGGCTGGGCACCTGAGCCGGAAGCTGGTCCACCATTGCTGCTTGACACAGTTGCTGCAGGGAAGAAACATCCGCACAGCATGTGTTCCAAGGGACCTGGCGTATATGACATACTGTTCTTAATATGTTTGCTCCCCTTCTTAGCGCTATGTGTTCTAACCAGGGCCGCCTTCCCGAGAAAGGTTGTTTCCCCAGGTGGGGATGTATTCTTGGAGTTAGGGATTAATGGGACTAAGGAAGGGAATAAATCAGTAAAACCCCCTAGTGTTACAGACATACCATGTACTACTTATGAAGAACTTAGCCTAAGACTGTTGGCAATAAATTTGGGACTTGCTAGGCCCACATCCCCAGGGGTCTGCCCACCAGGGAAAGTACCAAAGCCTATGAAAACCTGCCGACGCAGGGCAGTCCCAAGGAAGACCACCAGCAAGGCTAAAAGGACATAACCTTTATTTGGGCCACAGAATAGGATAATCTCCTTCAGTTACTTCCTTGTAGCTTAACAGTAGAGCAGTAGAGTAGTGACCTTGGAATGGAGATAACAAACTAGCCCTCACCTTTGGAATAGAATGGATAGGATTAAAATCAACAGAGCTAGATAGAGATAAGATTTTTAGCAAAGGTTAGATAAGAAACTATAAACATAAAACAAAGAACTGTAGAAGGTCAAGGAAGGACCTAAAACATACCATGATATAGAGGCATGCTTATAGAATCCAGTAGTATAAAATACAGCTGTAACAGGACAATAAAGAGAACCTGGCTATGCTGATCAACTGAACTCTGTCTCCGTGTCCTTCATTCTTCACTGATGCTGTCCACACCTTTGGGAACCCCTGGACCGCTGGGGCTGGACCCTGGCACCCACCTTTCTCCTGGCCGGAAACTCACAGAGGTTGCACGGGTGTGGGGTGGAGGTGCTGGGATCTAGCTCTGAGCCTGTGCCCCTGCCAGGCCCCGCCCTCCACTCCTGCTGCCTGGCCAAGGGAGGGTATGCAGCAAACAAGCTTACATTTCCTCCACCCTTTGCAGCACCACCCGACACAACTGGGCAGCAAAGAGTTCACTTGCTTGCAACCTCCCTCCTGTCCAGGGGGATCGGGTTTTAGTCTGGCGAAGGCAGAATCGGTGACATCTGATTAGAGCAAACACCATGATGAGGGAGGCGGAGCTTTTTGGGAGTGATTTCCAGGTCCCTGGCCCGCTTGGCTCGCCAACTCCTCCATCAGCCGGGTAATAACAGCTCCGGCCTTCGCTCCATCTGGGTTCACCCCTGGGAGGGCTGGGGAAATGGAGGTGGCTGGACTGAGCTTTCTGTCTTGTCATCCAGTAGCAATTTCCCTCCCATCCAGGGCAACAAACATTTGCAGGGCGTCTCCATCTCATAAGGGACCTCACTCAGCAAAGTGAAGGGAATGAAACTGGTGAGACGAAGGCCTCAGGGTACTCGCCCTCTCTGCCTTCTGGAGGGAAGCCTGGGGCGCCCTGCCCTGCTCCCCCACAGGGAAAGGGCCCCCTGGCCTGCTCTCTCACTCTCCCTCGGTCTCCTCTGTGCCATCATGGTCCCTCTCACAAGGCTCTCTGCCACCTGTCCTCTCATCTCGCCCTTTGCCTTGCCAGGAAAATGACTGTCTCCTTCCCACTCGCCCTCTCCTCTTCAGCCCTTGTCCTCGGGGCTGTGATGAGTTAGGGGATCGGGGCGGACCGGTGCCGGCACACAGGAAAAGCTCAGGAAGCACTAACTCTCGCTGTCTGAGAGGGCGAGGGCTACGCCCTCCATCTTACCCCAGATCCTCCATATTTAGGCAGCAGCCATCAGCCATGTGCTTGGCAAGGAGCTTCTTCCCGGAAGCCCAAGCCTCTGCTCTTTAAACTAACCAATGACGATCAAGGGAAGTGCGCTCCATAGATATGACCACATCCTGTGTAACAAGACACCGACTTGTGCCTGGCCAATCGGCAGGGCCCACAGTCTTCTCTCCTTCCCTTACTCCAACCCCCCTATAAAACCCCTCTCCCCACAGAGCTCACTCTCTCTCTGCCGCTTGCTGCTGTGTCGGCGAGTGTGGTCAGGGAGCCGAGCTAGCTCGAATAAAGACTCTATCTCCTTTTGCATCGAACTCGGCGCTCCCTGGTGGTCTTTTGGGGATCCTGAAATCTGGGCATAACACTGTCCACTGGTGGCTCTCACAAGGGATACCGCAGTGGCCTGCGGCTGACATCCTGCAGGGCTCAGCCCACCAGTCTAGCCCCCGAAAAGCAGCCAGGCTGCTCTTTCCAAGACGCAAGTCTATCCATGGCACAGACCTCCCACTGCAGCTGGATCAGGGCCCAATTCCCCACAGTGGGCTGCTGGGCCTGCCTTTCTCACAGCCTTATCTTGGACTCTTTCCCTGCCTTCTCTGGGCTCCAGTCCTCTGAGCTCTCCAATGGGCCAGGATCCCGTCCTCCGTCTACACTACTCCCTGTTCCCTCCTCCGGGCTCCCTAAAATCTCAGCCGTGGTTACAATTCTCATTGCACACATCTCCTTGGCTTGCTTCTCTCTCCCTCGGTTTTAGTTAGCAGGAGTGCATGCTGAGGTCTGATTGCCAGGTACTGTATTAATCCCCTTTTATGCATGTAGGGACCAAGGCTCAGAGAGGCTGAGAACCTTGTTGAAGGTCACCCAGCCATCAGGAGGTGGAGCTGGGATTCAAACCATGACTTATGGTGCTGGTGCAACAGCCTGAAGCACACCTGCAGGCCAGCGCGTCCTCCCTGGCTACCTCAGGATGCTCACCTGGCCAGCCTCAGCTCCCTGCCCTGTGCTCCAGCCAGGTGGCGCCCACCCCTGCTTCTGCTCTGGGCACAGGCTCTTCCGCTTCCCACCGTGAAGGCTTCTCTCCTAGAACCTGTGTCCTTGTCTGTCTCCTCCCTCCACGTGCACTCCCCGAGGACAGGAACTGCGTGTTTTATTTCTTTACTCCTGCTCCTGCTCCCGGTCCTGCTCCTGGTCCTGCTCCTGCTCCTGGTCCCGGTCCTGCTCCTGGTCCTGCTCCTGGTCCTGCTCCTGGTCCTGCTCCTGCTCCTGCTCCTGGTCCCTCCTGCTCTGGTCCTGTCCCGGTCCTGCTCCTGCTCCTGCTCCTGCTCCTCCTGCTCCTGCTCCTGCTCCCTGGTCCCTGCTCCTGCTCCTGCTCCTGCTCCTGCTCCTGCTCCTGATCCTGCTCCTGCTCCTGTTCCTGCTCCTGCTCCTGGTCCTGCTCCTGCTCCTGGCTCACACTGGATGCTCATGAAATGGTGAACGAGTGACTGCTTGGTCAGTACACTGGGAACAACAGTGTTGGTTCTCGTGGGTCATTCAGCAAAAATGCTTTGTCCATTTCTGTCCAACGGGCCAGGTGAGGAAACCAAGGCAAGCACAGCTTAAGTCACGTGTCCCATGTTCATTACTACTCCATAGCCCCTTTCCAATTAGACTAGACTTGACCGGCCTGACTCTGGGGAAATGGCCCATCTCTCCCAAACCCTCTACCTTTCTGGAAAATGTTAATTAATTTATTCCACGATTAAATGCCTACTTTGTGTGAATGACTGTTTGGTTGAATAAGTGCTTCCCTCTCACGGTCCAGCCATGATCTCGTAAGAAGCTGTCGTCATCATCCAGATGGGAGACCAGGGGTCACAGCAAAACTGCAAGATCATCAGAGACATCCCAGAGGCCCCTTGCCATGTGAAACCCAGCAGAGCCCTGGGATCTGGGTCAGTGCCCCTTGCTGGGGTCTCCAGTCTACAAAGTCACCACGGATCCACGCGGGTGCCAGCCGCCCGCCTCGCTGCCCTGGCTTCTCCCCCTCCACACATTGTCGTGGAGGCACTGGAAGCAGGAGGAGACTTGTGAGTCTGGAAGTAAAGAGAAAACCCTGAAGAACAAGGAGCGTCTGGGGGAACTGATTGAAGGGCACCCCCCCCCCCCCAAGAGACCGCTCTCCTTTCCTCCTAAAAATAATGTTCTATAGAACAGCAGGGTCAGGAGGGATATGAAAGGTCACCTGGTCTTCCAGCTGGAAATGTCACCATTTAGATTTATCTGGGTCACAACATTATTTGTTTAAAGAGCAAAGTAGGGCAGCCTGGGGGAGTGGAAAGAACACGTTTCGGAGTCAGACAGACTTGGGTTCCACTGAGAGCTTCTGTGCTGCCCAGCTCGGTGTCCCTGAGGAAGTACCGAACCTTGCTGGGTCTTGGTTTTCTCGTCTATAAAATCAGATAGGGGCTCAGGCCAGGGCGGTGGCCGCGGTGAAGGCAGTGGTCAGATCCTGGAAGTATTTGGAGACTGAGCCACCAGTAGAGCAGGACTTGATCCCTCTGTTCTCTGCAACGCCTGTGACAGTGGCTGCACATTAGAGACCCTCAACAATGATTTCTTGCGTCAGTGAATGGAGGAGCTACTGCTCCTTAAGTGCTAGATATCTTTTTTGTTGTTGTTATTAATCCTCACCCAGGATATGTTTTCCATTGATTTTTTTAAAAAAATATTTTATTGATTTTTTACAGAGAGGAAGGGAGAGAGAGAGTTAGAAACATCGATGAGAGAGAAACATCGATCAGCCGCCTCCTGCACATCTCCTACTGGGGATGTGCCCACAACCCAGATACATGCCCTTGACCGGAATTGAACCTGGGACCTTTCAGTCCACAGGCTGACGCTCTATCCACTGAGCCAAACCGGTTTCGGCTTCCATTGATTTTTTTAGAGAGAGTGGAAGGGAGGGAGGGGGAGAGAGAGAAATATTGATGGATTGGCTGCCTTCCGCACGCACCCCGACCGGGGCCAGGGGTCAACATGCAACCCAGATACTCAAGGGAATCGAACCCACAACCCTTTGGTGCAAGGGCCGACGCTCTACCCACTGAGCCAAACTGGCTGGGGATTTTAATCCTCACAGCAGTCCCGGGCTGGGAGAGATTAGGAAATGTGCCAGAGGGCAGCTGTTCTTAAATGGTGGCTGGAATGGGGAGCCGCTGCGCCTGGCTCCAAAGCCCAGCGTTCCTTGACTTCACTTGGAGCCAGGCACCCAGGGAGGCACTGGGGGAGGGGTTTGCAGATTCCAGAAGACAGGCTTCTGCCCTCAAAGCTGGTGAGAGGCAGAGAAGCCAGTGGGTACATTAAAAAGCGGCGCCTGGCAAATAGCAGGCGCCAATGAACATGTTTGGTCGTTGACCAGCTTGAGAACCCTCACCGTGTGCAGACATTGCTGTGGGCCCAAAGGAGGTGCCTGAGAGTGTTGGGTGAGGGGCAAGGAAGAGGCTGGGAAAGACTTGCGGGGGGGACATCTGAGGTGGACCTTGAAGGGTAGGAGTTTGCCGGGAGCCGAGGGGCCTGGGAAGCTGGAACAGCGCGAATGAATGAAAAGATTTGAAATCGACCTGAGAAAACGGGCTTTGAAAGCTATGATTGGGTGTATTATGTTAGCATCCCCGCGGGTACCCCCACGGTCCCGGCCCAGACGGCGCTACGGTCTGGCCTGCCCCCCTGGCTGGCAGCCGGCTGGGGGCCCCCTTCTCCCGGTTCCAGTTTAGCATCCCTGGCAGCGCGACCCTCCGGGGGGCGGGGCCTGAGCGCGGCCCGCAGTCCCGCCCCTAGATGACGTCACGGAGGAGGCGTGGCCTCAGGGCTGCAGGCAGGGTCCGATCCAGGGGGCGTGGCCCGCGCAGCTCCAGGCCCCGCCCCCAAAGGCGAGGAGACCGGAAGTCCTCCCGCCTCCGGCCGCCTCCGTACTCGCTCAGTCCCACCCCTCAGCTCAGCGCACAAGGTCGTGTCCCGGAAGTGAAGGGGCCATGTTGCTGGGTGACCCGGGGAGAGGTACCGGGCGAGAGGCGAGTCCCGAGGAGTCGTAGCGCGGCCCGCGGGTGAGTGCGGGAGGATCGGGGGCCGGACTCGCCGAACCTCCTCTCGGGGCGCTGCCCGGCGCCCCCCATCCGTCCCGGGCCAGGGCTCCGGGCCTGGACGCCGGGGTCTCCCCAGCCCGCCCTGGGCAATCTCTACGGAGCCGCTCCGGCGCCCCGAGCCGGCCTGCCCGGCCCCTGGGTCCCCCACCCCGACTCGGCCCGCCCCCGGCCCCCTCCCTCGGGTCGGCGGAGGCCGCCCACTCGCCCAGAGAGACCCTGTCCTCACAGCCTTACGTGACAGTCGCCTCCCACCTCATAAAGCACTTTTCCTGTTGGTTCTCGGGGTTCACCTCCCACTGGCGAGGCCTTGGGGCCGGGGTGCCCACATTCGAGGAAAGGGACGGGGACAGGGATTGCTCAGGCTCGCGCGGCACGTCCGCAAGGCCAGAGGCTGATGCTTGCGGGCTTGGGGCCCCAAGTTCAGATCTTTTTACCAAATGTCTCCCCCACTCAGTCTCATGACTTTATCTGTGAAACGGGGTGATCATTCCTTGCGCGTAGGGGCGCTGTGAGGGTCCCCTTCTCATCCGCTTGGTGTTGGGCTCCTGGTGTGTGGCAGGCGCTGAGCCGGGGAAGTTTGAGCGCCCCGAGGTGCCGCACCCACGGTGGGGCCCCGGCCAGAGGGAGCTGCCCTCCGGGGCCAGAATCGGGGTCAGGGTGCAGGCTCCCCGCCTTCACGTGGGGAGAACGATGGCCTGGGCCTGTGACAGAGTGAGATGTGGGACATGCTTAGAGCACGTGTGGTCCGTAGTGAACAGCGAGCGATCCCCGACCACCCCATAGGTTCCTCAGCTTAAATGGGATCATGGATGACAAAGCACTTTACAGAGGCGAACACTGTTCCCGAAAGAGGACGGGGGCAGCTTGTGTGGAACTAGATCCGCTCCCTGAGCACTTACACGCCAGGCTCGGGGGCACCAGTCACCGCGATCCGGTGTAGATGGAGCCTTGGTACGTGCCCAGTGCTGTTCCAGACATGTTTCCATACATTCACTCACTCATCCTCCTACCGGCCGTATGGGCAGAATACCGTTTTAATCCTCATTTGACGGGCGGGAAACTGGGGTAAGGCAGCGGGTTAAGGAACTTGCCCGAGGTGATGAGCTCACTAGTGGTGATGCCAGGATTCCTGCGTCTGAGTCCTTCCGGCAGACTAGACCAGCCCTATGGTGACCTTCTATTACAGGGGCTTTACATGTTTTATCTCACACAGTTCTCAGCTATGTAGCAGCTGCTGTTAACATACTAGCATTTCCACTTTACAAGTGAGAAGCTGATGCTTGGAGGGGTAAAGTGCTGCCCAAAGCCATGGGGTAAGTGGGGGAGCGAGGATTCAAGCCCAGGCAGCTCAGCTTCCAAGCTCTGGCCCTGCAGCATCAACTGGACTTTCCCAGACGGCGGGTGAGAGGCTGGGGTCCAGGCCTAACCCGGTCCCTAAATTGTAGTGTGGCCTTGGGGGTGTCTGAGACCTACATTAAGAACTCTTTGACTTTCAGGTCATCTCTATAGGCCCTTCTGTTATTCATTCTGATTCTACGCTTCTGTTTTTCCCTCCTGCTTGTAGCTTGACGCCCAGCACCTGCCAGTCCCCCATGGCCCCGTGGAGCCGAGAGGCGGTGTTGAGTCTCTACCGGGCTCTGCTGCGCCAGGGCCGAGAGCTTCGCTACACGGACCGGGACTTCTATCTCGCCTCCATCCGCCGTGAGTTCCGGAAAAATCAGAAGCTAGAGGATCCTGAGGCCCGGGAGAGGCAGCTGGAGAAGGGCCTGGTCTTCCTGCAGCGCAGACTGGGGGGCATTATTTAGGATCCTCTCCTTTCCTCTGCCATCCTAATTCAAGGGAAGGAGGGCAAAGGTGCCTTCTGTAGACCCTCCTGCTCTCCCACCCCACCCCCACCTCACAGATGCAGTAGCAGCTGCAGGTAGGTAGACCCTTGTTTCTGCAGGTTTTGTTTTTTTTCTGATGCAGGGGACCAGGAGAGGGAGGCCCTTTTCTTTCAGGGACCAAAGTCCTTTAATCATTAGAAATCCATGGAGAAACTACAGACATATTAACAGGTATGTTCCCTCACTGAGAAAAAATAGGCCCTGAGTTTCAAGTCCTCTCAGAATAGGATTGTTATCACATTTTAGTTCAAGTAGAACAGTTTACCTATGAAAATGTTTTACCAATGAAAGACATTGGTAAAAGCTATTAGAGTTTAATTCAGGCTGGCTCATTCTTCAGTACATTCAGTTATCTTGCAGGTCTGATCACATCCCCCAAAATGTAACTGTGTCCTGTGACAGCGCCTGTAAAGCAAAGCAAGCAGTGTGTGCAGATATCGGGGGACGGTGTCCGGGCTCACAGCCCGGCACTGCTGCTAATAGTTGAAGGATTTAGGGCAAACCACTAAGCTGTTCGAGGCCTCCATTTCCTCATTTGTAAAGTGGACATAATAGTTATGAGAATTAAATGAGGGCGTGCATCCCCAGCACTTAGGGTTACTTGGCAAGTGGTATTAGTGCTGTTTGCTCCTGATTCCACTGTTACTGAGAAGTCCCACTAAATATAACCTAATGATCATAGTTAATTCAGCAGCTTCCGAGGGCCTTCTACGGTGCTGGCTTTTCAGTAGGCGCTGGGATAGAAATGAATGATCCTGTCCACCAAGGGGCTTGGGCTACCGAGATCAGCAGGAAGTCATTCGGCATGAGCAGCTCTGGAGTAGAGGGTTGGGCACAGAGCTCAGAGACAAGGATCAGCACATAGCTGCCTTGGGTCGGGGTCGGGGTAGTAGGGGAGTCGCAGGGAGCTGTAGGAAAGAGGACATTTGAGGTCTGCTTCAAATGAGAGCTAGGTTGCTGAGTAGATGGGCAAGAAGCAAATGTGGAGGTGCAGCTGCACTTTGTACTGGAAACTTGAGTCTGGCATGGCTAGAATGGTGCACCTGTAAGGCAAGTGGCTGGAGTGGAGGCTGGGCCAGGTCCGGAAGGACACTGAATCCCGTTGAGGAGATTGGGACATCTGATCGTAGGGGGACCATCACAGCTTTGAAAGCAGCGAATGTCATGGGAGAGGGAGCGTGGCAGTGGCGGCCGGAGAATAGGCTGGTGGAGATACTAACGGCAGCGAATATGGCCAGCTGAGATTGAGGGACCGAGGAGGTGGGCTGGCCGCACATACATACGACTTGTACAGCAGTGGGGCTTGGTGACCGGCTGGCGGAAGCAGGAGGAGAACGAAGAATGAAGGGTAACTGGGGTGAAAGGCTTGCCAGCTGGGTGGGAGGTACTGTGTTCAGCTTCGACAGGAAAAGCGGGGAGGAGCCTTATGTCGTGGCTCTTGGTTCTCCTCGGCCACTGGGTTGATTGGCAGGCCGGCCTTTGGCAGCGTAGGGCCCACAGGGGCCTGCTGCACAGGAAGGGCGGCAGGTCCGGAACCACAGTGAGCGACTAGTCTTTGGGCGCTAATCTGTTTTGACTGAGTTGGGTTACAGGTCGCCACCACCCCCTCCTTGGAAAAAAAAAGCCACAGAGTTCATAGCTCATTTGTGCAGCAGATACTGTGTGTCAAACACTGGCGCTGGGCAGCAGCAGTGAATGAGCCAAATCCCCAGAAGCTTGTGGTCTGGTGGTTAACAGAGGAGATGTGAGCAAGCTGCCCGAGACCCCGTAAACCACTCCCCAGCAGCGCGTCTAGTCAAATCTCCGCACATCTTACTGACACGGTGACCCTGGCGGTTCCTTCACCTTTGTCTCAGTTTCTTCATCTGAAAATTGGAAATAATAGTAAGACTAGCCTCACGGGATTGCTGGGGTGAGGAGTATTTCTCTTCCCTGAAATGGTGGCCGTGCCCAGATTCTCCACCCCCTGCCCTGCCCACCAGGTCACAACCATTTTTCAGTGTACAGTTCAGTAGCGTTAAGAACATTCACAATGTTTATGCCACATGAACAAAATCACAAATTTGGCTTTGGTACTTTTTGTTCCTCTTTGTATTCAGTTGTGTAGTACTTCCGGTTCAAAACGAGAAGAAAAGCTATTCTGTATCAAACCATCTAAGCAATGTTATATTTTAAAAATGGCAAAAAAGAAAAAAAGAATATTCACCTTGTGGTGTAACATCTCCAGAACGTCTTTATCTTGCAAAACGGAGACTCTGCCCATTAAAGCACCAGTGCTCCTCTCCGGTAGCACCGAGGAGCCAGCCCCGCTCCTTGCCTGTGAGTCCCGTTCCTAGGAGGCTCCCACTAGAGCAGGAACCTGAGTGGAGGACGAGCGGATAAGCACTTGCAGCTGGAACAAGTTAACTTAAAATAAGACCCATATCTGCCTGTTGGAGTCCATGGACGCTCTCCCCTCTTCCAGGTCACCAGGCCCTTGGGTGGGGAGCATATGGCACTAGAGTAGGAACGGCCTCCTCAACTTAACAGTTTTAATCTCAAGCCCAGGACAGCATGAGTCTGTCTCGGAAGTCAGATGTAGCTCAGGGAGCAGGCTGAGTGCCTTCTGGAAGTTGACCCCTTGTCCTGTGGGTCCAAATCTTAAAAGACTTAATGATAAACCCAAATTTTTGGAGTACTTTACAGTTTATAGAGCGTTTACATACAGTGTTTCAGTAGATTTTTTCCTCACTATAGTCCTATGATTTAGGCCCTGCAGGCATCATTCTCCCCTTTTCATAGCTGAGGGGTTAAATAATTCAGGGTTCAAAGGCAAGGACTCCATCTCAGGATTTCTGACTCAAAAACCCAAGCTTTTTTCTATTCTGCCACATCCCCGCCTGCTCTCACCAGTCATCACATCAGCTGGCCAAGGACTAAATGGCATGGTGGGGAGGGGGTTCCTTCTGGCTTCTGCTCGGGGCGGGACATGCCCTTCTGGTCTGCTGCATCTGATCCAGGGATCACTTAGGGCAGGGTGGGAGCCTTTTCTCTGCCAAGGGCCATTTGGATATTTATAACACCCTTCGTGGGCCATACAACATTATCAACCTAAAAATTAGCTTGCGCCAGACATTTAATTAACTCACTCCTAACGCCTTGTCAGGGCCAACATGGCCCACGGGCCAGACGTTCCCCACCCTTGACTTAGAGTGCCTACATCCAGTGGTTCTCCCTACTACAAATATATTAGCAAAGGTTCTCTTGTTTAAAACAACAACAAAAAAATGGTGGTTATGTGTGGGAGCCGTGCAATGTCTGTGTGGTCCTGATTGGATTCCGCTGCCTCAACTGAGTGATTCGTCCCATCTCTGTCTCAATGGTCCCTGGAGAGAGGATGCTTGGATTCTCGCCTGCCTCCACCTGTAAATACAAAGGCAACTCTCTCCTTGGCCTTGCTTGCTTTGTGCGTTTAAGTGGGAATCTATTTCATTTGGCCAAGTGGTCTCATTTGTCCCTAAGTGAAGCTTAGTTGACTGTGAAAGGTGGAGAAAAGGGCCACCAAGGTTGTGAACTATTAGGGGGAAATATCTTTGGACTTGACAGTGACTGTTAGTTAACGGTGTTTGCGGCCCCAGGTGGTGATGGCTCTGTTCTGCCTTCATCCTCAGGTGAGCAATGGCAGGCGCTGGTGAGCGCAAAGGCAAGAAGGATGACAATGGCATCGGCACAGCCATTGATTTTGTGCTCTCCAATGCCCGGCTGGTGCTGGGGGTGGGCGGAGCGGCCATGCTGGGCATCGCTACGCTGGCGGTTAAGCGGGTAAGTGCCTGCAGCCCGAGCCGGGGCTGGGAGAGGGGGACCTGCCTCCACAGCGCAGAGCTGGTCTGGAACGGCCTGGACGCTGCTCATCGAGTCGACCTGGGTCATTGGTGATTAGATGAGACCTTAGGAGAGTTCAGTTAAGGCTGCTGCTCGGTCTCTACCCCAAAGAAGTCGTTGGAGAGACAAATAAAGACGTTTATCCCAGCGGGTAAAAAGTTATAAATACCCCAAATAGTCTTCCTTGACTACCTTATTTAAAATAGCAACCCCCACCACGCATACACTTCCTGTTTCCCTTTTCTACCTTATTTTAACGTTAATCTTTCTGCATACTTTGTATTTAACTTATGTTTTGCCTGTGTCCCTCTACTGGACTGGGTCTCTTTGGTTAGTGCTCTAGTTTTGTACCCAGAACAGCACGTCATAGACACTCAATGAGTATTTGTTAAATGAATTAATCAGTGTTCACCATTACATTCATAAGGTACAGTGTGGTATAGTTAGAAAATGTACCATAATGTTGAACACCGGTTCATTTTTACTGGCATGGGTAAATGATAAAAATCGTAAGTGAAAAAAATCAGTTTTCAAAAGTATATATAGAGCAGGATCCTAATTACCTAAATCTATTTTTCCAGAAAGAAATAGAAATATACTAAATTATTAACATTTATCTCTGGGTTGTGACATTATGGATAAATCTGTTTCTTATTTATATCATTTCATGTTTCCTGAACTTTTCTATTTTCTACATGGAGAAAGTATAATCCAGAATAACACGAAGGTATTGAAAATTAGTCTAGAGCTCACTGAAGCTGCTGGGAAGGAGGGCAGCAGGAAGGAAGGAACATGTGTGGACGGGTCCTCTTGCTGTTCCAGATGTACGACAGGGCGATCAGTGCCCCGACCAGCCCCACCCGCCTGGGCCACTCGGGGAAAAGGAGCTGGGAAGAGCCAAACTGGATGGGCTCCCCGCGACTGCTGAACAGGGACATGAAGACAGGCCTGAGCCGGTCCCTGCAGACCCTTCCCACAGACTCCTCGGCCTTTGACGCAGGTGAGAAAGCCTCTGCCCCTTCTGGGACTTACCTGTGGGCCCTCAGTGCTACTCCTGCATGTAGCAAACATTCCTTGAGCACATAGGTGCCAGGCACTGTGCTAGCACTTGCCTGTTGTGCCAAGCCCTTCTTTCTGGGATCGAGGCAGCCTGGGAAGAGCTGACATGCTTCTCTCTCTTGCCTTGGCAGATACATTCTGCCCACCCCAGCCCAAGCCACTGGCCAGGAAGGGCCAGGTAGACTTGAAGAAGTCACGGCTCCGCATGTCCCTGCAGGAGAAACTCCTTTCTTACTACCGGAACCGGGCTGCCATCCCTGCCGGTGAGCAGGCTCGGGCCAAGCAAGCTGCCGTGGACATATGTGCTGAGCTCCGGGGCTTCCTGCGGGCCAAGCTGCCTGACATGCCACTTCGGGACATGTACCTGAGTGGCAGCCTCTATGACGACCTGCAGGTAACGAGGCGGTGCTCACACAGGGTCGGGCTGGGGACTGACCCACATGCTGCTCAGTCGTGCTGTTGGTACAAAAGATGAGTGACCCAGGCTTGCCAGGAAGACTGCAGTCTGGCTGCTTCTGAATTCTGCACACACGGAGCATTTGGGGAGCATTATCTTGGGTCTTGTTTTTTTTTATTTTGAGATATAGATCTCATTTATTTTTTTAAAATTTATCTTGGTCTTTAAAAACCCTTTCTTGTTTTCCAGTCACACAACTTCTAGGACACCGTAGAGGCCTCCCCCTTCCTCCCTCCTGTCCCTGCCTCTCTTTCTAGTTCTCTTTCTGGGTCTTTAGGCGTGGGGGATGTCCCGCAGACTTTCATGCCCCAGGACCACGTGGCACGTGGCTCACGTGAGCACGAGCTCGTGTCTGCAGACCGGGGCTTAAATCCTCATTATGGCTGTATCTGAACTGAAAGGTCGACAGGAAGGAATTCTTAGTTTCCTTTACTGTTGGGGGAATACAAGATAGAGGGACCTGTGTTTGAGGAAGCTGGCTTCTTGAACAGATTACATCCCTCAAAACCTTTTTAATTCTTCTCACCAGGTGGTGACAGCCGACCACATCCAACTCATCGTGCCCCTTGTTCTGGAGCAGAACCTGTGGTCGTGTATTCCCGGCGAGGACACCATCATGAACGTCCCCGGCTTCTTCCTGGTTCGCCGCGAGAACCCAGAGTACTTTCCTCGTGGGAGCAGTTACTGGGACCGCTGTGTCGTGGGCGGCTACCTCTCCCCAAAGGCGGTGGCAGACACGTTTGAGAAGGTAGTGGCTGGCTCCATCAATTGGCCGGCCATAGGGTCTCTCCTGGACTATGTGATCCGCCCGGCACCGCCGCCAGAGGCCTTGACTCTGGAAGTGCAGTATGAGCGCGACAAACATCTTGTCATTGACTTCTTGCCATCGGTGACTCTCGGTGACACTGTCCTGGTGGCCAGACCACACCGGCTAGCCCAGTATGACAACCTGTGGCGGCTGAGCCTGCGTCCTGCTGAGACGGCGCGCCTGTGGGCTTTGGACCAGGCCGACTCGGGCTGCCGATCTCTGTGCCTCAAGATCCTCAAGGCCATATGCAAGTCCACTCCAGCTCTGGGCCACCTCACTGCCAGCCAGCTCACGAATGTCATCCTCCACTTGGCCCAGGAGGAGGCTGACTGGTCTCCAGATATGCTGGCCGATCGGTTCCTGCAGGCTTTGAGGGGACTCATCAGGTACCTAGAGGCCGGAGTCCTGCCCAGCGCCCTGAACCCCAAGGTGAACTTATTTGCTGAGCTCACCCCTGAAGAAATAGACGAATTGGGATACACTCTCTATTGCTCATTGTCTGAGCCAGAGGTGCTGCTGCAGACGTAGGGCAGGTGAGGGCCAAAGGGGTGCTGGGCAGTCAGGCCCTGGATTCTCTGTTAGAAACACGGCTCTAGAGATGGCGCCTCACAGGGTCCCTAGGTGCCTCCCGTCCTGCTGTCCATCGCCCTGGTCACTTCATGCTGATTAGAATGACATCTCTTAAATCTCCTATTTTCTCAAACCCAACCCTTTCTATTTTTGTTACCAAACACTGTGCTCCCTCCTCCTCCTCTACCCCTCGCTCCAGGCTAATTTTGCTGGAATGAACTGACCAGGTGGAGCACCGGCCTGAGCTGTTGAAACCACTTGGTGTTTTGCATGGGGCCCAGGTTTTCTGCTCCCGTCTGTCCCGCCTTGCCCTTTGGCCTGCTTCTCTCCCGTGTCTTCTCTACCTTTTCCTCCTGTTCATGCCTTGTTTGTTCCTTTCCCTGGGGCACACCTGCCTAATCAAGACGTTGCCTCTAGTTGAATATCACTGACCTTACTGCATGTTCCCAAGCTGACCTCTGCGGAGCGCTCAGACAGTATTTAGGGTTTCTGGGGGTACAGTGACCTTCGATTCAGGTTCCTGGAAAAGCAGCCCATTCCCCCAACCTCCTGGCCAACTCCTAGCCGTAGGGCTGAGAGGTCTCTCATGGGAACACGGTCACTGACCCTCACAGAGGGGGGGCTCAAGATAAACCGATGCAATGTTATTTGGAGAGTGTTTTTCAGTGGCCACCAGTGAGCGTGCAGAATGGGGGAACCGGAGGCGGCCTGGGAGGGGATCTGTGGACTTGGCGTCTCCAGCTCACGTGGCTGGTCCAGACCACAGCACCCGTGTGCAGGAGTCAGGAAGACGAGGAGGGAGGGGCTGCAAAGGCAGCCCCTCTGCATGAGCGCGTTCGCTCACCCCTTCCTTGCCTCCCTGTCCTTTAGGGTGAGGCCTTCAGGAACAGCCTTAGCGCTAGAGGCTGAAGGGAGGTGGACAGGCAGCAGGCTGTCCGCTGGAAGACCCAGTCCTCAGTTGTGGCTCAGTGACCGTGTTTCTCCCCCATCAGGCCTGCCTTTCTAGGATGTTGTCTTAGAGCAAGAACAGTCCTAACAGTCCGCCATAGTAATGTGAGAGGCTGTTTGTGGAACTCTCCAGGCACCTCCAGAGGCCAAAGGGCACCCAAACATGCTCAGACCTCTCCCCTATCCCCCACCCCATCCCAGTTCTGTCTCTCTCTCACCCAGCACCTGGGGAGATTGGTGCTACCTAGGAAGAGTGCACACGGATAAAACACATGAAGGAGGTGGGGACTTCCTACGCTCCTTGTTTCCCGCTGCTACAATTGCACTATTTATTGCAATGTAAAAAGTACCCTGAGGGTGGGGAGGAGTGTTTAATACACAATGCCAGTGCATCTTCTTGTTTTGTGTATTTTTTTCCTGTTTGTGGCAAAAGCCTGATAATTCTGTTTCTGGTCACCTGTCCAGTATTTGTTCTCCCATCAAGTGTTGCTGTTCTCTCTGTGCATACTACCTCTCCAGCCGTGAGAGTCTGGTGAAGCACTGCAGCTATCTCATTCCTTCCCAGTGACAGTGACATGAAATGGCTCTATAAATAGCCATGAAACCTCAGCTGTCCTCTGGATTTAGGGCGAGATTCCTGTTCCCTTTTTGTCATGGACGAGGGGTTGAGAACGAGGGTTAACCTTGGAGAACTTCCTGCCTTCTATATGTGTGCAAGGGTTCCTTTAAGTGGTCCAGTTGTGTCATTTGTATGAAGGTATTGGGGGAGAAGGAAGCACATAACGCTCAGAACCCTGAGAGGGATTCCCCAGCCTGGGCTGTTCAGAATCAAAATGGAGTTTTAAAAATCTCTGTGCCTGAGTGCTCCCTGGTGAGCTGTGCAGAGGTAATGGGTGGAGCCTGGCATGGCATCTAGGAGAGGGGTGGGCTGAGAAAGTGTTGCCAAAACATGGGTTATTACTCACTGAGATAAGGATTTGGTTTTCCCATTGTATTATAAAACCTACAATTTGCCTGGTTGGTGTGGCTCAGTGGTTGAGCGTTGATCCATGAACCAGGAGGTCACAGTTCAGTTCCCGGTCAGGGCATATGCCTGGATTGTGGGCTCAATCTCGTTTGGGGCATGCAGGAGGCAGCCGATCAGTGATTCTCATCATTGATGTTTTTGTCTCTCTTCCTCTCAAATCAATAAAAAATATATTTAAAAACAAACAAATATAAAGGCAGGGATTCTTACTGCCTTTGCATGGAAAGACTAGACAAAAAAAAAATCCCCTACAATTTTCCCAAGGTGGTGTCTCCAACCAAATTCCATATAAAACATCGAAAGGAGAGCTAAAAAAAGAAAACATTTTAAAGATCAAGTCTCAAATTGTTAAAGCCGCGTGTAACTGTGATTTGAGTTTATCTCCTCTCTTAAAGAGCATCTCTCTCAACTGTTTCACAAAACCCAAACACCGTAACTTTGCCATTTCATAAGCGAGAACCTCTTAGACGTTCTCAGAACTAGAAGCTGTGGGAATTCCCTGTCCTGGTCCTGGCGGTTTTGCTGACCAACTGGGCAAACCTCGTCATAAAACATGGAAGACAGACAAGTACTTTGAGATTCTCGGGTAGAAGAGGGCAACATTTTGCTTCCCCTTTAATTTTTGGGGAAAGATGTGGTGCCTTTCCCACCATTCTGCCTTTCTACTCATAACTCCCCTTTCCTGAAGCAATAGCACCTGGTCCTATGTCTCCATTTGGAGATTCTTTTACACCATCTAGGATAAGCAAACCACACAGCTAGTGTTTACAAAATACACTCATGGTCTTGAAATTGTAATCAGTCCCAAAGTGTATTTTGGTTTTCCCTGTTGCCCCTTTTTAAAAATGAGTTCAGGACAATAGTATTTTTTATACACTTACTTGTGACTTTTTTTCAAATAAATAATCAACGCTCATTTGGAAAAGCTGTGTTGAGGCCTACAGTCTTTCTTCCTGGGTCTCAGCCCCTGATGGTCCACGGGTTGACGCTCCAGATCAGCTGAGTTTGCTCCCTCGTACTCCGCTAAAGTTGAGAACACAAATGGTTTTGATGAGGAATCAGCCTCAGGATCCTAAGGCCCAGGAGTGTCTGTACGCAGGGATTTCTGTAGGTAGGGGTCCCCGCGTGTGTTCAGGGTTGTCTGCTGTGGTACATCTCTCTTGAGACCATGACCTGGGATCTGTCAGAACTCTGCCCTTGCTGCTGAAGCTCAAGGCCACAGACACCTAGGACTAGCGTAGGGAGGCTGTAGCCTTTTCGGACACTACTGATTCTAAGTGGCCAAAGTACCAGAGAGGTGGGCTCTGCGGTTAATGGTATACACTGTGTTGCTCACCTTTTCATTTTGATCACCTTGTAGTCTTTAAATTCTCGGTCCAATGCCAAGTCTACAGTTGGCCTTCGCTCACTTGCCTGCCCTTCAACAGCAGTTGGTATGTTTGGCTGCGATCTGGAGTCAGTCACCAGTCTTTCGCCCCGTCTTGGGTAGCTACAGAGGGAAGCAGCCTGGCCTTGAGACCCAGAGAAGTGCTGTCCTTTTCCTCCTTGAGGGAGGAGTAAAGCTGGAAACATGGTGCCCTTCACAGCACGGGAGGAAGAAACGAGACGTCTCCTTTCCGGCAGCTTTGACTTGTGCGTGGCATGAACCGTTCTCCCACAGGAGCGCTGCTCTTCCTATCGGCTCCAGCCTCGGCGTGCTTGACCTGGGTCCCCACAATAGAACGGGTGGGGCGAGCTGCCACTGAAGTCTTTCTTCCGTGACCTCTGCAGCGTCAAAGCTGGGGCAGTGTTACTTGCTTTAATTTTCAGCCATCTGCGTGGTCAGCCCTCAGGAGCACTGACAAGTCTCCTGATACAACAAGAGGAGGACAGGTGCTGTGGGTCCTCAGTTGTGCCTGTGGAAGACGTGTAGTGGCTCAGGGACTCTTACTGCCTTTGCACTGAACGGCTGGACGACTTCTGTGTATTGCAATTCTTGGGCCTCCCCAAGGGGAAAGGAAAACCACACACCAGGACCCAGTGTGCTTTGCATATACCAGTTGTTTATAGTTGTTGGTTTCCTCTCAGTAAATGACAGGCGGCCTCTGAGAAAGCTGGATGATGTAATGGGGATGGCGAGGTGCCTATCGGGAGGTCTGGGTCAGAAGACCTCAGTTCTGATAATCAATTGGGCACCTACCAGGTACCAGGCACTTTGCTCCGTGCTTTCCACACGATTTCACTTCACTCTAAGGATAATGATACTACTCATCATTAGCCCATTTTACAGATGAGGAAACTGAGCCCCAGCAAGAACAAGTCACTTAACCAAAACATCCTGGCTGAACATGAAAGAGCCAGGATTCTTTTGGGTTTGCCCCTGAGACCTGTCTTCTAACTCCTACGCCATAAGGCCCTCGCTGGGAGCATGTGACCGGGCAGAACACCGCCCCCATTAGTCCTGTTTACCATGGTCAGGCCACTGAGCTAGATGAAGTCACTTAATGGCTGTGGCTGAGGACAGCGGTTCCCGAAGTTTTCACAGCAGAGCCCTCGGGACTATTTGTAAGGCCCGCTGAAATGCATGGAGGCACAAACCCCAGGTTTGTGCACAAACCCCCGGTTTCCGACCCTCCAGGGCCTGACTGCGAGGGAGAGGATGGCCCCGCCGAGGGCATGGGTTCCCCTCCGCACAGCCCACTGGGACTTGCTCGGAAGCGGACGCCTGGGAGGTAGGTGAGTCAATTCCCTCCTCGTTTAGAGAAACAGCGTGCTCAACCAAACAAGTTCTGCGGTGATGGCCTGCGTGTTTAATGGACAAGCAGACATATTTTGGCAGAATGGATATATAAAAACAGAACTGGTTGGGCCATAGGATTCTGCATCTTCCAGCGCAGAGCTGGCCTTTGGGGTAGGTGGGCAGGGGTCAGGCGATCTTCCGCCTGCGGTCCTCAGCTCCCCTTCCCAATACTGAAGGGCTCCCGTGTGGTGAAATCGCCCCGAAATGACATTTCCTTTTGCCCAGTTTCATCTTCCAGCCGCAGCCTGGCCCCTAGTTAGAGCTGCACTGAGAGCTGGCAGCTTGGCGATCGCAGGGGCTGGGGCTGCCCTCACTATTTGGGGCTGGGTGGGTGGGAGGGTGGCGGCCGGCTACAGGCCTGGCGGAGGGAGCCGCTGGGAAGTCGGGGCACCACCGAGGGCGGGCGGACGACAGACCCCAGACCCCCAAGCGGGAAACCCCCGGCCCCCGCCCTTCCCTCGCGCACCAGAGGCCACCTCACTGCACAACCCACCCATCTTGGACCCTGAGCCAATAAAAACTCGAGTTATAGATGACTCACCACGGCTGGCCAATCAGTCGATGCGCGCTCTCCGCCGGCATCTCGCGCGATGAGAGGGCTTCGGCCTTCACAATAAAAACCTTTCTTGGAAATGCCTTCTCCCCGGCCTTCAGCTAACACCGGAAGCGGGCGTGTCTGGTGGGTCCCTCCGCGCTCGCAGTGACTCTTTGATCTTAGGAGCCTTGTAAAGCAGTGAGTCTTTTGTTTCGCGAGGCCTTTAAAATAACATATTTTCTCTTTAGACTTACGCCCTGACCAAAAAAAGTCGTTGGTTGGAAGAGGTAGGGCGTCAACAGATGAAAATAAGTGGGCGGGAGGCGAAGGTCACGTGACAGCGGAAGGATTTTTCTTTGTGATGCGGCTCATAAAGGAAAAAGTTATAAAAGACCCGCGGGCCGGCTGTTGCGGCCATTTCCTCTCCCGCCTGCAGATGTAGACCTTCGAGCGTGTCCCTTCCTCCTCCGCTCCCACAGCTCCCGGCCGACATGGCGCACTAGAGGCAGCAGTGCCAGCGGCAGCATTGGCCTTTGCAGCGGCAGCAGCAGCACCAGGCTCTGCAGCGGCACCTCCCAGCGGCTTAAGCCATGGCGTGAGTAGGGGGACGGGCTGCTGGGTCCGGGCGCCCCCGGGCCGCCGAGGACCTGCGATCTGTGTGCCTGGGTGCGGCCGCGGGCCGGCGGCGTCGCGGAGGGGGAAGCGGTTTTACGAGCGCTGGGGACGCGTGGCCCCAGTGTGCCTGCCCCGAGACGCCGGCGCCGAGCTGGGAGAGCGCGGCCCGGCCCTGGGCCCGGGGGAAAAGCCCCCGGTGGGAGGAATAGCCCCCGGCGCCTCGCCTCCCCCACCCCAGCCCGCCGGGGCCCGCCTGGCGCCGGGCGAAACGTGGCAGCAGCAAGATGGCGGCGGCTGGGCGGCGGCCGGCGGCGTGAGTCACGGGGGCGGGGGAGGCGGCGGCGCGGCCGCGTTTGGACGGGAGGAAGCAGCGCCTACCTCCTGCGGCCGCTGGGGGAGCGGCCCAGCGCCAAGGGCGTCCACGGGGCCGCCTGACCGGGCGGAGCAGGGAGAGACGCACAATGGCTCTGGCGCCACGTGTTTCCACTTCCCTACGGCCAAGTCGGGGTTGGCCTTCCTGCCTCGGGGTGAAAAGACGAGCTTCTCCGGCCCGCCGATGGCTAATCGGGCTTTGTTTCTCGTTCCTATGCAGGCTTTTCACGGCATTCAGCAGCAGCATTGCTGTAACCGACGAAGACACATTCGAATTAAACACATTCCTCGATTCCTGCAAAGCCCCACAACATGACCGAGATGAGCTTCTTGAGCAGCGAGGTGTTGGTGGGGGGCTTGATGTCCCCCTTCAGCCAGTCGGGTTTGGGGGCTGAAGAAAGCTTAGATCTCCTAGACGACTACCTGGAGGTGGCCAAGAACTTGAAACCCCATGGGTTCTCCAGCGACAAGGCTAAGGCGGGCTCCTCCGAATGGCTGGCTGTGGATGGGTTGGTCAGTGCCTCAGACAACGGCAAGGGTGAGTGCCCATCGTTGATTTGCCACTGAGTTCTGGTCGTAGTTGGTTGCTTTGTGCATCTGGCTGAATTGATTTCTTTTAAAATCTTTTGCAGAGGATGCCTTCTCGGGGACAGATTGGATGGTGGAGAAAATGGATCTCAAGGAGTTTGACTTTGATGCCCTGTTAAGTTTAGGTGACCTGGACACCATGCCTGATGAGCTTTTGGCCACGTTGGATGACCCCTGTGACCTCTTTGACCCCCTAGACCAGGAGATTAATAAGGAGCCCCTCCATACCGTGAACCCAATTGGCCATCTTCCAGAAAGTCTACTAAAAACTGACCAGGTAGCCCCCTTCACCTTCCTGCAACCTCTCCCCCTTTCCCCGGAGGCCCTGTCCTGCACTGCGGATCATTCCTTTAGTTTAGAGCTGGGAAGTGAAGTTGACATCTCTGAAGGAGAGAGAAAAGCAGACTCCACTACTTATGGTTCCATAATCCCTCAATGCATAAAGGAGGAGGATGCCGCCTCAGACAATGATAGTGGCATCTGTATGAGCCCGGAGTCCTATCTGGGCTCTCCCCAGAGCAGTCCCTCCACCTCCAGGGCCTCCCCAAACAGGAATCTGCTGTCCTCAGCTCCCCCCTGTGGGTCTGCTGGCCCCAAACCCTATGACCCTCCTGGAGAGAAGGTGGTAGCTGCAAAAGTAAAGGGTGAGAAACTAGATAAAAGGCTGAAGAAAATGGAGCAGAACAAGACAGCAGCTACTAGGTACCGCCAGAAGAAGAGAGCAGAGCAGGAGGCCCTCACCGGTGAGTGTAAAGAGCTAGAAAAGAAAAACGAGGCTCTGAAAGAGAAGGCCGATTCCTTGGCCAAGGAGATCCAGTACCTGAAAGATCTGATAGAGGAGGTCCGCAAGGCCAGGGGAAAGAAAAGGGCCTCCTAGTTAGGGTAGTCGGTGTGCTTGTACATAGGAGGCTTGTGCTGGAGATGTGTATCATAATAAATTATTTTGTAGTGAAAGTACTGTGCAGACTGCTGTATGTTTTCTTGCCTCAAATAACCCAGCCAACTGTCCTAGGACTAGATTCTTAACGAGAAGGAGGTTTCAACATATTTTAAGGTTGAGCCCAGAGTGAGAGGTGCTATCGTCAGGATCACTGGTGACTCCATCGGACTCCGGGCCAGAGCCCCAACAGCAGGTGGTTTTCCCAGAGCTGGGGATCCCTTGGTGGGCTATCCCTTGGTTAGGGGCAAGGCTCTAGGGAGTTGTAACTGGAGGGAACTGGTAGCAGGAACAGCCCAGGTTCCACCTGTTCTCCCAGTTGGGCCTTTTGCCAACATCTGTCATTCAGCAGCCAGATAAGGTTCCACAGTCCGTCCTTGAGCTGGGTGTGCTGATGAAGTTTCTACTTCTAAACTCTGGTTCTGATGCCCTTGTAATAAACTATTAATAGGAAAGCAAAGGGAAGGACCTACGCCTGTCATTTGGGCAGCTTCACCAGGAAGCTACAACTTGACACTCCCCCCTCCCCCCCCAGGAAACCATAGGTATATGGTCTATTCTCTAGGTCACTGGGGGTGGGGTGGGGGGAACAGATCCATGCCCAGTAAAGTTGGGGGGACATAAGGAAGGCACTTAGTCACCTGGGAAAAGGTCATTGGCCAGAACTGTGGCCACTGCAAGCATGGGGAGATAGAGGATATTTAATCTGGGCTAAAGGAGTTCTTGCTGTTGAGGATTCACACCCACATTCAAAAGGACTAAGGACTGCAGCTAGCCTAAGCTTAAAAGATGAATCTACGGATATCCGGTGTGTAGCTCTCCCCCCACCAGGGTCATTAAGACTCCGCTGGAGGGAGCGGGTGGAGCATGAGGCAGGATAGCAGCTGCTCTGAGGAAGGTGGGCCACTTCCTGTTTGGAGTCCGCACCCTCCTGCAGCCGTGACCTGGGTGACCTGCTTCCTACCGCTCAGGAGAGGCATCTGCAGACACGACCGGGTCCAGCTCCACGCCGGCCGTTCTGTGGCCCACGCTCAGGGTGGAAAGCTGGTTAACCACCAGGAACAGCTCCAAGGTAGTGGGTAGGGGCGAGGAACCCTCTCCTGGTACATTAGAACCCATGCAGGGAGGTTGACTGTCATTCCAGCCACAGGCCCCTTCAGAAGCCTCAGACAATGCCATGACCTCTCAGGCCCTTTGGGGGAGGGGGAAGAGAGCTGCCTGAAGGTGCCCAGGGCCCTCCTCTCCAAGAGGCCCCCAACCCCAAGGGGCCCCTGCTTCCAGGACTTGTCCTCTCCACACTTAAGACAATGCTGGTCGGCACATCCTGTGCCCAACACTGCCGCCTGCAAGGGGTCCAGCCCCTACCTTTGTGCTCAGGCACAAACCTGAGTGTGAAACCCTGTTGCTTGAAGTCGCCTCCTGAATCACCCCACCAGTCCCCCAACACTTGACACACAAGCACAGGACTTGGGCGACAGGCTGGCAGCACTCCCTTTCCCCAGACCCTGGAGTCTCATCCCTGGATCAAAGCTGGCAGCTGTGGGCGCCACCCAGGGGAGGGCCCCTCTGGGCTATGCCAGCAGATGCTGGGTGAACTGAGTGGCAGGCTGCACTGGGGCTGGACTGGAGGACTTCTGCTCTGGAACTCTAAGAACCACACTGGGAGGTGGGGGAGGGAGGGAAGGCTCTTCAGGGCCACAGGAGATGAGACACCTTGAGTCAGACCAGCAGCACACCCCCAGCTGGAGCCCATATTTATTAGGACCTGGAAGCACACCCAGCAGCCCTCCTCTCCCTCCTCGAGGTGTGGCCCCTGAGGGCCAGTAACTGGCCTCTACGGCAAACAGTCAAGAGGTCCTACTTGGGCCAAAGCAAACAACAGAAATGTTCCTTTTTGGCAGGGAGGCAGCTCTTCCCAAGCCTGCGGGTCCCCTCCGTCCGCGTTTAAATGCTCCCGCAGGCGTCCAGCTCACCAGCTCCACTCAGCCTGCCCCCAGCTTCAGCTCCGGAGCTTCCTTGGGTCAGCCTGGCCGCCTCTGTGCATGGCAGGGGCCAGGCCCAGCAGTGGCTGTGAGGTCAGAGGAGGACGCTGGGCCCCAGCCGCTCCCCCGGGGCCCTCCAGGAGCCTAGCTGCCGAAGTATTCCTGCTGGAACTTCTGGAAGTCCTCCTCTGTGAACACAGTGCCTTCAGCCTTCTTCTTCTTCTTCTTCTTGGCCACAGGCCGGTCACAGGCCTTGCGGCCCCGATTCTGGCGCAGAATCTGGGGATGTGCAGGAGTCAGGACATGAGGGAGCTGTACGACCTGGTACGCTCTCAGCCCTTCAGGGGGAGACCCCCCCCCAGCACAGCAATACAGGAACGTGGGGGGTGGCCCAAACTGCCCCCTATGCTAGGGCTGAGACCCCCAGGATCCCCAGGAACATCCTCAACTCTCTCCCCCCAGCTTCCTTCTCATAGCCACCCGACACACCTGCTGGGTGACGGACTCCGGCATGGTGCTTCTGGCACCGGTCATGAACTTCAGGTTCTCTCCAAGGTAGCCTCGACACTCTCGCTTCTGGAACTCAGCTGTGGATGGATGGTAAGCAGGGTGGCATAATTTTAGATGCACTCCCTGGAAGCCTTCTAGGTCCCCTCTTGATATCGCCCCATTAATGCCCCCCCCTCCGCCCCCCTGGCCAAAGGCCTTGTTGTCCCTTCCCTCAATTACTGTAATAACCTGGGCTCTTTTCTGTCAAATACACCCTCCACACAGATCCTGCTGAAAGTCCTCTTGGCTCCCAGATGTTCAAGTGACTCATGCAACAAATATGTCCCAAGTGTTTAACTGTGTGCCAGGCACTGTTCTAGGTGCAGAGCACACAGCAGGACACTGACAGGCAAAACCTCCTGCCCTCGTGGAGCATACATGCCAGTGGGAAGGCTGCATTCTTTTTTTATTGACTGACTTGAGAGAAAGGGAGAGAGGGAGAGAAGGAGGGAGGGAGGGAGGGGGAGGAAGAGAGGGGGAAGAGAGAGAGAGAGGGAAAGAGAAACACTGATGTGAGAGACACACATCAATTGCTTGCCTTCCTCACTCACCCCCAGTGGGGGCCAGGGATCGAACCTGCAACCCAGGTATGTGCACTTGACTGGGAGTCGAACCGGTGACCCTTCAGTTCATGGGCTGATGCTTTAATCACTGAGAAACACCGGCCAAAGGCTAACTTTTTTCTTTTTAATCCTCACATGAAGATGTTTTTAGAGAGAGATGACAGGAGGGAGAGAGAAACATCAATTGGCTGCCTTATGCATGCACACCGACTGGGGACTGAACCTGCAACCTGGGCATATTGGGACGATGCTCTAACCAGCTGAGCTACCCAGCCAGGAAAAGGATGCAGGTCTAAACCCGAGGGTCTGAAAACGCCTCAATGAAATGATGTTTGAGCAAAGACTCAAGGGAGAGTGTCGTATGTGGGGGAAGATCATTCTAGAATCTCTAGACAGAGAAACAGCCAGTGCGAAGGCCCTGAAGCAGAGGTGTGGAAAATGGCTGGAAGGGGAGGAGAGCGCAGAAGGGGCGGGCCGGGGGCCTCATTAGGCGCCCT
The DNA here is from genome assembly GCF_014108235.1 of Myotis myotis. Taxonomy (NCBI): domain Eukaryota; kingdom Metazoa; phylum Chordata; class Mammalia; order Chiroptera; family Vespertilionidae; genus Myotis; species Myotis myotis. The sequence continues at coordinate 208,135,452 of NW_023416335.1, forward strand.
GAGAACTGGGCCTTCCCAGGACGGTGTGGGGCGGAGAAGAGGAAGGTCTGACCGATTCTGTAGGATCACTTTGGCTGATTTGGGGAGCGGGGAGGGGAAGGTGAGAGACCAGTCAGGAGGCTCTCACAGCCACTCAGGCAAGAGATGCAGTTCCCAGGAGCGGCAGCCAGAGGTGCTTTTCAGATCGGCCACTGAGGGTGAGAGTCCCCTCGCCGTCAATGAAGTACCGATTACGGGACGAGGTCTGGGCTGGCTGGGGCCACCTGTGCCCTCTGCCCTTCACACCAACATCACTGCTGCTCAAATGGGCCTCCCCTTTCTGCCTCCACACTTTTGCTCGGTCGGGCTGTTTCCTCCCTGGATTTCATCGTCCTTTGAACAAACACTTGAAACCTTTTATGCACCAGGACCAGGTTCAGGGACTCGAGGAGCTCCCCAAGTCCTGGCACATATCCTCCCTCCCACCATCCTGCCGGTCCCCAAGTCTCCATCGCCTTAAGTGGCACCCCATCCCCCCACGATGCTCTAGAAGAGACCGGGCTCCCTTCTGGTGTCTCCCCCTCCCTCCAGTTCACCACTGAAGCCCATCAGCGCTCCCCAGCACAGCTCCCCCTGCACAGTCCCTCCTCTCTGCACCCGCTCCACGGCCAGGCCACGGCGCCCGTCACCTGAACGGGGAGGTGAGCGCGGGGCTGCCACCCGCACCCCCTGCACCCACCGCACGCCCACTGGTCACCGTGACACGCGCCACCTCCGACCGCCGTTCAGACAGGCCACCTTCTCCAGGTTTCCAAAGGCAGCACACGTCCTTCTGGCCCTGCCGGTGCCGTTCTCGCTAGAACGAACACTCTTCCCCGCGCCGCTCCCTCGGAGGTCTGGCTTCGTCTTTCATTCGCAGACCCTCTCGGGGCACCATCTTCAAAGCCCTCCTCACACCGAGTTGACGTTGCAACTCTTTGCTGTCCGCCCCCCGCCCCGGGGCTGTGGACCAAGCGCCCCGGGCCTTGTGTTTCACTCCTCCGTCCCCCCAGGACTCCGCTCCGCGCGTGGCTCATGGAGGTGCCCCCGGAACGAACGCCTGGCCCGCGCCTCCAGTCCCCTTCCTCCAGGGCCCGGCCCGGCCCCTTCCCGACCTTACCCAGCGCCGACTTGGGCACTTTTCCTTTCGCCGAGTTCCGCAGTTTCCCGGCCTGGGTCGCCTTCGCCTTCGCCTTCGCGGCCCGCTTCCCCGGAGCCCCGCTCGGCGCGGCCTGGCCCGGCGCGGCCTGGGGGGCTGCAGGGAAAGAGGAACGGACGCGGGTCGGGGGGCGCGCAGGGTTCCCACCCCCCGGGGATAAGGCCGGGCAGAGCCGTTCCGCACCCTCGGGGCTCCCGCCCTCAGCCCCCGCCGCCCGCGGCCCGCGCGGGAAGTCCGGGCAGGCTCCCCTCACCCTCGGGCGCCCCCAGCAGCTCCAGGCCTCTCCGCAGCAAGGCCGCGGACATGGCTGCACCGCGCCCCGCCCACACGCCCCACGCTACTTCCGTCCGGGCCGCCCCAGCTGTCCCAGCGGAAACCCGAGCGGGAACAGAAGGTTCGGGGTGAGCGGGCGGAAGTGCTCACCTTCCTTAGGACGCATGCGCCAGGGTTAGCCAGTTTACGAATGAGAGGGAAAAGGGGCGGGGTCGGAGGCGGGGACAAAGCGCAGACAGACGCATTTGTTGTCCAATCCCAGCCAACTACCCGTTTGGGCGCCAGGCCACGCCCCTTCCGGAAACCGTTTACAGCTAGCCTAACCGAGTTGATCCAAACTCTGAGAGGGCGGGGGCGAGCGCAGTGTTAGTATTCTCAATTTTTACAAAAAAGGAGAATGTTGAGTTGGATTTTTTTATGTACTTCAACCAAAGGAACATATCGCACAGATTGAGTGCGGCATGAGAATTCAGCTGTCTTCCATTAAGCCAACATTACAGACAACAAAAATGCAACACAGTATTGTTCTCACAGTTTTGTTTTGGAAAAAACATATTTTCATAAAAATACGTTATTTGTGTTAACATGCAATGAGTTTGTTGTTATTTTAAGTGAATTGATAAATATTTAAAAGTTTTCTCAGTTTCAGTCTCTTATATGGCAAATAGCAATAGATATTAACATACACAAAAGCTCTTTGGGATCCTGAAACTTTTAAAAGAGTGTAAAGAGGTTGTTAGGCCAAAAAATTTGAGAACTTCTGGCCTAGAAATGACTTCGTGCAGTGGAAGGGAGCCTGTCCTCCTACTGCATTGCAGCTCCTAGTCCAGTGCTACCCGGCATGCAGGAGCACTCAGTAAAGGAATGGCGGGAGGAGGACGCCCTGAGGTCACTGAGCAAACATGTTCTGAGGGCCTTTTGTATGCCTGACACTGAGTGTGGGACACGGAGATGACCCCGCGGGTCCTTCCTGCATGACCTCACTGTCTAACGGCCATCAGCATGCTAGGAAGGAGAGAAGCACCTACATAGACGTTAATGATGACAGAACTATGTCAAGATGCTGTTTTAAGTGTTTGTTAACTCACTCCCCCCTTCCCCATGATTGTGAAGTAGGAGCAACTGTTTTCTCCATTTTACAGATGAGGAAACAGAGAAGCAAAGGTCACAGGTGGTATCGGAGCTGGGAATCAAGACAGCCTGGCCTGAGCTTTTGTGCACTGGGTGGGGCCTGCCAAGCCTGAGGGTTACAGACCTCCAGAGGAGAAGAGGAGCTTTGTGAAAGGGGAGGGTCCCAGGCAGGAGGACCCCGTGGCGAGGTTACATCCCCTGGGACAGGAGGGGCCCCAGAGGAGCCAAGACAGGAGGGTAGTCTAATTGGCGTCAGACTCCATGAGTTTTCCTTAAGTGCATGCAGGTGCATGGGCGTCTGTGTGTGGGTGTGTGTGTGTGTCTAGCCCAGTGACTTCTATAATAATAAAAGTGTAATATGCTCATTAAACCAGACAGCCAAACAACCTTCCGGATGAAACCAGGGCTATGAGGGCCGAGGCAAGCCACCGCAGCTGTGAGGGCTGAGCCTCTTGCTCAAATTTCATGCATCGGGCCTCTAGTTTTTTAAAATAAATCTTTATTGTTTTTTTTTTTTCCTGTTTTAAAAAAATCTTTATTGTTGAGATTGTTACAGATGTCCCTCTTCCCCCTCCCCCCATAGCCCCCCTTCACCCAGTTCCTGCCCCATCCCAGGCCTTTGCCACCCTATTGTCTGAGTCCATAGGTAATGCATATAAAATCTTGGTTTGCTCTCTTCCCACCCCCGACTCCCCTTCTCTCGGAGAATCATCAGTCTGTTCCATTTCCATGCCTCTGATTGTATTTTATTCAGTTTATTCTGTTCATTAGATTTCTTACTCGTTTATTTTGATTTTTAGATTCAATTGTTGATAGGTATGTATTTACTGCCATTTTGTTGTTCATATTTTTTATCTTTTTCTTTTTCTTCTTCCTCTTCTTAAGAGTACCCTTCAACATTTCATATAATACTGGTTTGGTGGTGATGAACTCCTTTAGCTTTTTCTTGTCTGTGAAGATCTTTATCTGACCTTTAATTCTAAGTGATAGCTTTGCTGGGTAGAGTAATCTTGGTTGTAGGTTCTTGCTATCCATCACTTTAAATATTTCTTGCCACCCCCTTCTGGCCTGCATAGTTTCTGTTGAGAAATCAGCTGACAGTCATATAGGCATTCCCCTGTAGGTAACTAACTGCTTGTTTCTTGTCTTTTTTTTTTTTTTTAAATATATTTTTTATTGATTTTTTACAGAGAGGAAGGGAGAGGGATAGAGAGTTAGAAACATTGATCAGCTGCCTCCTGCACACCCCCTACTGGGGATGTGCCTGCAACCAAGGTACATGCCCTTGACTGGAATTGAACCTGGGACCTTTGAGTCGGCAGGCTGACGCTCTATCCACTGAGCCAAACCGGTTAGGGCTTTTTTGCTGCTTTTAAGATTCTCTCTTTGTCTTTTGCTCTTGGCATTTTGATTATGATGTGTCTTGGTGTGGTCCTCTTTGGGTTCCTCTTGTTTGGGACTCTCTGCGCTTCCTGGACTAGTAAGTCTATTTCTTTCACCAGGTAGGGGAAGTTTTATGTCATTATTTCTTCAAATAGGTTTTCAATATCTTGTTCTCTCTCTTCTTCTGGCACCCCCATCATGCAAATGTTGGTGTGCTTGAAGTTGTCCCAGAGGCTCCTTACAATATCTTCATATTTTTGGATTATTTTTTCTTTTTGCTCTTCTGGTTGGGTGTTTTTTGCTTTCTTCAATTTCTTTCATTTGTGACATGTTTCTTCGTATCTGCATTTTGACTGCTTCCCTGTGTTTGTTTCTATGTATTGGGTAGAGCTGCTATGTCTCCTTGAGTTGATAGAGTGTTCTACAGGGTCCAGTGGCTCAGCCTCCCCAGTCACCTGAGCTGGGAGCTCTAGGTGCATGCCTTTGTGGGCTGTGAGCACAGACTTGTTGTAGCTGAGACTTGATTGCTGTTGGTGTCACTGGGAGGAATTGACCTCCAGGCCAATTGGCTGTGAGAACCAGCTGCAAACTATAGTGGGAGAGCTGCTGTTTAGGGAACACCCCTATGGGGCAGGGCTTGCTTCAGTGGGCTTTGGTGCTCACTGAGTCTTCCCCTTGAGTGTGTAGCTTATGGCTGTGTAGAGTTATAATCTGGTATAGTCTGACACTGACCACTGGGTACACTGGCTCTTGGGTCTCCAGAGAGGTACAAAGTCAGCCACTGCCTGGGGCCACACAGCAGGAGCTATAGAGAGATCTGCAGATTCCTCCTCTTTGTATTAAGTTTGGAAGTGCCCAGATGAGGCTGAACTATGAAGCAAGGCAGGCTGGTGCTGGCACCAGGTCTTGGGCCTTTTATTGATAGGTTTTGGGCTCCCTAACCCAGCTGCAACTCATTTGAGAGATTTTAGCCTGAGCAAAGATTTAGCCTGAGCCATTTATATGCAAAAGCTGCTGCACTCAGCTTGGGTTGTGTTGTAAATTGGATGAGGCGGGGTCTTAGGGAATCACCTGGGCGGAGCAAACAGAAATGGCTGCCACTCAGCCCTGCGACCTGGGAACAATGATCCCTGTGAGCACTTCCGTCTGGGAGCAAGCTACCTGAGTTCCTGCCCTGATGCCAGACAATCCAGTTCCTACTCCTATGTGTCTGTGTTCCCCAGAGACTTGCCCTGGTGCTGGACCTCAGAGGAAGTGGGACCTTGTAAGTTTCGTTCATGGTGCCGGCCTTTTAAGAGGAACAGCTGGGTCTCTAGCAGCCTCTGTTGTCACTGAGCCCCAGTCCGCACTGGTTTTTACAGTCTGTAGTTCTTACTGCCCATAGGGACTTCTTTTCTCAGCTCTGGGACTCTGGGCTGGAGGTCTGGTGTGGGGCTGGGACCCCTTGCTCCTCTGGGCGGCCTCTGCAGAGATGATCTCCCTCCCGATTAAAAAAGCAGCCCATGTGGCCGCCGGACCCGCCCTTTCAGTGCCTCTGCACCTCCTACCAGTCTCAGTGCTTTCTGTACTTCTCTAGTTGTAGGACTTCCACTCAGCCAGCTTTCCAGTGGTTCTGGATGATGGTTGTTCTGTATTTTAGTTGTCATTTTGATGTAGTTGTGGGAGGCGGGGAGTACAGGTGTTTACCTACGCCTGCCAACTTAGTTGTCTCCTAAATCTTTATTGTTGAAAGTTTTACATATGTCCTCTTTATCTCCCCATTGACCCTCTCCAGCCAGCACCTGCCCCCCCACCCCACCCCAGGCCTTCAGCATCCTATTGTCTGTGTCCATGAATTATGCATATATGCATACAAGTTCTTTGGTTGATTACCTCCCACCCACGCACCCTCCCCGCCTTCCTTTCAAGATTCCGCACTCTGTTCCATGCTTCCATGTCTTGAATACACTCTCTTCATCAGTTTATTTTGTTACTTAGATTCCACTTATGAATGAGATCATGTGAAACTTGTATTTCTCTGGCTGACGTATTTCAGTTAGCATGATACTCTCCAGGTCCCTCCATGCTGTCTCAAAGGATAAGAGATTATTCTTTCTTACAGCTGCATAGTATTCCATTGTGTAGATGTACCACAGCTTTTTTTATCCATTCATCTACTGATGGGCACTTGGGCTGTTTCCAGATCTTAGCTATTGTAAATTGTGCTGCTATGAACGTAGGGGTGCATACATTCTTTCTGATTGGTGTTTCAGGTTTCTTAGGATATATTCCTAGAAGTGGGACCACTGGGTCAAATGGCAGTTCCATATTTAATTTTTTGAGGAAACTCCATACTATTTTCCATATGGCTGCACCAGTCTGCATTCCCACCAGCAGTGTACGAGGGGTCCCTTTTCTCCACATCCTTGCCAGTACTTGTCATTTGTTGATTTGCTGATGATAGCCATGCTGACAGGTGTGAGGTGATGATGCCTCACTGTCGTTTTAATTTGCATCTCTCTGATGATCAGTGACTTTGAGCATTTTTTCATATGTCTCTTGGCCATCTGTATGTCCTCTTTGGAAAAGTATCTATTTAGGTCCTTTGTCCATTTTTTTTTAATTGGCTTGTCTTCCTTTTGTTAAGTTTTATGAGTTCCTTATATATTTTGATTATTAACCCTTTATCAGATGTATCATTACCAAACATGTTCTCCCATCCAGTGGGCTCCCTTTTTGTTTTTTGATGGTTTCTTTTGCTGTGCAGAAGCTTTTTATTTTGATGTAGTTCCATTTATTTACTTTCTCCTTTGTTTCCTTTGCCCTAGGACAATGGTTCTCAACCTTGGCTGCACATTAGAATCACCTGGGCATCTTTTTAAAATCCTGATTTCTGGGCCTCATCCTCTGGAAATTCTGCTTAGTTGTTACTAATGTTGTGGCCCCACCCCATAACAAAGAAACAGAATTTCTGGAGGATGAGGCCCAGAAATCAGGATTTTAAAAAGATTCCCAGGTGATTCTAATGTGCAGCCAGGGTTGAGAACCACTGCTATAAGGGATGTCTGAGATTCTTCTAGGATTTTTATGGTTTCTTGACTTACATTTAAGTCTTTTATCCATTTTGAGTTTATTCTTGTGTATGATGTAGGTTGGTGGTCTAGTTTCGTTTTTTTGCTTGTATCTGTCCACTTTTCCCAACACCATTTATCGAAGAGACTTTCTTGACTCCATTGTATACTCTTGCCTCCTATGTCAAATATCATTGAGCCTAATTAGCTCAGTGACGTGTCAGACATGCTCCTTTTTCCTGCTTCTAAAATAACCAGATTGTTTTCTTATTTCTTATGTTCGTTGCTTACTGTGCTTCCGCATCGCGCCCCACCTTAAGCGCCACAAGGGCAGGGATCTTGCTTTGTGCATCGTTATCTCTCCAGGCCCAGGAACAGTGCTCGGCGTACATAAGTGCTTCATAAATGCACGAATTAGATAGACGAAGGTTGGGTTTGGGACGCCTGAGGGCGGCGGGTAGAGCTGTCCCTGTGCTCGTGGGATGGGTGAGTCAGCTCCCGACCTGGGATGGTCAGCCCACAGAGCAGGCTGGAGGAATTCTTTGCATCCCACTGTCCCAGCGAAGAAGGGCGCCTGGGCCCGGAATCCTGAAGCGTCCCCGGCTCAGCCGGGCTCGCGGGCCAGGCGGCCTCTCCGCCACTAGATGGCGCCGCAGGATCGCTTTCTCGCGCCAGGAGGCTCAGCCTGGTTGTGCTGCCGTCCTGGTTGGGGTGTCCAGGGCCCGGTTGGGGTGTCCAGGTAGGAGTGTGAGATTGGGACACCCCTGGGTCTCCACGGGCTCTTTGCAGCCAGCCCCGCGTGGCCCCGGCCTCCTGGTGTCCTTGCCCCACGGCCGGGGGGGCTGGGGGGGGGGCGTTGTGTGGAAGTGGAGGCAGAGCGTCAGGCTGGGGGGCTCAGGGCGAGATGAGGCCTCCTTCTGGGAAGGTGTGCGAATGGGCAGCTGGGGAGGCTGCAGGGGGTGCCTCAGTCTACCCCTCTGTTTAATGGGGCTTAGCTTCCTAACCAGGCGGGTGTGAGGAGCCAGTGCATTAATACCGTAAAGCACCTGGGACCGAGCGGGGGTCAGTGCCCAGCGGCTGTGTGCGCGGGTATGACAGACATGTCCACTGCCGCTCTGGGCAAGAACGGGGTGCCCACACTTGGGCACTTAAGGAGCGCCAGGGGTCCCGGGGGCTCAGGAAAGGCAGCCCCCTCCTGCTCTGCCCGTGTCCCTGGCAGAGGGGGCATCATGGGACTTCACAGGGGGTTGCAGTCCGGCTGTGTTTGCTGAGGGAGCTGCTTCGAGCCCGTCTCCTCATCTGTGGCGGCAGCACTGGGCCCCTGGGAGGCAGGGCCCCCCTCAGGTCCCCCTCCCCCCCCAGTGCCTGCTCACGGGCCCCACCACTAGAGGAACCCTCGTGGTGAGGTTGCTGCCTTCCCAGACCCTGTGGCCCACATGCCCTGGCCTCCGGGAACCGGCCCAGCCTCGCGGTGCTCAGGGCGACCTGGCGCTCAGAGGGAGGCGGCCTTCTGCAAGGTTGGAAAGCATTTGCAGAGCAGAGTCCAGCCCGGCTGGTTGCAGGCTCCATCCCCAGGGGGTGGCGTGCAGGAGGCAGCCAATCAATAGTACCCTCTCATCACTGATATTTCCTACCCCTCTCTCCCTCTCCCTTCCTCTCTCTGAAACCAACACACACACACACACACACACACACACACACACACACACACATTAAAAAAAGGAAAAAGAGCAGAGTCAATCCTAGAACCCAGGTCTTTGAGTCCTGGGCAGGAGCGTGATGAGCATGTGTGAGAGCATGTGTGAGAGCATATGTGTGAGAGCATGTGTGTGAGAGCATGTGTGAGAGCATGTGTGTGAGAGCATGTATGAGAGAGTGCTCGTGTGTGAGAGCATGTGTCTGAGCATGTGTGAGAGCATATGTGTGAGAGAGCATGTGTGAGAAAGCATGTGTGAGAGCATGTATGAGAGAGTGCTTGTGTGTGAGAGCATGTGTGAAAGCGTGTGTGAGAGAGTGTTCGTGTGTGAGAGCATGTGTGTGAGAGCATGTGTCTGAGCATGTGTGAGAGCATATGTGTGAGAGAGCATGTGTGAGAAAGCATGTGTGAGAGCATGTATGAGAGAGTGCTTGTGTGTGAGAGCATGTGTGAAAGCGTGTGTGAGAGAGTGCTCGTGTGTGAGAGCATGTGTGTAAGAGCATGTGTCTGAGCATGTGTGAGAGCATATGTGTGAGAGAGCATGTGTGAGAAAGCATGTGTGAGAGCATGTATGAGAGAGTGCTTGTGTGTGAGCATGTGTGTGAGCATGTGTGTGAGCATGTGTGTGAGAGAGCATGTGTGAGAGCATGTGTGAGAGAGCATGTGTGAGAGCATTGTGAGAGCATGTGTGAGAGCATGTGTGTGAGCGTGTGTAAGAGTACGTGTGAGAGCATGTGTGTGAGAGCATGTGTGTGAGCATGTGTGTGAGCATGTATAAGGGCACGTGAGAGCATGTGTGTGAGAGCATGGGTGAGAGAGCATGTGTGTGAGAGCGTGTGAGAGCATGTGTGAGAGAGCATGTGTGTGAGAGCATGTGTGTGAGAGCACTGTGAGAGCATGTGTGTGAGAGCATGTGTGAGAGCATGTGTGTGAGAGCATGTGAGTGAGAGCATGTGAGTGAGAGCATGTGTGTGAGAGCATGTGTGTGAGAGCATGGTGCGGAGAGCATGTGTGCTGAGAGCATGTGTGTGAGCCATGGCTGTGAGAGCATATGTGTGAGAGAGCATAATGTGTGAGAGAGCATATGTGTGAGAGAGCATGTGTGTGAGAGCATGTGTGTGAGAGCATGTGTGTGAGAGCATGTGTGAGAGCATATGTGTGAGAGAGCATATGTGTGAGAGAGCATATGTGTGAGAGAGCATGTGTGTGAGAGCATGTGTGTGAGAGCATGTGTGTGAGAGCATGTGTGTGAGAGCATGTGTGGGAGCATGTGTGTGAGCCTAATGTGAGAGCATTTGTGAGAGAGCATGTGCGAGAGCATGTGTGAGAGCATGTGAAAGCATGTGTGTGAGAGCATGTGTGAGAGCATGTGAAAGCATGTGTGTGAGCATGTGCGAGAGAGCATGTGTGTGAGAGCATGTGTGTGAGCATGTGTGAGCATGTGTGTGAGAGCATGTCTGAGAGCATGTGTGAGAGCATGTGCAAGAGCACATGTGAGAGCATGTGTGTGAGAGCATGTGTGAGAGCATGTGAAAGCACGTGTGAGAGCATGTGCGAGAGAGCATGTGCGAGAGAGCATGTGCGAGAGAGCATGTGTGTGAGCATGTGTGAGCATGTGTGTGAGAGCATGTGTGTGAGAGCATGTGTGAGCATGTGTGTGAGAGCATGTGTGAGAGCATGTGTGAGAGCATGTGCAAGAGCACATGTGAGAGCATGTGTGTGAGCATGTGCAAGAGCACATGTGAGAGCATGTGTGTGAGAGCATGTGTGAGAGCATGTGTGAGAGCATGTGTGAGAGAGCATGTGTGAGAGCATGTGTGTGAGAGCATGTGTGAGAGAGTGCTATATGTGTATGTGTGGCCTGTTTGATTGTCTCTATGGGGGCACCTGGGGTCTTATGACTGGCCTTTGCTTTTCCCTCCATCTTTCTTCTGTCTCTGCGTGTCCTTTGTCTCCTTGTCTTTATCTCTGACTCTTGTCTCCCGTGTGTCTGTCCTCTCCTTTCTCTGTCTGTGTCCTCTCTCTCTCTTTCCATCTTTGCTCAGTCACCCCCGCCCCAAAACCCCTGGCTTCTCTCGGCCTTCAATTGAAAACCCAAGTGGAATTTCCAGTTGCCTCTTTGGACGGGTGTTTCCGGCCTCCGCGTGTCCGCGCCCCGCTTCTCCCCGCCGCCTTGCTCTGCATTATTGCTGAGTGCACCCCCTCTCTCCCTCTCACCCCCTCCTCCTGCCATCGGTGGCTTTGAAGTTCCCTCCTCACCCACGCCCCTCCTCAGTGTCTCGGATCAGTGTGCGTCCGGGTGGGAGATGTTGGCAGGCTGTGGGCAGGGGGATCCTCAGGGCTGACAGACGGTGCTCACAGAGCTGTGTGTCCAAAAGCAAGCGGCCTTTTCCCCCTGGGCTTTGAGCAGTATTGTCCAGCCCTCCTCCCAGGGCTGAGGGGGGTGGGGGCCCAGAGCCCCTGGGTCTGAGGTCTGGGGGGAGCCTGGACTCTAGAGCCAGGCCGTGCAGCTTTACATCCTGGCTTTTCCACTCCCTAGCTGTGTGGCCTTGGATAAGTCACATACCCTTTTGTGCCCTGGTTCTCCCGTCTGTGAGTTGCATATAATAATTGTCCCTACCTTATAGGGTTGCTGTGAGGATTGAGTACAAAGCACTTGAAATAGCACCGGGCACAGAGTATGTGCTATATGTCTGTAAAGAAATGACAGCCACCTGGGCGGGCGGTGTGCCTGTGGGACCCGTGCCGACAGTAAGGCTCAGAGCGTGGAGTCAGCAGGTCAGGTCTGTGTTCAAATGCAGCCTTTGCCGCTTACCAGCCGTGTGACTGGGGAGGTCACGTCACCTCTCTGAGCTTCGTGGGGGTTGGGTGGGGGCTGGCGGTGCCCCCCTCATCGGTCTGCTGTGAGGCGCAGCGAGAGGCTGCACGGAATGTGCTCAGCCGCTGGGCCTGCTGCTTAGTCATGTATTCACTCAACACACATCTGCTGAGCACGCTTGGGCAGGGAGGTGGGTCGGGTAAACACAGGGCCGCTTGTGTGCCTGGCGGTGCGCACACACTCACGCCACCCGCTCAGCCAGTGCGGGCCTCTGTTCCCTTCGAGGCTTGTTTGTGACCCCAGGGTTTGCAGGGTTCGGGGTGGCACCCAGGGACTGTGGCCCCCTCTGACGGAGGTCCAGGCAGAGACAGAGTGGCTTCTTTTTAATGATTTGAGAATGAAAAGGTAACATTATTGGCATGACTGACTTTAAGAAGGCATTAGAGACCTGGCTCGTGTGGCTCAGTTGGTTGTGCACCCACTGCAAGGTTGCCGGTTTGATTTAGGTCAGGTCACATGCCCAGGTTTCGGGCTCGATCCCTAGTGGGTGTGTGTAGGAGGCAGCCAGTCCATCGATGTCTTGCTCTCACATTGATGTTTCTCTCTCTCTCCCCCTCTCCCTTCCTCTCTAAAAAGCAATGAAAAATCTTTAAAAAAGAAGCTGCTGGAAACTCTCCATGGAGAGCTGGGGTCAGACTGTGACTCTGGTTGGGGGTTACAAATGGGTCCTTCTTAATGGCCCCACCCTGACCAGCCAAAGGCACAGCTCAGGGCTCCCGTCCGCAGGGGGGACAGACACTGGGAGTGCGGTGGTAGAAAGTGTCAGGTGGGGAGTCAGAGGGGGGTTCTGGCTCCCCAGGGGAGGGCGTGGGTTCTGCCCTTTTTAGCCTCAGCCTTTTACTTCTAATTACATCTCCATTAAAATACAAAGTTCCAATAAACACCCAGGATGCAGGCCATGTTGTCATGGCAACAAAAGCCTGGGAGTGGGGAAAGGGGAGCCATCTCCATCCCCTGATCCTAACTGACCAAACTGAAGGCTGCCTGGATGCTCCCTCCCTCTCTCAGGACTCTGAGCGTCTCACCCACAGCTTGGGGGTGCCCTGCCCAGAGGCTGGGTCTGCAGGGGAAGGGAGCTGAGTATGCTGGCAAAAGTCACTTTCCTTTCTTGGCCTCAGTTTCCCCACCTGTGAGTCAGGGATAACGTTAGAGGCCTCTCTTGCAGGGTCATCCTGCGGATTCAGTGAATTACTGTACAGGGTGTTAGGGAAGGGGGGGTCTGCCCTCCAAATGCAGTTCCAGGTACTTGATGATGCCATGGCCTGGACCCCTCCCCATGTGGGGTCAAGGGGTCTTCTGCCCTGGACTTCTAGCCTCTGCTCCATCCCGGGAGGAGCCAGAGATGGTGTGGGAGGGACCTCGCAGTCCTGTGCTGGCTCCGTTCTTCAGTCTGAGGCGTCCCTTACACTAATCCTGTGGCCATTTGACTTCCTGCTGTTCTTTCCTTTCGGGGGTGGGACACCCTCAGTGAATCTGAAAACAAGGGGGGTCAAAGAGCAGGGACTTCAGGAGGGGAAAGGAGAACTGGCCAGAGAAGCAGGAAGGGATGAATATATGGAGGACGTTTTGTTTCCCTTTTTGCCTGTGCTTCTAGGAAGCTCAGATGGAATAATATTATTATTACCGTTTTACAGGAATACATGTAATTTATGTTATGGTATTGCATGACTATATTACTCAACTGTAATAAATATTCATTTCAACTTTCTAGTACATCTAGCTCACGCCTCTTCCCTAAATGACTTCTGATCCTTTATTTTACTTTTTAGGAAATCCTCTTTAGAAAGAGCTGAGAGTATAAATGATAAATGAACAATTGTGACAGAGAGAAAAAGAATGAGGATGGGCCGTTCTGTGCAAACCTTTCAGCTTCTCGCTGCTGGGTGATTGTGGCCTCTGGCGCCGCCGCCTACGGGGCGGGGGGGGGGGCGGGGAGGGAGTGATGGTATTTTGTCTGATGATTGATTCTGAGTTCTTAAGGCTGAGGTGGTAAGACTGCATCTCAGCAAGAACAAGGGGGGAGCTGAAGGGCTGGTTTTGGGGGCGACTGTTCTCGAACAAGATGGGGCTCAGTTCCCAGAAGAGGATGCTCATTAACTCCCTTACCAATCAGGAGAGGGCAGAGCTTGGGGTTTGCACTTTCTTTGCAATCAGGTGGGGCCAGGAGTCGAGTTCTGAGTCTGGCCTGGCTCTTGAAAGCATCCCTTGCAATCTCCAGCTCATTTCCTTGCTACCGTGACCTTGGTACTGTGGATGGCAAGGGACTGTCCATTAGGACGGTGACACGTAAGCAGTAACCTATTGTGGTGTCAAAGCTCTGAGGGTTTTGAGATCTGTTTGTTACCGCAGCATAACCTATCATGTCCTGACTAATACACCTCCCAGTTCCCTTTGTGACAGTCCCCCCAGACCCCCCAGGATGTCAGGCTGGGGCTCTGGGATGAACTGTGTCATGCGAGGGGCAGAATCGGAGGAAGACCAAGGAGGAGCAGGCTTTGCCATGGCTTCGGGGTCCTGTGTCTACTCAGTTGTGAGAACCCCAGCCCTCTGAAGGCTCAGGCTTCAAGAATGCAGAGGCTCACCTGGCCAGTGTGGCTCAGTGGTAGAGCGTCAACTCAGGAACTAAGAGGTCACAGTTCAATTCCTGTCAGGGCACATGCCTGGGTTTCGGGCTTGATCCCCAGTAGGGGGCAGGCAGGAGGCAGCTGGTCAATGATGTTTCTCTCTCATTGATGTTTCTCTCTCATTGATATTTCTATCTCTTAATCCCTCTCCCTTTCTCTGCCTCTAAAAATCAATAATACAGAGGCACAAGAAGCCTGGGCCTCTGCCCCTCTGCTCCCCAGGCCAGGAGCTGGGGCTTGAGGCCTATGGGGTGTGCTGAGCTGTTGACCTGGCCCCTGGCACTGCCTCAACCACAGAGGAGGAAATCTGAGGCTCCTGAGATGGCTTGGTGGGTGGGGGAGGGGACTTAGAGAGGAACAGGTCAGAGGCTGGGGTTCTTCACTCCAAACAGGCGGAGCTGAGGTGCAGGGGACACTTCTGGGCCCCAGAGTCCCTAACGGTTTATCCCTAGAGGCTGCGTCTGGGTGAGGAGCCCAGGACAGGAGTCAGGGTGTGGCCAGAGGGGGATCGCAGGGTCTCCCAGTGGAAAGTAGAGTTGGGAACTGCACCCACAGCTCCACCCAGGATCCCCAAGAGGGCTGGTTCAGTCCATCCCACCCAGCTGGTCTGCCCCAGCCCGTACTCCCCAGTCCTACGCGGTGCCTGGCCCTGTGCTGGGCTTGGCAGAGACACAGAGCAGAGCCGTCTCTCCTCACCAGCATGGCGGTGTCTGGTGCAGGGGACAGACAGCTAACAGTGCCTGGTGATTTGGTGCGACAGGGCTGGCAGGCCAGAGGGAGAGAGGAGCGGGTACTGGTGGAGGCCTTCTGACCTGAGGGCAGGGCTGACGATGCATTTGTGGAGCCCAATGCAAAATAAAAATGCGGGGCCCCTTGTTTCAAAAATTATTGCCATGCTGAGAGCAGAGCATGAAGCGAGCACGAGGCCCTCTGAGGGTGGTGGGTCGGGAGAGCCCTGTGGGACTGTCCCCAGGGCACGGGGAGGGTCCTCAGCGTGGGCATTTCCCAAGCCACCTTCCACCCACCCCGTGAACACGGGGGCTCCCAGCACAGCCTGGAGCCAGATGGCCTGGCGCAGACCCGGCTGGGACCAGGGCCAGAGACTCCGCCCGTGCCTCAGTTTCCCCATTTGCAAAGTGCCTCAGTTTCTTCTTTTGCAAGGTGCGGACGGAACTACCGTGAGGTTAGAGTTAAGTTGGATAAAGCGCTTGACACGAGAAGACCCTCAAGACAGGATCACACGCTTATGATGCTCCCGTGCCCGACTCTGCCCCTCGCCGCCTCCCCCGGCTGCCTCCTCACCCTCAGCCCAGCACCGCTGTCTCAAAGCCAAGATATGATGCAGGGACACCCTGCAGGGAAAGTAGAGGGCACACACGGTCCCAGAGGACAATGGGACCCTGGCTCTCCTCCCCTCCCTGAATCAGGAAAGAATATCCCCCCTCCCTCCCGGGAGCTATTGAGCAGTTCCTCCGACTCCAGCTCAAAGCTCCTGGGAGAGCTGGATTAATTAAAGATGTAATTAAATTAGGAATGGTTCATTATTTAAAGGCTAGCATCCTCTAGCAGGTGAGGCAGTGGAGGAGGGGCGGCAGGGCCATCTTCCTGCCAGGGGCCCAAATATCTTCTCCTGAGGGGTGTGTGTGGCCGCGACGGGGGCCATGGGTCTGGGAGAGGGAGCCGGCCCCTCCCCACGGCCCCCACTCAGAAGGACACCCCCACAGCCTCGGGCGGCTCCAGGATGTCCACTGTCTCCCTGGCCAACCGTGTCCAAGGCCCTTTCTCTCCCAGCCTCAGTTTTCTCATCTGCAAAATGGGACCAAGTAGGGCGGGAAGAGCATACAAACTTGTCTTTAGGCTGCTTTAGGCAGCACCTGTCTAAGAACTTGGGGGCTTCTCTGAACACCTCCAAGGTGTCCATATGCACCCCTCCCCCAGTCCTAGGATATTTAGCCATGCATTTAAACATTTTTTTGGTTTATTGATATTTCGAGAGACAGAGGGAGGGAGAGGAAGGGAGGGAGGGAGAGAGAGAGAGAGGGAGGGAGAGAGAGAGAGAGAGAGATTTGTTCTTTCACTTATTGATGCACTTATTGGTTGCTTCTTGTATGTGCCCTGACCTTGGCATATTGGGATGACGCTCTAATCCACTGAGCCATCCAGACAGGGCTGCTAGCCATGCCTTTTTTGGCTCAGCTCATTCATCTAGAAGGGAAGGGACCAAAGTGAATGGCTTGACAGGCTCTGTGCCAGCTGCTGGGGATACTGAGATGAGCGTGGTCCTTCCTGCCCTGCCATGTCCTGTGGGGGAGACAGAGGAGCTGGGCCTAGAAGGAGAAAGGGGGGAGGGGAGAAGGCACCGGGGGAGGGGCAGCATGTGCAAAGGCCCAGAGCATAAGACAGTGTGGGGATGGGGCAAGTGTGACTGAAAAAGGTGTGTGTGGGGGGGGCATGTGTGTGCCAGGAATGAGGCTCCTGAGCCCGGCCGGTGCCAGGGAAACGGAGGGCTCTACTCCACTACGCTTCCAGAGGAACGGAACGGCGAGAAGTGTGATGGAGCTGTCAGGAGCACAGGGAGCAGCCGGGGCCGGGAAAGAGAAGTCGCAGCTGTTTGCCCTCTGACAGTGTGAAAACGCCCACCTTGTCATCAGGACGGGAAAACCAGACACTCTTCGGCTCCACTCGGCTCCGCGGTTGCTCGCAGCCCACCCAGTGTCCGCCTCCGGCCGGCCCTGTGCCTGTCAACACCTGCCCAGCGGCGCAGACACCTCACTCCGCCTCCCTCGCGCTCCCTCGGCGTGCCGGCCATCTTCGCTTGGGGGTCTTGGCCACTGTGGCGACTTGAAAACAGAATTCAAGAAGAATCCGCTCTCCCTGAACATTCCTGGCTGGGCCACCTCCCCGCCTCCCTGCTCTTCGTTTCCTTCCTCCCGTTGTCCCCCCCCTCGCCCCCCACTTCTTCCTTCAGCCCTCCTGGCTCCCGGAGACCTCTGGTGGGAATGGACACCGTCCAGGCTGGGCAGAGGCTTTGGGGAGAGTCAGAACCACGGACAGCGACAGGCCTCGGCTCCTCAGGAAGCAAATGGGGCTGGTTGGGTGGGTGGTCTTGAATGTCTGAGGAGCCCCCTTGGGGTGAGGGTGATGGTGTCGGAGGAGCCCCCTTGGGGTGAGGGTGATGGTGTGGGAGGAGCCCCTGTGGGGTGAGGGGTGATGGTGTGGGAGGAGCCCCTGTGGGGTGAGGGGTGATGGTGTGGGAGGAGCCCCTTGGGGTGAGGGGTGATGGTGTGGGAGGAGCCCCTGTGGGGTGAGGGGTGATGGTGTGGGAGGAGCCCCTGTGGGGTGAGGGGTGATGGTGTGGGAGGAGCCCCCTTGGGGTGAGGGGTGATGGTGTGGGAGGAGCCCCCTTGGGGTGAGGGGTGATGGTGTGGGAGGAGCCCCCTTGGGGTGAGGGGTGATGGTGTGGGAGGAGCCCCCTTGGGGTGAGGGGTGATGGTGTGGGAGGAGCCCCCTTGGGGTGAGGGGTGATGGTGTGGGAGGAGCCCCTGTGGGGTGAGGGGTGATGGTGTGGGAGGAGCCCCTGTGGGGTGAGGGGTGATGGTGTGGGAGGAGCCCCTGTGGGGTGAGGGGTGATGGTGTGGGAGGAGCCCCTGTGGGGTGAGGGGTGATGGTGTGGGAGGAGCCCCCTGTGGGTTCAGAGATGATTTTGCTAATGGGATTTTCTTTTTCCTTTGCTCCTAAGTCCCTTGATCTCCTTCCCCTGCCCCCTCCCCTCCAATTCCATTTGTTCTTTGCTTTGCGGGCCTTGGTTAGTGCTCTCTCTCTCCCCCTTCGTGCTTCCCTCTTCGCCAGCCCCCAGCCTGCCTACCCCTGACCCTCCCCTCCCCGGCTCCTGGGGGAGTTTCTGGCCTGACAGTCACAGGAGGCTCTGGTGTGGCTCATCTGCTGGCATGCTGTGTGAGCTTGGGAAGCGGCACCCCCTCCCCTCTGACTGCGGCATCAGGAAGGGGCAGTTTGGACCATGTCACTTCTGAGCTTATGAGCAAGTCCCCTGGTCAGCTCCTGGGGGGAGAGCGGCAGGCAAGGGCAGGGTGTGCGCTCCTGTGTGGGGAGGGCACAGGCAGAGCCCCATGGGCTTGGGAAGGGGGAGAGGCAGGCCAGCACCAAGGGTGTGAGTGTGTGTGTGAGTGTGTGAGAGTGTGTGCCTGTGTGAGAGTGTGTGTGTGTGTGTGTGTGCTCCTGTGTGTGTGTGCGCACGCGCTGGAGAGGGGAGCGAGGGTGGGAGGAAGAGCACCGAGGAGCTGCTGGGCCAGAACAGAAGAACCCTTAGCCTGTATATTTAGCTCACCGAGGTATATAAACAGAAACCTGGAGCCGACTCAACGCTCCCCCCGAAGCGTGAGTCACCAGTGCTGCTGCAGCTAAAGTTAGGCTCCAGTCACAGCACCCTCGCCCCTCTGTCCCCACTTCGTCCTCTGCCCCTGCTGCCTCCTTATCGCTTCCCCTCTCCTTGCCTCTTTCTCCCCCAACCTCCCCCATTCTGGATGCTCTAAGCTCGTCCCCTCCCTATTCTTGTCCCCTTGACTTTTCCTGTCTTCCTTCTTCTGTCTCTCTTTCCCCTCCTTCTCGCTAACACGTTAATGTCCTCCCCGCTTCCTGAGTGCGTTTGAAAAAGGGCACATTTGCGCTTGTCTTTGTGTTGGTGTGGACTTAATAAGAAGAACATGCCGTGTGTCCTGGAGAGGAGTGTGAGTGTGAATATGCTTGTGAATGTGTGTTCGGTGTGCGGGCGTATTTAATAGAGACGATGTCTGTCTGGGTGTACGAGGGAGGGTGTCTGGTGTCTGTGAGTGTGTGAATGTGCCGGTTTGTGTGTCTGCGTGTGTGCACACCTGCGAGTGGGAGTGTCTCATGTACGTCTTCTCTGGGGGAGGGCCGCCTGTGCCCCAGAAGTGCATGCTCTGGGTCAGGCTGTGCGGTGTCCCCCCAGTTTCCTATGGGGGCTGGTGGTGCAGGGGGATCCCCAGGTCCCTATAGATGGGGATCAGGTGGCCACAGGCTCCAGGCTTTTTAGAGCGGGGACCCAGGCTTGGCTTTTGGGCTCTGCCACTTTCTGCTGTGTGACCTTGGGCCAGTGTCTTGGCTTCTCTGGTCCTTGCTTCGGCATCTGCCAGAGGAACGTGATGACGCTGCTCACCTCATGAGGGTGGGGGATCGGGCACAAGGGAATGCATGCGTGTGGAGGGGCAGGTAGATGATGGCGGGGACAGGCTGGTCACTCGGACCCCAGAGGCTCTCTGTCAGGTGTGTGCTTCTCTGCCTCAGTGGGTTGGCATGTGCTGCTTCCTGAGCTGTGTATTTGTAATTTATACTGATGTTCAAACAGAACTGGAGGCTGGGTACACCCCACTGGAAGTGCCCCCCATCTTCAGCCACTGCCACCTTTGAGGCACATCTATTTAAAACATGTATCTTTATTAATGTCAGAGAGGAAGAGAGAGGGAGAGATAGAAACTTCAATGATGAGAGAGAAGCATTGATTGGCTACCTCCTGTATGCCACTGGGGATGGAGCCTGCAACCCGGGCATGTGCCCTGACCGGGAATTGAACTGTGACCTCCTGGTTCATAGGTTGATGCTCAACCACTGAGACACACTGGCTGGGCTCAGGGCATATCTTAACAGCCCCTCTTTGCATGAAGCCTCCCCAGATGTCTGCTGAGGGAGGGGGTGCACCTGCCCCCTCCATCCCTCCCTGCGGAGGCCTCTCTAACACCCCACTGTGGCCTGTGTCCCTGCCCCGACAAAGGGATCCCTGGAAAGGTCTGCCAGGAGGAGATGCGGGTGCCCCGGGGATGGTGTAAGAGAACGAGAGATGAGAGATGGACAGGAGAGGCTGTGGTGGTCGTGGGGGGGCGGCGGGGGGGGGAGGGGGGGCAGCTTGAGGTGCAGGTTCTGGTCACCAGGAAGGAGAAGTGTCTGGGCCCTCAGCTGGGTAGCTGGGCCTGGATGTCAGGGCCATTTCCTTCGGAGACCAGGGGGCCTGCTGAGAAGGCACCAGTCTTCTCGCCGAGGATGCGTGTCCGCTGATGACAGCACCGCTCCCCCCTCCCCCCTGCCCCCGGTCCATTCTCTGCACAGCAGCCAGGGTGTTCTTTTAGGTTTTGAGTCAGCTCATACCCCTGACAACCTCACTGAAAAAACCCTCACCATCCTCTCTCCACCCGTCTCTCCTGCTTTATTTATTTATAGGGAGAGAGAGAGAGAGGGAGAAACATCGATAGGTTGCCTCCTGTACCCCAACTGGGGATCAAAACAGGCCACCTGGGTATTCGCCCTGACTGGGAATCAAACTGGTGACCTTTCGGTTGTATGGGACGACCCTCAACCCACTGAGCCACACAGGCCGGGACTCCGGCTTTATTTTCTCCTATAGGCCGGTGTCCGCTGATGCACTACCTAGTGCACGTGTTTACCTCATGTATCTTTCGGAGTCACTGCAATAGAAGCTCCACGAGGGCAAGGACTTCCTGTTCACTGCTCTACCCCCAGGGCCTGGGGCTGTGCCAGGCGCAGAGGGCTCGGAGAGGAGCTGCTACAGAAACAGCCGCCTGGCCACAGCCCCCTGTGAGACAATCATGCATTCATTCAGCCAACCTGCGGCCTCTGCTACGCCCAGCCCTGCCCTCCTGTGCAGGGCTCCCGTCTGGGGGGCAGGGCACAGAGGGAGGCATCAGAACGGAGGGCGTGTGGACGAGGGACCGCTGGTGCGATTCCAGAGGAGGAGACGTCTGATCTGGGCTTGAGGATGGGAAGCCTGTCTAGGGCAGCGGTTCTCAACCTGGGGGTCGCGACCCCTTTGGGGGTAGAACGACCCTTTCACAGGGGTCGCCTAAGACCATCGGAAAACACATATATAATTACATATTGTTTTTGTGATTCATCACTGTGCTTTAATTATGTTCGATTTGTCACAATGAAATTGGGGGTCACCACGACATGAGGAACTGTATTAAAGGGTCGCGGAGTGAGGAAGGTTGAGAACCAACCACTGGTCCAGGGGGTGACATTTGATGACAGCCTTTTCCACCCCACCCGGGGCCATGGCCACGCAGAGGGCAGCTGGGGATCATTCTCCGAAGGCAGAGCGGGCGGAGGCACGGGGCCGGCCTCAGGGTGGAGCTCTGGGCTCCGTGACCCTTCCCAGGGGCCATTCCAGTTTTAACAAAGACCCAAACCATAAAAGACAGGACCATGGCCGATGGTGGGATCTCAGGCAGTCTGGGAGGCTGAGGGGCTGCCCACCCTGCCCCTGGGCCAATCTCTCTCAAATGCCCATCCTGAACTGCCATGGGGGCAAAAGGTTGCAGGGCGGGGGTCAAGGCCAGCCTGGGCCAGCCTCCCCAGCGCAGGGCCCTGCTCCCACCCGCATGCCCCACTCCTCTCTCCTTGATGGTGCCATTGAAGCTGGCTCCCTGGAGGCCTGACTGCCGGGCACCGGGGTGCCAGCCTTTGCCTGGCAGAGGATGAAAGGAAGAGTTGCCTGCTCCATTATTCTTCTCCAGCAGCAGGAATGGCACAGAGAAAAGGGCGTGAGAGACTTCCACACACACACACAGGGCATGACAGGAGCGTGAGACAGACAGAGGGAGCCCGACACACGAGCGGGGGGACCTCGAGGTGGGGACGCAGCAGGTGGAGGAACAAAGATGGGGCGAGAGAGCAGAAGACGGAGAAACAGCCTAGGAGGGAGGGAGCCAGGCAAGAGGAACAGGAGAAAGACACCCACAGAGGGGGCAGAGAGAAGAAAGCGGGGGGCGGAGGGCGCCCCTCAGCTTGTGGATTTCTCTTCTTTCCTCCCTTCTTGCCCCCCTCCCGCTCCATTGTGCCTGAACTTGTCTCTCCCTTTACCTCCCTCTTCCATGTCCTTCTTTATCTCACATTTCCCATCCCTCACTGTGCTGGTCTCTCCTCCCATCAGGCACCACCACCACCCAGGGGAGGTTAGAGACCTGTGTCTTTCCTGCTCCCCTCCCTCCTTAAGTTTCCGAGTTCTGTCCCTCGGCCTCCTAAACATCCCTCAAGCCCATCCGGACCAGTCCAGTCCCTACGTCGGCGGTGCAGTCCAGGCTAGCTCAGGCTCCGGGCAGCACGCGGCCTTCTGCAGTTGGCTCTCAGGCTGCACCCAGTAGGGCCTCTTCAGCAGACCTGACCTTGCCGCCCCCCATGCACATTTCCCGAGCTTGGCCTTCTAAGCCACACGGGACATCCTGTTGTTCCCACAACAAGCCATTGCTCCGTCACACCCCCGGGCCCTTGCCGGCTTGGCCTCTCCTGGGATGACCTGCCTTCCGTGGTCTGTCAGGAGAGGTGTCATCGGCCCACTGCCCTCCAAGCCTTCACTCGGTCACTGTGTGTGAAGCCTTCCTTGTCTGGCCCTGCCTGGGGCCCTCACTTCTCCTCTGCTGTGCTTAACCTCGGTTGTCTGCACAGGGCTGTGTCCCAGCCGAACTGAGTTTCCTTCGTCTCTGTGTCTGCAATGCCTGGCACATAGTAGGTGGTTATGTGTGTCACTGAGTGACCTAGGGCGACTGTTGGCATGTCATATCACCCCTCCTGACCTCAGTTTCCTCATCAGTAAAAGGGATCTGGAAATGACTGGGGCCCTGACATTAAGAAATATACTCAGGCCCGGCCAGAGTGGCTCAGTGGTTGAGCGTCAACTTATGAACCAGGAGGTGGTGATTCCATAACCCGTCAGGGCACATGCCCAAGTTGTGGGCTTGATCTCCAGTAGGGGGCGTGCGGGAGGCAGCCAATCCATGATTCTCTCTCATCACTGATGTTTCTATTTCTCTTCCTCTCCCTTCCTTTCTGAAATCAATAAAAAATATATTGAAAAAATAAAAAGTCAGCAAATACTTAGTGCCTGCTGCATACCCGTCCACGCATGCTGCATGTTGTGAGGCACAAAGGAGACGATGTGCCAACTGTCAAGCGCCAGTTTCTGTCTGGGTGGGCGTCTGGGCAGTCCCCTGCCGGTCGGTCTCCTCGCTGCCATTCACGCTGGAATAAACCCGCTGCCCCTCCATGCCCCCCTCGCCACTGGCAGACTGTTGGCCGCCTAGCAGCCCCGTCCAGATGCCCCCAGACTGGATGGTCCAAGCCCCCCGGGAAGCTTCTAGGCCAGCAACTGCCTCTTTTGGCTGAGAATCTGGGCCTCCCACCTGGCAGGAACCTGGGGGTCCTGAGATCTGTCCCTTCTCCCTCTGTCCATCTCCAGCTCCCTTTCCTGGTCTCTCTCTCTCTCTCTCCTCTCTCTCTCTCTCTCCCTCTCTCCCTCTCTCTCTGTCTCTCCCTCTTTCTCCCTCTGGCATAGAATCCTGTTTCTGCCCCTCATTAGCTGTGTACCCCAGGCAATTTACTTAATTTCTCCGGATTCTGGCTCTCCCATCTGTGAAATGAGCTTCATACTACCTCTCACCCAGGACTCTGCCAGGGTTAAGTGGGCTAATGGAGTAATGGGGCACCTGGCAGGGGGAGGGGTGCTCCCTGCTGCTTAGCTAGGTGAGACGCTGCACCCCCACTCTCCTGCCTGGGCCGGATTCCTGTCACCACAGCCACTCTGGAGGAATGCCAGGGTCCCCAGAGGCCCTTCTGGTTCTGCCCTTTGCTTCTGCCTGTTAGGGGATGGACTGGCTGACTTGCCCAGTGTCTGGCCTGCCCACCCTCTGATCTGACTCTAGATCCCCTCCCTGTTTCACCCACCGTCGGCACTTCTGTACTTTTCCATCTGGTAGGTAATGTCCCCCAGCTCTGGCACATGCCTGATACCTGGTAGATGCTTCATGAAAGCGTTTGGAAAGCTGGGGTTCGTTTTCTGCCATTCATGGCTCCTCCCCTTCCCATCTCGATGGGCTGCTCTCAGGGCCTAGCTCTTAGGCATCCAGCGTGCTGCTTGGGGCTGAGAGTAGCCCTTCTCCAGGCCCTGGGGGAACACGCTCTCACCGGGTCGGGGTGGCCCACGTGAGGGTATCTCAGGCCAGGCCCCTCCTTCCTCTAGGAGTGGGGGCCACCCTGCCGGTTTGGAATCCTGGAAATCTTGACTCTTAGAGTTTTGAATCTTAAAACCCATAGGCCCCCTGGATTCAAATCCCAGCGCTGCCATTTATTAGCTGTGTGACTTCGAGCAACTTCCCTAACTTCTCTGTGTCAATGGCTCCTCATCTGGAAAAGAGATTTACAAGATTGTGAAAACAATTAAATGTGTTAATATTTGTCCAGGGCTTAGACCAGGGCCTGGTGCAGATAAACACCTGGTGTTTGAGGAAGAAATCAGTGTGGGTTTTGAGGGTGCTGGGATCTTTGTCTCTGCACCTTAGGGTCTTCAGGCCTAAGAAGGACCCCATCTCATGTCCTGGGGCAGGAATCCTGCCCCAGCTTTCATTAGTCCCAGCCTGCTTATCCCTCTGGTCATTACAATTGCTAGAAAGTCCTCCAGACTGAGGCGGGCCCGGGCTGCTCTGCGCAGCTGCTGCTGAAGTAGTGAATGAGGGCCTACCTGCTTGGGCCTCGTCTCTGGGGGAGGGGATCAGGAGCCTGGCCCAGGGGCCAGGTGGGTGCAGTAGGGGATTCCAGGACAGGGCCCATCGCCCACCTCCTGGCAGGCCCCAACTCCCAGGGCATGACGGAGCCTAATGAGTGTGTGTGGCGGCTGCAGCCTCTGCAAATACCAGGCACAATATAAATAGCAATAATGGGTACATGAAGCTCCTGCAGCCAGCAAGGGCCCCGGGGAGGGACTGCTGCAGCCTTGCTTCTTGCTGAGACCTCGAGTTGCCTCCCACCCCCCTGTGAGTGTGAGGATCATCCCTCGCCCCACTTCTCTCATGACCTTTAACCTGTCTGTACCCTCCTCTCCATGTCCACAGAGCCCACTCCTTGCTGAGGGGTGTGGTGTGCATAAGCGTGAAGTAGTAGACAATGAAGGCTTTAATGGAAGACTAAAGCATTGAGATTGGACACGTAGCAGGACTTCCTGCCAGTGTGGATGCTGGAAGAAGGCTGGGGAGGGGGTGTTAGTCCTGCTGGGATAGGGAAGGGACTAGCATCATGGAGTGGGGGGGGTGGGGGGGTGGGGGGGGCAGAGTCCTCCTTAAATTAAAAAAAAAAAAGAACTTTGAACGATCAGAGATGCCCAGAGAACAAAGGAGCTGCCCCAAGGAGTAGTGAGATCTGCGTCACCCCAGGGATGCAAGCAGGGGGCTGGGTGGCCACTGGGGGAGGCTGTAGCTGAAAGGATCCAGTCCTGAGAATTCACCATCTGCTGGCTTCTCAAAGTCTAGTCCAGCCTTTTGAACTTTATGAAAGTGTTGTCTGAGGAGAATGGAGAGAAAGCAATGGTGTCCATCTTCTCTCTGCCCTGCTGCCAGAGTGCGTCATGTGCCCAGGCCTGGGCTATCTAGCAGGGCACTCAGCCGGTCAGGATACGGAGTGCCTGCCCGAGTCACCTTACTCCTACCTCCATGCCTCTGCTTATGTCCTTTCTCCCTTCTAGTGGATGCAACGTGCCCCCCCCCCCTGCCCCACCCCCTTTATCTCAACCCTACACAAGCCTTCAAGGCACAGTGTAGGCCTCTGGCCTGTGATGAGGTCTTCCCTGACGACTCCTGGTCTGAAGCCCGCTCTGATTGGAAATCAACCCATCCCACCTGTGGATGCCTCTGGCCTGCTCAGTCCACACCTGTGAGGTACCGCCTAGCCTCCAGCACGCTTGCGTGACCTGGCACTGTGGGCTGGGGACAGAGGTTCGCCCTGTCTCCCTGGCAGATGATAGACGGTAGGACAGGACAAATATTTGTTGAGCACCTACTATGTGCCAGGCTTGGTGCGAAGCAGTTTTAAGACTGGCTCCATTCTGTGCCGCGCCAGCACGGCCAAGGGTGAACCTGAGCAGGGGCGGTGAAGGATTGAAGAAAAGACTGACAAGAGAATACAGCTGGGGCTCGGTGGATGGATCTCCCGTGCCTGGATGAGAACACAAAAGACCCAGCCTGCAAGCAACGCTTGTGGCACCTCCCACAGCCCATTAGCTACTTGGGAAGGAATTAGTAGGGCTACAAGGTCAGGCTTAATTATGCTGGGAGAGCTCTGCCCTCTGGGCTGGGGCTTGTTTGTGGCCCTGCCACAGGTCAGCCTGAGGCTCCCCACACCATTCTGCAAAGCGTGTACTTTTATCTTCATTGCACAGATGAGAAGCTGGAGGCTCAGAGACCTTAAGGGTTAAGGGGCTGGCCCAAGGCACTCAGCTGGGAATCCGTAGAGCTGAGCTGGGATCAAACCCCAGTGCACCTTCCTCCTAAACTCGGCCCATCTGCCAGACCAAGGGGCCCCAGAGCAGGCCTCAGCGTCTCTCCCGCCCCCCTCCCTCCCCAGCCCCGTTCCTGCCTCTGCTGTACACTCTCCGAGGAGACGAGATGGAGCAGGGGTGGGGTGAGGAGGGGGATGGCTGAGCTGAGGTCCCTGGTCTCTCAGGCTCCTGTGGCCCAGGCTGCCTGCCCAGGGAAGGGGTGCGGCTGGGGCCTTCGAAGCTGGAGTAAAAGGCATCTGTTCCACTTGGGAGCCCTCTTGGAAGCCTTCTTGGAGGAAGTGGTCTTTCAGCCAAGCCTTGAAGGTTGAGAAGACACATTAGTGTGGGTGAGAAGTGGGGAGGCTGCCTGGGCCCTGGAGAAACCATTGGAGTGGAGTTAGCCCGGCTCCACCATGTAAGAGCTGGTGGCCTTGGGGGGCAGCCCCTCACGGAGCAGTGGGGGCCCCACCCCTGGCATTTCACAGCATCTCCATGAGAATCCGGAGTGTAAGGTGGCCAACAGGCACCTCAGACATGGGGGTGGTCGGTAATGGGGTCCCTTCCCTTTATCACATGATGCAGCCCCCTTGCTGAGCGGGTAGCACACTCCCCAGGCGCGACCCTGAATTTTAAGGGGGTGGCCACCGGCTGGGGCTTCTGGCCCCCCAGAGCGGGCGGGGGCTCACCAGCCGCCGGCAGCCTGTCTGTCGCCTCCGCGCCTGCAGCTTCCCCCGAAGACATTTGGTGTCAGTATAAGGACGGCTTTGCCTCGCACGCGGCGCGGCTGGGTCTCGCCGCCGCCGCACGTCCCCGCACCGCCGGGCGCTCCGCTCCTCCGCAGCCCCCGCCGCGCGGCCCCCGCGCCTCAAGCCCGCGGCCGGAGGCACAGCCGATCCAGGGATCCAGGCTGGGGACCGGCCCTGCCCGTGCCCGTGCCCGTGCCCCCGCCCCGCCCGCCCGCCGGCCGCCCGCCGCTGCGCGGTCCGCTCCGGGCACTTGCCTGCCGCTCAGCCCCGCAGCGACCCCGTCCCCGGCCCGGCGCGCCCCCCGCCGCCCGCCGCGCTCCAACTCCGCTCCGCCCGCGGCTGGTCCGCCCGCCGCCGGCCCCTCGCGCCATGGCCGGGGCCCCCGGGCCCGCCACCCACCGCCCGCCGCCCCTGGCGCCCCGGGGGCGCAGCTGATCCTGAATTGACGCGGGGCGAGCGGCAGGGCTGGAGGTCCCCCTGGATTCCAGGCTTGGGGGCACCGCATCGCCCCCGCGTCTCCAACCTGGACCACCCGCCGCCGCCCCCCCAAGTCCATGCCCGGTAGGTGGGGGTAGGGTGGGGTGGGGAGAGGGGAAAGGGGAGGGCGCAGCTCCCGAGGCCAATTTCTCGGAGCGTCGGTTCTTTCTCGATGGAGGCGTTTCTGGGGACCGGTACCCCCACCCGCGCGTGTCCATCAGGCCGCCCCCCAGCCGGCGCCTTCGCGGCAGGTGCCTTGGGAGGAAGGACCGGAAACTTTGACCGGTCCCCTCTCCAAGGCCATGAAAGTTCTCTCCGTGCCAAGGCTGAAGCCCGCGGAGCCAGCGCTGCAGAAATTTATTCAACAAGTCAGGACGCCGGCGGGGCCCAGGCTGTCGGTCTGTCCCGCTGCCCCGCGCCGCTGCGGCTCTGCGGCCGGCTGCACCGGGCCGGGCTGGCGTCCAGGGGCCGAGCTGGAGCGCTGGGGAGGAAGAGCGGCGGCCGGGATTGAACGGGGGAATCCCGGGCAACGTTTAACTTTCCCGAGGCCCGGGCGGTGCGACCCTTCCCTGGTCAGCACCAGGGGGTGCCCAAGGCCTCGCTGCATGAAGCCAGGCCCCGTCA
This sequence comes from Myotis myotis, assembly GCF_014108235.1. Taxonomy (NCBI): domain Eukaryota; kingdom Metazoa; phylum Chordata; class Mammalia; order Chiroptera; family Vespertilionidae; genus Myotis; species Myotis myotis. Next base: position 208,163,857 of record NW_023416335.1, read on the forward strand.
AAGCCGAGACTTTAGGGGGTAAAAGAGTCCTCAGCGGGTTGGGGTGGTTATATAATGAGTGTTTATGATGATTGGGTTTTAATTGTCTACTGGGTGGTGTATAGGGGGCTGTGGGGGGGGGGGCGAGGAGGCCTGGGGTGCTCACGCTACCTGGAGGAGGGGGCTCTGGGATGGGCCGTGTGGAGGCACCAGTCATTGCTCTGCTGTGTCTTCTCCCTCTCAGGGTCCCTGGGCGCCTGAACTGTGGCTGAGATTGGCTGTGGGGAGACCCCTGAGCTATATGTGTATTCTGATTCTGGGAGTCTGTGTTCTGGGCCAGGTGTGTGTGTGTGTGTGTGTGTGTGTGTGTGTGTGTGAGAGAGAGAGAGAGAGAGAGAGAGAGAGAGAGCGAGCGCTTGCTTGCGTCTGTGCCGGGTGGTGTGAGTGTCCTAGGGGCTGGAGTGGTCAGGTTGCCTGAGCAGGGAGCCAGCCTGTCCTGTCTCTAACCACTGGGAGGTTCCCCAGCAGGCACTGGCGTGCAGGCTGGAATGCTGTGAAGATGGGGTGAGGGTCCATGGCTTCGTCCTGTGGGAAAGGTCTGACGGAGGAGTTCGGGCTGCAGTCCTCAGGCCCTGCCCACACCACACCGTCCGGCCACCTCTTGGATCAGTGTCTTCCCTCGGCTCCATGGCCTGGCTTTGGACACTCTTGCCCACCCTACAGGACAAACTTTCCATTCAGGCTCCAGGAAGGTGCTGGGATGGGGATGGAGGGGAATCTAGAGCCCCCCCACCCCCCGGTCCCCTTCCCACCTCCACCATCCACTCGGAGCCCTAGGGAGGGGATGCCAGTGGGTGGCAGGGCAGGGCGACCTGAGTGGGGACAGTTCTGGGGCTGCAGTGGGGGGAAGGAGGGAAAGGGAAGATCACAGGGGATGGTGGGAATGGGGCTGAACTAGCACCAAACACAAACCACGGCAGGGCCGGGCACCAGCCGCCTCCAGCTCCCTTCCTGGCGGCGCAGAGCTGTCCAGGCTTACCCCCGGGACCGTGACGGCCAGCCTGGAGGAGGGACTCTGCACCCTTCTCCTCAGGCCCTTCCCGCTGCTCTGAGAGGGCATCGTCTAGAGAATCTAGACCCACCAGGGGGCCCCAAGCAGCAGTTTCCCTGTCCCTGTTCCCCGACTCTCCTTGACCTTGGATGGGGCGGTAGAGGCTGAGGTTGCTGGGAGAACCCTTCCTCTCCCACCTTCTGCCACTGGCTGCAGACAGCCTGGCCCTCGTGAGCCTACAGCCCAGCTGGAGGCAGTTTCAGCGACCAGTGTGACTGCAGCCTCTCTGTGGTTCTGAACCCAGATCCACACCCTGAACCTGTGGGGGCTACCTCCAGCTCCCCGCCCCTAGTCCCCCTCCAGTGCCATCTCCTCCACCCTCACCCTGAGCCCCAAGTGGGGCTCCCCTGGGCCTCAGCCCTCCTAGGAGAGTCTGTTTCTAGGCACCACTCTGTCCCTCCCCCGCCCTGGAGGAACTGTCCCCCCCAAACAGCTCCCAGCGCTGTCCAAGGTAAGAAACAGGCTCTTAGGGGCTCCTTGATCCCTCTGTCTCTCCTTCGGCTGGCTCGTTCTCTGAGTGCCTACCCTCCACCCCAGGTGCTTAAACACTACATCTGGGAAGAGGGGATGCTGGGCTGGGTGCAGGCTCCAGGGAGACCACCCCCCCCCCCGCCCCCCGGCTGCAGGGTCCTCCTTCTGTCTCCATCACCCCTCCTTTTCCTTTCTCGTCCTCCTTCCCAGTCTCCGCTCCGTCTGACCCCTTCCCTCCCTCCTGTTTTTTTCTGCGGAATGTTTTCTTCCCACACATTCACAGGATGAGCTCTTGCGTTGTGCCCTCCCTTGCGCCCCCAGGAGTCCTGGGCTGGGCTGAGGGAGCTGTGGGTGTGTGATCTGGGGGCGCGTGGCCCGTGGGCTCATGCTCGGGTTCTGTGGTCTGCGGGTCTCTGTGAACGTGTGAGCATGTGGGGTCTGGGGACCTTAAGGTCCAGGGGTCCGTGGGTCTGCAGGTCTGTGGGTGGCTGTGTCTGCGAACCTGTGGAGGGTGGTTTCCTGGTCTGTGGGTCCATAGGTCTGTGGGCCTGTGGATCCTGATGTTCAGGAAGATGTGGGCTGAGTCGTCCCCCATCATGGCTGCCAGTGTAAGGGAGAAAACACATCTGATTTCCGTGTCTCTCTTGTATTTATTAAGCACCTACTATGTGCCAAGCCCTGTTCTGGTTACTGGTGGGCACTACAGTGAACAGAAGGGAATAGACAAAATCTGCCCGCTTGGAGCTTCTGTGCCCGTGGGCGGGGCCTGGGGCCACCCCTGTGCCAGGTGCCATGCAGACGCATGGCCACAGGGCTGGGTTCCTTTTGTGCTCTCAGAGGGGCGACCTAGGCTGTGCCTGACATGGGGGTGCGGACCATAAAGGCTGTGAAAGCACAACGAGTTTGGCCGCCCTGGAGCAGGAGCGGATGAGCAGGAAGTGGTTTCCCCGGGGTGGAGGCCCCGGTCTTTTGGGCCTGGCCCTGCCTCACAAACCTTCCGCCTTCACCTCGGAGGCCCTACCTCTGCCAGCATCCCCTCCCCCGGCGCTCTGGCCGGGGCTCTCACTCATGATGCATTATGAGAAGAGCATCAGGGTTTTCCCTCTCCCCACCGCTGACCGCTGGCCTTGATGGGCCGTGAGGGCCTCATGCCACTCTCTGGTGGTCCAGGGACTTAGGCCTCCTCCCTGGATCACTCAGCCCCTGTCCTGGCTGGAGAGGAAGGAGCAAGTCCATGATTGCAAACACCACCCAGAGGGCCAAGGCACTTAGCATCACGGAGTGTCTGCTTCCTGTAAAATTGAGACAGTACCTTCTACCTTAAAGGGTTTTTGTAAGGCCTGCAACTGTCTCTACAGTGCCCAGCACGGGCCTGATGCAGTGAAACAGCTTTTCTTTCACAAAGGTACTTTCCACATCTCCTTTCTAGCTTGCTATCCTTTTTGTGAGACAGAGAGAGAAACATGTTTGCATTTTACTCAAGAGCAAACACAGCTTGATGAGACTAGATGATGCAGGGAGGGCAGAGCTGGGACTCGAACCTGGGCCCTGGGACTCCAGACCCAGTGCTCTTTCTGCTAGGACACCCTTCCTCCCCTCAGGGACCATGCTCACTCTGATTTGTAGCTGAAGTCAGACCTAAGGCCCTAATTACTGCAGAGTGAGTAAGAACGGATCAACAGTCACCTGCTGGGAAATGTTCAAACACTCTGGGGGAGACTCCAACAGCCTCACTTGCTGGCACTTGTCATAAGGCTGAGAGCTGACAAACAAACGACGCCTAGTGACAGACACATGGACAGGGAGCCATGTGTTCAGAGCCCCACAGGCACCCAGCGCTTGCTCAAGGGCATCCAAACACCTAGTCTTTCACAGCCTTCCACGATCTGCACCCCCACGTGTCAAACGCAGCCGGGTTCTTCGGTCCGAGCCCTGGGTGGTGGGCTGCAACTTCCTGTCCATGGCCTGCCCTTTAACTGGTGACCTGGGTTTGGGCCTCCCAGATCCAAATCCCAGCTCTTTTGCCAAGTACTTCTTGACCTTGGGAAAATGCCTTAACCTCTCTGCACCTCAGTCTCCTCATCTATAAAGTGGAGAGAGTAAAATCGCTTCTTCACCGGGTTGTAACGAGGTGCCCGGCACATAGTCAGTGCTGGACAAAGAATGGTGTCTACAGCTCTTGTTGGCCGTCATAGGAGGGGCTGCCAACCCAACTCACTGAACATTGAAAAGCTGGGAGGGCTTGCTGTTGATTGTGGTGACAGGACCAAAGTGGCTGCAGTACATGGGCAGGCTCAGCTGGCCAGACCAGAGCACGTTTTGTGTCAGGTCACGCATGTAGGGGCCAAACTGCAGGCATTCGTCTGTACTCTAGAGGAGCCTTGTCTTTGCTACAGTTCCTCCGAAGAAGATCTGAGGAGACCAGTGGACCACATGCCCCACAGGTGCGGCAGTCTGATTGGGTTGCCAGCCAGGCTGTGGGGCTCCCAGGCTGCATCAAGAGAGGGCCTCCCTGCAGAGCCAGGCAGGTGATTCGTCTGCTCTGCTCTGGGTGACTTGGTGCAAACCTGGTCCAGCCTTTGTGGCGGAAAATAGGCAAAGGAGAATGTGACTGGGGAGGGGGTCCCAAGGAGCAGACGATCTGGAAATTGTCACCCAAGGAATGGATGAGGAAGCTGGCGACAAGAGGCCTGTGCAGATGAGGCTGGGGGCGGGCGGGCTGTCGTCAAGCATCTGCAGCGCTGTCATGTGGAAGAGGGAGCAGACAGTGGATTCCAGGGGCTCTGGGATGGCGGCTGGAAGATTCCGGGAGGCAGGTTCCTGCAGCCTCACAAGGACTTTTCTATAGGCAGCCTCTGCACTGGCGTGTGTGTGAGTGAGTGAGGTGTGTGCATCTGTGTGAGTAGGCGTTATGTGTGTGTGTGTGTCAGTGTGAGAGTGTGTGTATCTGTGTGTGAGTGTATATCTGATTGTGTATGTGAGGGTGATAGTGAGATGTGTGTCTATGTGATAGTGTGCATCTGTGTATTGTGTGTGTGACTGTGTGCTGACACAGCAGGCCACTTTGGGGTCCATCTTTTCAGAGATTCCCTGTGTGAAGGTCAAGAGCGCCTAAGAGTCTGACACCAGACGCTGTGTTCTGGGGCTCCTGCGCTCCAGGATTCTGGAATTCCGTGGCTGATGGCGCCAACACGCAGGCAACCACCATGGGCTCCCTGTGGCTGGCCCAGTGTCCGGTGTGTGGCCAGGGCTTCCTGTGTGTGACCCTAGTTCATCCTCACAGCAGCCCTGCTCCAGAGCAGTGGTCACCCTCAGTGTGTACACAGGGCCACCGAGGGCCCCTGCCAGGCTGAGTCGTGTGCCAGGTGGATTGGTGTCAGCTGGGACTTCAGCATAGGTTTTGGCTTCGGGCGCCCAGGCTCCGAAACACCACACTATAGAGCCTCAGGTTATTGTAGTTAATATCTTGGGCCTCTGAGGTTCTGAGTGATTCTAAGATATTATGATTTGAGTGTCCTGGATTCTCGTGTTCTCAGAATGAATTTGTTGCTTGTTTTTCTAGCTGTGACATTAGCTGATGTGTGGTTGTTGACAAAGGAATAAGCAAGTTGCCTGCCTGTGTGTGCGCCTGTGAACACACACACACACACACACACACACACACACACACACACCCTGTCTGGGGTGACCAGGCCAGGCCTCAGGTCTTTCTCCACCAAGACCCCAAGCTGTGCAGGCTCAGGCCTCCCTACACCTCATTCCAAGGCCTTCGCAGTACCAGCTGGAAGATTCCAGGAGGTTCCCCACAGACGCTGGGACACTTGGAGGGTCTCTCTGCCCACACGGGGGTCTTCGCTGGACCAGCAGCTATAACTCCACTGCCTGGTGACTCAGTCGAGAGGAAAGGCCTGGTTTCAGGGCACCTTTTCCTGTCCCAGCGTGGTGCCTGCAGTGGGTCAGTGCTTGGGCTTAGGAGTGGCCTGAGCTGGGAACCAGACTCTGCCCTGTACCACATGGGTGACTTTGGGCACTGCTGGACTTCCCTGGGCCCCAGTCTCCTTCCACATAAGTAGAAATAACCATGGCCTGTACCTCATGGGGCTGTGTGGGAATTGACATAGACAATGCATAGAAAGCCCTTTGCCCATCGCCTGGCACAGTCAGACATAGAGCCTCCATGATGCTGTGATGATGGTGGTGATGGTAATGGAGGTGATGGTGGATGGTGGTGGTGATAGTGGTGATGGAGATGATGGTAATGGTGATGGTGGTGATGGAGGTCGTGATGATGATAGGGGTGATGGTGATGATAATGGTGATGATGGAGGTAATGGTGATTGAGGTAAAGGTGATGGAGGTGATGGTGATGGTGGTGATAGAGGTGATGGCGATGAAAGTGATGGTGGTAGTGGTGATGATAGAGGTGATGGTGATGGTGGTGATGGTGTCGATGGAGCTGATGGTGATGGTGTCGATGGAGGTGATGGTGATGGCGTCAATGGAGGTGATGGTGATGGAGATGATGGTAATAGTGATGGTGATGGTGATTGTGGTGGTGATGATGGTGGTAGAGATAGTAGTGATGTGGAGAGAGGGCGGGGGTGGCAGCCCCTGGGGATGGCTTAGCTGGCTCCATGCATGCTTGGACATCCACCTTCATGGGTCCTAGAGAGCCTGCCCATCCACATCATGTATTCACAAGGGCCCGTGAGGCAAGCAGGAAGGGAGCTGAGCTTTACAGGGAGGACAGCTGAGACTCCAAGAGGCTGATGGAGTCAGGAGTGGGTGTATGCCCCAGGCACGGGGGGGGGGGGGGGGCGGTGCTGCTCTGCCCCAGCCCCTGCTGATGGAGGCCAGCCCAGTTACCACCCACTGCCTGGTGGGCCCTCCCCGGGAGCGTCCAGAGGAAGGACACTGGCGTGTGGAGGCAGCTGTGACTCTGGGGCCAGATGGACCTTAGTTTGAATCTGCCAGCGCTGCCACTTAGCGCACGTCCTCTCGACTCAGCGAGGCTCCATCTGCCCACAGGATGGTCCCCAGGTGGCCCGGCTGCCAGTCCCCAAGGGCTTCCAGCCAGAGGCACGTGGGCAGCTGGTGACAGGCGCTGGGCTATAGGCACAGGCAAAGGGAATTGGGAATAGGGAGCAAGTCTGGGTGGTCACTGGGGAACAGGTCAGAAGGTGGAGGAGGGGTGGCCAGTGGGGAACAGGTCAGAGGGTGGAGGAGGGTGGTCAGTGGAGAACAGGTCAGAGGGTGGAGGAGGGGTTGTCAGTGGGGAACAGGTCAGAGGGTGGAGGAGGGGTGGCCAGTGGGGAACAGGTCAGAGGGTGGAGGAGGGGTGGTCAGTGGGGAACAGGTCAGAGGGTGGAGGAGGGGTGGTCAGTGGGGAACAGGTCAGAGGGTGGAGGAGGGGTGGTCAGTGGGGAACAGGTCAGAGGGTGGAGGAGGGGTGGTCAGTGGGGAACAGGTCAGAGGGTGGAGGAGGGTGGTCACTGGGGTGTGTGCTGGGGGTGGCCTTGGCAGTTGTGATCAGAAGTAGCCCCACAGAGAGGGGGGCAGAGAGGTGAGAAGACAAAGGACATCCACCCACATCAGCTTTAAACAGGGAGTGAGGAGAGGGCGTGATCACAAGTGACCCCCGAGGCCAGGGCAGCTCTGTCCACCTGTGTGGGTGCAGGAAGGGTTTTGGCAGAAGTGGGTGGGGTGGCCTTGGGCCAATACAAGGCCTGGCTCTTCTGGCCTCTACAATTTATCTCAAATTCACTCCCTTCTCACCTCCACCAGCATCCCAGCCTTGGCCAGCCCATTTCTCCAGCCTCCAGTGGCCCTCCCTGCCCCACCCCTGCCCCTCCACCCACCTCCCTCCCACCCTCAGAGGGATGGCTTAAAGGCCCAGACCAGAGCACACCCCTCCTTACATAAACTCCTTCCACGGATCCTGTTGCACTCGGACTGAAACGCAAGCTTCTTCTGTGGCCTCACAACGGGCCCTGCTGAACTCTCCACTCCCACCCCGATCCCTGCCCCAGGCCCCGCCAGCCTGGCCTCATTTCTGTTCCTTAAACACACCGAGGTTACTCCAGCTTCCCAGACTTTGCATATGCGATTCCTTCTACCCCCATGATGATGCCTTATGGTTCTTGTTTTTTATTAAATATGTTTTTATTGATTTCAGAGAGAGGAAGGGGAGGGAGAGAGAGATAGAAACATCAATGATGAGGGAGAATCATTGATCGGCTGCCTCCTGCACGCCCCCTACTGGGGATCGAGCCTGCAACCCAGGGATGTGCTCTGATGAGGAATCATGGGTTGATACTCAACCACTGAGCCACACCGGCTGGGCTTCTGATTCCTGTTTTTATCTTAAATGTCTCTTTCTTTAGAGAGGACAAGGTGGTTTCTCCTCACTTCCCCCTTTCTCTCTTGTTTATTTATTTCCCAGCACTTCTTATTACTTTAGTCAACAAATATTTATTGAGCACCTAGTATGTTCCAGGCACTGTTCCAGGCACTGGGGGGACACAGCAGTGAACTAAACAGACCACAGTTCCTGCTGTCTTACAGCCTTCTTTCAGGTGAGGAGACAGACACTAAATCATAAAGATGGAAATACATAAATGAGACGGTGTGCTTGGTAGTGATAAGAGCGATGGAAACCCGGGGAGAGAGATTAATTGACTCGTGTCTTTTTCCCTTGCTGGAGTGCTGGCATTGTGGATGAGGGCTGGTGCCAAGTCTGGCTCATTCACCAGCGTAGCCTGCATAGCCTGTGCACATAGTAGGTGCTCAGGGAATATTGTTGGACAAATGGATGAATCTCCAGGGCCTGGGAGAACAGGGCTCCAGGGAGAGGCCGGAGGAGGCAGCCCGCGCTCCCGGACCTGAGGAGGTGCGTTTGGCTGGAGTGAGGGACCTGTGGACTCCGAGGCTGGCACAGTGTGGGCAGACCTGGAGCCATCCCAGGGAGGAAGTTTTCAGCCCAGGGGTTGGCACGTGGCGGCCGAGGTGCCTGGGAGCTTATGTAAGGCCTGTGGTTGTTTTTCTGGAACCAAGAGCAAAGCCTTAAGCTTGAGAGGAAACGGTGCCTCCCTGACCAACCGGGCGAAGTGACAGGCGGTGCCAACTCCCGCCTGTTGTCTCCGGGAGCCAGGGAAATGTCCAAATGCATCAGCTCTGGGCAGCTCAGCAGACGGCTCAGCAGCCACGGGTGGCAGCCGGGTGGGCGCGAGGCATTTGGGCCTCATCTCCAACTCCCACTGCTCAGCCTGGCACTGGCAGGGTTCGGGGGTTCAGGACAACCCCGTGGATAAAGACTCAGGGATTGGTAGCCTCTTGGAGGCGATGGTGAGGGGCAGACCCTGAAAAGTGCTATTCTTCCCGCCCTGGCATTGTCCAGCGGTAGAGGGGGACAGGCGAGGCACGGTCAGTCAGCGCTGCGTCTGGAGGGCTGGTGCTGAGAATCTGGCCTCTAAACATGCCCCAGTGCGTGGACTTGGCATGGCGCACCCTTCTTGGGGCCCCAGTTTCTCTTCCTGCTAAATGGGCACAATAACCCTGCTGGGGTTGTTGTGAGCCTCAGACAAGACCAGGATGTGGAAGCACCCGGAGATGGAGTCAGGACCGGCTGTACGATTTGCTGGGCCAAGATCAAAAGTTATTAAGTTTCAGGTTGGTGACAGCAGAGCATTAAAGCAAGCATAGGCCCCCTGAGTGTGGGGCCCTGGGAGCTGCACAGGTCGGACACCCTGGAAGATGGCCCCGAGGGAGTCCTGTCTCTGCTGTTATCTGGTTGTGTTATCTGTTCTGTCCCTTCTCTGGGCCTCAGTTTCTCCATCTGTAAACCAGAGGTTGGTGCATAAGGTCTCTGGGTTCTCAGCTCTGTGAGGCCGTGGTGGTGGGACCCTGGGCTCAAATGCAGGGCTCAGCTCAGCTGTCCCCGGGGGAGCCTGCCCTGAGTTCCTCTCTGCTTGCCCAGGCCCCCCGGTTTCGGGCCCCACAGCACCCCAACTTCTCCCTTTGTAACACGTGTCATCCTGGCAATAATGTCTGTCTTTACAGTAACTTTCCCTTTTTTCTTGCGAATTTTCCTTACCTTTGATGATGCAATGAATACACAACTCTAGTCTCATAATAAAATAAATACACAACTAATATCACAACTGCAATCTAAGTGTTTTTAAAAAAATTATTATTTTTAATCCTCACCTGAGGATATTTTTCCATTGATTTTTAGAGAGAGTGGAAAAGAGAAGGAAAGACAGAGAGTCATATTGATGTGAGAGAAACACATCGATTGGTTGCCTCCTGCAGGAGCCCAGGCCGGGCCGGGGAGGAGCCTGCAACTGAGGTACATGCCCTCGACCGGAATCGGTCCACAGGCCGATGCTCTATCCACTGAGCCAAACCAGCTATGGCACAATCTAAGGCTTTGCTCCCCCCACTCTTCATCTCCTCAAACTGAGGTTGACCGGACTTGCCCTGGACCACCCAGCCTGGAAGTGGATTCCCACTCGGAGGCATCTGGGCCCGCAGTTCATTCCTCCCCTCATGGCCAGGGGTTAGGAAAGAACTGAGGGCCCAGGGGGCGAGGTTGGGGGCTTGCCGCCTTTCGGGGGAGGCTGGTTGGGGAGCGTGTCCCAGTCACTTCTTTTTCTCCCCCAGGCTCCCTGCTCGGCGCTGACATGGCTGAGAGCTGCTCGCCGCCCTCCTCTTCTGCTGTGGCCCTGGCCCCGGAGCCGGGGGTCACAGAGCAGCCGGGGCCCCGGAGCCCCCCGCCCTCCCCTCCGGGCCTGGAGGAGCCCCAGGATGGAGCCAACGCAGACGTCCCTCACCCGGACCTGGCGCCCGTTGCCTTCTTCTGCCTGCGACAGACCACCAGCCCCCGGAACTGGTGTATCAAGATGGTGTGTAACCCATATCCTTCGTGCGGCCTGGGCTTGTCGGGGCCCTGCCTGGGCCCCCCTGTTCCCTGATGAGCCCGCTGGCCACGCCTGCCCTGGTTGGGAGGCCTGAGGCCGCTGGCCATGCCTGGTTGGTGGGGGAGAGCTTAGTGGTGGCTCTGGGGAGGCATCGGGCATGGAGGTCGGACTGATGAGGACCTGCTGATGGGAACATTCTAGAAGTTGCTGACTGCCAGTGGCCGGCTGGCCCGGGAAGCCCTCAGGGGTGAACCCCAGCTCTGCACTGGAACTGAGGACGGAGTTAAGTCAGACCCTGGCCCATGGCCCAGCTCCCAGTGACTGAACCATCTGATGGATGGTGGCCACTGGGGTGATGAGAGCTGAGATGGGGACCCATGGGCATGGGCCCCAGGCATCTGTTCGGGGCCCGAGGCAGCGGCAAGCAGCCCCTCACGAATCTGCCTGCCTTCACTGTTGCCTCTCGTCTGCTCATGTCACCCCCCTGCTTCAGACCCGAAACCATTTCCCGCTGCCCTCAGCCAAGTCCTGACCCAGCCCACCAGACCCTGTGTGCCCCTCACCAGCCTCTCCACGCTGTGTCCTCTGTGCTCTTCTAGGCTTCAGGGCCCTCTCACATGCTCTTCCCTTTGTCTGAAACGATCTTCCCTGCTCTCTTCACCTGGGCAAGTCCTTTGTTGCATCCTTCAAATCACAGCTTGTGTCACCTCCTCAGGGCAGCCCTCTGGGATTTCCCCTCAGCCACTCTGTTGGTTGTCACTACCTGAACCTAACATTGGCCTCCTCCGGGGGTGCCACCACATAACCAGGACACAGACTGAGCTTGTCATGTTCACTGCCGGACCCCAGCGCCCAGCACAGGGCACAGCCACGGTGCTCCTTTGGTGTTCGCTGGGCAGACATCGGCAGTGTCTGAGCTGAGCCTCCAGTAACGCGTGGTGTTAGGTGAGAGGGCAGTGGGGACAGGGGTATGGCAGGAGCGAAGGCCTGGGGAGGAGAGGGCCTGAGGGCAGTTGGTGTGGCTGGGATGGGTGAGTGAGGGGCAGAGAGGGGAGGGGAGGCTGGCGGGGCAGTGGGAGATGTTGTAGGCTCCCTGTGCTGAGTGAGGAGCTGGCCTGCGTCCTGAGGGCCATGGAGACCCGGCGAAGTTTAAAGCAGGGAGGCGATGTGGTGAGACCTGCCTTAGAAGGACCACTGAGCCGTGATAAGAGGATGGATTGCAGGGGTGAGCCTGCGGCTGGGGGCTGCTGAGGAGGAGGCTTTGGGACCCAGGCGTGGTGGCCTTATGGTTTTTGGGATCCACCAAGCAAGACAGAGTCCTTACTGGTGCTTGGGGCCTCACAGCATGGGGCCTGAGCCCTGTCCTAGATGCCTGGGGTGCCTGGGTGCAGGCGGGGTGATGAGGCTAACCCCAGAAAGGCTGGGGGAGGCACATGCTGAGCCCACGTCTGCTGGCCTCCCTGCTGAGTTGGGAGTGGAGGTGATGATGGGCCCTGGAACCCACCCCCCTCCTGCCCCAGATCTGGGAAACCTGAGGGTCTCTGCTGGAGTGGGTGGAGTGCAGAGCTGTGGGCCCCTCTTTAGGAGGACACCCCAGCACGGGGACCTGCTCAGAGCACCTTCGGGCTCCCCGGGGCCCACAGCCAGAGGCTGCCGAGGCTGGCGCGAGGGATGGAGGTCTCGGCTTGAAGTGGCCACCTAACTGCTGAGCCGTCTTCTGGACCAGAGAGCTGACGACTCAGATTCCAGACTCTGCGACTGAGTCCAAGGCTCACACTTCCCATTTAAGGTTCAGTGACACCCACATTCTAGGCTTCAGTGAGCCCCAAACTGTGAAGTTCGGTTTCAAATACGTGTCCGGCCGCCACGGTGCTTGTTTGGGAGCTGAGGACCCGTGTCTCTGGGCCCCCCCTGTGAACGCGATGCTGAGATTTCACAGCCCGAGTGGGTCCGTGGGAGAGAGGCCAAGCTGGGTGTCTACCGGCAGATGTTGGTGTCCACAGGGGCTCCTGCAGCAGAGACTCGACCGGGGGTGCTCAGGCTGGGTTTTAGGGGGCTTGGGGGTGTGTGTGTGAATGTCTTTGATCAGATGCTTAGGGCTCTAGGATGCTTCCCTGCGAGGGAGCTCAGGGAGGGGCAGTGCCGACCCGGTGCCCCTCAGGGGGCACTGTTGGCATTTGGGCTGTGCTCCTGCTCTGTGGTCCTGGCTGCCTTGTCCCTTACAGGACGTGTGGTGATATTAGTAGGCAGTGCTCCTCCATCATTGTGACAACCAGGAAGGACCCTTCACCTCCCCAGACTCTGCAGGCGTCTGCTCCCCATCGAGGGCCCCTAGGAATGCGGGTGGGCGGCACAGGGTCAGCCCAGTGGGCCCGGGGCAGCGTGGGAGGTCGGCCCCAGACAGGCTGTCCTCCACACGCGGTCCCTGGTGCTGAGGGGCCCTGGCTTGGAGCCAGCGGCCCTTGCAGGCTCGGTCTCCCTGACTCAGCTCCTCAGCCAGCCAGGCCAGACCTGAGTCACCCCCTGACTCACCGGAGAACCCGGGGCTGGCGTGGGGAGCGGGCCGCTCACCCGCATGGCAGCGGTGCTGTCTGCCTGCCGGCCTGGCGCAGGTGTCGGCAGCTGGGGCTGCAGCGGGGAGGTCTCTGGGTCTGAGATGTCGGAGGCTTGGTGGCCCTGTTGGACTCCTGGGGGAGTGGTTCGGTGTGTGGACCCGAGTCAGGCACACCCAGGGGCTGGTTCTGCCTCTGCTTTGCTGTGTGGCCATGGGCCAGTTTCTTCTTTTGTTTTTGTTTTGTTAATCTTCACCCGAGGATATTTCCCCCCATTGATGTTTAGAGAGAGTGAAAGGGAGGGGGGGGGGTGCGAGGGGAGAGACACAGAGAGAGAAACATCAATGTGAGAGAGACACACCGATTGGTTGCCTCCCACATGCACCCCAACGGAGGCCAGGGATTCAGCCTGCCACTGAGGTCCATGCCCTTGACCGGAATCGAACCCCTGGCCCTTCAGTCCACGGGCTGACACTCTAACCACTGAGAAAAACTGACGAGGGCAGGCCAGTTTCTTAACCTCTCTGAGCCCCAGGCTCCCCAGTTGACAAGAAGGGTGGCCATCCCCAGGTCCCGGGATGGCCACAAAGACCAGAGCAGGCGCATAGGGAACATGTGGCGATGGAGCGGGCAGACTAGAAAAAGCGGCACAAGGCGGCCGTCATTCTCATTTTCTGTGCCCGAAAGGTGAGCGGGGCCCTTGTGTGTCTGAGCAAACTCTCTGCTCGTGGCAGATTCAGTAAGACCCTGGGCATCAAGGCTTTAGATAGAACACAATGCTTTCAGAGGACATTGTTTCCAGGGAAAATCAGATTCAGGCTCCGTTATTTAGGTAAATTTGTGCCGGTCATGCTGCTGGTAGCCGTGCCCTCACCCGTGCAGACATGGCTAATCCATCACGGCATCCTCCAGCGGGCGCCCCCGGCCGCAGAACTAATCAGTTGGAAACCTATTTTCCACCCAGATCAGATGTTGAGAGCCTTTCTCAGTGTAACTGGGGGCAGGGGGAGAAAGGCCGTGGTGCGTGTCCTCGCTCTGGTTTCCCGACCCCGCGCCTGAGTTTCCTGATCTCTGTAACGGGAGGGTTAGACGGTTAGATGGTTCCTGTAGACCCAGCACAGAGGAGGAGCACAGGCGTGGCAACCAGGAGCTCAGGCACGTACTGCGCTGCATTCTTTGCCTGCATCATCCCCTGCAACCCTTATACCACCCAGAGGTGCCCCCTTTTACACACGCGGAAAGTGAGGCTCAGAGCGGTGCAGTCACTTTTTCCAGGGTTGCACAGTCAGGGAGTGGTAGAGCTGGGATGAAGGCCTCCATTGCTCTGCACCCCCAGCCTCAGCTTTTATCCAGGCCCCGGGGAGCCTGGGGCAGCACGGGTTCTCCACACCCCATGGGGCAGGGCGGTTTGCTTCCCAGTTCCAGGCCGGTCTCCGTGGGTTCCAGCATCTACATTCTGCGGCCACCGCGCTGTGGCCTGCTGGGGGCCGCGCCTGTGAGTAGTTTGCAACCCCCACCCCCACCCCCCCACCCCGGCATCCTTGGGCTGCCTCCCCCTCCCGCCAGGGCTGAGCCAGCACTTGTGCTGCTTGCAAATCATCCATGCACGAGTCATCCATGCACGGCGGGAAGCCAGTCGTCTGTGAAGGCTGCCTCACTGCTGGGCAGGGGGAGGTTGCCAGTCTGAGTGGGGAGGCAGGAGGCGCCAGCTGCCAGGGACTTTGGCCAAGTCACCCCCCTCGCTAGCCCTCAGTCTCCCTGTCTGCAGGTTGGGAGAGTCGGGCAGCGAGGCCCAGAAGGGCTGCCCGGGTATCCGTTTCCCATGAGGCGTCTCAGTGGTGTCTCCCGGGCTCCAGGTTCCTTGTGGGGGGCTGGCTTGGCCTGTGCCTTTGCTGCTGGGCTCCTGCTTTTCGCCTGCCCCTCTGCCCCCTCTGCCTGCTCCTGCCCCGGCCCTCCGCTTGCCAGGGCGGGCTCTGTGGGTACTCTCACTTCCAATCAACCTGACCTAGATCCCTGCCTTGGGACCCTCTGACCTCGCCCATCCTGGGACAGGAAGAGGGCGGGGCCGCGGTCTCATCCTCAGCTGTTCGCTGTGAGGGTTCTGGTGCTTACTGAGCGGGTGAAGGGCTCCTGTTCACCCATCATTCACTCGCCCACTCATGAGGTCATTCAAGAAGCTTTACTGAGACGGGCCGTGTGCCACCGTGTGCAGAGGCCAGCCAGGGCCGTTCTGTGCAGGGGAGGCCACTCTGGCTCCCGGGGAGACCTCCGTGAGAAGGTGCCTGTGGGGTGGAGCAATGATGGTGGCCCAGGTGCTGGCAGGGCCTCGAGAGGAGGGTCCGAGTGGAGGTGTGGCTGCCGTGGGGTTGGTGTTGGAAGGAGAGGACTCAGAGGTGGCCCAGGGTCTGTGGCTTGGTCGCTGCATGAACGCAGACCTGTCCTGGCTTTGTGGCCCGGTGGCCGTGGACCAGTCTCTTGCCTCTGTTTAGCCTCTGTTTGCTCATCTGTGAAATGGGCGTCACAGTGACTCTGGTTGGCAACATCAAGGGGTCAAGTGAGAAGCCAGGGCAGGAATTGATCGGGCAAACTGTTGCGTGCCGAGGGCAGCTGTCTGCGCGCTGGGGCTGACGGGGAGCTGGCGGGAGCCACCAGGGTCCTGATGGCCGGTGGGCAGCTGGGCCCCAGGTCCTTGCTGATGGTCTGAGAGGCCCGGCTGCCCCGGTGACCTCTGCAGGCTGCCTCTCAGTCCTGCCGCACCTCGCGGGCCTTGGGCCCCGGATCAAGCCTCGGGGACCTTTCTGAGGGCTCCTGACTGTCAGGAAGCTCCCCTTCCCTCATCCCATCCCTCCTGTCCTGAGCCCTCTCCCTGTGGTGTGGCCATCGGGAGCATCTGGGGCTGAGTCCTTCCATCCCTTCCATGTAAACGGGCAGCTCCCTGGATCTCACCCCTCCTGTCCCACGTGACGGCTGGTGTCACCCTCCCTCTCTTCCCCTGCACAGGGGACGGACCCCTGGCCAGGAGCCCAAAGCTGTGTCACTTTGGGGGATCACTTCTCCCCTGGACTCACTCCTTCCTCCAGACACTGCCGAGTGCTGTGCCCCCCACCTTGCCCGCCTGCCTGCCTGCCTTTCCTTTGTTTATTCTTTCCTCACGCAGAGGCTTCTGGGGCTCTCGGTCACCACCACGTTAGTGTCCCCTCGCCTGGACTGAGGCCTCCCGGGCTCCCTCTGGTTGTCCTCTTAGATTCTCCCAGCACCTCCTGAGTGGTGGCAGGCCCGGGCAGGGCGGGGCGGTGCTACCTCCCCATTGTACAGCTAGGGAGACTGAGGCCCAGGAAGGGAGCATGACTTACCCACGTTAAGTAGTGGACAATGCCAGGGTGGGCTGGAGTCTAGGACTCCAGCTTCTCCAGCCAGTGCTTTGCCCACCCAGCCTGCTTATGGCTGGGGAAGGGGTTCTCTGGGGGAGGCTGTCCCCTCCCCTTCAGCCCTGGCCTAATGGGAACACCCAGACGGGCGACAAGTGTGCTGGAAGGAGCAACACATGTCTGGGAAATTGTCCGTTTCCCTCCATCTGGTGTAGAGAAGGTTGTTTTTCTCCAAGTAAAAGTCAGCATTGAGCCGTGCCCAGGGGGTGCTCATGGCGGCGAGCGGGTGCTGCAGGGCAGCGGGGTGGCCAGAGAGAGCCTGGCCCACAGGGCGGTCTCAGGGACTGTCACGTGGAAATGTCTGTGTAAAGAGAGCGCAGGTGCAGAAGCTGCCTCTGACCAGCCTGCGGGCATTTGGCCTGGGTCTTGGTGCGTGAGTAGGAGTTTTCCAGGAGACCAATGGAGGAATGGCATTCTAGGCAGAAGGAACAGTGTTGAGGACAGAAAGGCGTTTAGTGTGGCTGGAACCGTGTGAGACAGGCTGTTAGAGCTGCTGTTTGATCGTGTGGGCCCTGGGAAGCCATTGGTGGGTGTCCGACAGGGATGGGGCGTGGGAAAATTCATTTACTAGAATGGTTGCCCCTAGAGTAAAATGAAGGCTGCTTCAGGGAGGGAGAATGAGGTATGGAGACCAAGCAGGAGGCTCTTGCAACATATATTGGTTGGTTGGTTGGTTGGTTGGTTGGTTGATTGATGATTGATGGATTGATGCATTCATTCATTTAGCAAGTGATTATTGAAGACAGCTATGTGTTGGGCACTGTTCCTGACTCGAGTGGAACAGCCTGGTCGAGGGCTCTGAGCTGAGCGGAAGTCGCCGGGGACTCTGATAACAGCCTGGAGTGTGGGCTGAGTATGGAAGGACATTTGGTGTCCAGATTCTGGAAGGCAAAGGGGAAGACTGTGTCTGGAAGGGCACTGGTGGTCATTAGGGACCTACTATGTGCTGGGTACCGTTCATGCTGGCAGTAAGGATTGTCCACGGGACAGATGAGGCCCAGAGAGGTGAAGTGCTTGTCCAGGCCACCCAGCCTGGCAATGACAGAGTGCGGTGTGGCCAGAGCCCTGGCCGGGCGCTGCCCCGAGGGCCCCGGGAGGCCTGCCAGGAAGTCTTGTAGTAATTGATCTAGAGCAGAGAATTAGGAAGAGGGCTGGCTGGCTAATGAGGAGTTCGCCCCTCCTGGGGCATTTAAAACATGATTGGATTTTTACTCGTCCATCGGGCCTGGGCTCTGGCTTCTGTGCGAGAAGCCAGCGTTGACCCACGGCCGCCCTCAGACCGTGTCGCCATCCTGTTGGGAGAAAAACAGCCCCATTTGTGTCCCTCGGAGAGAAATCAATGTGTCTTTTTAATGGGCCGGAATGCCTTCCTGCGAACCTCGCTGCAGCTCTCCTGTGGGGCCGCCTTCCCCATTCTGTCCCCATCTGTCCTGTGGAGCTCTGCTCCTCCGGACTCCCTCTTCTCTCCCCAAGTTCACGTCCTGACATTCAGGGAGGCCTGCTGCTCAGCTCACTGCTGTGTGACACCCAGAAACAACCCGGCCTCTCTGGGCACCCGTTTCCATCTCGATTGGAAAGCAGGAGGAGGAGGCCGGTGACTGTGAGGTGCTGTGTGAGTGTGAGGGCTCGGGGGGAGGCGGGCTGGGGTGGAGGTGGACAGAGCAGTGTGACCACAGGCTGTGCCTGGCTTTTCCAGGAGAGAGGTAGAGAAGGCTCCCACCCACCCATCCGTTTATCCACCACCTACTTATCCATCTATCCATTTATCTATCTTTCCAGTTCTCCATTCACCCACCCATCCATCTACCCAACCCTTACATTCATGCATTTACCTACCTACCTTCTCCACTGTCTAGCCAAGAACTCTTATACAAAGGCCTTGAATGCCAAGCCAAGGAGTTTGGAAACTCTCTGGAAGTCATAGGGAGCCACAGATGCCCTTTGGTTTTGAAGGAGCCCCCTGGATGCCGTGTGGAGGATGTGTCATAGGAGGCAAGGGTGGAGGAGGAGACTCGTGAGCGAGAGAGTGCCGTCTGCTTGGGGCAGGGGGGATGCTGAGGGGTAGATGGAGAGGAGGGATTTAGGTGCTGAGATGGACCGGTCTCTGAGATGGGTGTGGCACCAGGGAGAGGGAGACTGGAGGGTGCTAGTCTGGACAACTTCCGGGATTGGTGGTGGTTGGGGTTTATTCATGGGGGTGGGAAGGGCCGGGGGGAATTTGGTGGTCGGGAGAGTACGACACACCCATTTTGGACACGGCGAATCTGAGGTTCCTAGGGATGTCCCGGAGTGTCTGGGAGGCCTGCTGCTCAGCAGTGAGTAAGCCTGGGCCTGGGACAGGCTGGGGAGCAGTGTGAGGTCAGGGACAGGAGAGGGGAGCCTGGAGGCTTGGGAGCATTTAAGGGACGGAACCCACAAAGTAGGAGGAGGACCTGCCCAGGGCCTTGTGGGGTCCCCGGAGTCCAAGGGAGAGAGTTTCTACAACAAGGGTCTGAAGCCCAGGGCCGTGAACCTGGATGGGGACAGGTCGCATGTTTCTCCTCCCCGACCTCTGACTGAAATGTAGCATTTCTCTGTCGCCAGCGGAGGTAAGGAACCACGGAGGGGTGGTGGCAGCTCCCGGGACTGTCGCCCGAGTCACCGCTGCTCCCCACCGCCGCCCGCCCCACCACTGCCCGCCCCACCGCCGCCCCGCCTGCTCACTGTGTTGACAATGGAGCTCGTATAGTTCTCTATCACAAATTTGTTTTTGTAAAACATATTTTGACAACTATTTTAACATGACTGGCTTCCTTCCTTTCTAACCCTGAGCATAAAACACCCCTGCACTGCAAACATCACTCCGAGAAGGGGCCCGTGAGCTTCCCAGGGGCACAGGGGAGGTGAGAGGCGCCTTGCGGGTGAGCGGGTGGGCCGTGCCCGCTGCTGCCGGCCTGGCGGGCCAGGAGGGTGCCACGTGTGGTGGTATGTAGGGTGCGGGAAGGGATGCCCGTGTGAATGTGTACATGTATGTGGTCGGGGCAGGCAGAGGAGACGTGTGGTGGGGACAGGCGCCCAGGAGGCCGAGGGAGGATGTCATCACCCTCCATCCAGCCCGGGACCTCTCTGTGTCTCCGCGGAATGTGTGCTCGTAGTTTCTGGGGGGCAGGGGCCTTGGCTTCTTCTTTTGGGGTTCCCAGAGCCAGGGTAGGCCTCACCCAGTGAGGGGGTGCTGAGTACATGCATGCGGAGCGGCGCATGTTAAAGAGGAGAGGAGGGGGAGTGTAGGGTGGGGAGGGGGCTGCGCAGCCTCCAGCGCAGAAATCTCACCTCAGCCTCCTTGTTGCCTCCCACTGACAGGGGTCTCACTCCCTCCCGAGGCTGCCACGCCCCTGAGCATCTGCCCCAGGCAGGGCGCCAGCACAGAGGAGGATGGCTACGCGCTGCCCACGGAGAGCTCAGCCTGGTGGGGTGAGAGGCCAGGACAGACCACACTCAGTTCAGAGCTGCTATAAGGGGGAGGGGGCGTCCAAGGTGCTGTGGGGCCCGGGGAAGCGGCTACCACCCCCACCCAGGACTCTAGGAGGCACCCCGCGGGCACCTCTTCCTGTGGGTGGGGGCTCCTGAGACTGGCTTGCCCACAGGCGGTGGGACCGTGGCCCCTGTGCTCAGCAGTGGCTGAAGCGGTGGCGTCTGGAGCGTCTCCCGGCTGGAGCATCCGTCCTGGGGACCATCCGCCCCGGGCTCCCTTCCCTGCTGGCAGCCTTTCCCCCCCGCGTCATCGACTCCCCCACTCCGGCTGTCGCACTGGGCACTGCGGCCTGCGGACATCTGGGAATCAGACACTTTGGCCAAATACAATGAGTTTTCAAATTATGGGTGATTAAAGAAGCGGGGAGGGGTGGGGGGTGGGGGGGCAGGGACAGGGAAGGAAGGGGGAGCTCACTCCCTGGTCCCCTCCCCGGAAGGGATCTCAGCCCACCGAGGAGGCTCCGTGGCTTATAAGCAGAGCCGGTCAGCCTGGGCAGGGCTGTGCGGCCTGTGGGGGGCTCCTCGTCGCTGGAGGTGTGGGAGTGGAGAGAGGCTTAGGACCATCTGCCCAGCAGGCCTGTCCACTTGGTGAAGCAACTTCTGTCCAGCTCGGCCACCGTGTCACCGTGGGCAAGTCCTGCCGTCTCTGGGCCTTCATTTTCGTATCTGTGAAGTGGGTGTGATGGACGGCCATGCCTGTCTCCCAAGGCCGCCTAGGGCACGAGCAGAACAAATCCCTAAACACACGGGAGACGGGGGTGGTTAAACCCCGGCTCTGCCCCTCACGTGGCCTTGGACAGGTTCGTGAAACGGGGATGACACCCCACCCTCGCGGGGTTGTGGTGAAGGCTCCGGCGGGGGCTGCGACAGCCGGCGCCCCAGCAGGTGCTGGTGCTGTCTTTAATTGTTGTATTTTTATTGTTCCTTATGGCAGCTGTGCTTCATTATTTTTTGTTGCACTTTTTATTGAGGTCAAACCTGCATGCAGTAGAGCTCTCAAATCTTAATGTCCGGCTCAAGGCATCTTTCCTCATAGACACACTCCTGTGACTCCACTCAGACAAAGAAGAATGTCTCTAGCCCGGGAAGCTTCCTCCTCCCCCCCAACCCCTATGGCTGCTCCCTAAAAATCACGGCAGCAAAGACCTCCTTCATGTAGGTTAACTCTGCCTGGTTTTTCACTTTATATACTTGGGTTCATACACTGTTTGCTCTTCGACGCTATCCATGCTGTTGCTTGTACTGGTAGCTTGTTCTTTTTCCTGGCTGTGTAGTATTCCACTCAGTGGGCGGGCCCCACAGTTTCTCAGCCTTGGCCCTGTCGACGTTTGGGGCTGGAGAATTCTTTGTGGGGGGCTGTTCTGGGCATTGCAGGGTGTTTAGCATCATCCCTGTTTTCTACTCGTTACCTGCCCGTGCTCCACCTCCCCGGGTGTGACAGTCAAAATGTCTCCAGGAATGGCCACATGTCCCTTGGGGTCAAACTCATCCCTAGTTGGAATCTTCTGCCCAACTCACTCTCCTGTTGGGGGGCCTTGAGTTGTTCCCTGGTTGGGGCTGTTATGAATAACGTGTGCCTTTCGGCAGACTTATGTGGGCATTTCACTGGAGTGGGGGTCCGGGAGTGGCACCCCTGGTCCTAGTGAGGGCCTCTGTTTTGCTTAAATAGAAGCTGCCAAGGAGCTGTCCAGTGGTCATTGCTCATAGAGATAAGTTGAATGAATGAATGAATGAATGAATGAGTGGATATCCTCTTTAAAGCCCAGGGCCTGGAGCACATTCAACTTGGTAGCCACTGTTACCACAGCGAGGCTCTACGGCCTCACACACATGGGGCCCGGGGACAGGGACACGCTCGGGGCACCTCCGGGCGGGAATAAGCCTGGTTCGTCTCAGAACACGGACACAGAGCGTGTGGACCTGGCCCGAGGAGCACGAAGCTGGACCAAGACCCGGAGTCCAGCCTCAGGCCCAGCCGGTGAAGGCCCATGGACTGAGCTCCCACCCTCGGAGCCCCTGGGGGCCAGCGGGGAGGGCCTCCCCTGCAGAGGCTGGCCCGGCTTCCCTGCCTCCCGGTCCAGAAGGATGCAGCCCCAGCCCCCTTTCTCTACTTGGTTCCTTTAGACAACAGAGGCCCACCCTGGGAAATGGATTAGATTTCAGATTTGACAGCTATAAAAACAAACATGGCCACCCCAGCCAAACCCAGCACTCTCACCCCCACCCCTCCTTCCAGAGCGCCCCCAATGACAGAAACCGTGACTGTCAGCTGGGCGCACAGGATGGAGGGGGGTGGTTGCCATGGTGACCGTGTAGGTCTCTGGCTCCGGTTCCTGGAGAGGAGGCTGGCCTGAGGGGCCTGCTGGGGTGTCAGGCACTGTCCCTCCATTTGGTCTCACTCTTCTCTCTGGGAAGTGGGAGTTTTGAGGGGACCCCTGGCGTGGTGCCTTCCCGGTGACTCTGTCTCCCTAAGTCACAGCCCAGCCTTCCCAAGACTCAGCAGGGGGGCCATGGGTTGGAGTTAGGGTTCAGATCCAGCTCAGCTTCTTACTGGGACCAGCACCCCTCCCTGCATCTCCTGCAGACAGGTCCCTCCTTCCCCACCCCGCAGGGGTGGGACATCCCGTTCTTGACCCCACTAGGCACCGGCAGATGGGCTGCTGCTGGCTCACCGCTGACCCAGGCCCACTCGGGAGGCATCAGTGTGGGCGAGAAAGGAAAAGCGAATGAGTCGTCCACCAAACGCATGCCGGTCCAGGGGCCTCGCGTTCCAGGCCCCGTGCCCGGGGTCCACGGAGCAGGTGGCTGAGAATGTGGGATTTGGAGTCAGCATGAGGCAGGTTCAAATCCTGGCCCTGCCACATACCAGCTGTGTGAACCCGGGCGGCTATGTGTGATGGGAGCCCTGGAACCAGCTCTCGGTGCCTCAGTTTCCTTATCTGTAAAATGGGGGTAACGGTAGTGCCTGCCAGTTTTAGGGAACTTTGCTTAAGTTCTGGGCGACTTTCCTCGTTGCCAGGCCTGAATGAATCGGAATTTCGAAAGGCTGTGCGTGAAGAGTCGGAGCGCTGCGAGGCAGACGTCCATCCCAGGGGCTGGCTTAGCGTCCCTTCGCTTCGGCTCGCCGTGTCTCCTTGCTGGCTCTGCCCTCCGTTTCCCACGTGCAACGGGCGACCGGACCAGAGGCTCTGAGGACTCGGTGGGGCTGTTCTGTGACAAGGTCACCCCAGCAGAAGTGAGGTCGGAGCGATGAGTAGGCCAGGTGGCAGGGCACCCCCTGCACGGCCTCAGGTGCCAGGCGGGGGGCTCTGAGCCTTACTGTGTGAGGCAGTGAGGAGCTGGCACTCAAGGCCCTGCCTCCCGATCACCCAGAAAGCCTGTACCGCCCTCTCGGGGTCTCTGTCCTCCCTCAAGTGTCCCAGGGCACCAGAGCCTGCCCAGCGGCCTCTCTGAGCTCCCCGGTGACTCATGGCGGAAACGCCAGGCGTCGGGCCAGGCCCTGGAGCCCCTCGGCCTGGACCTCGCCTCCCTGCCAGGCTCCTTCCCCACGGCCTGTGATCTGGTTCAGCTTCCAGGGCTGCTGCCTTTGATCCCTGGGCCCGTGGGGAGCATGTCAGGAACCTCGGGCAGCGATGCCAGCTCTGGCCTGACTTCTGAGCCTCGCGGGCTCTTGGAAAGGGCCCAGGCTCTGCCATCTGGGATTTCCCCGAGCGCCTCAGGGCCGGGCTGAGACTGTCCGTCCCTGCGTGTCTGCCGCTGAGCCATCTAGAGGTGAAAGCCGATCCATCTGGCCCCTTGAGGGGCTCGGTGCCGAGGGCGAGCCGGACGAACAACAGAGGCAGCTGCGGGCACCACCGAGTCAGGCCGCGTGGGCTGCCCGCGGACAGTGTGGCCTTGGGCAAGTCACTCCAGCTGTCCAGGCCTGTTTCCTCCCCTGCCCCCAGCGGGTGTGGTGACAGCTGGGGCCATGTCCCTAGGGGTTACTGCCAAGTTCATGACTATGATACCAGCTAGACCAGGCGAGCAGGGAGCACTGCCAGAGAGGAGGCTGGACCATGGCCCTGTGAGTGGTGAGAGGTGCTTCAAGGGATGCTTTAAGAGGTGACACGTGAACTGGGCTGTGAAGGATGAGTAGGAGTTTGCCTGGGGGATGTGGTAGAGGGAAGGGAACGTGCATGCAGGGTATGCTTGGGGACAGCAAGGAGTTCAGTGCAGCCCGGCTGGCGTGGCTCAGTGGTTGAGTGTAGACCTATGAACCAGGAGGTCACGGTTCGATTCCCGGTCAGGGCACATGCTGGGTTGCGGGCTCGGTCTCCAGTGTGCCCCAGGAGGCAGCCAATCATATGTATATATGTATATACAGTTCAGTGCATACCAAGGCCAGAGGGAGGTGGTCACAGGAATTCGCTAAGACCAGTCTAGGGGCCTTGGATGTCCAGCTGAGGACGGTGCTGGGAACCATGGCAGGCTTCTGAACGGGGAGAGGCACCCAGAGCCGTTCAGGCAGATTAATCGGGCAGCATAGCGCGGGGATAAGAAAAGCAGGCTCTGGTTTGGTATTCCAGCTCTGCCGTTTCCCAGCTGGTGACCTTGGGCAAATCACACTCCCCTTTCTGTCTCCATTGCCTCATTTGTAAAAATAGTGCTGCAGGGATTAAAGGAGCTAACACTTTCGAAGCGCTCTGACAGTGTGGGGCGCACAGTGGGCCTGGTGACTGTGTGGGACAGATCAGAAGGGCAACGGGGAGGCGAGAGCCGCTGAGGATGGATGGGCCGAAGACTCAGGGGACAGAGGGGGGTCACAGGCAGGGACAGGCCATGAGTCCCGGAGGAGAGCACGGGCCTTGGAGGCCAGCAGGCCTGTGTGAATCGCAGCCCTCATACTTCCCAGCTGTGTGATGCAGGAGAGGCCCCTCGGGTCTCAGTTTTTCCCATCTGTACAATGGGCTCAGGGTCCTGAGGAAGAAGTGGGGGTACCAGGCTCCTGGGAGACCCCTGTTAAGTGCATGTTGAACTTGAAACTGGCAGGAAGGGCAGAGGGAGCCTAGGAGGAGGCTGAAGGCGAGAGAGCGCGACAGGCAGGGGGGAAAGCTTGGGGGATGGGTAATTAGAACGTTTGAACTTTAGAAAAGTTAATTAATGATGAAGCTGTGCTGGAGCGCTGCTCAGGCTAGAAGGGGCCCTGGCAGCGACTGAAATTAATTACAGGCTGTGGCGGGAGAATGGCAGCGGGATGGGGCGGGCAGGAAGGAGCAGGGCTGGGGCAAGGAGGGTCTGAGCGGAGGAAGAGGGAAGGCAGCATCCCAAGGTGAGCCAGGGCCCCCGGGGTTGGAGGGAGGCTGTTACCAAGGAAACCAAGTCAGTTTCCCATCAGGCAAGAGGTGCTCAGCGCCCCTTGGGTGGGATCCGGCTGAGGGTCAGGCTGGTGTGGCTACCTCCGAGCCTGGAGCAAGGCTGGGAGATGGAGTGAGCGGAGACACTGAAGAATCACAGGGTGTCCTCGTGGGCAGGGCCCAGAGAGATTTACTTATTTATGCAACAGACATTTACTAGGTGCCCGTCACTGTCAGCTGTGAACGCCAAACCCTGTCCCCTGGGGTGTAGGCCCCGCCCAGGGCTGGGTGAAGGATGCTCCCTACTCCCTTGGCCACAGGAGGCTTCCCTACCTGGGCTGGGCCCCACCTCGCTGGGTGCAGGGGCCGGGAGCCCTGGGTACGGATACCCCAGAGCCTGGAGATGAGCTCTAATCCGACCGCAGGTGAGGAGAGAGTGACTGAGGTGCCCAGCCAGTCTCAGCCACACTGGACCGGCCTCTGCAGGCTCCAGATCAGGCCTTGGGCAGAGGTGGAGGGGGCATGGGTCAGGGGAGGGGAGAGGTGGCCAAGGGGCGGGGCGGGGGGAGGGAGGCAGTGACAGTCAGAGGGAGGTGGTCAGAGGTGGAGATGCCCGGATAGGTCAGAGATGGCTGCCAGCCAAGCCCAGGGGCCTCCTCCTTCCTGGGAACTCTGAGGCTGGGGCGAGGGGGTAGGTGGGGGTCCGGGCAGGGGTGGCTCGGTGGGGCTTGGGTTCTCTGGTGGGTTTGGCACGTGTGGGCATGTCTGTTGTGAGGGGGGAGGCTGGCTCCAAGGTCTTTTGAGAACTCGGGCAGGGAAGGAGCGGGAGAGGGGAAGAACAGGAGTGGGGGGTATGCCTGAGGAGGGGGGGCGTTACGTTCCGGGGAGCACTCGGCCCCATGGCCACGTCCCCACTGACTTGTCCTTGACTCTGTGCACGTGGTTCGAATGTGTCAGCATGCTGGTCATCCTGCTGAACTGCGTGACCCTCGGCATGTACCAGCCGTGCGACGACATGGACTGCCTGTCCGAGCGCTGCAAGATCCTGCAGGTGAGGTGGCCTGCCCCGCCCTGCCCCACCCCTCCCCACCCTGCACCCACCCTGCACCCACCTGCCCATGATGCCCCACCCCTCCCCACCCTGCACCCACCCTGCACCCACCTGCCCATGATGCCCCACCCCTCCCCACCCTGCACCCACCTGCCCATGATGCCCCACCCCTCCCCACCCTGCACCCACCCTGCACCCACCTGCCCATGATGCCCCACCCCTCCCCACCCTGCACCCACCTGCCCACGATGCCTCCCACCCCACCCCCACCCTGCACCCACCTGCCCACGATGCCCCCCACCCCCCCACGATGCCCCCACCCCCACCCTGCACCCACCTGCACACAATGCCACACCCACTTACCCACAATGTCCTGCTCTCGCCTCTCCCCCTTCCCCCAACCCCCCAGCACCAGGCACAGCCAAGCACAGCCAAGCCACACACCACTACCTCTCCTTGCTAAACTGGCCGCCTCTTCCTCACGCCTGGCTGGTTTCACCCATTCTCCTTCACCATCTTCATCTCCTGGCTTTTGACCCAAGTCCAGGCCCCACCTCCTCCTCCTGGTCTCCCCAGTGTGCAGTGACCCCACCACTCCTCTGCGGGACGCCCGCCCATGACCCCCAGGGCTCTGGGAGGAAGGGCAGCTCCACAGCTGGTCCTCGGTGCCCTGCACGCGCGGGCCCCCGTGTCCCTCCTGTGCCCTCCTGCTCTCGTCTCCTCGGGCCCCGGTGGGGCTAACCGCGGTACCTCCATGGCCCGTGCGGTGTGTGAGCACCGTGGTGCAGGGCTTGGGGTTCTGCCCATGTTACACATGGAAGCACTCAGTGGGCTCCCTGGGGAGGGAATCCCCCTGGGCAGGACTGCCCTCTGCCTCCTGTGTTCCACAGGGCTCAGTGGGTCCCAGGGCCTCAGAGCCCCCTGGGGCCCTTGTTAAAGACCCTGAGCCCTGGCCCATCCCACACCTGCAGAATCAGCATCTCCAGGGGCGGGTCGGGGGTCCAGGTGGGTAACAGCCCCTCAGCCGAGCGGAGTTATTGCTGACCAGCCTCAGTGGGTACTGGGCTGGCTCCCCTACCAGGGGCGAGTTCACTGAGGACTCGTCTCTGTGTCCGCGACTCCGGCCTCTGTCCTGCACACAGTAGGTGTTCTGTGCTCGTTTGTTGAGCTGAATTGACTGCAGCCCTTGTCTGTCCTAGAAGGAGGAGTCCCGCCCAGGCCTTGTTCCCCAGGAAATGTATTCTCACCTGAGCCCATGACCAGGGACCATCTGGGGCCTCCTTCTGGGCAGAGGAAGGCAGCGCTGAGACCTGCGCCTCGTGTCGGGGTCAGGCCTGTTCTGAGAGAGCTCCTTCCCTGTGGGCTCTGGAGTCAGAGAGACCTGAGAGTCTGTTCTGGTTCTGCCACTCACCTGCTGTGTGACCTGAGGCTAGTTGCTTAACCTCTCTGAGCCTTAGTTTCCTTATCTGTCAAATGGACTCTCCATGGGATCATTGTGAGACTTAGAAGAGAGAATGGAAGTCAGGTATATAGCCCAGAGCTTGGCAATTATTCAGAAGAGCCTCTTTGTTCTAGCCCCTTCTGGGTCCCTTGTCATTATACCTGGTTTTAGGGAACTAATAGAATGGGCCGCATTACCCTGGGCAGTTCATTCCTCCCTCTGGGCTCAGTCTCCTCATCTGTGAGATGAGTGCTTTGGAACAGGATCTCTGAGTTCTCGTTCTGCCCCCTGTGTCCACGACTGTGTCCCCGACTCACACCGTGGCTGCAACCTCTGGGTCCTGCCGCTGAACCTCACTCTGTCCCTCACTTCTCGCCTCCCACCCTGCAGGTCTTTGACGACTTCATCTTCATCTTCTTTGCCATGGAGATGGTGCTCAAGATGGTGGCCCTGGGCATTTTTGGCAAGAAGTGCTACCTTGGGGACACGTGGAACCGACTGGACTTCTTCATCGTCATGGCTGGGTAGGTAGTGCCTCTGGTGCTTGCCAGACGGAGTTCCAATAACCTGTGGGGCATCCTGGTGACAATGGCGAAGCCGCGTGGTAATGTTGGGGCCGACAGACACCCCTTCCTCCCTCGCCGGGAAGTCGTGTGTCCGCCTGCACTGTCAGTGGCTACGGGGTCTGTTTCACATGAACTGCCTGACCTTGAGGAAGCCAGGTACCCTCTTTGAACCTCAGTTTCCTTGTCTGTAAAATGGGGATGATAAGAGTAGCTGCGTCAGAATGAGCACCCAGTAAATGTTAGCTGCTGCAGTATGATTACCCTTCGATCACTCAGCAAGTCAGAGAGAAGCAGAGTCACGCACTGACTCCAAACTGTGACTGTTTCTACCAAGACAGAAGCTGCAGTCAGAGGCCAGGTCCCAGCGTGGCCTCTTGCAGTGCCTGTGTCTGATTCCGCTCTGGGCCTGGCTCCTGCTTTCCTGGGCCCAGCCAGGCGCATCCCTCCGACCCCCAGGGGAGGGCGAGCTCCCCGTGTCTGCGCTGGGGGACTGTGAAGGACAGAGGGGCATGGAGGACAGCACACCCGGACACAGGCCTCCACCTTCCCAGCTCCCGTCTGGGGAGAGGCAGTCAATGCTACATGGGAACGTGTCACGCACACAGATGAGGCTCTGGGCAAAGCGCTGTGGCTTTCTTTAAAAAAAAATTTTTTTTTATTGATTTTTACATAGAGAGTTAGGGAGAGGGAGAGAGAGAGAGAAACATCAATGAGAGAGACACATGGATTGACTGCCTCCTGCACTACTCCTACTGGGGATTGAGCCCACAGCCTGAGCGTATGCCCTGATCAGGAATCGAACCTGGGACCTCTTGGTCTATGGGACGATGCTCAATCCACAGAGCCACCAGCCCGGCAGGTGCTGTGGTTTTCTGAGCGCATCTCTGAGCCAGGCTCGGGGCTCAGGACTCAGGGCTCGAGGACTTTCCCAGGGGAGTGGCGCGGGAGCCGAAGGACAGGCAGGCGTCAGCCATGCCCAGCAAGGGGGCCCTGGGGCAGAAGTGACAAGGGGGAGGGGAAAAGGCTGGAGGCCTGTGTGGGCGTCATCGCATGTGAGAGCATGTGTGTGTGCACATGCATGTGCGTGATGCCAGCGAGAAGAGGCAGGGAGGGCAGACAGGCATGTGGCTGTGAGGGAGTCAGTACCACTGTCTGTGTGGAATTCCACAGATAAGTTCTGAAGCGAGAGGACGTGTCCACTCGTGTTCAAGGAAATGTCACGCCTCTTCGAGGCACCTTTCTAAGACCGTGTTCAGTTTCGCCGCCACGTGATCAGAGTGGTGTAGACCTCCCTGGGACTCACTCATGCTGGGTTCATGGGTTTCCTGGGAGCCACGCCTCCCTTTGCCAAGTTCCTCGTCTCATCCCCATTCTGATGTGGCCCAGGGTCTCCTTAAGTTGGGGTGTGTGTGTGTGTGTGCATGTGTGTGCACATGTGTGTATGTGTGCGTGTGTGTATGTGTGCGTGTGTGTATGTGTGCGTGCATGTGTGTGTGCGTGTGCGTGTGCGTGTGTGGTTTTCTCTCTAATTTAAAGAACGGGTATTTGAGTGGTGTCATTTTTCAGCCTTGCCTCTGCACACGTGTTTTCCGTTGACCTTGGTGAGTGAGGGTGGTTTTTGTCTGTGTTGCTCTGACACTTCCGTCGCTCAGAACCCGCACGCAGTGCCGTTTGCTCTCCGCTGGGCGAGGGGTGCCCGGACGGGCCTGCCTCTCCTTCTGGGCAGCCGGCCGCGTCTTCCTCGCTGGAGGCCCGCAGGGCTTCTCCTCACCTTCGGTTCAGACATCTCGCTGGGCCGGGCCTTGGTGAAGAGGCTCCCGTGGGACCTTCCGGAACTCCAGGGGAGGGAAACCCTTCGATTTCCTCTTCGATCATCGTCCTTTCTCTTCCGGTCCCTCCTGATTTTCCCACGCGATGGGTCCTTCCCTCCGTCTGTTCGCCACATCGGCCCCCTTCCCCTCGCAGATTTCCTCTGTGCGAGGAGGGAATTCCTGGCCTCCATCTTCTCCATCACTGACCATGTTCTCCACGCCCACCCCCCCCCCACCCCCACCCACGGTTCATCTCCTCTGCGTCTCGTTAATTCCCAAGACCGCTTCCCGCTCTGTGCTTATTATCCAGGGCAGCTTGGGCCTGTTCTTGTTTATGGATGCCGTTTCCCTCGAATCTCCTTGGAAATCCTCTCCTGATCCCGAAGGCAGGGCGTCGTTTCCAAATAGTTTTAAGCAACGACCCTCACTCCATCTCAGGAGGAGGAGGCATCGGGGTCTATTCAGCTCATGAGCGGGGAGCCTGCAGGACGGGATCAGCAGTTAGGAAGACGGACGGGGCGGCGCCGGAGAAAGGCGGGCTGAGCGCGCTCGCTCACAATCAGAGCTGGTCAGTAACAACTCCGGGCGCAAAACCGTAGCCTGTGGAGTCATTTCTTCTTTGTTGGGAAGAAATCACTACTAAATCCACACGTTAATATGTAAATCCACAGCAGCCAGACCTTCACCTAACGGTAAATGGGGAGTGAAACGTATGCTCCCCTAACGGAATCATCCTCAGAGGAGTCTGTTAAGGCTCCCAAACGACGTCGCGTGCGGGAAATATTGCCCTCCCGTTGCCCGATTTCCCAGGTTTAGGAGAATTTTTCTTAACTCCTGTTTCAAGGAAGTCATCTGTCCTGCTGGCTCCACGCACTGCCCCCCACTCCTGCCACCCTCGCCTCCCACTCCCGCCCTTCTGGCTTCTCTATTGCTTAGTGACCCCGTGTCTGCTCACAGTTATACACCAAGACCCGGCCTGGCTTCAGCACTGTGGTGAGGTTCCTCTTGGATCTCTGTTCTTGGTCCTCGGGAAGGCGGGGTCCACAGCCCAGCATCCTCCCCGGGGGTGCGGGGCACATGTGGGGTTGCAGAGGGTCCTGTGCTTGGTTTGATGCAATGCTGCTGTCATTTAAAGATTCTTTGTGTATTTTGAGCAAAGGGGGGCCTGCCTTTTTTTTTTAGCATCAGGCCCCCCAGATGATGTGGGTGGTCCCGGCTGGGGGCAGGAAGAACGGAGACCCGCGTGTGGGGTGCTGGGGATTCAGAGGACTCCGACCTCGCCCTGCCCTCAAGGTCCTCGCCGTCCTTTGTGTGTGGGCGAAGGGGGGGATGAGGAGCCAGCAGCCCCGGGCTCCAGAGTCCAGCCCCCCTCTTCTGCTCCCACCCAGGCCTTTCCCCACAGCTGCCCGCCCATCCCCCGCGGTCCCAGCCAGGCTCGTGCTATAAATGTTGTTTCCCCGAGTGACAGGCCTGACATTCTGAGGTTGTGTTCTTCCTTCCTGCTCCTCCCCATCCCCAAATTACTGGCTCCTCCTTCAGGCTGCGGAGGAGACGGAACCTCCGCACGAGAAGGTCCCTTAGAGGTCAGAGCCTCCATCTCCACGTCCATCCGTCCGTCCGTCCATCCGTCCGGGTGGCCCTGCTTCCCTGCTGCGCTGCGGGACCTGCCTCACCGCGCCGCTTCCACACTGGGGCAGCGGGAGTGTTGGAAAGTGGATTTTCACTGAGCTCAACGCTGTCTTCCTGTAGCTCCCACCCAATGGAGCCATTCATTTGCGGATTCAAGGCAGAACCCGCATTTACTGACCCAGGCCTCATGCTGGGCATCGGGGAGAAGCCTGAGGCCGCTGAGACCTCATGGAGCTCACGGTTTAGAAAATGCATGGAACCTGGCCGGGCGGCTCGGCTGGCTGGCACCCTCCCCTGCACTGAAAGGTTGCCTGTTTCCCTCCAGGTCAGGGCACATCTCAGGGTTGCTGGCTCGATCCCCCGGTAGGGGGCATGCAGGAGGCAGCTGATCGATGTCTCGCTACCACATCGATGTTTCTCTCCCGCTCCTTCTCCCTTCCTTTCTCTAAAAATCAATAAAAAATCTTTTTAAAAAAGAAAACGGATGTAAAACAGGTAATAAAATTCTAAATAAGTTCTAAAGTGGGATCAATGCTGTCGCAAACGAGTAGAGAGACTCGTGAGGGCGTGGAGAAGGAGCCTGATTTAGGCAGGGGTGTCAGCACATCCTCCCCTCATGGGGTAGAGAGGCCTGGGGGTAAGCAAGCAGAGGACGGGGCCAGGGCCTCGCAGGTGGAGGGGACAACATTCAGAGGGCCAGGGGGACTGCTTGAGGAAGAGGAGGGAGAGCCGAAGCACAGGGTTAGAGCCCAGGGTCCCCAGGGGTAGGTGGGTGCTGAGGAATGAAGCCAGAGAGGGGGGCAGGGACCTGATCCCACAGGGGGGCCTGGAGCCTGCGGGCAGGGGCGTCCCTGGCAGACCCACGACTGTCCTTCAGAATTCGGAAGGCGGCTCCCTTCCTCCCCGAGTCTCCTGTTCTCCACGTGAAATGTCCCAGCACGTCCCCCCGTTCGTCACCGGACAGGGGAGCAGGCCTCACCACGGCAGTCTCGGTGCCTGGCGGGGAGCAGGACCCCGGCCTCCCAGTGATGACACGAGAATGGGCTGCCTTTGCCCCAGTGTCAGGTCGGACTGTGGGGACCTGCTGAGTGGCCCAGGTCTCTCCCACCCCGGAACCAACTAAATACAGTTGATGTTTTAAAAAGCCAAATATCAGACTTAGCATTTATTGCTATTACATTCATCTTACAATGATCACTAGGAGACCTGACTCATTACCTGCACTTCCTGCGCTGGCCAGCCCAGGACAGCAGGCCCTGGGGCACCTCTGCCGGTGTGTGACAAAGCCCTGGAAATCACGGAACAATAGTTAGCAGCGGAGCCCACCTCGCTGTCTTCTTTGAGCCACGCTTTCCTGTCTTTGTCCGTTAGGAGGCCATGAAATAGTCAATGACATTCTTGTTGAGCTTGAGATATTCTTTACCTGCATATCTCCTTTGCTGCATCCTGCTGCCAATTCTGCCGCCTCCCCTGACCGAGACCAGGAAATGGCCACTGCCAGCTGTGGGGAGGGGCCTGGGCACCTTCATAGTAGAAACTTCCCTAGGAATTCCACTGCCGCGTCTCTAGGGCGAGCCAGGACTGGAGGGCCGGCTGCGGGGACCGCTCCCGCGTGAGGCTGAGGCGGAGCCTTGCCCAGGGCACGGCTGGCACGGCCCCCCCTTAGAGGACTGAGGGGACAGGAGCTGCTCTGACTTTGAGAGCCTTTTACAGCTTCCGACTGCGACAGTGAAAGCACGGAATGGAGCAGCTGAGGGACATGTGCGAGCAGCCTGGGGAAGGGCGGCCCCCCACCCCCAATCCTCAAACACGTGCACAGCCTTGCACCCCGACTCAGTGCTCCTTAAAATTCAAGGAACAACAAACATACTGGGGCACATGTTAAAATATAGATTCCTGGGCCTCAACCCAGGGATCCAGACCCAGCAGACACGGCAGGGCCTGGGAACCGGCATGGCAGCCACACGCCCAGGTGGCCTGCGCAGGTGCTCCTGCTCGTGTGACCGTCCAGAGCCCTCCCTGGGAGCGCGAGGAGGAGAGGCGTGCGGAGGGCTCCTTTCCTGATCTGCATCCGGGATCTAAATTAATTTTCATGACAAGTAGATGTACTTTGTGAACAGAACGGTGGGACTCCTCATGAGATTTTCTATTATTAATCATCTCAGCACAAACAGCAGTGATGTCAGTCACTCCGCACCTGGCCGGGGGGTGGGAAGGAGAGGGCGGGTTGGGTTTTATCACACTCCCGAACCATCTTCTCCGCGCGCAGTTTCCCACCCTGCCTCTTCCAGGCCCCTGGGAAAGAAAACGTCAATAAGAATGATCCCCTGGCCCTGGGCTAGCGCTTTCAAAAAAGATCAGGCAGGCACGACCCCTCTGCGGTTGCTTGCTGAGAGTTCCTTTTGTCCAAAGTGCCCCATCAGTGGGACTTTAAAAAGCAAAGGGAATTGAATCCTCTCAGGCATCGTTCAGGGGTGTGATGGAAATCAGAGCGTCTGCTGATTGCCGTGCACTTACTGTGGACTGATGCTGTGCATTATCTGGTCTAATCTTTCAGCCGCCTCTGCGTGGGAGGGACTCTGGAAAGTTCCATTTCACAGAGGCACAGGGGCACGGAGTGACTTGCTCAAGGTCACGGGCTGGTAAGGGGCACAGCAGGAGTTGGATGCAGGAAGCTGGGCTCCATGGGCTGGACTCGAGTCCTGGTTCTGTGTAACTCACAGGCGGTGTAGGTGTCAGGGATGCGTTTGGCTGCAAGTAACTCTAACGTCCAGCCAACAGTGGCTCGAGCAAATTCTGGAGTGTTTTCTCTGATATCACATGAAGTTTTGAGGTCAGTGGTTACTGGTGATGTCCCTGGGGTGTTCTTGTGATTTTTTTTAGGTCTTTCTTCATGGTCACAAGGTGGCTGCTGAAGCTGTGGGCATCATGTCTGCATCGAAGGCAGGGAGACAGGGAGACAGGGACCTGCCAGCCGCACCTGTCCAGTTGGATCAGGAAAACGACGTTTTCTTTCCTAGATCTTTCCCCCATCCCAGCACACGTGGCCAGAACTGGATCTTGTGTCCATCCTTAGCTGCAAGGGAAGCTAGGGAAATAGGAAACACCATTGAATTTGGCTAAATCAACCAAGAATTGTTCTCTGGGGCCAGGCAAGATTAGAAGAAGAGAATGCACATGGGTGGGCAACTCTCAAAGTCTGCTACATCCCTCTCCCAGGGCCTTCATTTCTTTGTCTGTTTTAGACCAAAGCTGTGGCCCTACCATGTCTACAGGCTCTGGTCCGGACCTTCAGCACTCCGATGAAGCAGGGTGTATGATCTGTTGAGAAATCTAAAGTCTAATACCGACCGGTGCAAGCTCCACAGAGGGCTGTGTCTGCCAGCAGACCTGATTGTGGTTATGGCATCAGAGGGTCATCACCAGGGCTGTTTCCCGAAGCCGCTGCAGCCAGCCTCCCTTCTGGGCATTATCCGTGGGTCAGGGAACCATCCGTGTGCCAGCAGGCCCAGGCCCCCTTCAGGTCGTGGCACTGACTTTACAGACTTATGTATCCTGGGTTCTGCAGGTTTGTCTGCTCCAAGGACCGGGTGCTCCGAGGGCAGGGCCAAGCCTGAGGCCTCCTCCTGGAGTCCTCCCCCTGGCCAGCCTGGAGAAGGAGGCTCCATGACATGCTTGTTTCATATCTGTGTGTCCAGGCATCGCAGAGCTGGGGGGAGAGTGTCTGGGGCCATTGTCTTGAGCTGAACTGACCATTGGGTGGGTGTGGCCCTGGGAAGGTTCCAGTGGGAACCTTGGTGTAGATGATGTCTCATTTGAATATGGAGTTGAGTGGGAGAGAGAGTGGTGATCACTGCTCAGGTCCGTTTCTATGGAAACAGGATGCTAGATGCCATGAGGGAGGGGGGTTAGTCACCAGACATTCTCAGGCCACAAGTTGACGCGCCAGCCACCAGTGGCTCACGAATCAGCAGGGCTCTCTCAGTTATATGGGACGGGAATCCGCCAAACCGAAAGCCGCGGGGTCCCTCACTTCAGGGCCTGCTTGATCCAGAATCCTGGAATGCATCACCCGTCAGTGTGTCCTCCCATCCCACGACTGCTCATTCCTCTGTGCCCACCTCCATCTCTGGCAGCTTTCCTCTCGGTGGGAAGCGGCCGGGCAGCCGCGGGGTCCACAGCCCACTCCCTCAGGTTCAACGCAAAACCCTCTCTCCTTCCCCAGCCGCTCCCAGCGAGTGCGGACTTGACCCTGCTTGGCGTGGCTGGGCTGGTGTGGGTCACATGCTCATCTCTGAGCCAATCACCACAGCCTGGAGGCAGCACTTTGGCCAGACCTAGATCCAGCCCCACAGCAGCACTCGGTGGGTCGGAGGTCAGGCGTGTCCACTCCACGTGGCCTGGGAGTGGGGAGGGTCGGCTTGGCAAGTCCAGGGCTCTTAGCCTGAGAGCAGAGAAAGGACCTCCACCAGGCAGACACCATATCCTTTAGGACTCAGTGGTTCTCAACCTTCTGGCCCTTTAAATACAGTTCCTCATGTTGTGACCCAACCATGAAATTATTTTCGTTGCTACTTCATAACTGTCATGTTGCTACTGTTATGAATCGTAATGTAAATATCTGATATGCAGGATGGTCTTCGGCGGCACCTGTGAAAAGGTCATTCAACCGCCAAAGGGGTGGCGACCCACAGGTTGAGAACCGCTGCTTTAGGTGGTTTACCAGAACTCGTGTTTGCCAACTGGGCCGGGCGCTCTTACATCCTCACCATCCTCACCGTCCCGAGGATTTGGGGTTGGTAGTCCCATTTTGCAGAGAGGAATTGGAGGCTCAGAGAGGCGAGCAGCCTGCCCCAGGTCCCAGCGCCTGCGCGAGGCAGATCTCCCATGTGCTCGGTACAACTGCCCCGGAGCCCACACTGCCTCACAGCGTGAGGGTTGGGCTAGTTCAGAGGCCACAATATTCTACCAGATCTGCCCTGGGGACCTGGGCGGCCTCACCAGCCCTGAGCGAGGAGGTCCTGGGAGAGGGACATGTCTCCCAGGCTTTGGTAGACGGAGCTCAGAGGGTCTCTACCTTGTGGTGGTGCCAAGACTCTGACAAAATGAAGCTAAATTGTAAGGGAGGTAGACAGGAGGTATATTTGGGACAGGGTCTAAAAAATCATAGATTGCCATTTATCTGAAGTTCAAGCCTAACTGGTCAGCCCGTGTTTTGTCTGGCTCTGGAGCGTGGCCACCTGAGATGAGCCTTGCAGAGGGTCCAGGGTCTCCTGCCGCGCGGTCCCCGGAGCTGCCCTGGTTCCTGCCAGCTTGGGTTTTTTCTGTGCAGCCCTCCCTTCGGCTTTGTAACCCCGGATTCCCCCTTGACTCCGAACTTGACCTGAGTTGGTTTCAGCATCATTTTCTTTATCAGTCACGTGGGCTGAATAACCCCTGTTCTTCTGGTCTCTTAGGATTCCTGTGAGGATAGATGGGTGAAATTGATCCATCAATAAGTCCTGGCCAAAGTTAATGTTATTGCCCTCGGATTTTCACTCTCCATTATGTCCTCCCCCCCCCCCCTCCCCTTCTCCCTCCACTGAACACCTACTGAGCGCTAGGTATGGGGAGAGTGGTGTGGGCTGGTGGTCTAGTTACCAGCCTGAGTCAGCACAGAACTTCCTCCTGACAGATGATCCGCTGTTTCCAGCATCTCAGCTTCCTTCCCATGAGCTACATCTTAAACTACACTTTAAGAAAGGCCCCATGGGCCCCTTGAAAAGATTGAGGAAACACCCTATTTTTATCAGCAACACACAGAAATCATCTCCAGGGAGGGGTATTTCCTGGAAAGATGTTCAATCTCAGTCATTGATGTTTCTTGTTAGCTCCAAGCATTCCCCCCCGTCCCCCCGCCGATCCAGGCCTTCAAGTCATTTGTTTGACAAGCTGGCGTGGGGAGCCCTGGGCTGGATGCTAGGGACCCAGCAGGGACAGTGAGCTAGCCCTGGCTCTGCGGAACCGGGCGGTGACAGAGCAGGCCTCAGAGCCAGGGGTGCCCCAATAGAGGCACGGGGGGCACAGGCAGGAGAGCTCAGCTCTGCCCCGGGTGGGATCTGGAAACCTGGGAAGGGCAGTCCAGGTAGAGCTCTGTGAGTCAGCCAGGACTCTGGGTTGTGTAGGCTGGAAGCAGCATGGCACTCTCTGGGAGTTGGAGACGTTTGGGTGTCCCTTGGATGCAGGGCGAGTGGTGGGCAGTGCTGGGGTTGTGCCAGGGAGCTTCCAGAGGCCTTCTGCCTGGCTCTCTGGCAGGAGGTGGGTCCAGGGAAGGGCTGAGGCGGGCGTCCTGTGATTCGTGAGCAAACAGGACCCAAGGCAGTGGACGAGGCTGTGCCTTAAACTAGCTGACACTGTTTGGCTCTGACTTGTGCCAGGCTCGGTTCTAAGCGCTGAATCCATAAAGGAACACTTTCCTCCTCCCACACCCCCGTGAGGTCAGTTTGGTGACTCGTCCGAGGTCACGCGGTGCACTAGCAGCAGAGCTGGGATGGGAACCCAGGCTCTAACCACTGGGACACACTGCCCCATGCTGGCCCTATCCCGTGTGCTGCCATCTGTGCTGTGCTTACTGGCCATCTGGGGGGTGCTCAGGAGCCAGAAAAGGTCTGGCCTGATGGCTGATGAGGTGTGTGTGTGTGGGGGGTGTCCCACAGAGCCCCTGAACCCCCCACTCCCTGGCATGTGACCTGGAGCTTTCTGAGCCTCGCTTCCTCACCTCAGTGGCGCCTGGTCCCACCACGGGAAGCGGGGCGCAGAGCGAGTGCTCGGAGACCCTGTGAATCGGCCAGGACTCTGGGTTGCTGTGACAGAAGCCAGTGCACACGGGCCCCAAGTCCCAGAGGGAATGGACTGGCTCACAGGACGGGAAGCGCAGAGGGCGGGTGCGGGGTCCGGGTACAGCTGCAGGGAGTGGTCGGACCATATGGTCAGGATCCTGCCACTCTGCCGCTCTGGCCTCAGCCTTCCTTTGTGTTGGCAAAATTCTCAGGCCACCGCAGAGGCAAGATGGCCATTAGCGCCTCCGGGTTTCCAGGCGGTGGCTTAGCCAGGGAGGCGCCTCTTCCCTGCAGTGCTGGCTCAAGGGCTGGGTCTACCTGGGGTCACATGCCCATCCCAAGCCAGTCATGGTGGCCGGGGGATGGCGTCCGGGGTTGGCTCGCCTGGGTCTCTGGGCCTCTCCTGGGATCCAGGGGAACGGGGGTGGGGGTGGGGGGGGGGAAGGAGGCTCCTCAGCAGGACTAAGTGGGGCTCACAGTGCCCCAAGAGTGAATGTCCGCCCTGCAGCCCCACCCCAGCCTGGCTGCACCCGAGTCCCTCTCCCCGGATGACACCTGGGAACCGGGTGCAGCGACTCTCCTCCCCCTGGGGTGGTGTCAGGACAGAAGTGCTCGCTTTACAGCAAAATTACCTACCTAATTAGGCGCTCGGAGCTGGCAGGAGGGAGTGGGGGTTTTGTTGATTTTTTTTTAGACTTTTAGCACTGAAGCCGTGTGATAATGTAACTGTGCAATTAGGAATTAATTTCTCACTCCCGCAAGTGATGTCTTAACTTGGGGCCCGAGGGGAGCCAGCCCGGCGCTTCTTCACCCACAGTGGCCCCTCTTCACCTGCTCTTGTTGGGGTTGGGACTCTCCTACAGCTGTCACTCAGGGTGGGAGGAGAGGGGGGGGAGAGCACCGGTCACAGGTGTTACTCATGCTCCTAGGTTCCCCGAGTGCCTACTGTGTGTTGCGTGCCTACTGTGTGCAGCAGGGCTGGTGCGGGTGCTGTGTCTGAGGAGGAAAGGCGGCGTGGCCAGTAGTCAGCCAGTCCTGGGATAATCCTGCAGCCCCTGCCCTCACAGGGACCACAAGGTCTCTGGGGGGGGCGGGGGGGGGTCCCACTGGGATGGCACCGTCATTGCCCTCAGTGGTCACCTGCTGGTGAACAGCCCCTCACTGACTTTCCTCCTCCCCCTCCCTCACTGTGCTTCCTGGGATCCCCTCCCAGAGAAACTGCTGCCCCCAGTCCTTGGCTCAGGGCTGCTTTGGGGAACCCAGACTAGCAGGGTGTGGAAGGAGCCGGAGCAGAGATGGCGCATTCAGCCTGGGGTGCAGGGAGGGGCGCAAGGCTTTGTGGAGATGGAAGGATGAGAGAGGAGAAAGGGCATTGTGCAGAGGACAGGGGCAGAGAAGGGTGTGTGCGGGGAGCTCCTGGGCCTGGTGTGGTGCCTGGGAGGCCTGGGGTAGGAGCAGGGTTGGGGGAGGGGACCGAGGCCAGGGCCTGGGTCTTTGATCTGAGAGCAGTGGAGAGACATTGAAGGTTGAACTTGGGGAGTGACACAGCTAGATTTTAGTTTTAGGAGGTTTTCTCCTGCGGAAGGTGGGCTGTTGGGGAGGAGGCAGGAGGCAGGAGGCAGGAGGTTAGCCGAGAGGCTGCTGTGGTGTCAGGAGAGGGAGGGCTTCCGGACGCGGGCAGGGGTGGTGGAGCTGAGGGCAGACTGTCTGAATGGGTGCATGGAGTCGCCATCAGGGCGGTGTGCCTCCCGGGGCAGAGAGTGAAACCCACAGATCCTCCCTCCCAGCTGCATGTTCTCCCCCGCCCTCCCCATCCTGTCCAGCGGATCCTCCTCCTCTCAGAGAAGAACGAGAATTTCTGAGTTCTCACTGTGCACCGACTATGTGCCCTTTATCACTGAATGCGTTTGCACCTCATCTCGTTTCCCAGACCGGAAAGGCAACTGCGGCAAACACCCCCATGAGGTTCATGGAAGATGAAAGAGAGAATTAGGACCTGGGAGGAATGTGTAGGCTAATGGCGTCCCTGGATGAATCCATAAGATCTTCCTTCCATGCTGCTCAGAACTCAGTAACTCATCACATTTCCCTTTTTGACTTGACAGCCAGGAAGCTCAAACAGAGCTAAGATCTTGACACTAAATTTTCCAAGAGATTTTTCTTGGGAGCTTTTCAGTGGGGACCCCAAGGGCTGCAACTGAGGAGGTCCTGGGGCTTTTTGCAGGAGGCGTGTTCCCACAATGAAGATCCGGGGCATCAGGTCAGGGTGAAGGGAGGGTGCCTTCTTAAGTGGCCATGGACCTGGGCTCTGTGAGGAGGGATGGGGAGTCAGACCAGGCAGCATCGTCCTGAGGGCTCCCGCAGCCGTGCCCTGGCGGTGGTGGCCGTGGTCTGCCCTGGTCCTGGGGCGCATGAAGAGGGTGGAGGTGGGATCTAGGTGGTGCGGGAGCTCACACAGGCTAACGCGGGGCGAGAATGCGAGCAGGGCCTGGCAAGCAGCAGGCCTTCAAAGCCATTTGCTTTTTCTGGCTCACCATCCTCGGTGAAGCATCTATTTATTTTTACTGCGAGACTTTATGGGGACGGGAACCGATCCTGGTCTGGCACCTGCTGGACCTCACCAGGTGAGCCTGGGGCTCCTGGAACATAGAGCCAGGTGGGTTCAGCCTGGCACAGCTGGGAACCCCCACCTCCAGCCACCCAGGGAGGCATCACAGCCTGGGGGGGCCCAGCTCTCCCAGGGCCTGGTGCTGCCCCCTTGGCAGGAGGGAGAGAGCCTGGGCAGGAGGCAGCGGGCTGCATTCCTGGGGGGGCGGGTGTGTGTGCGGGGGGAAGGGCTGGCAGGAGCTGAGCCTGCGATGGGGTGATGGGGTGGCTCTCCTAGGCCTGATGTGTGTGTGTGTGTGTGTGTGTGTGTGTGTGCGCGCACATCAGTGTAAGAGCGCCTGTTTGTGTGCCCATGTGTGCCACCCCCGCAGCGCCTTCATCACACATATCTCCTTGGCTGCCTGGAGAGCTCTTTCTACAAAATATGAAAACGACAGCTTGGCTCACCCACGCGCGGAATCCTCATACAGCTCCACCCTCTCGATGCCCCTCTCAGATCATCCTCTGCCCTCATTCACGGCCCCCCTCCCCCTCAACCCTCCCCCTCTCCGCAGGGCGGCTGCCCCTGGCACCCCTCCCTCCCTGCCTCCCTTCTCCTCTGACCCCCCAGGTGTCTGTCTCTAGTTCTAGGCATCTGTCACCTTTTTTTGGGTCACGTCCCCTCATCGGAATTGGGGCTCTGGAAGGAGTGTGTGTGTGAATGAGGGTGTGTAAGGGGTGAGTGTGTGTGCACCAATGGTTGTGTGCAGGTGTGTGATTGTGTGTGTATAAGGGGGAGACAGAAAGAGGGAGGGAGGGAGGGAGGGAGGGAGGGAGAGAGAGAGAGAGAGAGAGAGAGCTGAGCCAGAGCCTGTGCCCTAGAAAGCTGGGGGATGGATGAGGCATTTCAGGCAAAGGAAGCTTTCACTCAATTACTCTTCAAGCAGCAGGAGGGGGTGGAGGCTTTACAACAATCGGACAGGTTTGCATGGTGCGTGGAAAAAGCCTTCATTTCCTGCTGATGACGGTGGCGGCAGGTGGAGCCGGCCTCCGTGGGGGGTGGGGGTTTGGGGAAAAGGTTTGGTGAGTGGGGCTGGGTCAGGCTGTGGCTGCAGGTGCTGGGTCAGTGGGGTGGGGGGGGGGGGCAGGTAGGATCTGGTGGAAGGGTAGGGAACCACAGAGGGGAACCCAGGTCTGCTGCCTGTGGAGGTCTGATGCCGTGGAGCTGCAGGGGGAGGGTGGACCTGTTTGGGGGGCCCCCAGGAAGAAAACCAGGGCCATGGTGAGGGCCCCGGTTTGAGTCTCTCCCCTGCCGAGTGGGTACTGCTGAGGGGAGGGCCAGGTCTGAGTCATTCTTGGCCTTACTTTCCCCTTCGCTGCCTGGCTCAGTGTGGACGTCAGGGCATCTGCACGGGACCTTAAGCACAAAGGTTTCAGTGGACAGAGATGAGGACCGTGACGTCCAGCTGCCATCTGGGCCGGCCCAGGGACCTCCGCTGCTCAGTCCTCCCTCTGAGGAATGGGGCTGACCCTCCCTGGGCCAGAGGCTGCTCCGAGGCGGGGCAGGAGCCACCGGCCCACTGCCGGCCCACAGTGGGGACCCAGGCCTCAGCCCCTGCATTCCTCTGTCCCCAGCAACAACTCCTGATCCTCAGGGCAGCCTGGGAGGGTGGTGTCAGCAGCCCCACCCCCTCTCAGAGGAGGAGACAGCTCGGGGCCACACAGTGGACTGGGCACCGCCTGGATTCTGACCTCCTTTTCCCACTTACCTTCCCAGGCAGGTGT
This sequence comes from Myotis myotis, assembly GCF_014108235.1. Lineage (NCBI taxonomy): Eukaryota > Metazoa > Chordata > Mammalia > Chiroptera > Vespertilionidae > Myotis > Myotis myotis. Next base: position 208,206,846 of record NW_023416335.1, read on the forward strand.
GGGCACACATGGGTGGGTGTGGGTGGCCAGGGGTCTCTGTGGTCTGGCCCGTGGCCCTGCCTGGCCCTCCTGCACCGCCCTCATCTTCCCTCTCCCCACAGGATGGTGGAGTACTCGCTGGACCTTCAGAACATCAACCTGTCGGCCATCCGCACCGTGCGTGTCCTGAGGCCCCTCAAAGCCATCAACCGAGTGCCCAGTGAGTTGGCGCCCCTGCCCCACCCTTGGCCCCTAGAGACCCCATTCACCCTTTCAGGGCCAGGCTAGTGCTGGGGAGGGGACCCCCAGAGACCGGACAGGTGTCGGTCCTGCTCCCACAGGGCTCACGGGCCAGTATTGGGCCTGAAGCTTGCAGGGCGCTGGGGAGCCTGGCTTTCAGGAGCGAGGTTCCTGGGGGAGGTGGCGGCCACAGCGCCCCAGGTGTGGAACAGAGCTGCGTAGTGTGAGGGAGGACCTTGTGCAACTTTTCACCGAGGAGGGTCCCAGGCTCCCTCACTTGTGCTAAGTGACTTTGAACTTGAGCTTTATCACCCACCCACATGTGAAGGGTGTGCACATGTGGGGTGTGTGTGCACACGTGAGGGGTGTGTGCACATGTGGGTGCATGTATAGATGTGAGGCTGTGCACACATGTGTGTGCACATATGAGGGGTATATGCACACGTGAGGGGTATGCACATGTGAATGGGTGTGCACACGTGTGTGCACATGCGGCTGTGTGCACACATGTAAAGGTATGTGTGTACATGTGAGGGGTATATACATGTGAAGGTGTGTGCGTGTGTGCGGGGTGTGCAAATGTGAGTGTGCACATGTGAGGAATGTGCACACAGGGGTGTGTGCACATGTGACATGAACACACATGGGGCACGTGGGCACGTGTGTCTCCCTCCCTCCCTCCCCCACTGTGTGGGAGCTCATTGGATGGCTTCTGGCTGTGGAGGTCACTTTCTTTCTTTTTTTAAAAAAATATATATTAATTTAGAGAGGAAGGGAGAAGGAGAGAGAGATAGAAACATCAGTGATGAGAGAGAATCATTGATGGGCTGCCTCCTGCACGCCTCCTACTGGGGAATCAAGCCCACAATCTGGTCACGTGCCCTCGGCCAGAATCAAACCTGGGACCCTTCAGTCCGCAGGCCGACTCTCTATCCACTGAGCCAAACCAGCTGGGGCGGGAGGTCACATTCAAGTCCCTCCCGCCAGCCTGCCTGGTTCTCCAGCGAACCTGGAGGCTCCTATTTTGGAGGCTGCAGCGACCAGGCCTGCAGAGAGCTGGGGTCCTTCCTCAGGACCCCCCCCCCCCCCCAATAGGGGCCCTGGAGGCTCAGGGTGGGGAGTTGGGAGTGGCTGTGTCCGCCCTGAGCTGGCTCCGTCTCTCAGCCGATTCACAAATGAATCTTCTCTCAGAACTGGCGAGGCGCGTGTCGGGAGCCCAAACACTCTGGGACCCGCAATACAACCGATGCACTCCCTCCCCCGACCAGAAGCCTCCCCTGCTCCCCTGGAAAGGGGACGTGAGGTAAAGGCATATTCTGGAGTAACTTAATTGACAGGAGCCTCAGGCGGTTGGAGCAGGCCCACTGATCCAGCTCCCCGTTTGCAGGAGGGGCAGCTGTGTGCCCAGGCGCATGCCCTCTGCCCGAGTCACCAGGGGATGCGTGAGGGGGACACAGGCTCCCCGAAGTGCCTCTGAAGGTCGCCTCCTTAGAGCGGCTTTCACCCTGAGACTCATCTTCTCAACAGCAGCCGTAGCTTTGACGTCCGCCACTAGATGGCAGGCTGGAGAGCTGGGACAGGGCAAAGTCAAATGACAGGTTATTAGTTACACAGCTGTGGAGAGCGGGGTGGCTGCCTGCCGTTTAAAAAGTAGTTTAAGAACAAGACCCACCCGGGAGACTCAGTGGGGTTGTCAGGAGCGCAAGCCCTGGTTTTCAGCCCTGCCAGGAGCATGCTGTGTGACCTGGGGAGCCCCTGAGTGTCCCTGGGCCTCAGTTTCCCCCCTTGCACAAAGCAGGGGGCTGGGTTCGACTAGATGCGTGGTTTTAAACGTTGTGCAGGTTGGGTCGGGGACCTGGAAGTCATGGTGCTCTTTATGAAACCCAGCAAAGGGTGTCCCTCCAGCCCACCCTTGCAGGTCTCTGTCCCGGCCACTCAACCATTGATGGGTAAAGGAAAGGAGACAGGACGGAGAAAAGGAAATACTGGACTTTGCCTCAAGAGGCTGGGCTCTGGTTCCTTGCTGTGTGACCTTTCATACGTCACTGGCTCTTTCTGGGCCTTGGCACGATGGGGCTGGATTATCTCTACAAGCGGGGCCCCTCTGCCCGGCCGGTGTGGCTCAGTGGTTGAGCGTTCACCTATGAACCAGGAGGTCACGGTTTGATTCCTGGTCAGGGCACATGCCCCAGTTGTGGGCTCGATCCCCAGTGTGGGGTGTGCAGGAGGCAGCCAATCAATGATTCTCTCTCATCTTTGATGTTTCTATCTTTCTCTCCCTCTCCCTTCCTCTCTGAAATAAAAAAATATATATTAAAAAAATAAATAAAAGTGCCCCCCCTGGCACCCGTGACTCCTGCCTTGCCTGGCCTACACACCCCTTAAGCCTGTGCAGTGCCTTCCAAAGCCTCCTGGCCCAGCCATTTAAATATGAAAGGTTGTTTTTTTCTCCCGTGAGAAAGTAGGGCAGTCACTGCGAAGGCCTGAGCCAGCGGAGTCTGAGCTGCTGGCCCCATGTACACCTGGCCACAGCACCCCCGGCCCAGGCTGTGGTGGCGGTGGGTACGGAGGCCTGGGGAGCTCAGGGGCAGCTGGGGGAGATGCTGAGCCTGGCCTGGGCCACTGCCCACCCCCAAGGTCCCCGTCCAGCCACAATCCCTGGATCAGCAACAGCTCATCTCCATGCAGAGGCCCCTGGGCTGGGCCTGGGGTGGGCGGTGCAGAGGTGGAGAGAGAGCTCCCAGGGCAGGCCCATGGGCAGGGCAGCAGAGCTGATGAGCTGGGGGGGGGGGGGCGGCGGACGGGGTTGGGGGGAGGGGGGAGGCCGCTGTCCCGCCCCAGCTGCAGGCCCAGGAACTGGAGGTTTGCTCTGCATTGTCAGTCCCTCCACTGGCTGCAAGCAAGCCATGCTCCTCTCCGGGCCTCCATTTCTCCACGATAAAATGGGGTTAGTAATAAATTTCCATGTGGTTTTGAAAGGGTGCAATGCCGTAATGCGTGTAAAGAGCTTAGCGGGGAGCCTTGCGCGCCGTCAGTGGTGAGTCGGTGCTGTTGTTATGAAGAGGGGCTGGGAGCATTGAGGGTGGAGGCGGCAGACAGACTCCGGACAGGACGCCTTTGTGGACCCGGGTTTTGGAAGACGCTCACCAAGCGCAAGAGGGTTAAGCGGGTGTTCCTGGCAGACACCCCCACAGCAAAGGCAGAGGAGGAGCCGGCCTGGGAGTCGTGTGGCCCTGGCAGAGGGACTGCAGGTGGGCCGGGCAGGAGTGACCTTCCGAATCTTCCAGAAAAGCTCTGCGAATGCTAAATGGCTGCAATGTGTCGGGTGCTTACAGCAAACCGCCAGGGTGCTTTACATGGTGAGGTTATTTCATCTCCACCACAGCCCTAGGGTCCTGGCCCCCTTACCGATGGGGAAACGGAGGCCGCAGCTGGCCCGGAGCAGAGCCAGGGCTGGAGCCTGTGCTTGCACAACCCCAGCGTGTTGTTCCTTTTCATGACCCCCCTCTCTCCTTTTAGCGTGTAGGCACCCCAGCTCCTCTCCGCAGGCAGACGTGTGGGCCCGTGGGACACGTGTTCTAATGGAGGCAGCGGGGGCCCCGGGGAAGGGCCCCAGGTACTTTGGGTGGGGGAGGGCGTTTGAAGAATGAGTAGATCTTTGTACCACGGTGGCTGTGGGCACCTTCAGTGGGACATGGGCCGGACCCACACCCTAGGGCCGTGGTCGGCAAACTGCGGCTCGCGAGCCACCTGCGGCTCTTTGGCCCCTTGAGTGTGGCTCTTCCACAAAATACCGACTTCTGCACATGGGCCACGAAGTTTCAATTGCACTGTATGTGCGTGCCCGCACATGGTATTTTGTGATATTTTGTGGAAGAGCCACACTCAAGGGGCCAAAGAGCCGCATGTGGCTCATGAGCCGCAGTTTGTCGACCACGGCCCTAGGACATGAGTGTGATAACCTTGGGAAGGAGCCCAAGACCTCTCTGGGATGGAGGGTGCAAGGGTGCACACTCCTTGCCTGGGGTGTGGGCTCTGAGGCCCCTCATCAGCTCACTGTCGCCCCCCGCTGGGCCGGGACAGCAGCTGTGCCCTCCGGCTGGGTCGTATGCTGCCTGGCCTGACCTCCTGGGCACCCACCATTAGTTGGCGTTGGCAGTGGCAGGAGCAGCATTCGGCCTTTCCTGGTCACTCAGCACCCTCCACCCTCACCTGGTTAGACCAGAGGGAGAGGGGAGCCCCGTGGTCAGGCTGCAGCCTTGGCCCCCTTGCCCTCGGCCTGACTGCCCCCCTCTTGGCTGTGGGCTGTGCCCCCGGCTGAGGCTGTTGCGAGTCCTGCTGTTTCTGCATGAGCAGACCTGGCAGAGCGGCCGCGCTGATCTGGGCTGGCAGCTCCTGTCTGCGGAGAGCATCGGGACCTCCAGGGGCGGTGCCAGTCAGGAAGCACATCCGCCATCTCCTCCCAGGTCCCATCTGCAACCAAAGGGCCCCCGGCCTGACTGCTGCCCAGCTTCCCTTAGAACAGAGGGTCCTGTCTAGGGGTCCCGGGTGATAAGGGGTGAAGTGGTTGAGCGGCTCCAGCAGTTTGCCCATCTGTCATCCGTCTCCTTCCAGCTCCTGACTTTAAATGCCATCCAGCCCGGCTGGTGTGGCTCAGCGGCTGAGTGTTGACCTATGAACCAGGAGGTCACGGTTCAATTTCCGGTCAGAGCACATGCCCAGGTTGCAGGCTCGATCGCCAGTGGGGGGCATGCAGGAGGCAGCCAATCAATGATTCTCTCTCATCACTGATGTTTCTATTCCTTTCTCCCTCTCCCTTCCTCTATGAAATCAATAAAACATATTTAAAAGTAAAATAAATGCCATCTAGAGAATGTCTCTACCCTGGTGCCACCCACAGGACACGCCATACTCTCTCCCTGCCTGCAGATTGCCCCCCGTCAAGGCCCACCTGGCTCCTAGGCTAGGCAAAGGCCAGACACTAGGAGAGCAGAACCGAGTAAGCTCCAGGAGGGCTTCATGGCTAACTGGGGGTGGGAATCCGAGAAGACTGCCTGGAGGAGGAGGACTTGGCAAGGGGAAGATGTGGAGGGAGAGGAATGGTCTGAAGCAGATGGTGGCAGGTCTTGAAGGCAGCCTCTGTGTTTCTGTCTATTTCTCTTTCTCTCCATTTCTGTCCTCGGTCTCCATGTTTCTCTGTCTCTTCACTTTCTCTTTATCTGTCTTTTTGTTTCTCTCTCCTCTCTCTGCTTCCATCTCCTGTGCCCAGTGCCTTGGCTAATTCCTTGACTGTGGGCATAAAAAGAGGATTAGCTAGGGTCTCACGAGTCCTCCTGGAGTCCCTAATTCCATGGCTCACTGTCCCTCGCACGGAAATGATGGATTTGTTCTCAGTTCCTAATTAGCTAATTATGCCTTGGCTCCATGGCCCTGGGACTCCCGGGGCCCCAGGGAAGACAGTGAGCTGGGGCCCAGCTCAGTAGAGGGAGGTGGGAGGGAGGAGGGATCAGCTGCCATTCAGGGAAGTCAGTCGGGCAGGTTTTCAGGAGCCTTTCAGAATTTTAATATCCTGGAGAACAAGGGAAATGCAATTAATTGAGCAAAAAGGCTGGGCCCGGGGGAGCAGCCAGGCAGGGATTGTCCTGCGCTGCTTCCTAGACCAGCGGTTCTCAACCTGTGGGTCGCGACCCCTTTGGGGGTCAAACGACCCTTTCACAGGGGTCGTCGCCTAAGACCATCGGAAAACACATATATAATTACATATTGTTTTTGTGATTAATCACTATGCTTTAATTATGTTCAATCTGTAACAATGAAAATACATCCTGCATATCAGATATTTACATGACGATTCATAACAGTAGCAAAATCACAGTTATGAAGTAGCAACGAAAATAATTTTATGGTTGGGGGTCACCACAGCATGAGGAGCTGTATTAAAGGGTCGCGGCATTAGGAAGGTTGAGAACCGCTGTCCTAGAGGCTTTTCTGATCCGGCCCCTTCTCGCAAGCCGCTGCGCTCGCCTCCGGCCTCGTCCTGGCCTCCAGGATTGCCCCTTCTTGTTTAACCCCAGACCCATCTGGGCTCGGTCTGCTTAGAAATCTGCCGACCGGCCTCCCCAACCAGTCACCCGGCGCAGAGCCCCACACTCCTTAGACCCCCAAGCACAACCTGTGTGCGCTGAATGGTCACGCCTTTGCCCCAAGCTCCCGCCAGGTGAGGGCCCAGCGCACGTCTGCCCCTCCGGGAATGCGCCCAGAGCTGCCCACTCCCTGGCCATGGTCCTTTCACCCCAACACTGTGGCCCCCTGGCCCCCTGCTGCTAGACTGCAAGTTCTGAGGGGGTGAAATGGGACTTGTTCATCCTTGGACCGCCATGTGGCCAGCACGGCGCCGGCACGCAGCGCTATCGGTGTCTGATGGGTGAATGGTGGCGGGCACCAGCCAGGCTGTGATGGCTCCCGTGACATTCAGACGGGTTGTAGGGCGCGTCTTCTGTTTTGTTGCTTCCCTCCTCCCAACACCCCCTGGCTTCCCTTTGGGGGCGTGGATGCAGGGAGTTGGGGTATTGGGTCTTTCCTGAGAGGAGGTTGACCGAATTTTGTGGGGAGGGAGCATGGGGCTAGGTATTTTTTTCTTTTTAACTTCCAAGCTCTTTTTAAAAAAAAATATATTTTATTGTTTTTTTACAGAGAGGAAGGGAGAGGGATAGAGAGTTAGAAACATCGATGAGAGAGAAACATCCATCAGCTGCCTCCTGCACACCCCCTACTGGGGATGTGCCCACAGCCAAGGTACATGCCCTTGACCGGAATCGAACCTGGGACCCTTGAGTCCGCAGGCCGACGCTCTATCCACTGAGCCAAACTGGTTAGGGTGGGGCTAGGTATTAATTATTGATTGGAAAGCACTCCACATAGAGTTCATGATGCAAATCCCAAACAATTACCCGTGTGAATAACCACCACAGCATCACCCCTGGAATAGGCAAAACTCTGGGCAGGGCCACTGTTCTCCTGATCACCATCTCTCCCTCCTTTCCTCTCCAATCTTCCACTCTCCCCGTGACTTCCACTTCACGCATTCACAAGCAGTCGTTCCACAGATGTTGGCTGAGCCTCTGTTCTGGGCCAGGACCTGCTGGACTCTGGGAGCTCCGAGGTGACTCAGACACAGGCCCTGTCCCCGAGAGCTTTCTGGGAAGGTACCCTAGCGCTGGAAGAAGACTAGATGTTGATGGGCACTTCATGGTTGTGGGGCATGTAACCTGCACACGTACATGGCAGCCCCGGCCAGGTCAGAGGGGCTGGGATTGCCCCGGGCAGGAGAGAGAGGGATAAAGTCTACTTGGGATGGAATGAGAAGCGCTATGGGAAGGCTTCTCAGAGAGAAAGTAGAGCTTCACCTGGTCTGTGGTGGCCAAACAGAGGTTTTCCAGGCAAAGGAGAGACGGAAGAAAGAGAGAGAAAACGTGAGTGAAAGCTTGGAGGTGTGAAACCCATGGTATGTTTAGGGAACTTCAAATAATTTGGTATTGCATAGGGGTGCAAACTGGTGAGAGAGAGAGAGAGAGAGAAAGAGAGAGGGAGAAAGATGAATCTAGAGAGGTAGGCAGTTTTGGATCTCACAGGATCTTGGGTGTGTGTGTGTACAATCAAGGCTGACACCAACTTTTGACTCTCTTTGGGGCCACAGACACTTGTGTGTGAACCTTCTCCTGGAAAAATTCATGGCATTACACCTTCATCCTTTACAGCAATTTCATAAGGCTCATGAACCACCTCCCAGGCTCCCCGCCCCCCCCCCCCCCCCCCCAGCTTCCATGGGTGAGGGGAGCCCGAGATTGTCATGCATGGTGGTGACATGTCCAGATTTGAGTTCTAGAGAGTGGCTGTTGTCAGGAGTCGCCCCCTCTCTGTCCCGGGCTCAGTTTTCCTTGGGCTGGCTTCCACCCCAGGCAGGCACCACCCTCCGGAGGCAAGATGGCCTTAGCAGTTCAAGGCCCAACTCCTGTTCTGCAGAAAGAGAGCATTTTCCTCCAGCAGAAGTCTCAGGGCTGACGCTCATTGGTTCTGGCTGGGGTCACATGCCCATCCTGGACCAGGCCCTGGGGCTGGGGGAACAGAAAATGCTGATTGGCCAGCCTAGGCCATGTGACCTCTCTAGGGAGAGCAGGTCAATTTCACAGGTAGGGGGTGGCCTGGGGGGTGAGGGAGATGAGCCTGTGGAGAGAGAAAAGGCATGGCGGGTATGGATGGGTCAGCCCAGGCAGGCGGGGGCAGAAGGGAAGAATGGGGAGACAGATGTGAAGAGTGAGTGTGTGGGGTGGGGCTGGAAGCTGCTGTGTTCTGTTCTCCATTTTCACTGGGGGCGGGGGCGGGGCAGGCGTGGGAGCCCCAGGGTTTGCTGAAAGTTGGTGTGGCCCTTTGCAGGGCGCTTGTGTCTTCTTGGGCCCCTTTGCTGAGAGTCCTTATCCTCCGAGAGGGAAAGGGTTGGTTCAAGGCCCCACAGGCCAGCAGGGCAGGGCCTGAACCAGGCTCTCTCTAAATCACAGGCTTTCTCTCCCCACCTGTTGGGTTTCAGGATGTCAGCCCCTCCAGGGTGTGACTGACTGCCTTCCCCATGCCTGCCTGACACCCGCCTCAGGTCACCTGGTCGCCCTCCCCGGGGACTCCTGTCTCCAGTCCCATTTCCCCATTTTCTTCTCTTTTTGCTGCTGGCTCATTGCAGCTATTTCTCAGGACATCAGGCCAGATCTGAGTCCCTCGCTGGCCATGTCTCTTCTGTAGGTGGCTCTGCCTGGTTCCATCATACAGTGGGCTGGGTCAGCAGGGTGGTTCTGGTTGGTACTGGTGTGTCCTGGCCTGCGCGGGGACCGCTGACTGCCCTGGAGATGAAGGGCATTCGGGCCACACTCATTAGGCACCTGCTGTGCCCATCCAGCCAGCTTTGGTCCCAGGCCCTGGATACTGGAAGGAGTGCGAGGCCTGGTGTCCGGACACCTGGTTTAAACCCACACGCTGCCATTTCCTAGCTGTGGGACCTGGGCAGGGAGCTTCAGTTCTGTGAACATCTAGGTGCCTCTTCTATAAAATAGGAGTAAATAACCACCCTCACAGGGTTGCCATGAAGACTGAAAGAGGCCATATTTGTGCATTACCCAGAAGAGTGCTTGGCACATAAAGGGTGCTTCACAAATGCCTGCTTATTCACCCACAATTTAGAGGAAGTGCAGTGGGGCCCGGAGCCATTTCCATGGCCCCTGGGTGGAGGGGCAGGTACCAAGGAGAGGGTCTGGGCCACGTGGCTCCACCTCTCCCCCCACTCCCCTCTCTCTGTTCCTCTCGCCCTGCTCTCCCGGCTCCTCTTCGGGCCTTCTGCTCCCTGCCTGACCACCCCCACCCTCCCCTCCCCTGCAGGTATGCGGATCCTGGTGAACCTACTCCTGGACACGCTGCCCATGCTGGGGAACGTCCTGCTGCTCTGCTTCTTCGTCTTCTTCATCTTCGGCATCATCGGCGTGCAGCTCTGGGCCGGCCTGCTGCGCAACCGCTGCTTCCTGGAGGAGAACTTCACCATGTGAGTGCGGGCCGCCCCCAGGCGGCTCCCGGCAGCTTCACCTGGGGCACCCGTAGTGCTGAGTATTTTAGGGCCAGGAAGGTCTCTCCACTGAGCACCTGTTCCCAATCCTTATTCCCAGGGGTGCAGGGAGGTCAATGAATGTGCCTGGTGAATTGGTGGTGGGCTTCCCCTGAATGGCTGGATGCTGAAATGAGCACGAAGGCCTCTGAGCTCTCAAAACTGGTATCGCAAAGTCCCCGTCTAAACTAGGCCTGAGATGATCATTCAGCTCCTAGTGACTCTCACTGAATACAGTTTTCACTTGGCAATTGGGAGTCAGGGCCAGCAGAGTGGAAGCAGCAAACTACAGGTGACCTTTGAACAGCACGGGCTTGAACTGCATGGGTCCACTTATACACAGGTCGTTTTTGAGAAATATATTGGACATTTTTTGGAGATTTGTGACAATGTGAAATCCTAAGATGAACCTTAGGATTTTCTTTTATTTAGAAAAGAAAATTTCAAATTGATTTTAGAGAGAGAGGAAGGGAGAGAGATAGAGAGAAACATCAATGTGTGAGAGAAACATTGATCGGTTGCCTCCGCATAGGCCCCAACCTGGGATCGAACCCACAACCTGTGGTGCATGGGATGACACTCCCAACCAACAGAGCCACACCAGCCAGGGCAGGATTTTCTTAATAACATCTTCTTTTCTCTAACTTGCTTTATTGTGTGTATGGTGTGAGGTAGGGATCTATCTTTATTATTTTCCAAATGGATAGCAATGGTCCCAACACCATTTATTGTTTCGTCCTTCCATTCCCCATGGATCTGAAAAGGCATCTTTGTAATATACTAAGTTCTCTTTTAAACATGGGCTTTCCCCTGTGCACTGTGATGTTCCATGATTCTTTCTGTTCTGGTTACAATATCACTGTATTCATAGTTTGTATATTGCTGTCTTGCAGGGCTGTATGCCACTCATATTTCTTGTTTTAAAAAATTGTCCTGACTGTTCTCATCCAGATAAATCCTAGAACTATCTGGCCAGGTTCCACAGACAAAATCCTGTTGAGATTTTGGTTGGAATTCTGGTGAATCACAGATGACCCTTGCAGGAGGCAGGGCAGGGATTGTTATCTCTGTTTTTCAGATAAGGAAATGGAAATCCAGGGAGGGGAAGTGACCAGTCCGAGGCCCATAAATGGGGAGGGTGGGTCAGTAAATTTCAGCATCTGTTCATTGAGCACCTACTCTGTGCTGACCAAACAGTGTGTGGGGACTAGGAACACTGAGACCCAGTCTTTGTCCTAAAAGAGCCCAGCCTCCCAGGGGAGTTGAGTGCATGTGCCCCAGGAGCAATAGTGGAGGCGTGTACCGGGTACAATCTGGCCACAGGGGGCCCAGGATCAGTCCTGCTTGATCCTGAGAAGGCTCCCTCAGGGAATCCTCCTGGGGGGTGGGTGACCCTGGAACTGACCACAGTGGTTCCAGGGGGTGGGGGTTGGGGGTCGTGTTTTGTGGCCATGGCAGAGGTGGGGAATGGTATCCCAGGCAGAGGGAACAGCATGTGCAAAGGCCTGGAGGCCATAGCAGTGACCCCTCCCCTTCTCCTCTTTTGCCCACCATCACCTGTGGACAGACAAGGGGATGTGGCCTTGCCCCCCTACTACCAGCCGGAGGAGGACGACGAGATGCCCTTCATCTGCTCCCTTTCGGGGGACAACGGCATCATGGGCTGCCATGAGATCCCTCCGCTCAAGGAGCAGGGCCGCGAGTGCTGCCTGTCCAAGGACGATGTCTACGACTTCGGGGCGGGGCGCCAGGACCTCAACGCCAGCGGGCTCTGTGTCAACTGGAACCGCTACTACAACGTGTGCCGCACGGGCAGCGCCAACCCCCACAAGGGGGCCATCAACTTTGACAACATCGGCTATGCCTGGATCGTCATCTTCCAGGCGAGACATTAGCCCCGATGCTGGGGCCTGGGGGCTGGGGGTTGGTGGGGTGGGGTGGATTGAGCAGCTCACCTGGCCGCCAGGGCACTGTGCTCGCATTTGCCACTTCTTTCATTGAAATCTGCCCGACTTGCTGGCATGATAGGCACTGTCATGCCCACATTATAGACAGAGCAACTGAGGTTCAAAAAAGGGCTGTAGGACCTTGGGGATATTGCTTGATGTCTCTGTGCCTCAGTTTTCACATCCCTAAAATGGGTAACAGCTCCCCCACCTTGAATGGCTGAGAAAAATGGGCCGGATGATGTGGGCAGAGTGGTCAGCCCCGTGTGCGGGGAGTGCTCAGTCAGGTCACTGAGGACAGCAGGAAGGAGGGGCAGGAGCAGGAGTGGTGGCGCGAAGCCCCTGAGGAGGGGGTGGGCCTTACTGGGGGGCTGCTCCCCTCACTTTGCTCTGGGGAGCGGCAAGACCACAGAATTCAGAGCTTCCAGGTGTGATATGATCACAGCCCAGCTCTGCACCCTGGGACCCTCTGGCTGGAGAGGGTAGGCGGGCTGCCCAGGGGCCACCTGCTCATGTGTTTGCCAGCAGTGAGCAGACAGCAGAGCTGGGGAGGAGGACCCTGTGTGTGTCTTGCCTCCCTCTCCCGGAAGGAGTGTGTGGGGGCAGTCACACCAGCCGCATCACTGCCACACTCCAAGGCCCTGCTGAGCTCAGGCCGCCGTGCTGGGCGGGCTCCATCAGCCCCATACACGGAGGAGAAGCAGCTGAGGTTTAGAGAGAGCCGGAGCCGGAGACCAGGGACCCCTACTTGCAGGGTGTGGTAGACTGGGAAGGGGGTGGGCTCTGGAGCGACAGGGATCGGACCAAGCCTCTGTTCTGCTCCCTGGCTGTGTGATCTTGAGCAGGTGCCCTAACCTCTCTGAACCTGTTTCTCACCTGTATAATGAGGATGACGACGGCTGGCCTGTATGAGAGGTAATGCGTGTCAAGCGTCCTGGCACACAGTAGGGCCTCTGTCTGGGGCGCTGCCTTTGCTGCCTGCCCTTCCTGAGAATCAGCCTGGCTCAGGCTCGCCCTCCCCTCTGCTCTGCCCTGGCTGCAGGTGATCACTCTGGAAGGCTGGGTGGAGATCATGTACTACGTGATGGATGCCCACTCCTTCTACAACTTCATCTATTTTATCCTGCTCATCATAGTAAGTGTCCGAGGAGCCGGGGCTGTCCGGGCAAGCTCGAGGACCCATGGGCCAGGGAGCAGGCGGGGGGTCTTTGGGAGTCCCCGGGGAGCTCCTCAGAGCCAGAAAGACTGGGTGGGAGAGAACGGGGGAGGGGGGAGCAGTTTTTTAAATGCAGCTCAGCAGCGGGTGATTGAAGGGAGCTGTCAGGGGCGGTACTGGAGGCATCCATCACTTCCGATTGTCTTCATTTCTCATTCTGGCATCTGAGTCCACCCCCGGCTCCCGCTCCTGTTTCCCGGCCTCGTCGTCCCTGGGAAAACATGCTTTTCATTGACCTGAGCCGGATGCAGCCCCAGGATGGAAGCTCTCCGGCTCCAGCTTAGCCCTCTTGTCCCGGCTGCTCTGAGCCGGAGGCCCGGGCTGCTTCCCGAGCAGGCTCTGGAGAGGAGACCGAGCCTGCCGTGACCTGGCGGAGCTCCCCAAGACTCTGGGAGGGTCCTCCCCTCGCAGGCAACCCTGCCTTGTGGGGGGACCTGGAGACCGAGGAGGCACTCCGTCGCCTCACCCCCCCTTCCGGGCCAGTCCCGCCTGCCTCCCCCCACAGTCTCCCCCGAGAAGCGCATCCACCGTGTCGTGTCTGACTGCAGCTGCAGCCACTGTCCCCACACAGTCCCCAAATGTCAAGGTGACTCACTCCTGGGGGAGTGGCTGCCGGCGCCCTCTGCTGTGAGCTGGCTGCTCTGGCTTCTGGGGTGGGAGAGGCCACACTGACCCTCTGGGGCAGCACCCCATCCTGAGCTGGTAGGACCTTGGGTGTTCAGGACAAGCTGACAGGTGACCTGAGACACACCTGCTGTTGGCTGTGCTCTGTGCCTACCTGGGGAGGCCTTGGGCCCATAGGAGACACCCGGGGAAAAGGAGGCAGGAGCAGGCTTTGTTCAGAGCCACCGTTCGCCCCCTGGTTGGTTCGGTCTCTCCCCGGCACATTCAGGGAGGCCTGCACTGCACCCGGCCCTGGGCAGAGAGCTGGGGGCTGAGCCGGGGGTCAGACAGGCCCTGCCGGGGGGAGCTCCTAGTCCCATGGGGAAGATGGGTACAGCGACAGCATCTCGGGAGCCATGATAGTGGGGCACCCGAGAAGGCTTCAAGCTAGCTCAGAGGAGGGTGGGGAAGTGGGAGGAGGTGACACCAGAATTAAGCCTTAAAGGCTCGGGGGTGAGGGAAATGTGGGGGTGGGTGTGACGGGCACACGACCCACTGGGGTGGCTAGAGAAGCCTCAGATTCCAGAGGGTGGCTGAGGGATGCTCTGGCTGCTCCTCCTGGTGGAGTTTGGGGTCGATTCTGGGTCAGTAACTCCTGAGTGGCCCAGAGCAAGCCCCTCCACTCCTGAGCTCACGGTGAAATGGGGAACAGGGCCAGTCCAGGCAGAGCCTGGGGGGCTGTGCGGGCATTTACCCCCTCAATCCTCGCTCTGCAGAGGAGGAGCCGGCACCCCGGAGAGGTCCTCAGACCCAGATCCCCAGGGCTCCCTCTGCTTACAGAAGTCCTCAGCTGGTCTTGCTGAGCCCCCCATTTTACAGATGGGGAAATGGAGGCCCAGGGACAGCAGCTGCAGGGGCAGGCTGGGTAGAAGGCTGACAGGTGTGAGCTCCAGAGGGCAGGATCTGAACTCGTCACAGGCTGGTACGGAGCAGGTCCCCAGGAAGTGTGAACGAGTGGGGCCTGTTCTTACCTGGGAATTTTCCCAGAGTCCTCTCGGCCTGGAAGCTCTCACCTCACGGCCCCAGAACCCCAGCTCCCTAGCCATGCTGTCGGGGAGAGGCGGGAAGGGTGAATCAGTGGCGGGTTCAGCCTGCAGGAACTCCTGGTGGGCAGCCTGGAAGAGGGTGAAAAGCCACCACCCAGCCCCTCACTGGCAGGGCCTGAGCCCACACAAAGGCTTAGTGAATGCCAGGGAGGGGCCCACCCTCTGGAAACCAGAGCAGGAGGGCCCCCTGGAGCTGAGCCCTGGGACTTGAGGTGGCAAGGATTCCTAACGCCACTGGGCCGCTTCCCCTGCCACCCCATCCAAGCCCAGATAGGGCCCCACCAGCGAAAGCTTCTCAGGGATGCTTCTCTGCTCTTGTCCGGATGCCCCGCTGGGGCCAAAGGCAAGGTCAGAGAGAGCAGACATGGGCCTCAGGGCCCAGAAGGCCTGGGAGGGGCCTCAGTGCTGAGTCCCTGGTGGGAGGGCAGTGAGGCCAGAGCTGGGGTCCGAGGGGAGTGGGTTTGGAGCAGGTCCCCGTGGAGCCTGGGGAGCTGCCTGGGCCACGGCTGCCTGCGGCGCTGACATCCTCTGGGAGCAAGGCCTCAGCGCTCTTTTCCTGTCCCTGCCTGTGCTGTGCCTCTCCGTCTCTCCGGGCCCTCCGCCTCCTTCCTCGCCTCCCTCTGCTGCCCCGTCACTGCGTCTCTGCGTCTCCCGTGGCCTCTGTCCCCATCCTCTCTGAGCCTCTCTCTCTCTCTCTCTCTCTCTCTCTCTCTCTCTCTCTCTCTCTCTCTCTCTGTTGGTGTCTCTCCTTGTTCTTGCTCTCTGTGCACCTGCTGTCCCTGGTTGTCTGCCTCCCGCTCGGTCCTTCCCCTGTCCTGTCCCGTGTCTGCCCCTCCTCCTGTCTCCCTTTCTGCTCTTGCTCTGCCTCCTCACTCGTCTCCATCTCTGCGTCCCTGTCTGTCTCCATCTCTGTCTCCCTCTCGCCCCACCCTCACTGCTGCCTCTCCCCACCCTCTGTCCCCCCATCCCTGTCCTCTCCTCCCGTTGGTCACAGGTGGGCTCCTTCTTCATGATCAACCTGTGCCTCGTTGTCATAGCGACCCAGTTCTCGGAGACCAAGCAGCGGGAGCACCGGCTGATGCTGGAGCAGCGGCAGCGCTACCTGTCCTCCAGCACGGTGGCCAGCTACGCCGAGCCGGGCGACTGCTATGAGGAGATCTTCCAGTACGTCTGCCACATCCTGCGCAAGGCCAAGCGCCGCGCCCTGGGCTTCTACCAGGCCCTGCAGAGCCGGCGCCAGGCCCTGGGCCCGGGGGGCCCCGCCTCCGCCAAGCCCGCGCCCCACGCCAAGGAGCCCAGGCACTTCAGTAAGTGGCCCTGCCTCCCGTGGCCTCGCTGCCCTGCGTGGGCCTCTGTCGGGGACTCCCCACGGCACAGTTCGCAAGCGCGTCCCCCAGTCTCCCCAGCACAAGCAGAGCCGGCCAGTCCGGCAGGTTGAGATCCCAGATCTTCCCTGAGGGCTCCAGCCCGACCCCTCGTGCCCTCCCCCTCTTTCCTGACCACCGGCCAGTGCCTGGCCTGGGCTGGCCCTGGGCTCGCTCAGGGGACGTAGGCCCGGCCCTGGAGGAATTCCCTCCCCAGTCTGGTTCGCACGTGGACTCAGACTCCGCCCCTGGGATCCACACTAGAGACAGGAATGGTTTTCTGTAAAACCCGCCCACTGCAGTCACCCCAGCATGGGCTCCTGCTGCCACCCCATGCTTGCGAGCACACTTGAGCAGTGACGCCTGGCCACCAGGGATAAAGGGGCCGGGCCACCTGCAAGGGCCTGGACCATGGGGACACCGGCTGCTCCGCGATCTGCCTTAGGCCCATTTCTTCGCTCACCTGACTGTCACAGACCTGAGAGGGGCAGAGTGAGCAGTATTGTCCCCAGAGAGGATGAAGGGAGCCACTTGAGGTTGCACAGTATGTCAGGGACAAAAGCTCAGTGTCAGGATGTCAGAGTTTGGGCTCAGTGGAGAAATGAGCCCGGGAGGAGGCAAATGTGCCCCAGCAGGTGGGCCCCACCCCAGGCCCAATCCCGCCCCAGTTGGTGCCAAGATGGAAGTCAGCAGGTGTCAGGACTGTGCCCAGAGCAGGCGCAGGTGTGTGACCTGGGACAGCCCTGGCCCCTCTGTGGGCCTCAGTAGCCCCCTGAAAAGTGAGGGTGAGACCCTGTGCACTGGGGTCTCACGTTCCGGGCACCTGCGATTCTTAGGAGGCAGGCGGAGAACTCATGCTCTGAGCCACCGGCCTGGGCACCACATGTCCAGGTGTGGTCTTGGGGGGGGGGGGGGCGCTCCAGGTGGCCGTGGGCGGGCCCAGCACTCGGATGGGGAGCTAGCTGGGTTCTGGGCAAGGCTGGCACCAGCATTCTTGGGTGACATGGGGCAGGGTGTTTACTGCAAGGGGATTCCTGCTCCTGCCCACGCCCCTCTCCAGGGAACCTGCGCAGAGGGAAGTCCCAGGGGACTCCTGGAGAGAGGTGCTCTTGCCCTGGGCCTCGGTGCCTGCCCCTCCCCCCTGGGACACAAGTGTCAGGGAGCCTAGCCCAGAGTCCATGTGGGGAAGGGGGGTTGGGGGAGGGGGGAAGGCTTTGCCCTGTCTGCCAGCTGAGGTGGGACCGACTCCTTGGCTCTGACACCTGGCCCGGCTCCTGGGCATGACTCTTGTCCAGGGCATTGGGAGATATTCGGAGGCAAGTGTGGAAGTGAAAGTCGGCATTGCATGTTTTTCTTCCCCTTACACAAGCAAAACGTGTTCATTCTAAGGAAATACAGACAAACATAAAGAAGAAACCGAACCACCCAGGGAGAGCCTCTCTGGCTCCTCTTAGAAAGACATGACTCAGGTCCCAGCCCCTCCTGGGGCAGACCCTCACCCTGCGGCCCAGGGGCCTGTTCTGCCTCCTTCCCCGGAGCCAGCCTGACTCTTGGCTTGTGTGGAGGGAGGGCCTGGGGCCTGAGGGCTTGCCCCCTGCCCAGGGCTCCTGCCGCCTTCCCTCCCTGGGACACAGGCCCCGTGTGCAGACAGGAAGCCTGAGGAACGCCGAGGCCACCTGGCTTCCTCCGAGGGCACCCACTCCCAGCCATTTCCCAAACCACAATGTCAGCAACCAGGGTGGCGGGGAGGGTCTGCTCAGTGCACAGCCGCAGGCCAGGAAGTGATGCCGCAAGGACAGTTAACATGTATGTGTGCCCAGGCACTGTTCTAGGCACAGCATGCAAACTAGCTGATAGAGAACCTGCAGCCCCCCGTGGTGGGTGCTCCCGGCTTATGCTTTTGCACAGGGACCAACAAAGCCCAGAAGGCGAAACCATTTCCTTAGGAACCGCAGGCCACCTGGCCTCCTGCCTGGGGCTGGCATGCTCCAGGCAGACCCCGTGGGCACAGGAGCCTGGAGCACTAGCCGCTATGTCCCGGGGTCAGGCGGGGCCTGGGGTCAGGCGGGGCCTGCTGTGCAGGTGCTGCCGCCTCTGAGAGCCCTGAGTGTGGCCTGAGGCACCGACGCTGCCCTCTGTTTGCTTTTCAGAGCTGTGCCCGGGACACAGCCCCCTGGACCCGACGCCCCCCATGCTGATGCAGCCCATCTCTGCCCTGCTGGCCTCCGACCCCACTGGCTGCCCCCGCTGCCAGCACAGAGGGGGCCACCGGCCCTCGGGCCTGGGCAGCACCGACTCGGGGCAGGAGGGCTCGGGCTCGGGGGGCTCCGGCGGTGGAGAGGACGAGGCCGATGGGGACGGGGTCCGGAACAGCGAGGATGGGGCCTCGTCGGGGCTGGGGAAGGAGGACGAGGAGGAGCAGGCAGACGGGGCGGCCCGGCTCTGTGGGGACGTGTGGCGGGAGATGCGCGCCAAGCTGCGAGGCATCGTGGACAGCAAGTACTTCAACCGGGGCATCATGATGGCCATCCTGGTCAACACCGTCAGCATGGGCATCGAGCACCACGAGCAGGCCAGTGGGGCGGGCGCCAGGGCCGGGCTGGGCACTGCGGGGGCGGGGGCGGGCCACCCAGGCCAGCCCCACGCAGCTGGGTGTGTGGAAGACCCACGTGTGTCTGTCTCCCCCTGACCAGGTCTGGGTCCCGTTCGGCCATGTGGCCTGAGTGCCCAGCCCAGGGCCAAGCACCAGGCAGGAGCTCAGGGTGTGAGTGGGTGAATGAGTGCCTGAGTGCAGCAGTTTGGGGCTCATCTTCTTGGGGGAGAAAGGGAGATCGGGTCCTCACATCTTCAGCAGCTCAGCAGGGACGCCAAGGCGCCCACAGCACACCCCCTCTTAGTCCCTGCAAATCTGACTCCCATTCACGGCTTCTCCATGTGAGCCCTCCTGTCACCCTCCCCGGGCAGCTGGGGTGAGGTTTCCCGAGGCTGCGCTCTCCCCTGCCCACACCTTCTGCAGCGCCCCATCGCCCTTGGCACCGAGCACAGACCTTTTCCTGGACATTCACCTCTCCTCGTGCGCTGCCCACACGTACGCTCAGCCAACAGAGCGTGCCCTGTCCCTGGTGCCCCACTCACCCCAGCCTCCCCAGCCCACGGCACTGAGGGTGTCCTGTGGCTGCCCTGTGAAGGCTGTCACCCGTCTCCCTCCTCGGCCACATGGTGTGTCCCAGGCCATCAGGGGTACAGCTGGGGTCCGGAGGGGAGAGGAGTTCAGAGGAGGGGTCCCCCAGGGGGAATAGCACCTGGAAGAGAGATGGCTCCCAGGAGGTGGCAGGGACACGGGGAGTTTGAGGAAACGGTAGGGACACAGGATGGAGGGCTGTAGCCCAGATGTCCCCGGTCCACAGTGCCAGCCTGGATGACCGCTCCAGCCCTGGCTCCACTTGGAAAAACATCTATTTCTGGCTCCCAGTGTCCCCCAGCCCATAGGTGACCCCAGCCGTGGGAGGGCTTTTGACAGCTGAGCCAGGGCGGGATGTCAGTGGCCCCAGGTCCCCTGCCAGTCCCTGCAGGTTTAGAACCTGGATGCTGCCCTGGCTCCCCTGCCGCCCTCCCTCTGCAGAGGCCCCAACCGCCCGCAGCGCCCCGCGGTGGGCCACACTCTCGTTTCCCTCTTCATTAGTTTGCCAAGCGCAGGCCCCATTCCATTTACTTCAATGCGGCCCCCGGGGCTGCCGTGACACTGCGCAGAGCTGCTGGGTTGCCAGCCGATCTGGCTTAATGACAAAGGTCTCAGGAGGCCGGGGAAGGCTCTGCAGGCGAGAGCTGGGGAGAAGGCAGCCGACCCCTGGCCTGGGGTCCAGCCTTGTGGCCTTTGCCCAGCTCAGGCCTGCGGGAGGCCAGCATTTCTGGGGGAGGCCCCACAGGGAACAGGAGCTCTGGGTGCTGGTGCTAGTGGGGTGGCACCCAGGGGGCCTGTCACCGAGCCTGGGCACTGTCCCCCAGTGGCTTGCTGGAACCGGCTGGCAGGAGCAATTTTCTCATGCAGGAATTTTGCAAGGCCATTGTTAGAAACAGCTGGGAGCTTGAAATTGGCCGTGGAGGGAGTGTTTACACCATGGAAGTTGGCGGATGCTACCGTCAGGGTTGTTCTTCAGAGGCCTGTTTGCCATTATAATACGGGTCCCTGTTGCCAGGATAATACGGGTCCCTGTCTTCTCAGCGGTCCCCTCCAGGGCAACACAGCAGCTGGGGCCGCTCTGTGCTCTGGGTTCAATCTCCCTCTCCCTGTCGGGCTCCAGCCTCATGCCGGGCCGGGGTCCCTGCCCAAACCTCCGCCTCCACCATATCCCGCCTGAGCAAGCTTTCTGGCCTCGGATGTGGTGGAGCCTCTTCTTCCTGGCACTGCAGGTACCCCGTGGGCCCCCTCAGGCCGGGAGAAGCTGTTCTCACTGGCAAGTCACCTGCCCCTCCATAGGGTCTGCCTCGGTTTCCCCCCTTCCCTCATAGGGGTCAGCTCCCATTAACTGAGCACCTACTGCGCGGCAGGCCCGGAGCCTGCGTGGGCACGGAGTCCTCACAACCTCCCCGTAGAGTGGCTGGGAGGGTGAGTTGCGTTAGGAAGCCTGGCGCATAGTAGGTGCTTGCGAGTTAGGAATTGTTTCTGAATCTTTTCTTGGAGCCTTACACCACCACGTTCAGGGTGACTTTACCATCTGCTGCCTGGAACCTCAAAAATCAATGAAAGGAAAAGTGAGGGGGAGGGAGAATTTTTAAAAGGCTCTTTTTAAAGCAGCTCCGCGTGGCAGCCATTGTTCGGCAGAGCTCTGCGCGGGGTATTTTTGCTCCCTCTTCCCCGACTCCCAGACATTGCTCAGTGGGAAGCGGCCCGCCCTGTGTTTATTTTGAGCTGCCCTGTCTGAGAGGCGCCTGCAGAGAGAGGTGGCCCTGGGCCGGAAGGAGCAGGGAGAGAAGGGGAGAAGGCAGGTGAGCACAGCCCCTCTCCTGCAGGGCTATGACCTTGAGGGGAGGCGTCCTAGGGGCCCCGCCACGCTGCGGCTGCCCACTGTGCTGGCAGGGACCTTGGTGTGGCCACCACGGAGGCAGGCGGTGAGGGGGCACAGAGCCTGGGCACTGCTGCCCTACTCCATCTGTAAAGTGGGGGGCTGCCGCCGCTCTGGTCACAGTACTCAAATGAGAGGTGAGATCACAGGTCCCCGTGGCCGTCAGGAGGTCACTGCTGCCCAAATCACGCGGGAGCCTCTCGAGGTTCCAGAGTCCTCAGGAGGAAGTTCCTTTCAGGGACCGGCCTGGGAGAGAGGTGAAGGCGTGTCAGCCAGGCAGGGGTCTCTTGTGACCCACGAGGTGGTCAGATGGTGCTGACATCTACCCTTCCCTCCCCCTACCATCCTGGGGGGAGGGTGGGCCCAGACTGTCCTTAACTGAGGCTGAGTGACAAGCATGTGGATGAGGTCAGCTTGGGCACCAGAGCCGCCATCGTCACCTGCTGTCAGGATTGGTCACATCTCTTCCCGGGGTGACCCTCATGGCAGCCCTGGGCGGTAGGCAGAGTGGGCGTCTTATCCCCTGGGCAGACGGGGAAACTGAGGCTCAGAGAGTGGGGATGGCTTGCCCAGGTGGCGGTGAGCAGCTGTTAGAGCTGGCGCTGGGGTTCTGAGGTTGAATCGGAGGTTCCACTAAGGGGACAGGAGGTGGGATGGGGAGACATGCACTTCTCCCTCTCCCGGCAGTCACCTGTCTAGGCCAGCGACCCCTCCGGAGCTGGGCTCCACTGTCCCGGAGTTGGAGGATGGTCGCCAAGCTGGACAACAGAACACAGAGTGTGGGGCTGAATGGGCAGCAGGACAGGCATACAGAGAGCCTCCTGGGCAGGGGTGACCCAGGCGGGGGATGTCCCCTGGCCCCAGCTCCCCGGGGACTGTATTCAAGGCCTCCAGCTCAGCGGGTGGGTCAAAGCAGGTGCTATTCTCCCTTCAGCAGCCCCCAAGTCACTGCCGACCCAGGTCTGGGGTGACCCTGGAAAGATGAGGATGGGGTGGCTTAGTGCCCAACAGTCCAGCTCTGTGGTGGCTTGAGGGAGGGAGGCACCACCACGGGCTGCAGTCAGGGAAGGCTTCTCAGAGTCAGTGATACTGGAGATGGGTCCTGAAGGGTGACTAGGGTCCATCAGTGTGGCAGAGGAGGGGCAGGAGCAGGGACCAGAGGCACAGGCTCCACCCAAAGGGCCCAGAGTCCTCAGGAGGATGTGCACACGGGGCGGGCAGCCAGCCCAGGAGGTGGGGAGCTATCCACCCATGGAGGACTTTGAGGCCGGCTTTGTCCTTAGCGTGGTGGGGAACCGTGGAAGGCTTGTAAGCAGGGCGGTGACATGTCTGTGCTGAACTGGACCCTCCAGCCAGGAAAGTGGGGCAGGTGAAGGGGTGTGGGCCCAGGGAGGAGACCTGGGTTTGAGATCCGATGCCGCCACTGGCCGGCCATGGCCCTGGGCCGTCACCTCTCCTCTCTGAGCCTCAGGTTTCCTGTCTGTAAAATGGGGACACCACAGGGTAATGCTTGAGGCTGAGATGAGGTAATTCATGGAAAGTGCTCAGCACCGCCTGGTGTGTGGGAGACGTTAATACCAGCTGCCGTTACCGTCATGGGGAGGCCTGGGGAACAGTTTAGACCCCTGTCCAGCTGGTCCTATACCTGCCTCTGCAGGAATGGCCAGAGGCCAGGCCGCCTGGTGCCTCCCACGCCTGGCACTGGCAGGGGTGAGCTGGCCCTGCCCCTGCCCCTCTCCTGCCCTCTACCCTCCTGCCTCTGGCTTAACCTGGCTTTTCTTCTTCCACTGGGTGGGTCTGTGCCATCTCTGCTGCTTCTCCTCAGCCTGTCTGTCTGTCTGCCCTGCCTGCTCTCTCGCTGACTCCCACAGTATCATGATCCTGGCCCGTTATGTGTTGATCTGTGTTTTTCCGTCTTGTCTCTCCACACCCTGCCTTTGCCTCTCACTGCCCATGCCTATGTTTGTCTGTCTGTCGGTCTCTCTCTGCCCATCTCTCGCATGGCTGCCCCTGTTTCTCTTCACTCACCCCAATAGGTCTCACTGTGTCTACGTCTGTCGGTCTGTCTCTCCCACTCACTGTCTCTCTCCCAGAGAAAGGCTTGCGGGAGTGATGGATGGTGCACTAGGAAAAGATTAACAGGTGTGCACTTGACTGGAGAAACAGCTGTTGCCAGGGAGTCGGGGAGCGAGCGGGTGACCTTTCCGGGAGCGGCAGCTCTGCCATCAATTGCGGGCGGAGCGCGCGTGCAGCGCGTGGGGCTCGGAGCGGGGCGATGTGCAATTATGGGCTGTCAGCGTCCACATTTTTCATCTCCCGCATGTCGAGCGTTGTTTGGCCTGCGGGGAAATTGGTGGCTCCAAGCAGCATCTGGGCCCCGACTTAGCCCTGATGCCGGGCCCCAGCCCTCCCCACCGAGGGGCCCCCTCGCGGGGTCCCACTCCCCTTTCGGGACCATTTTGTGAGTCAGATGTAATTACAGCTGGGAGCGGGGCTTTCTCCTTTCATCTGGGCCGGAGCGGAGCTGGCAGTTTTATTCTATTTCCCAGGCACCAGGCGGGAAGCAGACGGTTGGTTTTTCTTTTTTTCCTTCTCCTTTTAACCCAAACGGAATTAGAGTCAGGCCTCTTAGGTGTCTAGTTGTCAGGTAGAAGGGCTGGGCTGGGTCGGGCGGTGCTGATGGCTGGCAGCCCCGCACCCTCCCGCCCTGACTCTGGCTGTCCTTTGGCCTGGACGCCTTCTCTTGTCCCTGCCACCCGCCCCTCTCAGCTCTGAGGCCTCAGCTGAGGTGTCCCTCCCTCCAGGAAGCTGCCCCTGATTCCAGGATCACCGCTCCCCAAACCACCCTCACCGCTCCTGCTTTAGCCCCTGCTGGCTGGTTTGTTAGTTAACTTGCGTGTCGGGGCTTTGCCACCAGAACCCGCACTTCCCAGGGGCAGGAAGAACGTCCCAACTCACTCCGCGGGCCACCGGGGTAGCACACGCCAGCACCTGGTGGTGGCTCACAGGCCTGTGGAATGCGATGTGTGCACTTGTGCAGGAGGGATGCCTGGAGGAGGGAGTGGAGGAGTCAGGTGGGGTCTGTGTGCCACAGGAGAGCTGTTGGGAGTCCGACTTGGTGCAGGGCCCGGCTCGGCCACAGCCTTGCTGGGTGCTGCTGAGCAAGTCCCATCACTGCCCGGAGCCTCTGAGCCGCCTCTCCTTGCCTGTGGAACGGAGCCGCCTCCGTGGCCTCCCAGGTTGCCCGCGGCATCCGTACTTGTGCTGGGTGTCCGGCCCAGCATGGGAGCGCGGTCAGGCCTGTCACATGGTCCTTCCCTTGCCTGTGGCTCGGGCGGGAGCAGCCTGGCTCCACGGTGAGCAGAAACGTTCCTTCTCTGAACCTGCTTCCTCGTCTGCAAAATGCGCTGCCTTCCACTGTTCGCTCTGACCAGCTTCTGAGCCTCAGTGTCTCCCTCTGTCAATGGGTCTCGTAACGCCTCCCTCGCTGTGCAGCTACAGCACCATTTCCAAACTCGTGGAAGGTCACCCCGAGGGGCCCCACCATCTCAGTGGCCCCCGCAGGATCCGGGCAGCAGAACTGCAAGGTCTTCAAGGCCACGGTGCAACCGGGAGATGGAGCACCAGCGAGGACACTGACCTTCCAGGCCACGCAGCCGGGTGGCAGAGCCAGGCCTTGCCACCTCCCGGGGCGTGGGGGCGGGGGAGTCCTAGAACCAGTGGGCTTCCGTAGGGTCCCAGGGCTGCCTTCTGCCTGACGGTTCCGTCCCCGCCCCCCGCCCACAGCCCGAGGAGCTGACCAACGTCCTGGAGATCTGCAACGTGGTCTTCACCAGCATGTTCGCCCTGGAGATGCTCCTGAAGCTGGCCGCCTTCGGGCTCTTCGATTACCTTCGCAACCCCTACAACATCTTCGACAGCATCATCGTCATCATCAGGTGCCCCGCCCACCCGCCCCGCCCCAGGCCGTGGGCCTGAGGCACAGGAGGGAAGAGGGGGTTGGCCCAGCCTGTAAATGAAGCGCCTACGATCAAAGGAACCCAATCACACTGCATTACGGTTGACAAAAATGTTTAAAAATGTGTGATTTAGCCATATACATGCTTCTGGGTTAATGCATTGAATGGTGAGGTCTAGCAGCGGGTCTGTGACTACCATCCTCCCAGAGGAGGGAGGAGCATAAACTCTGCTCGAAAATATCCGCATCAGCCGTCGTGTGATGTAAAAACAGCGATTTCCATGAACCGCGAGGCCATGGGCGCTGCTAATTCTCTATATTTTGTTGTTTCCATTCATACTCAAAAGAAAGTTAAATCTCTTGCCGAGACCGGTTTGGCTCAGTGGATAGCGTCGGCCTGCGGACTGAAGGGTCCCAGGTTCGATTCTGGTCAACGGCATGTACCTGGGTTGCGGGCACATCCCCAGTGGGAGATGTGCAGGAGGCAGCTGATCGATGTTTCTCTCTCATCGATGTTTCTAACTCTCTATCTCTCTCCCTTCCTCTCTGTAAAAAATCAATAAAATATATATATATTAAAAAAAAAAGAACAGAAAGTTAAATCTCAAAAAGAGCTCAGTGACCGTGTGGACCCCTGAATTCTGTCCCTAGACATCTTGGGGGGGGGTCCATGGAGTCCAGGTTAACAGCCCCCAACTTAGGGTGCCTGGAGCAGCAATGACCTTGAAATACTGTTGGTTGGATGAATGAATGAACGAATGAATGGAACTCTCCATCTCTTCCTTTGCCCCGCTCTCCTCCTGCCTCTCTCCCCTCCCCACCCCTGCGCGACGCCTCCCTGTGCAGCATCTGGGAGATCGTGGGGCAGGCAGACGGCGGGCTGTCGGTGCTGCGGACCTTCCGGCTGCTGCGGGTGCTGAAGCTGGTGCGCTTCATGCCCGCGCTGCGGCGCCAGCTGGTGGTGCTCATGAAGACCATGGACAACGTGGCCACCTTCTGCATGCTGCTCATGCTCTTCATCTTCATCTTCAGGTGAGCCCTGCCCCCCGGGGCCCACCCCTGCCGGGGCTCAGGGAGGAGCATGGCTGGTTGGGTTCTCAGGCCACACCCTGGAGCTGGGTGGAAATCCTGCCACCATCACTTAATCCCTGGTGGCTCTGGGCGTGTACTGCCCCTTTGGGTCTCAGTGTTCACTTCTGTAAAATGGGACCAGCGTGGCTCCCTCCCAGCTTGCGGGGTTGTTTAGGGAATGGCACAGGCGGATGGGCAAGAGCCTGGTGTGTGTGAGTCCCTTGAGCCACCTCCTTCCCCCCCAGCATTCTCGGGATGCACATCTTTGGCTGCAAATTCAGCCTCCGCACTGACACGGGAGATACAATCCCCGACAGGAAGAACTTCGACTCCCTGCTGTGGGCCATCGTCACGGTGTTCCAGGTGAGCACACGTCCATATGTGCCGGGGGCCGCGGTTTCACCCAGGATCGCTTTTTGCTGGTGCTGCCAGCCTCGGGGAATCCAGAGAAAAGGGGCCTGACTGGGCGGTCCCACAACTCTGGTTTAGCGGGCCAGTTTGGGGGGTGTGGCCAGGCAGGCTTAGGACAGGCTCTGGGAGCCGGGCTGCCCGCCCAGTGCCCCTCCCTGCCCCCTCCTCTCGCACCCTGAGACTGTGGGCACGTTAAGAGTCTTCCCTAAGACTGTTCCTCCCCGGTAACGTGGACATGGTTGAATGAGTGCGTACACACAGCTCAGGGGCAGAAGGAGCAGGGGAGGGGGGGTATGGGCTTGTGCTGGGGTGCAGGTGGGTCACATGAGCGGGATGGAGGATGGGGTTGTGGGAGCAGCTAGGAGGGAGCACCGCTCAGTGGGGAGTGAATGTCAGGGCAGGAGTGTGCGGCACAGGCTTGCGGGTGTGGGCCAGCTGGGAGCACAGGCGAGCAGTGTGTGTGTGTGTGGGGGGGGGACGGGGGCAGGGGGAAAGCCTGAGGCTCCACCAGGTGGGCGCACCCCAGCGAGAGCCGTGTTACTCGAGGTCCCTGGGAGTGCCCGAGTGCCTGTGAGAGGAGGCTGCAGGAGGGTGTGGGCTGCCGTGTGCCGGTAGCTCCCCCCAGCGGGCTCCCCTGCCCGTGGGCGGGCCGGGGCTGAGGATGTTCTGTACTGAGCTGCGTGCTCCTCCCCCCACAGATCCTCACCCAGGAGGACTGGAACGTCGTCCTCTACAACGGCATGGCCTCCACCTCCCCCTGGGCCTCCCTCTACTTCGTTGCCCTCATGACCTTCGGCAACTACGTGCTCTTCAACCTGCTGGTGGCCATCCTGGTGGAGGGCTTCCAGGCAGAGGTGACTGGGACCCTGGTGGAGGCAGCACCCCCATGGGGCCTGCAGGAGACTGGGTGAGGGGAGGGGGTCTGGACGGGGGAGGGCTGCCATTCAAACATCTAGCAGGCAAGTTTCCAGAAGAGGGGAGGGTCGCCAATGAGGTAGTGAGCTCCCCGTCACAGGAAGCATGCAAACAGAGGCAGCATCGGGGTCCCTGCGTCTCCCCCGGGGGTAAGACTAGACCTCTCCATCTCTGAGACTCTAAAGTCTCCAAGACCAGGCCTCTGGATCCCGCCTCCTCCATCCTTTGAGGCTTTGGGGAACGTGTAGTCAGCAGACATGGGTTTGTGGGCTAGGTCCTCACTAGCTTCTCACTTCCCTTCCCTGAGCCCCAATTTCCATATTTGTAAAACGGGGGTGGGGTGGGGGGACCCATGAAAATGTTCACGAGGGAAGGAAGGGTTGAGCTGACAACCCAAAGTTCCAACGTGAGGGTCGGTCTCCCAGGGTGACGCCAATCGCTCCTACTCAGACGAGGACCAGAGTTTATCGAACACGGAGGAGTTTGACAAGCTGCAGGAGGGCCTGGACAGCCTCGGAGGTAAACCTGGGGGCCAGGACCCTTCCCAGAGATCCAGGTGGGCCAAGGGCACGGCCCAGGTTCCCCTCAAACCCAGGCTCTGTGACTGCTCATTTCTGCGGTTTGATGTTTACATTCATGATAGAAAGAAATGCTAAATCTCAAAGTCCGTGGCCAGCCCTGGCCGGTTTGGCTCAATGGATAGGGTGTCGGCCTACAGACTGAAAGGTCCTGGGTTCGATTCCAGACAAGGGCACATGCCCGGGTTTCAGGCTTGATCCCCAGTGGGGGTCATGCAGGAGGCAGCCAATGAGTGATTCTCATCATTGATGCTTCTCTCTCTCTCTCTCTCTCCCCGCTTCCTCTCTGAAATCAATAAAAATAAAAAAAGTCAGTGGCCTGTTGAGAACAGCTTTGGGCCTCAGGATGCCTGGGGTTTGGTCCTGTTTGGCACCACTGGGCAGCTTGGCACAAACCTCCCCGTCCACGCCATGTCCTCGGTAACCGGCTGGACGGTTCTGCCTTGCTTTCCACAGCGGGCATGGCAGGGAGGTTCTCATGCTGGGTGAGGCTCAATGGTTGCCCTGAACACAGAAGGCAAGGGTGTCACTTATCCAAAAATAAGCCGAGAAAATTAAAATAAATTTAAAAAATTAAAATTAAAATAAATAACAAATAAACTAACAAAAAACCAAAAATAAGCTGAGAGCCCTGTAGGCAGGGCAGAGGAGAGGCACATGTGGTGGGGCCCAACCTGGAAGACTTCCTGGTGGAGGAGGTCTCCCCAGAAAAACTCTCCATTTCTGTTAATCGTCCATGTCTGTTTCTTTGTCTCATGGCTTCTTTTGCTCCTGTTCTGGCTTCCTGTCTGCCCTTCCCTCTGTTTCCATCTCACCCCTCCAGATCCCAAGCTTTACCCAATTCCGCTGACTCCCAATGGGCACCTGGACCTCAGTCTTCCTCTGTGTGGACATCTGGGCCCCGTTGGGACTGCGGCACCTGCCCGCCTGTCGCTGCAGCCGGACCCTATGCTGGTGGCCCTGGGCTCCCGCAAGAGCAGTGTCATGTCACTGGGGAGGGTGAGCTACGACCAGCGCTCCCTGGTGAGTCCTGTGCGGGGGCTCTGATGGCTGCTCCCTGCTGGGTGTGCGGAGGGACCCTGGGGAGAGGCGCCTGCCAGTCCAGCTTCAAACTGGTACCAGGCCTCGGGCACCGAGTGTCCAGCCAGAACCAGGCAGGGATTATCTTTGTTGCATTTCTGGGTTCCCAGTGCCAGAGTGGGACCAGACAGCAAGGAATGAATGAATGAATGAATGAATGAATGAATGCGTGGAGTGGGGCAATGGGTCTGGTGTGGAGAATGGGGTTTTTATCTTGGCGCCAATGTGTAGGGTAAAGAGCTGAGCTTGGGAGGGTGGCGGGGGGGGGGGCAGGCAGATCCCACCAGTAAGTCACAGCCCTCTCTGAGCCTCAGTTTCCTTACCTGTAAAGAGGAAAATGGCCCTAACTTGCTGTACTTCCCTCCAAGGAAATGGGGTGGCAGGAGGAGATGAAGGCACACTGTGGACAAGCCCACATGGCCATGGATGTGGGGGACTGAGAGGCTGGGTGGGGAGAGGGCCTCTGGAGTCCAGCTGGTTCTGCCACCCACTGGCCAGGCCAGTGGCCCCTTTAGGGCCTCCGTCACACCGTGGGGCTGACCAGCGCCCCGGCTTCTCCCAGTCCAGCTCCAGGAGCTCCTACTGTGGGCCGTGGGGCCGCAGCGGGGCCTGGGCCAGCCGCCGCTCCAGCTGGAACAGCCTCAAGCACAAGCCGCTGTCGGCGGAGCACGAGTCCCTGCTGTCGGCGGAGCGCAGCGGGGCGCGGGCCTGCGAGGGCGCCCGGGACGAAGGGCCGCGGGCCGTGCCCCTGCACACCCCGCACGTCTACCACGCGCATCACGGGCCCCACGCGACCCACCGCCACCACTACCACCACCACCACCGCCGGACGCTGTCCCTGGACACCCGGGACTCGGTGGACCTGGCCGAGCTGGGACCCCCGGTGGGCACCCACCCCCGGGCGGCCTGGAGGGCAGCGGGCCCGGGCCCCGGGCACGAGGACTGCAATGGCAGGATGCCCCACATCGCCAAGGAGGTCTTCACGCAGATGGGGGACCGCCGGGACCACGGGGAGGATGAGGAGGAGGTCGACTATGTGAGTTGGCGAGTTGGCGGGGCTGAGGGGCCAGGGCCAGGAGAAGGTCCACGGGACAGAGGGAGGAGGGGCCGAGGGGCAGGGCCAGGGGGCAGGGCTCAGGCGGGTGAGCCGGAGGTGGCTGGAGCTGCCCACAGCTCGTTGGGCCCACCCCTGGGAGAGAAGCCCTGGGAGGGGTGTGGGTTCTGGTCTTGCTGGGAGAGTTCAGAGGTCACCCGGGGACCCCAGCTTGCTGGGTGGCTGGAGAGGGCAGAGACGGGCAGCTGTGGGCAGCGCTGACCTGTCCGCACCCCCTCCTCTCCTTGCCAGACTCTGTGTTTCCGGGTGCGCAAGATGATTGACGCGTACAAACCCGACTGGTGCGAGATCCGCGAGGACTGGTCTGTCTACCTCTTCTCCCCTGAGAACAGGTGGGCCGGGCCAGGCTTGGGGGGAGGTTGGACTAGGGGGTGAGCAGGTCTGGGAGGGTGAGATTTCTGCAGAGCAGGTCGGGCCATGGAGGCTGGTGCCCTCCTGTGTAGAGGGGCTCAGGGCAGGGGGAGTGTTTGAATGGGGACTTTCACCTAGGCCAGCGGTTCTCAACTTGTGGGTCGCGACCCCTTTGGCAGTCAAACGACCCTTTCCCAGGGGTCGCCTGAGACCATCCTGCATATCAGATATTTACATGACGATTCATAACAGTAGCAACATTACAGTTATGAAGTAGCAACGAAAGTAATTTTATGGTTAGGTCACAACATGAGGAACTGTATTTAAAGGGCCAGAAAGTTGAGAGCCACTGGTCTAGGCCCATGGTTGGCAAACTGTGGCTTGAGAGCCACATGCGGCTCTCTGGCCCCTTGAGTGTGGCTCTTCCACAAAATACCACAAAATACCACGTACAGTGCGATTGAAACTTCGTGGCCCATGCGCAGAAGTCAGTATTTTGTGGAAGAGCCACACTCAAGGGGCCAAAGAGCCGCATGTGGCTCACGAGCCCCAGTTTGCCGAGCCGCAGTTTGCCGACCACGGGTCTAGGCCATCCCTGAGCTGGCACCAGGGTGGACAGATGCTCAGGTCGCCGGGCGCTCCCATGGGAGGGGGCACCCAGGCTTCCTGCGGGAGGAGGCCTTGTGGCGTCTGTAGGTGGAGCCGGCTGTGTAGAAGCGGAGGCTGGACCGGGTGGAGGGAGCAGCCCGGGGGAGGGCCTGGGGCAGAAGCTCGGGGTATCAGGCCAGGTTTGTCCGCACGGCGGAGGGAGGGCGCCGGGGTTCGGGCGGGTGTTTGGAAGGCCTCACATGCCAGGGCAAGGAGGGTGCCCTTCCTCCTGCGGCTGTGGGAGTTGCCGTGGTGTGTGGACGGGAGGCGGCTCCAGGTGGGCACCCTGAGCGGGTGTAAATGGCTGTGGCCGGAGAAAAGAAGGGTCCGCTTCCTCTGGGCCATCCCCAGGCCTAAGCCCTTTGCCTTCCTCGCACCGGGGTGAGGGGCAAGTGGAGACTCATGGCCCCTGCCCTCTCCGCTCAGGTTCCGGGTCCTGTGCCAGACCGTCATTGCCCACAAGCTCTTCGACTACGTCGTCCTGGCCTTCATCTTTCTCAACTGCATCACCATCGCCCTGGAGCGGCCCCAGATCGAGGCCGGCAGCACCGTGAGTGGCTGGGGCCTTCGGGCAGGGCCGGGGCCAGGCAGAGGGGCGGGCCATGGGGCCTGCTATGGGACGGGGTGCAGGGCCGGGGGGCTAGGAGCTCAGAAGGTGGATATCTATCGATGCTGCAGAGGAAGGTGTGGCAGGGAGCTTGTCTCTGGGGAGGGGCACCTCCTTGGACTGTGAAGTGGCCTCCCCTTGAGGCCCCTTGGCCAGAGTCAGAGAGGACCCGCAGTTCTGGGAGCCCCAGGCCCATGGTGTCTCCTGCTCTTTCAGGAACGCATATTCCTCACCGTGTCCAACTACATCTTCACAGCCATCTTCGTGGGCGAGATGACACTGAAGGTAGCCCCGTCTTCACCTGGGACCTCTCCCACCCCCAGTGGCCCGCCCTCCCCCAGCTGTCACTCACCTGCTGGTCAGCAGCATTCCACAGGGGCCCCCGAGAACCGCCCCCCCCCCCCGCTTGGTATCAGCACTGGGCTAGTGTGATGGGGTGGGGTGGGGGGGTCAGCCACATCCTGCTCTCCAGGACGTCACAACCTGCCAGAAAGGCTAATGCAGGGAAATGCTTACAGTGCAATGGGGGTACCTGCTGGAGGCGTGGGCCACTTCCCGGAGCGTGTGGCTTGGAACTGGGTTTGCAGATGTGAGGGGAGAGCGGATCAGGACAGGCTGTGGGGCTGCTTCATGTGCCCAGACCTTCCAGGTCCTGCCTGCCACCCACCTTCTCAGTGGGCCATGGGGCATGTGACCCCTGCGGCTCCACCCCACCTGCCTGACTCCCCCTCACCCCACCTCTGGCTGAGTCAGATGACCTGGCCCATCACCCCGCCCCCAGGTGGTCTCGCTGGGCCTGTACTTCGGGGAGCAGGCGTACCTGCGCAGCAGCTGGAACGTGCTGGACGGCTTTCTGGTCTTCGTGTCCATCATCGACATCGTGGTTTCCCTGGCCTCGGCCGGTGGAGCCAAGATCTTGGGGGTCCTCCGGGTCCTGCGGCTCTTGCGCACCCTACGACCCTTGCGGTGAGGAGTCCTCCGTGTTGGGGGACGGGCCTGGGGTCTACGTGGACCACTCGCTCCTGCCCTCCTCACCCACCCAGTCCTCTGCTAGCACGTGCCCAGCACTAGCTGAGCAGGGCCAGGCTCCAGGCTGAGGGTGTGTGTGTGTGTGTGTGTGTGTGTGTGTGTGTGTATGAGTGTGTGAGTGTGTATGAGTGTGAGTGTGTGTGTGAGTGTGTATGAGTGTGTGAGTGTGTGTGTATGAGTGTGCGTGTGTATGAGTGTGCGTGTGTGAGTGTGAATGAGTGTGCATGTGTATGTGAGTGTGTATGAGTGTGTGTGTGTGTGTATGAGTGTGTGTGTGAATGTGAGTGTGTATGAGTGTGTGTGTGTGTGTATGAGTGTGTGTGTGAATGTGAGTGTGTATGAGTGTGTGTGTGTGTGTATGAGTGTGTGTGTGAATGTGAGTGTGTATGAGTGTGTGTGTGTGTGTGTGTATGAGTGTGTGTGTGAATGTGAGTGTGTATGAGTGTGTGTGTGTGTATGAGTGTGTGTGTGAATGTGAGTGTGTATGAGTGTGTGTGTGTGTGTGTGTATGAGTGTGTGTGTGAATGTGAGTGTGTATGAGTGTGTGTGTGTGCACGTGTGTACACACTCTCACACTGGGAGACGTGGATGGAGGTGGCCCCGTGCAGAGCCCTGTTGCGCCTACAGATCTGGAGCCTGGGGCCACCGCCCTGGTGACTCTGGGAGGACTGGGCTGCGTCCTGCCTGGCTGAGGCCCAACAGTGCCCTTGGTCCCTCCCTGCCTGCAGGGTCATCAGCCGGGCCCCGGGCCTGAAGCTGGTGGTGGAGACTCTCATCTCCTCCCTTAAGCCCATCGGCAACATTGTCCTCATCTGCTGTGCCTTCTTCATCATCTTCGGCATCTTGGGGGTACAGGTGAGGGGTGCCCGGCTGGGCAGGCAGTGGGGTCGGCTCTAAGGTGGGAATAGAGGCTCCTCACTCCCACTCAGCTCCTCCGACCCTGGGGGCTCAGGTGGCCCTGGTGGAGCAGGCACGTCCCTGTCAGCAGCGAGTTCCCAGTCCAGGAGGGAGACAGACATGGCCAGAAAGGTTGTGTGCAAGGCAGGCTGGGTAAATTGGATCACAGGGGTCCAAGCTACACAGGAGCAGGGGGCTGTGCTGGGGACAATGGGGGAAGCACCCTGCAGGAGGTGCCCTTTGCACCGGGCCTTGAAGGAGAGGGGGGGCGCGGGCAGGTGACTCAGGGGGGATGGGCACATGTGGAGGTGAGCCGGAGCTCTGACTGGCAGAGAGGGATGAGCCGATGGTGGGCGGGGTCAGAGGGGGAAGGACTTGGGATGGCAGTTAGGGAGCTGGCGTCGGCATCTCCGGGATTGGGGCCATGGAAGGTCTGACACAGGCAGGGCCTTGAGCTGGCTCGGATTTTGGTGTGGAGCCCAGCCCAGGAGTAAGACGGGCCTCAGGGCTGGGGTGGGTTGGGTCATAAAGTGTGAGACGGGGATGGCCAGCGTGACCTGGGTCCTCTGGGGTCTGAGCGGCTACTGAGACCCTTCCTGTTTCTGGGCGTCTGAGCCCCGAGGCCCCAAGGCTCCTCACCTGGTCCTGCATTTGGGCTGTGGCTGGTGAGGAGCCCCGGGCACAGGTATCCTTTGGGGTTGCTGAGAGCCACAGTGGAGCCACTGGGCAGGAGGGGCTGCGAGTGGACAGTGGCCCTGTCCCTTCCAGGCAGTTGGCATGGAGGAGGCTTGGGTCCTTGGTGAGAGAGAGGGTCTCTCTCTCTCTCTCTCTCTCTCTCTCTCTCTCTCTCTCTCTCTCTCTCTCTCTCTCTCCCCCCTCCCTCCCCTGGGGATATGCAGGCATCTCCTCCCATGGGGTCCCTGCCCCATCTCCAGCACGGATACTGGGGTCTGATCTCGGGTCTGTGCAAAGCCCAGGAATCAGACAAACCAGGTGTAGCCTTGGCTGCCACTTCCTAAAGCTCAAGTGACTTTGAGAAAATTACCTGCCTCCCCGGGCCTCAGTTTCCTCATCTGTGAGATGGGATGAGAGCAGTGCCACTTCCTGGGGGGGCGTGGGCGACGGTGTTGAGTGCTTGGCCCGGGCTGTGCACAGAGGAGGTGTCTGCTGAGGAGCTGTCCCTCTTCTGATTGGCGCCCACCCCCACCCCCATCCCCACCCCCGGGAGCGTTGCCAGGACAGTCGCTCACCCGTGTCCCTCCCCGCAGCTCTTCAAGGGCAAGTTCTACCACTGTCTGGGTGTGGACACCCGCAACATCACCAACCGTTCTGACTGCATGGCCGCCAACTACCGCTGGGTCCATCACAAGTACAACTTCGACAACCTGGGCCAGGTGAGCCCGCCCACCTACCCCCTCCTCACCTACCGCCCCAGCGGGGGGAGCGACAGTTCTTCAGTGCCAGCAGCTTGGGATTGATGATAGACCAGCCTCCAGGATTGCATGCCCTCCCAGGACTGACCCGGGGACTTCTCCTTCCCAAGCCTCAGTTCCCTCTTCTGTGAAATGGGTAGGAGTAGCGCCACCTTAACAGGATTAGAGGATGAGAGATTCTGAGTGCAGTGTCCCCAAGTGCCTGGCGCTTCATAGGCGCCTCAGCGGACACTGGTTCCTGGCTCCCACCCCCACCCATGGGACCCAGACAGGAGTTTGAAAGCCAGCCAGACGTGGGTGTGAATCCCGGCTCTGCCACTTACTGTAGGGGTGGCGTCTCTGAGCCTCGGTTTCCTTGTCTGTAAAATGGGAATGTTACAGCCCACCAGGCAGGCTGTGGAGAGATGAAAGTGCACCAGCCCCTGGCCCAGGGTGTGTTTCCTCGCCCTTCTACTCTGCTCTCCCCACTCATAGGCAGGCCCCTGCCCACTTCCGGCCTCGCCGTTGTCTCCTCTCCTGAGGGCCTCCCAGGCCTGGCCATCTGGGAGGTGCCCAGAGGAGAGCCTCCAGCCGGCTGCCTACAGAGACCCCCAAATGCTCCTCTTTCTTGAAGGCCCACCCGGTGCTGGGTATGAGCAGACGGGGAGCGCCTTCCCCAGTCACACAGGGAAGGGGCAGGATCCAGGTCCAAGTGGCCCAGGGCACATGCCCCGCCCCTCAGCTGGGGCCCTCCAGTGGGTTCCCACTGGATCTCACCCCACATGACCAGAGATCCCACTCCCCATGCCCCTCGGGAGATGGGCCACGTGGCCACAGAGGGGCAGTGAGTGGCCGGGGAAGGGGGTTAGGAACTGGGGCACAGTCGCTCCCCCAACTCCTCCAGATTCCCCGGAAGCGGTGCCTTTTAATTTATTATCAACTCAGTGTTGGAAAAACAGATGTTTTTAAAAAGATGTTCCACTAAGCTGAGGGCAAGCCAGTGGGGGCTTTCAATGAGCTTGCTCCTGACCCCTGACCCCTGACCCCTGACCCCAGCACCAGGCCCCGGCCACAGCCCCCATGGGGCATCCAGCCCTTCCATTCTGAGCATGCTCAATGCCAGGCCGATGCCCCCCGCCCTGAGCATGGTGCTCTCAGCACGCAGAGCCAAAGGGGGCGAGCGGGTGGCCCAGAGCCCTGACCCCTTTCCAGGCTCGTTCCCAGCGGTGTGCCCTCAGGCAAGCCCCCGTGACTCTGTGCTCCGTGTCCTCCCTGTAATGGGGACAGTGATCGCAGGTCTGTGGTTCCATCGCAGGCTCTCTGCACCTTAGGCCTCTGTGATCCAAGGGCTTCCAGGGGCATTTGTCCCCTGGCCTGTGAGCTTCATGTGCCTCCCTGGCCAGGAAGGCTTCCTCTGCGTCCCCTGCCCGCCCGGCCCTGTGCCGGAACCTTTTCCGGGCAGCCCTTGGCATCACGCCCAGCTGGAAGGGAGAGGACGGGTCTGCAGCCTGTATAGACAGGAAGGAGGGGCCAGTGCCGGCAGGAGACCCATCCCAGAACCTCATTTCCTGGCCCAGGGCCCTGGGCTACAACAAATGAATGGTGTGGTGGAAGCACAGGGTGGAGTAGGGGGGGAGGCGGGCTCGGGGAGAGGAGTGTCCAGAGTAGGTGTGTGACGGCCGGGCAGTCTCTGCTGGTCCGGGCGCTTTGTGAACCCATCACCTCTGTCCCCGCCCTCCCCGTGTCTTCCAGGCCCTGATGTCCCTCTTTGTCCTGGCCTCCAAGGATGGCTGGGTGAACATCATGTACAATGGACTGGATGCTGTCGCTGTGGACCAGCAGGTGGGCGTGGCTGGGCCGGGTCACAGGGCAGCCGGGAAGGGACGCGGTGGTTTTGGGGCCCAGTGGCCTGAAACTGTGTCAGCAAGACCCACGCCCCAGTGTCTCCCACTGTCAGTGCGGCCCACCCCTTGCCATCCGGGCCTGAATCCTCCACCAATAGAGCCATACCTTGGGGAGTGAAAGTCATTGTTCCATTTGCTTCAGCAAAGCCCCTACTGTAGGGGCAGCCCTCCAAGCTGGTTCCGGTCTGGAGGGGTGCAGGGCCTTGTGAATGCAGTGGGGCCAGGCCAGCTGATGGGGAGATAGTAGGTGCAGGCCTGACGCAAGAGAGTGACACATTCAGGGAGTCGTGAGAAGAGGTTCCCGAATGGAAAGTGGGAGGAGAATGGCAGGAGGTGTGGAGGAGGCAAGCAGGACAGTGTGGTCCCAGCATGGCAAGGGCTGGCATTTAGTTGAGGGCAGTGGGAGCCAGTGAAGGTGTTAGAGCAAGGGAGTGACAGCATTGGGTTTGCTTGTGGGAGCTTCTTGTGGGCTGCTGGGCGGGGATGGATTTGAGAATGAGGAGGGTGGAAGGGATCAGGGAGGAGGTTGGGCCTGATCGGAAGCTTGAGCTCTTGCTCTCAAGATCCCCCAAGAGTAGGGGTCCCTTCTGGGGCGGAGTAGGGAATGAGAACA
Source organism: Myotis myotis (assembly GCF_014108235.1). Lineage (NCBI taxonomy): Eukaryota > Metazoa > Chordata > Mammalia > Chiroptera > Vespertilionidae > Myotis > Myotis myotis. Next base: position 208,244,591 of record NW_023416335.1, read on the forward strand.
CTTGGGGGCATCTTCCTGTACTTTTTCGTCTGTCCACCACCCCAACCACACACACACACACACACACACACACACACACACACACACGGACTCCACAAGGGATATGTTTCCCCCCTGCTGGCTATCTTATTTCTGGAAGAATGAATAAGTGGGTGGATGGATTGTTAGATGGATGGATGATGGTTAAACAGAAGAATAAGTGGGTAGATGGCTAGATGGATGGATGAATAAATGAAGGGTGAGTGGATAGATGGATGAATAAGTGGATGGATGGATGGATGAATGGGTGGATGGATGGGTGGATGAATAGATGGATGGATGAATAAATGAAGGGTGGGGGATGGATGGGTGGGTGGATAGGTGGATGAATAGATGAATAAGTGGATGGATGGGCGGATGGATGGATGGGTGGGTGGTGGATGGGTAGATGGATGGGTAGGTGGTGGATGGATAGATGGATGGATGGGAGGGTGGATGGTGGGTGGACAGATGAATAAGTGGGTGGATGGTGGGTGGGTGAAAGGAAGGAGACGGCTGGATATGTGTCCAGGAGGCAGCAGCTGGAGCAGGGACAGGGAGGGGCAGTCTTTGCTGAGCACCTTACTTGTGCCAGGCCAGGGTGGGCACTCCCCTGCATCCTCCTTCAAACCTCACGGCCCCCTAGGAGGCAGGCTCTGTTAGTATCTGAACTGCACTGCGGCTCAGCGTGGTAGGGCGCCCCTCCCCCACAGCCGGCCCTGTGGTGCCCGGTCAGCCTGCCTCAGCCCATCTGGCTCCCTGCAGCCCGTGCCCAACCACAACCCCTGGATGCTGCTCTACTTCATCTCCTTCCTGCTCATCGTCAGCTTCTTCGTGCTCAACATGTTCGTGGGCGTCGTGGTGGAGAACTTCCACAAGTGCCGGCAGCACCAGGAGGCCGAGGAGGCGCGGCGGCGCGAGGAGAAGCGGCTGCGGCGCCTGGAAAAGAAGCGCCGCAGTGAGTGGGTGACTTCTAAGGGTGGGGGACACGCACCCCGGGCCTCCTCGGCCCACTGCCGCTGATCCTTCCGGGGACGGGGGCTGAGGCCTTCGGAGCTGGAAGGGACGGAGGGTCCGGCCCTGTGCCCCTGGCCCTGCCCCTGGCCCAGTGTCTGCCTGTCCAGGTGACCTGAGCCCTATCCATGTCCACCTGGAGTCTGATGGTGACACCAATGCTGACCAGGTGTCTCGGTCCAGACAGAGGGCAAAGGCAGAGCCTGATGCCCGACCCTGAGCTGTGGGACCCCTGCTCTCCCCCCAGCAGACCAGAGCCCCTGCCATGGGCACTTTCGGGGTGGATGGAGAGAATCAGTGTCCTGCTGTCTCTGCCACCTACCCCCACATCTTACCCGTTTCCCTTGTGGCCCCCGGGCTGGGTGGAGGGGACCTAAGTCTGACTCCCAGGGCCTGCTTCCTCTCTCCCCTCTGCCTCTCCCTCCACATGTTCTGTGCCCTCCTTGGCCACCCTCTGTGGCCTGTGCCACACCCCTGTGCACCCCTGGCAGAGGCCCAGCGGCTGCCCTACTATGCCACCTACTGTCCCACCCGGCTGCTCATCCACTCCATGTGCACCAGCCACTACCTGGACATCTTCATCACCTTCGTCATCTGCCTCAATGTGGTCACCATGTCCCTGGAACACTACAACCAGCCGATGGTGAGCCCCAGTCCTGCCCCCCGGGGCCGAGGTTTCATGGGGGGCAGGCCCTCAGCAGGACCCTTCCCCTGGGACAGGGTGGGCAGGATCTGAGTCACCCATGCTGGGTGCTATGCCCAGGAAGCTCACGGTCCCGGTAGAACATGTGACTGAAAGAGAGGGGCCAGAGGGAAAGGTCTCCGATTTCTGGTTGGCGGGAAGGTGACATTTGGACCCCACCTTGAATACAGGTAACAGTAGCCAGGGTGTGTTTCATATGACTTTTTGCAAGGCATGTACCGATTTTAACTCTCTCATCCTCACAGCAACCTTAAGGTGGGGGAGGGGACCTTCTCCAGATTTTGTAGACGAACAAACTGAGGCTCAGAGAGAGAAAATATGTTGCCCCAATTAGCCAGCCAGAGAGCAGTGAAGCCAGGACTTTGATTTGTATTCAAGGACTGCCAGGCGGCCCCCACTGCTACCTGGGCATATGGAGCCTGGGGGAGGGGCATTTCAGGTAGCAGGACTGTTGGGGGCAAACACAGAGGTGGGGAGGGTGACCAGTTCCTAGCTAGTTGCAGGCAGTGTCCATGAGGGGCATGTGAGGGGCTTGTAGGGGCAAGTACATCCCCAAAGCTTCTTATCAGAGACTAGAGGCGCGGTGCACGAAATTTGTGCATGGGTAGGGTCCCTAGGCCTGCGATCAGGGCTGATCGGGGCCTTCCAGCTGCCGGCCAGGGCCTCCCTTACTTGGATGCTGGCTGCCGGCCAGGGCCTTCCTTCATTTCGTGCTGCCCACTGGTGGTCAGTGCACGTCATGGCAAGTGAGTGATCAAACTCCCGGTCGAACTCCCGAGGGGACGCTTTGCATATTAGCCTTTTATATATATAGATGGGGGAAGAAGAGGGAGCAGAGCCTCCAGGTGAGGGGTTAGTATGCTATTTTAAATGATAGGAGAGGAATGTTATGCATGCAGGGGAAAGGATGGCAACCATTGGAACTTCCAAATTAACATGAAGAAATGGAATAATAATAGCTCACATTTACCAAGTATTTAAATGTATAACCGTGTCTGGCACAGGGCTATTGGCTCATTTAATTTTCACAGCAACTTTCTGAGGTAAGGGACTGTTGTCACCCCCCATTTACAGATTGAAAAACTAACTCCCAGAGGTCAAGTGACTTGCCCAAAGTCATAGTGAACAAGGAGTAAGTCTGGTTCTTACACATGACCCCTAACTATTAACCAACACTGCTTCCAAAGAGGGGTTCCTGGACCAAACCAGCAGAAATAAGGAAAAGGAAATAGCAGTGAGAGAAATAGTGCACATTATATAAGATGGAAGGAATAAAAGTAGACACATAAATCATTGCACTAAAGGTAAATGGATTAAATTCTCCTCTTAAAAGGCCAAGACTTTCTGACTAGAGAAAGATGGGGGTGGGGCAGATCCTGGGGCCTGGATCATGCTTCTCTTTGTCCCCCTCCCCCATAGTCCCTGGAGATAGCCCTCAAGTACTGCAACTACTTTTTCACCACTGTCTTTGTGCTGGAGGCTGTGCTGAAGCTGGTGGCATTTGGTCTGAGGCGTTTCTTCAAGGACCGGTGAGTGGCTGGGCCAGGCCATAGCAGCATTGATGGGGCTGCAGGATGGGGAAGCAGGCCTGATCCCTGGGGAAGCCTGGGGCAGCTAGACACTAATAAGTGTCTGGGCACTGATGACCAGGGCCCCTGGGTGCTGCCTGCAGCCCTGAACAGGAAGTTTATGGTACTACCTGGTGGGTGCAGGGCATTCTGCCAAGTCTCCTCATCGCAGCTCCCATGGGTCCTCCACACCCTACGGGCAGAGCAGGGCACACCTCCTTCTTTCTCAGAGGGAACATAAGGTTCAGAGGGCTTGCTAGACTAGCCCTGGGCCACACAGAGGGAACAGGGGCTCAGGATTTACAGCCAGAAGTCAGAGTCCATTTCTTCTCCTCTGCAGGAGGCCGAAGATATTTATTTAGCCCAGTTAGCCTCTTGCTTGAGGATTTGGAGGCTGTCTAAGGGCAGAGAGGGAGCTGGACCCGGTGGGGTCTGGAGGGCTAGTCGGAAGGGTGGCCACACATCCCTGCCAGCCACAGCAGGAGGGGGGAGAGCTGGGACCTCCTCCGAACAGAGGTGTGTCTAAACTAGGTGGCTCTTACTTTGCTTCCCACTCCTGCCCTCCTGTGTCCCCTGAGCAGGTGGAACCAGCTGGACCTGGCCATCGTGCTGCTGTCGGTCATGGGCATCACGCTGGAGGAGATAGAGATCAACGCAGCACTGCCCATCAACCCCACCATCATCCGCATCATGCGGGTTCTGCGCATCGCCCGGGGTGAGGGCGGGGGGCCAGCGGGGGAGGGGAAAGTGGGCATGATTGGGGAGAGGACTGGGCAAGGTAGGGGAGGGGTCTGGGCACGATGGAGGGGAGCATGGGCACAATGGGGGAGGGGACTGGGCACAATGGGGGAGGGGACTGGGCATGGTGGGGGAGGGGACTGGGCAGGATGGGGGAGGGGACTGGGCATGATGGGGGAGGGGACTGGGCATGATGGGGGAGGGGACTGGGCACCATGGGGGAGGGGACTGGGCATGATGGGCTTCCTGCTGAGCAGGGAGAGCAGAAGCCAGGAGGAGCTCACACCCAACATACACTCGGGTGCCCACGTCCACAGGCCGTTCTGTACAGCACACAGCACCCCCCCCCCCCCCCCCCCCATCACACCACGACCCATGCGGCCCAGGCTCAGGTTGAAATTCCTCACCGGCATTTCTCCTTTCATTTCTCCAATACCAGCTGGGACACGGGGGCCTCAACGCTTCTTAAAATCCCCTTTCTTCTCCCAGACCCCCCGCCACCCCGAGGCGCTCCCACACTTCTTTCAAAGACCCCCTGCCTCCCTGTTCCCCCGGGTGCCTCTTCCCCTCCCCCTGCACCTGCTGAGGCCTCCAGGTCCCGAGGTGGGGATGGCTGGCAGAGCTCGGGGTAACGCCGGAGCCCTCTGCAGCCACAGGAAGAGGCTGGGCACTCACTGGGTGGTCATTTTTCCTCATCGGTGAATTAGGGGTCACTCTTACGCTTTTTTTCACTCAAATACTTTCTATCCCTTGGTTCCCACTGGGCGTGCCCTCTGTCTTTCCGTCTTTTTTACGCCGATGTCTGCACCTTGTGCCACAAGTTTTTGTGCACACCCCACTCACTCTGTACCTGCACCACGTTCTGTGGCACTCGCACACGTGCACGCGCCCCACCCACGGGCCTGGCTGAGTGGCCGCTGGGTCTCCCCACAGTGCTGAAGCTGCTGAAGATGGCCACGGGCATGCGGGCCCTGCTGGACACGGTGGTGCAAGCTCTGCCCCAGGTAAGAGCCGCCTCCCCCGGCGGCCCCTCCTGCCTGTTGTTGGTGCCATGCTGGGCCCTGGGGGGCGAGCCCCGACTTCCCTTCTCCCAAAATCCGCCCAGAGCCAGCGCAGAACCTTGTCTCCAGAGAAGCAGTTTGAGCTGAGACTGTGGGAGAGGGAGCAGGAGTCTTGCCTCTTTCTTGCTGATGTCACCAAGTATGCGCCAACCCCGCTCCTTATCGGGCCCTGGGCTGGCCCCTGGGGGCCCACATTCTGCCCTCAGGGGTCAGCGGGCTAGTAGGGGAGACAGATGTGCAGGGCAGTGTGGCCAGGGGCCTGCACTGTGCTGGGGAGAAGGAAGGATCCTGACACAGACCGGAAATCAGGGAAGGTGTCAGAGGACTTTGAACTTGACCTTGTAGGGTGGCTTGGCAGAAGGAGGTGGTGATGTGGACAGAGAGGTTCTGTTTTGAGATTCTAGGATGGGACAGCCTGAGACCCTGATGTGGGAACAGATCCTAGGAAATTATCCCATTGGTCAGTGGGAGGGAGATAGGGTCAGGGCCACAGAGGGGTCATCTTCCATCCTCCTGGGAAGTCTGAGATTCCAGTCTCTCCCTCCCCTGCTGTCCTGACTACTTGAGGCTCCCCTTCTCCCGCCCCCCAGGGTGGCCTCTGCTCTGAGGTGCGTCTCACGCACACTGGTTTATTCGTTATAACTCATCTAGTCTTAAGGAACTTCAGCATCTTAAGATAAAAGGCACAGACACAGCACACTGCACATGAGGATAAAAGATGAACAGCTCAGGGGAGGCGAAAGCACAGCTAGTTCTCGCGGGGACCTGGGCTACGAATGTTAGCGAGTTCCGTTCTCCAGTTTGGTGTGAGCTTCCCAGCAGCCCAGTTGCAAAGGGAAAGCGCCATGACTCTCACCAGGTCTGATCGAAAGCAGGGGCATTCACGCAAAGAGATGTGGCTTTTCCTAACACTAAGTCTCTTAGAAAGATTTGCCACATGGAAGATGGGGTGAGTGCTGGGCCTTCGGGGTGTGCGGGCAGGAAGTGGGTGGAGCCCAGACTCTGATCACCCTGCCTGGGATCAAAGCTTCATCCCCTGTGAGACCCTGGGCATGTGACTCACCTTCTCCTGCCTTGGTTTCCTGCCTATAGGAAAGGAATGAGACCGGGGTCATAGGAAATGCTGTGTGAGAGTCTGCTAGGAATGGGGATGGGTGGTGTGTGTCCCCAGCTATATTGGCTTTCTTCCCTCCCCCCAACCTCCTTGTTCTGACCCCTCGGTATCCTTGGGTGGTTCCCCAGACCAACCCTGAGTTGGCAGAGGACACATGAAGATGCCCAGGTGGTCCCTGGCTCAATAGTAATTATGATTATATCAGCAACTTTAAGAGACTCAAGTGCCAAACTGGCACATGGCATGGCCGCAGGCTTACCCGTCAACATCTACTAGCTGACCCTGGACCGTTCCTTGTTCTCTGTGAAGTGCTATAAAAATGAAACTTTAGCCCCTTTCCTCCTACGCAGAGGGAAGGGGCATCAGGGAAGGCTCCTCGGGGAAGCTGACTGGGGACCTGGGCTTTGAGGGGTGGGGAGGGAGCAGTTACCAGTCAAAGACGGAGAGAGGGTCTTTCCTGCCCGGGGACAGAATATGCAAGTGGGGTCTGTCTCCTGTGGCTGGAGTCAGCGGGGAGGTCAGGCTGGGAGGGGCCTGCAGGGCTGGGTCAGGCCTTTGGTGCCAGGCCAGCAAACTCGGGCTCTGTCCTGCAGGCAGTTCTAGACAAGGGAAGCCTCACCCTTTTATTTATTTTTATTTTTTTAAATATATATTTTTTGGCTTTCAGAGAGGAGGGGGACAGGGAGAGAGATAGAAACATCAATGATGAGAGAGAATCATCCATCGGCTGCCTTCTACAGGCCCCACACTGGGGATCGAGCCTGCAACCCGGGCATGTGCCCTGACCGGGAATCGAACCGTGACCTCCTCGAACAGTGACCTCCTCGAACAGTGACCCCCTGGTTCATGGCTCGACACTCAACCACTGAGCCACGCTGGCCAGGCATGGCCTCACCCTTTTAGAAGGTTGCTCTGGCAACTCCGAGGAAGATGGACTGGAGGGAGAGGCTGGAGGCAGGGAGGTGGGGAGGAGGTGGCTGCAGCCGTACAAGCTCTGGAAGATGCTGAGGGAGGAGGGAAGGACTGATAGGAAGGGCGAGGTGGACGCTGGCTCACACATGCTCCTGACTGGGGCCTGCGGAGGCGGGGAGCTGAGCCCAGGGCCCCGGCCACCCCCCCCCTCCCATCTCCTCGCCGCCAGGGCCTCACACGTTGCCTCATAGGTGCTCAGTATGTGCTCATTTCATTAATGAATGAGCATCATTTAATTAGTCAGACACTGTTGGGGTGATTGTAGAGCAGCTCGGAAGGGAACCCTCCTCTGGTGCAAAAAGGCATTAGGAGGCTGTGATTAACGTGGTTTACTTTTCAGCAATTAATGCAAGCGTCTTCGGACTTATTCACGCCGGCCTTCTGAGGGCTCCAGGAGATATTTCACTTCCAGGGCAAGAATGTGTTTGAGACTTTTCTTATCTGTAGTAAGAAGCGGTCTCTGGCGTACAGATAGATTGGAAACAGGTTTGGAATCTGGGACGTGTTCCTCCCATAGGAGCCGTGGGACAGGGGTGGCTGGGCATGCAGGACGCTTCTGGGGCCCACAGTTCTGCATGATTCCCATGTCCACTCCTCTCCGTGGCTGGGCTCCGTGCTGGTCTGAGGAAGCACATGTGACTTAATCTAGTCATGTTCCTGCTCTCAAGAGCTTCCCAGAGCGGCAGAGACAGTGGCAGGGACACACCAGTTACACTCACACTGTCAGACTGCATCCCGGTCTGCCTGGAGGAAATCTAGGCAGACTTCGTGGAGGAGGAGGCGTTATTGCTGAGTCACCCTTCCCTTCCCCTCTGTATTCACCCAGGGGATGGCACTAACCACACACAGGTATATGGCGTAGCGATTGTGTTCATGGGCCCTGGGGCCAGTGGGCTGGCTTTGGATCTCAGTCCTACTCTAGTATTAGCGATGTGACCCTGGGCCAGGATTTCACCGCCCAGTATGTTTCTTTCTCAAGAATTCTGCCGAATGGGGGGAAAAGAGAGTTTACGGATCAGCGTGTGGATAAGTGAACTAATGAATATGAAATGCTTGGATCGAGGCTGCTGACAGTAAAGGCTTCACCAGCATATTACCATTATCTGTGCCCTGTGCTGGGCAGCCTGCCCCCCCGGAGGTCATGCGGGGGTGGCAGCCATGGACACAGACCCTGTGAAATGTTTCAGCTGCCCTGACCCTCAGGCTGGCCCTTTAACTGGAGCCTGCTGGCCCCCACCCCAACCCTTCCCTGGCCTTGCAGCCTCCCCTCCCCTCCCCCGCCCCCACCTAGGCCCAGTCCAGCCCACCTGCTGTCTCCACAGGTGGGCAACCTGGGCCTCCTCTTCATGCTGCTCTTCTTCATCTACGCCGCCCTGGGCGTGGAGCTCTTCGGGAAGCTGGGTGAGTGAAGCAGGCCCGGGGTGGGGGGGGACCGGGTCTGGAGAAGGGCCTTTGGGGGGAGGCCTGAGAGCCCCCTGAGACTATCACATCAGGGTCTTTTAAAAAAAAATATTTTTATTGACTTCATAGAGGAAGGGAGAGGGTGAGAGAGAGATAGAAACTTCAGTGATGAGAGAGAATCAGTGATCGGCTGCTTCCTGCACGTCCCATACTGGGGGCTGAGCCCACAACCTGAGCATGTGCCCTGACCAGGAATCGAACCATGACCTCCTGGTTTATAGGTCGACACTCAACCGCTGAGCCACGCCGGCCGGCACATCAGGGTCTTCGTATTGGGGAGATGCCCCAACAGTAGGCCCTGGGGGGATGGGTGGGAGGCCCTCCGCCACCCGCACCCCTTCCCGTGTGAGTAGGAGCTTTTGAGAGGTGCTAGCCTGGGTCCACGTGCACACCCCAGGCCTACGCCGTGGATGCCCACTTTGAGCCCCCACGCTGTCTGACCTCTAGCGATGCCCCCTCCGAGCCCACAAGCCAGTGCCCATCCTGGGCCAGGGCCACCCCTACAAGCAGGACAGCCAGGGCAACCCCGGGCCAGCTCCAGAAAGCAGGGCTCCCCTGGCGGCCGGCCTGCACCCACACCATCCTCTCCCTCTGGAACTGATACTGGAGTTGGGGGAGGAGCCGGGCTCACCTGAGCCTGAGCCCCAGCTTGTGTGCCACCTCCCTGAGCCCCAGTCTCTCCATCTGGGGGCAGGGCACAGTCCGCACGCACCTCCGAGGGTTGTCGTGGGAGTTGAGAGGAGGCCGGCAGGCTCCGCAGCGGGCCAGCTGACCGCCTTTCCTTTCAGTCTGCAACGACGAGAACCCGTGCGAGGGCATGAGCCGGCACGCCACCTTCGAGAACTTCGGCATGGCCTTCCTCACGCTCTTCCAGGTCTCTACTGGCGACAACTGGAATGGGATCATGAAGGTACTTGTGGGCCGGCTGCGCAGGGAGAACTCAGGCTGGGTTCGAGAGCAAGGGTACCGGTGATGTCCCGGCGGTCAGGCCTCCCGGCCTCGGCCTGCCCAGCACCCATTGTACATGGGAGGGGAGGGCAGGGCCCGGAGCAGCAGGGGGCCCTGCCTGGGGCCCAGAAGCACAGCGATGTGCAGGTGAGACCAGAGGGGCTCTCTGTCCACCCCTACAAGCTCAGATCAGGGCTCAGGTGTTAGGGGACATGACTGTCCCCAGGGCCAGAGCCCGGGGCAGGGGCTGCTCCTCCTGATGCCAGGGCCCTGGCATTTGCTGCCCTGCCCATCACCCCATGGAGGCCCTCTGGCTCCAGCCTGGGGTGGGCAGGGCGGGCTTCTGGAAGACAGAGGTGAGGCCTGAGCCGAGACCCTGGTCCTCACTGCCGCCCGCCCGCCCGCAGGACACGCTGCGGGACTGCACCCATGACGAGCGCAGCTGCCTGAGCAGCCTGCAGTTCGTGTCGCCGCTGTACTTCGTCAGCTTCGTGCTCACGGCCCAGTTCGTGCTCATCAACGTGGTGGTGGCCGTGCTCATGAAGCACCTGGACGACAGCAACAAGGAGGCGCAGGAGGACGCCGAGATGGACGCCGAGCTGGAGCTCGAGATGGCCCAGGGCCTGGGGCCCGGCCCGCGGCTGCCCGTCGGAGGCCCGGGGGGGCCAGGCGGAGGGGGCGAGTCCGAAGGCCACCTGTGCCCGCACTGCTACTCTCCAGCCCAGGTGGGCAGGGGCTGGGGTCGCCGCGGGCAGCATCTTGGGGCTGCCAGGGACGCCGCCCAGGGGGCCTTGGGCAGAGACTTCTGTCTTCTGGGGATCCCCTGCTCAGCTCCGAGTGACCCTGTGACGAGGGGTCGGGCCCAGGCCACAGGTGCAGAGGACCGAGGGCAGCAGTGCCCCGCCCACCCCGCAGGCCCCACCAGTGATAATCCCACCTGTCCCCACCCGTCCTGTCCGCCTAGGAGAACCTGTGGCTGGACAGCGTCTCTTTAATCATCAAGGACTCCTTGGAGGGGGAGCTGACCATCATCGACAACCTGTCCGGGTCCGTCTTCCACCACTACTCGTCCCCGGCCGGCTGCAGGAGCTGCCATGACAAGCAGGAGGTGAGCCGGCGCCTGCGGGGGCTGGCCTGGGGCAGGGGTTGGGGGGCTGGGAAGAGTCCAGCGCTGGGCAGACACTGCCCTGACTCACGATGGCCAGCCTCCAGGAACACTTGGTCTGTGGACCAGCAAGTGGACCAGCTTTGGAGCTCCCGGCTCCCGGCACCTCCCCTGCCCTTGGCCCAGCCCGGGCTTGGCTCTTCACTGGCTGTGACGCCGTTGTATCTCCCCACCCCCACCCCCGCTCCGCCTAGGCTGGGCCCCCTCCCCAGGTGGACATGCCCTCCATGCTCAACAGATCTCAGAAGCTCTCTGGCCACCATCCTGGGTCCTTCTCGGGGACCAGCCCTGCCAGTCCCCGCCCCATGGGTGACCTGAGGCCGCCCCCTCTCCCTGCAGGTACAGCTGGCCGAGACAGAAGCCTTCTCCCTGAACTCAGACAAGTCCTCGTCCATCCTGCTGGGCGATGACCTGAGTCTGGAGGACCCCACAGCCTGCCCGCTTCGCCCCAAAGACAGCAAGGTGAGCGGCCCTGTGGGCTCCTGGACAGCGAGTCTGTCCTTGCAGGCTGGCCTCCGCCGCCTCAGCCAGGACACTGCTTCTTCCCCGTGCCCCCTTTGAGCAGCGCCTGCTGTGGACCAGGCCCTCGGCTCTTGTTGGTCAGATGCGGGCAGCGGGGCACAGAGAGGTGGAGAGATTTACCTGGAGTCACACAGCAACAAGTTCAGCCAGGACCCCAAGCACAGCTTCCAGCGGCCTTGGCTGCTCCTTGTTGCCTTGGATACTGTATCCAAGTGAGAGGACCCTCCGCTGCCCTCACGGACCTCAGTGTCCAGAGGGGAGTGACTGTGACCTGCCCGGGACATCAGAGAGGCTTCCTGGAGGTGGGGCCCTCCCACCTGGGTTTTGGAAAATGACGGATGTCGGCCAGGTGGACAGGGCGAGGAGAAGGCCATCCCAGGCGGAGAGAGCGGCCCCAGCAGAGCATGTGGGTCAGAGGCATGAGGCAGCGTGGTGGGCGTGGCCCCCGCTCCTCCTCCACCGTCCTAACCCGTCTGCCTCCCGTTTCCCGCAGGGTGAGCCAGACCCGGCCGAGCCCATTCGCGTGGGGGACCTGGGCGAATGCTTCTTCCCCTTGTCCAACACGGCCGTCTCCTCGGGTCCGGAGAACCTCCTGTGCGAGATGGAGGCGATCGCCTTCAACCCCGTCCAGTCCTGGCTGAAACAGGAGGGCAGCCAAGGTGAGGGGTAGGCGCCCCCCCAGCTGCCCGCAGCCCTGCTCTCGGGGGGCCGCCTCAGAGGCAGCTGGTTGAGTGTTTCCCTCAGTATTCCCCCCTCCCCCAGACTATTACATTGAGTGGAGAAAGAACTAGATAAATAATGGACGATAAAAGATAGGAACCTCAGGTCTGATATAACAATGATAAAAGATCAAGAGCCAACTACTACTTCGAGAGGAGATAAAAATGATATCAACGCCCCGACCAGGTGGCTCAGTTGGTTGGAGTGTCATCCCATAGACCAAAAGGTTGTGGGTTCGGTTCCTGGTTGAGGCCCAGGCAGAGGTGGCCCTTTTGTAAAATGTCCTGACATTTCCCCATTGGCCCTGCCCCTGGCATCCCGCGTTTGTGCTTTGGGCTCCAGGCTTAGCTGTGGGCACCAGGACCGAGGACTGAGATGGCCTGTCCATCACTAGGGCCCACTGTCGCCTCGAGTCCTCTTAGAGGTCACAGGAACCTGGGCTCACAGCACGGGCTGAGGAGGGAGACAGAGAGACCTGCTCAGCAGAGGAGGGGCCCCAAGACCCTGAGATCACTCAGTGCTCTCCCGGGAGGCCTGGCACCGAACACCTCCCAGGAGCTGGGGGTGGAGTGACTTTCCCGGGGACTCATCCTAAAACCAGTGGCGTCGGGGCTGGGCACGGTGGCTTAGGTGCTACGACCCCAGACTTCCCGAACCACCAGTCAGGGCACAGCACCCGAGAGCCATCTCATCCCCCTTTAGTGAACTATTCGTTTGCGTTTTCCTTCAATAATGAAATGACATAGAACAGAAGTCCCTGCACCTGGGGATGCTGTCCAGCCACCTTGGTTACATGTCCCCCAGTTCGTTCGTCCCACCCCCGCCCTAGGAGGCCCTGATGGAGGGGGCTGTGGACAGAGGCCACTGGCCGGCCCCGCCCACATGCCCCCTCCCCCGCCCCTGTCCTGGCCCCTCTCCAGCCTCCAGGGGAGCAGATCAGGCAGACCCAGCAGCATCTGTGTGCTCAGCCCACACAGTGCAGTGCCCACCTGCCTGCTGTCCTAGACGGGCCCCAGGGCCTGACACGCCACGGGGTCCGGCCGGCCTGGGGGTGGCACTCATAACATCTGCTGTGCTCCTGGGACTGGGCTGGGAACCTCTGATCTGACAACCTCCTCTCCAACCCTCACGGGAGCAGCTGGTTCCCCTTTCACAGAGGCAGGAACCCAGGGGTCTTGGCGCCGAGTCCACTTGACTCCAGAAGCTGTGCCTTTGCCTGGTGCCTGTCCTCCCAGGAATCACACGGGCAGGCTCGCTGTTCTCTCTTGCTCTCACAGTGGGGATACTGAGGCTCAGAGAGGGAGATGTGCCCATAGTCTCACAGCCCACCCCCAGGGGCCCGCCAGCCTGAGCCTGCTCCCCAGCTCCCTCTCCTCCCTCCTCAGCGGCACCTTCGAGCCCCTTCTCCCCAGAGGCCTCCAGCCCACTCCTGCCCATGCCAGCCGAGTTCTTCCACCCCGCCGTGTCCTCCAGCCAGAAGGGGCAGGAGAAGGGCGCCGGGGCCGGGGCCCTCCCCAAGATCTCCCTGCAGGGCTCCTGGGCATCCCTACGGTCACCGAGTGTCAACTGCACCCTCCTCCGGCAGGTAAGGCACCCCCCTGGCTCCGGGAGCCCCCTCCTGGGGGGCATCTGAGTTCCTGCTAGTGGTGGAGGGGCAGGTGGGTGATGGGAGGTTTGGTCTGGGGGCCACCTGTATTGGATTGGCAGGGCCACACCCGGGCAGGCAGAGGACCCTGCAGCCCCGAGACCCCGTTCTGTGGGTGGCAGACCCGGGCTCAGGGCTCAGGGAGAGGCAGGAGCTGCCCAGATGGCACAGTGTGGTGGAGGCAGGGCTGGGCCCAGGGCTCCGCCAGGCATTTGTTCATGCAGCAGCGGTCAACCCCAACTGTGTGCCTTACTGCGTGCTGGGCTCGAGGCTGAAGAGGCTACAGAATGCAGAGTCCCTGCCCTGGGGCTTACATTGTGTTTAATGTATGAGTTCGGAGGTGCATACGGGAGGAGAGACAGGGGAGGAGAGACGGAATGCCAAGATCAGTGGGTAAAGAGTATATAGTCTGTTTGGTAGCCACACACACTGGGGAGAACATTGCACAGGAGAGGGGTCTATGGCGGGAGCAGGGGCGCTGGGAGTCAGGTGGAGGGGCTGGGAGGGCCCTGAGGTGGGAGCACGGGGGTATCTGGGATGGGCTTTCCAGGCAGCCTGTGAGCAGAGGTGGGCGGCGGTGGGTGGTGGGAAGCTTGGTGTGGAGGGGCGGCCAGGACCCTCAGGCCAGGGTCTGAATGGGTTTGAGCAGGCCACTTCCGGCTGCCTGTGGGGCCAGAGAGCAGGGTGGGGAGAGCCGGTGGGAGGCCGCTCAGTGACTGTCAGGAGGGCCACGCTCAGGGGCAGTGGCTGGGAGGGGAGCAGCAGGGGTGCGGGGTGTGTGGGGAGGGCTGTGCCTGCCTGTCCCTAGGTGGGCAGGCTGCAGGAGGAGTGGGGTGAGGCACACCGGCCGGTCCCCATGTCCCCATCCCCCTCGTCCCCCGCAGGCCACCGGGAGCGACACGTCGCTGGAGGCCAGCCGCAGCAGCTCAGCGGGCAGCCTGCAGACCACGCTGGAGGACAGCCTGACCCTGAGCGACAGCCCCCGGCGCGCCCTGGGGCCGCCCGCCCCCGCCCCGGGCCCCCGGGCCGGCCTGTCCCCCGCCACCCGCCGCCTGAGCCTGCGGGGCCGGGGCCTGTTCAGCCGGCGGGGGCTGCGGGCGCACCAGCGCAGCCACAGCAGCGGGGGCTCCACCAGCCCGGGCTGCACCCACCACGACTCCATGGACCCCTCGGACGAGGAGGGCGCGGGCCGGGGCGCGGGCGGCGGCGGCGGGGGCAGCGAGCACTCGGAGACGCTCAGCAGCCTCTCGCTCACCTCCCTCTTCTGCCCGCCGCCCGCGCCCTCGGGGCTCCCGCCCGCCCGGAGGTTCAGCAGCACCAGCAGCCTGGCCGCCGGCCCCGGCCGCCCCCTCGCCGCGCCCCTTGGCCTGGCCCGGAGCCCCTCCTGGGCCGCGGATCACAGCAAAGGCCCGCGGGGCCCGGCCCAGCCCCCCGGAGAGCCGCAGCCCGCAGACGCTGCCAGCAAGAGGAAGAGATGAGGGCCGCCGGGCCCAGAGCCCTCCCGTCTCACCTCGTTACCTCAGGAGCCAGGGGCAGACAGCAATACTGGGCCACAGCCTGGACTCCGCGGGCCCGGCGCCCGGCCACCCGGCGCCATGGAGCGGGTCTGGGCGGCTGAGGCCCAGACAAAGCCCAGACCGGCCTGGCCGTGGTCCTCCCCACGCAGACACCTGTATATATATATATGCACATATAGAGAGAGACAGACATATATCTATATTTATTTTTTTTACTGAGAGCATATGACCTCCGGAAAGTGCTAAAGTGCGGGTTGGGGCCCAGGCAGAGCTTTTTGCCTGATGCTTAGGACCCAGGCCGGACCCGCCCTGGGCAGATGGTCCTGCTGGGGCACCAGCACCCCTACTTTTTGGTGTCTCCCCTGGGTTGGGAGTAGCTTGGAGAGGGCTCTCAGGCCCCCAAGGGTCCCACAGCCCAGGAGACAGGCTCAGAAAAAGCGATGTCATTCAGGGTGCGGTTTTTTCCTTTAAAGAAGAAATGCTGCTAAGATCCCGCCCCCTCCCCCCGTCCCCCATGTAGTGGGGTGTCTGTCTTGTCGTTCCTGACTGTCTAGTTGTGTCAACAGCCTTGTAGGCACCCAGAGTCCACAGACTCTTAGTCAACCAGTTAGATGTGTTTCTTTAGAACCATCAGGGGTGATAGTTGTATTTTCTTAGGGCTGGGGTTGGGGTGGCAGGGGGCTCTGACCCAGGTGAGGCCCCTGCCCCACTGGGCACTTCCCGGGGTGGGGGGTCTGCTAGGGCCTTGCCCGGGAGGCCGAGGGCAGGAGCGGAGGCAGCAGGAGACAGGACAGCCCCTGAGACGCTGGCAAGGTGAAGGCTGCCCCCGGCCTGTGCTGGCCATGGCCTTTCCCCTCCCGGTGGGAGCGGGCGTAGGCACCTCCTGGGCCCTGGGACACCTCCCTTCACACCCTGTCACCTGGAGCCAGCCCCCCGCCCCCCGTCTCATTTTCCCACCTTCCCAAAGCTGCAGAGCGGGCTTCATACAACAGTGCTGCTCACACGGTTTGCAGACGGCATTTTTCTTTGAATAGTTGTGCACTTATTTCAGTATTCCTTAGGAAGGCGGCAGTAACTGAGCCCTTGACTTCACAGACATACTGCTTAGGTCAGGGCTAAGCTCTTAAAAGTGAGTAGACAGGTCAGTGTAAAGAGGACTGGGGAGGCGGTGGCCGTCGGGGGTGGGACACGCTGCACTTAGCAATAACCAGGCCTTTTCCCTCTGAGGTCTCAGATGGTTTGGCTGGGCCCTGCCTAGGGGGCCTGTCCTTGTTCCCAAACCCTGACCTCAAAGAACGTGCTTCAGGCCAGGCTGGCAGGTGGTGCTTGTGGGGGTCGCTGCTTGGACAGGCTCTGGGTGTCTCCCAGGCTGGCACAGGGACCCTTGGGGCCGGGACACTGTAGCAAAGGAAGGAGGTAATGAGTGACATAAGCTTAGTGGCCTGCAAAGCCCTTCCCTTAGTAGCTGGGGGGAGGCGGGGAGAGGGTGGCCAGGCCCACTTTACAGGTGAGGAGACTGAGGCCTGGGGAGGCAGAGCGGCCAACTCAGAATCCCTCAGGGCCCTGGCAGCCAAGAGGCTGGGCACCCCCAGGGGCAGAGCCCGGCCGAGGCCTCTGTTGGTGCCGTGGAGCTGGGCCAGCAAGGCAGTCAGACCTGGATTTGCCCCTGTACCTCCGGAGCTCTCGCTCCTCACCCCAAAGTGTGGATGGCAGGCCTCGGTGAGGGTACAGGACGGCAGCCTCCAGGGTGAGGGGTTCGCCGGGCTCTCCCTCTTGGTCTTGTCCTGCCCCTGGGCGGCCCATCCCTGGAGGGGGAGCCCGGGCACAAGTCCGAAGCTGTTGCAGCGGACCTAGGGCCGCCTCCCTTGCTGTGCTGATGGGTTCGCTATGGCGCAGGCGAGGGGCAGGTAGGCCTGTCTGGCTCTGCGCGCCCTCCCCCCCCCCCCCCCCCCCCACTGGGGGGCAGTCCCAGCAGTGGAAGTTAGAGGGAGCAGCACACGCATTAGTCAGCATGTTCCTGGAGGGACCTGTGTGCCGGAGCCTGGAGGAGGGGCAGTGGGCTCCCGTCTGGGGTAAGTGGGTGACTTGGCTTGGGCTCAGGGGGACGGCATGGACACTGGTCAGCAGCTTCTTTCTGGGCACAGGCGTCACCCTGTTTGATAGGCACAGTGGCCCAGAGCAGTGTGCACACACCAGGGAAGTGATGAGAGAGCAGATGTGTCCAAGGATGGGACCAGCTGAGCCTAGAGGAGAGGAGCTTCACCTGGGGAGTCATGGGAAACGGGTCTGGTTCCTGGAGGCCCAGTGCTGTTCCCAGGCCTGGGGCACAGAAGCTGTGATTGGCCAGGACAAGCTGCAATGGGGAGGGTTAGGTGATGGCCCCTTGGCCCTTCCTGATCCTACGACCTGTCCGTCACAAAAGCACAAATTTGCCCTCATCCCCACAGGCCTGGCCCTGGGGCGAGTGGGGATGCTGGTGTGGAGCTCCCCACGCTGTCTGTTTGCAGGGCTCTGCAGAGTGGGGGCTGGCAGGCACCTTGGTGTCTGCACAGATGGACCCACGACCAGCCAGGGGTGTGGTCCACCCCAGCCAAAGCCTCTTCCGTCGCCCGCCCCCCTGCACCAGGCAGCACCCCAGAAGGCGCAGTACGCACAGTGCCAGTCTGCTGTCTTCCCTTCAGGTCCTTTCCCCGGAGCCTCGTTTCCAGGGTCCCCTTTGCTGCATTGTGTAAGGGCTTGGGGTCTTAGAAGCCGCTACACATACTCTCTTTGTCTTTGTGCAATAATCAGTGTTTCTGGTGGAGCCGGGTTGAGCTGGGGCCGGAGGAGGAGGCAGAAGCCACCTCCTCCGGGAAGCCCTCAGCCTGGCTCTGCTGCTGTGACTACTGCACTCCCAGTCGCTGTACAGTTTCTATGGTGTGAATGAACCTCCCTCCTAGTTGCTGATGGCGCTGGTCCCTGCTGGCCCAGATGGCCTGGGCACAGAGGAACCCTGTGGCAGCCGCCACCAGTGTTGTTCCGAATAAAACCCAGAAGCCTATTTCAGAATTCCTCTGCGTCTGTGCTGTTCTTTCCGCAGGTGGGTTTCCCAGAGGTGGGGTCCTCCCCCAAGCCCAGGCTGGGGCCTGGGGTGTCTGGGACCTAGAGAAGTGCCCATGGCAGGGACCTCTCATGGCCGGGATATGGATCAGGGTCTGCTGGACTGGGGAGGAGGCAGGCTGGACCTGGGTGATGTGTTACACGGGAATCATAACCTCCTATCTTTGGCACTATTTCCTGAATTTGTATTATGCGTATTAATCAGAACTCTCTCGGCTGCAAATAACAAAACAAAACCAAAACAAAACAAAACAAAACAAAACAAAAAACCCAACTCAAAGGAGCTTAAGAATAAAAGGAAGGGCCAGAGAGAGAGAGGAAGGGAGGGAAGAAAGAAAAACAAGAAGGACATGACTTAGTAAAGAGCCCTGAGATGGTCTGACTTCAGGTACAGTTGGATCAAGGGCTCCAGCTGTCACTTAGGACACAGTCTTTCCCCGCCTCTTGGCTCTCCTTCCGTCTATGCTTGCTTCCCTCCTCTCCTGTGGCCACCAGCAGCCCCGGCTTCAGGCCTGTCCACCAACCCCCAAGTGAACGAGGGCTTCTCTCCTGACAGCCAGGCAAAGCCCATGGAATCAGCCATGCTCTGATGGCCCGGCCTGAACTCGGGGGCCCAGACCTTGCAATGGCAGCCCCTTCACTGTGTCTGGGCACCGGTTTCACTCTCTCTGTCCCAATCCTGTTTAAATACCTCCTTGGCCCCGGAGGCCTGAGCCTGGCCCCAGTGTCCTACAAACCAGGCCCACTCTAGCCTCCCCTTCTCCCTTCCTCCCTTTCCCCCTTTCCCCTGTCTAATGTTTAATTGTCCCTTCAGGTCTCAGCTCAAATATCACTTCCTCCAGGCAGCCTTCCCAGATTCCCATGCCTTTGTCTGTCTCCTGACTGTCCCAGAGCCCAAGGGCAGCCACCATGGTCCCTCCTCCCAGCCCAGGGCCTAGTGCAGGGCTGGGCCTCCGCAAAAGTCATGGGTCTGTGTTTTGGAAGCCAAAGGGATTTTTTAAGACCAATGACGTCTCTCCCCCATTTATCTACGTGAGGAAACTGAGGCCCAGAGAAGTGGCACTGTGCTCGCAGGGCACACAGGAAGGAGGCGCTGTGGTGACCGGTGCCCACACCGCCCCTCCAGGGGGGTGGGGAGTGAGCGTCCAGCTCTCCCACTGCAGTCACCGCCCCTGGGTGCAACCTGCTTTGTTTGGCCTCCCTCACCGGTTAATAATGGGATTAAAAGCAAGTTGCTGCCAACGGGAGTGACTGACTTTAAAAAAACACCCAGGAACATTTAAAGGAAGTGAAAAACTTTAGCCACCAGCACTTTTTATTTAGACCTGAATTCATGAATTTTAACCAAATAAACACTGGCGTGTTCGGTATTAATATATGTACGATTATGCAGAACTACTTTTATGGCTGTGATGAAAATTAGATTCTGACTCAGGGGTGGCATTCCAGGAGAGAGGCGTCCTCCTGTTCCCAGCACCGTGAACTCGGGTTGCTGTTGCCATGGTAACTGGGCTATCGCGGGGAATCTGTGGACCAGAGGCTGGTTGGTCCTGTGGGGAGGGGCTGGGCTCAGCTCTGTCCCTGAACCTCACAGGAGATGGGCAAGTCACTAGTGGGAGCTGGTGGGGTAGGCAGGACCAGCAAGTGCTCAGCGCCCCCACGTCCACTCGCGCTCCCCGGGGAGGCGTCCCTTTCATTTTTCAATAAACGTTTGTTGAGCACCTACTATGGGCTAGGCCTATGCTAGGTGCTAAGGATACAGCAGCAACAGGTCCCTGAGCTCATGAACCTGTATCTCAGAGCAGGAGACAGGTAAGAAACAGCAGACAGACACATCAGAGCCTGGGAGTCCCCGGAAGGCAATGGAGCAGGTGATGTGGGGAGTGACTCAGGGGAGGAGCGGGGAGGTCCTTTCACAGGGTCCTTCTCAGGGAAGACCTCACGGGGGAGGGGTCATTTGAGCGGGGACCTAAAGGACAAGAGGGAGACAGTCATGCAAAGGCCTTGCGACTCCTCAGAGTAGAGTTGCCAGATAAAATAGGACACACAGTCAAATGTGCATTTCAGATAAACCACAAGCACATTTCTCAGTGTAACTATGTCACATGCAATGTTTGGGATATGCACTAAAAAGTTACCCATGGTTCGTTGCCGAGGTCCAACCCCAGCGGGTCCAGGGGTCCCCAAAGGTGTGGACGGAGTCGGCGAAGAAGGAAGGACACGGAGACAGCGTTCAATTGATCAGCAGGCTAGCCAGGATCTCCATCCAGGATCTCCAGCCAAGTTCTGGTCTGGATCTCCAGCGAAGTTCTGGTTAGGATCTCCTGCCAGGGTCTGTGTCCATGTTCTCTTGCTAGGTTCTCCAGCCAGGTTCAGTTACCAGGTTCTAGTCAGGTTCTCTTGCCAATTTCCGCAGTCAGGTTCAGTCCAGGATCCTTTGCCATGTTCTCTCGCTAGGTTCTGTCTCTAGGTTCTGAGGCCAGTTTCTGTCCAGGAACTTTTGCCATGTTCTCTCCAGCGAAGTTCTTCTGTCTCTAGAGAACGTTCTGTGTAGGTTCTGTGCCTAGGTTCTGTCTCTCCGTTCTGTGTTCTAAGGTTCGTCTGAAATTCACATTTTTATTTGCTGCATCTGGCAAGCCTATGAGGGGAGGTGGTGTGCCCAGGCCATCAGCAGGACAAGCGGGCACACGCCTGCCCGTTCACCTGGCCACCCCAACTCCTCTCACTCACTTGCTCTGTTGGAAACCGGCTGCCATGGCACATGGAGACGCCTTCATGACAAGGAACTGAACATGTCTCCTGCCCCGGGGGAGGAGGCCCTCAGTGCCACAGCCCAGGGCAACTGATGCTGCCAACACTAGCAGGTCTCCCTTGGCCGAGCCTGGAGACGAGATGTGGCCCCAGCCAACATGTCAATTGCAGAGTTGGGACCCCTCAAGCCAGAGGATTCAGTTAAGCCATGACTGGTTCCCAACCCACAGAAACCGTGAAATCGTAAGAGTTGTTTTAAGTTGCCTAATTTTGAGGTGATTTGTTATGCAGCCATAGATAACTGATACAAGTACAAACTGTACCGTGTTATGAAATCACGTCCTGTCATAGGTAAAATTCTACAACAAGCATTTGTCAAAATTCAACAGCAGACTTTCAAGATTTGTGTATTTCATTATAGGTAAATTTTATATGCAAAACAGTAAACACTAAATTGTTTAGGGGGAAATTGGACTGATGTCAAAAAATAAGATGGATTGATGGGTGGATATTGATAAAGCAAGTGCTTTGAAATGTAAATGGTAGAAGTCTGCCATTACAGTATATGGGTAGTCACTACAAATTCAACTTCGCTGTGTGTTTGAAATTTTCATAATGAAATGTTGGAAGAATTACTTACGTTGCAAACACTCACAGAGTGCTTAATGGGAGGAGATTAGAATAATGGCACTGTGGTCTGATAATAATTGCAATCAAGGTTTATTACGGGCTAAGCATCTGATGAGGCTCTCGCACACGTTACCTCCTTTCATCCTTACAGCCAGCACACAAGGGAGCGATGCTGGTTCCTAATTTCCAGGTGGGGAAACTGAGGCATACGTGAGGCGATCCATCCATGTCATGCATCAAGAAAGCTGCAAAGCTGGGATTCCCCCGGGTACGAGTGCTCAGAAGGGGTGAGCTGTGTCGGCCTGCGGGTGTCGTTCCCCTCTGTGCCTCAGTTTCCCAATCTCTGAAGCAGAGATGCAGCCGGCCGCATGGGTGAAATCAGGGACAGTGGCTGCCCTTCTCCAGGGCTGTGTCTGTGCAGGCTCCGCTATTGTAGCAGGGGGAGGCTGTGGAGCCTTAGGCGGCCCCGCTTCCCCCTCACCCCCCGCCCCCAGAGCAGGTGCAGTAGGTGGGGTGACCCCGCAGCACGGAGGCACTGTCGCTGTGGGCCTGTCCTTCCTTAGAGGCTGGCCTCCTCTCTTCCAGGCCTGCTGCTCTGACGCCCAGCCGGGGGTTTCTGGGACCTCACTCCCACGTGGCCGGGTCCCCCATCGGCAGTGACTGGCATAGAGGGACTACACATCACAGCCCCAGGTCCCCAGGGCCTCGCCCAGTCCTTCTCTTCACCAGGAAAGAGGCCACTCAGTTTAGGCCTCGAGCCCTGCTCCTGGCAGTGTGGATGGGACACAGGCCAGGCTTCCCCGAGTGAGAGCACCCGTGCCTGGAATCATGCCTTCGAAGCCCAGTTTTCCGCCCATGAGGAGCAGGAAGAGAGGACGGTGGAGAGCGTGGTCCAGGAGCCCGTGCTGTCCCCACCCCACACCCTGCCCACCACTTGGTCACCTTCTCTGACCACCGCCCTAACGTCCCTCACCCCCTGGGAAAATGCTAGTTGTTACAGGTCCTGTGTCCTCCGCAGGCTTCTGCAGGTGAGGGCAGATGTGGGGAGGGGAGTAGGAGGTGGGAATACGGAGCTGGGAAGAGGAATGGGTGCTGGGAGAGCACTTTTTTTTTTGGTTAATCCTCACCTGAGGATATATTTTCCCATTGATTCTTAGAGAGAGTGGAAGGGACGGGGGGAGGGAGGGAGAGACACATTGATTGGTTGCCTCCCTCACATGCTCAGACTGGGACCCAGGAAGGAGCTTGCAACCCAGGTGTGCTCTTTGACAGGGAATCGAGCCCTAACCCTTCGACGCATGAGCTGCCGCTGTAACCGCCGCGCCACACCCGCAGCGCACGCTGAGCCTTGCAGTGGCCTGGCTGCTCTCCCTCCACCTCGCACCAGCCGGTGACGTGGACGCTGTCATTCCCACTCCGTGGACCAGGGGCTGGGGGTCGGAGAGGTGACGTGACTCCAGCCCTGACCAGGACTGCAAGGCCTGTCTTCCTGCTGGCTGGCCCCTCCCGTCCAAGGAGAACATGGTGACATGAACTACCCGGCCTGGAAGTCTGTGAGCTTCTGAGGGAGTGGGCGAACCTGCATCACAGCCTTCCCAAGGCTCTTTACCCCTAAAAACCCAGAGGCTCTGCTCTAAAACAGGGTGACTGGTTTAGAGGGAGGTGCAAAGGAGGAGTCAGTGCAGTGACCAAAATAGGCCCCTCACGGTCAGGGGCCGGTCCAGGCTGCGGGAAACGGGGAGTGTGGCAGCACGCCGGGGGCTGACGTGATGCTCTGTGCCCTGCGCCAGCTCTGGGCCACGTGCTGGGGTCCCTCCGGCTGCTGCCCCGAGTCCCACCTGCTCGGCTAGGGCAAGGCCGCCCTGGTCCTCCGTCTCCCGTGGGGCCCTGAACCTCAGCCTCAATGGGCCATGGCCCCTGCCGTGAACCCCACCGTAGCCGTCACCTTCTCGCCCGGGGGTCACCTGTGTCTGCGCCTGTGCCCTCGATCCCCAGGAGCCCCTTGAGAGCAGGGCCGCGTCTGAGTGGTCTGGGGACTCGGTGGCCGGCCCGGGGTGCTGACCAGGCAGGGAAGGGGAGGAGGATCTTTCTCGGACCATCATCCCATTTGCCACGCCAGCGAGCCCCTCGGCTCTGGGACCGTGGTCCCGCCTCCTGAGAGCCAGGAGCCCTGCGGAGATCCTGTGTGCAACACCAAACGGCGCCACAACTGTATGCGGGGCTGATTCCGGCAGCGTGGGGGCCGGCGTACTCTCAAACAGCGCCGGCTGCCACGCAGGGAACCCCACACCCCAGCGGCCTTCGTCCTCCTCGTGGAAAGTCTGAAACTGGAGGTAGTTCTCTCCCAGCAGCGATGAGGGATCCGGGCGCATCCATCCAGTGGCTCCTCCATCTTCATCCTGTGGATCGTGGGGGAGGTTTCAATGGCCTGACCTCAAACGGGTCCCACCGGACAGAACGCAGTCACGTGAGCAATCTTAGCTGTCTGTGTGTGTGTGGGGGGGGGGGGGGGGGGGGAGTGAGGCTGGGGGTGTGATCTAGCTGTGAACCCCAAAGGAAGGAGAAATGTTTGGGGACCAGCAAGAGCTATTCTGCTGCAGGCAGATCTCCTGGGGGCAGCGGGGGTAACGGAGGAGACACTCCCACCAAACACTTAAACATGTAGGATCCGTTACCACAAACGTCTTCATTCCATGACCAGCTAAGTTGGCAGGGAACCACGGGAAATTCCCAAGAAACAAGGGACACCAGACCAGGAAGCACATGCTGACCGCGGCTGCCCGAGGGAGCTGCCCATCACGGGAGCCTGGAACCTGGGGTTCTAACACGATGCAGGAACGAAGACGTCATTTTGCCTTGAGCTCACACAAGACTGGGCGTAGGAAGTGAGGCCTCCATGGGAGCTGGGACCTTCAAAGTGGTACCGAGTGTAAGGCTGGCTTATAAACGCCAACGCTCCAGCGAAGAGAGAGCGAGGCACCCTGTGCCCCGGCCGTGGCAGTGCCGGGATGGGAGCCCCTTCACGGGAACGTTTGCTTACGCTGCCCTCCGCTCGCGCTGAGGCCCACACTTGTAAGCCGAGGTCCAGATGTGGGGTCCAGAAAACCCCAAGCCAAGAAATTAACCTGAAGTGACGTCGGGCTGGCGCACTGGGGCACGTGGCCGGAGCCCACCCGGGCCAGGGTCCCTCCGAAGACCAGCAGCCCACAGGCTCCAACGGCAAAGCACAGGGGGAAGCACATGCGAGTCAGCCGGCCGACCGCCCCCGCAAAACCCGCCCCAACGATTTCAGCTGTTTGCATGGGCGGCACTAGAGTAAAAACGAGGTAAAGATGTTTCTAAAGAGAGAAGAACTGAGGACGTGGATCAAGAAACAAAGACGATACCAGCGAGAGATGGAAAAGAAGCAAGTAGGGCCTCTGGAAGTGGAAGCTATAATAGCTGAAACGTGAAAGTCACTGGGTGGGTCGACCGCAGACACACACAGTCCAGGAGGGAATCACAGAACCAGAAGATGCGGCGGAAGCGATTAGCAGGATGCACAATGCAGGGCCGGGGAAGAAGATATGAAACGGGGGTGAAACGACGAGAAGGTGGGCGTGCGGAGAAATATGCACATCTATTTGGAGTTCAAGCGGGAGAATAGAGAACGGGCCAGAGTCATTATTCAAGGAGGCGATGGCTGAGGCTTTTCCAGAATTTATAAAGGTCATGAATTTCAGATCAGGGCACACAATTGAATCTTAGCAAGAGATTTAAAAAACCACCCCCACATGGACCCATCCCAGTGCCACAGAAGAGAAGATTTCACAAGAAGCCGGAGGAAGAGACAGACAGACCCTCCCGGGAATGGCAAGTCGCTGGAAGGCAAACTCCATTCAGCATAACCGAGGCCAGGAGCTGGGACGCAATATCATCAAATAGTAACAGATACATGACCTGTCCACCTGGAATCGAAACCGAGTAAAAACGTTTCTCAAGAACAAGACTGAGACGTCTCCAGACAAAGCCAGGACCATGCCGGTGTCAGCGCCCCTCACAGAGCCGCTCCTACTAGTAAAGGGAGGTGATTCCGGAAGGAAGGAGCCCCAAAGGCAAGAGCAGGAGGGCCAAGATGGGCCCGGGGTGCGGAAAGCCTAGACGTACGCTGGCGTTACAGAGCAATTCTAATACCGTCTCGTTGGGGGCTGAAATGATAACAGGTTCAGCAAGGTTCTGGTATTTTCCATGATGCCTATTTTGATGCTTTTGGGAAAAACACAGAATATGAAATTCTTTGAAAAACTGTTTTCTGCTTTGCCTGTGCCCAAGTGCGCACTGTCCATCTGTAGGATGGTTGAACACCTGGACGGGAGCCTGGAGAGCCCAGACTCTTGGCCAAAGGAGAGAATTCCCAGCATGTTGGTTCCTCGAGGCGGACTTCCCAGGCCCCAGCCCGCCCATGGTTCTCCACCAGGGAACCTGGAAGGCTTGTTAGTCCCAGGCGGTGAGCCCCACCCCCAGTCCACGCAGCCAGAGAGTCTGCATTTCCAAGTCCCCAGGCACTGCTGGCCCCAGAGCACCACCGAGAACCATAGAAAACCGTTGCATTAGTCTAATGATCCCACATCTCTTCCGTCTGTGGCAGGGCTGGCAGCTCCTCCAGGAAGCCTTCCAGCATGCGCACCTCATCAAGCTGGAACTGTGTTTTCATCATTGTCTCCGCCTTTTCACCGCTACCTGCTCAGAGTGGAGCAGATGCTAAATCAATGTTAGTTGAATGACTGACTTTCTAAGCCTTCAAGTGTATATATTGTGGCGCGCTCCAAAAATCACGTGCGCGCACACACACACACACACACACACACACACACACACACACTTTCTCTTCACCAGAGTCAGCATTATCTCCTCCACCTCTTAGCAGGCCTTCTTGGGTGCCCCTGTGCATCAGGCCTGGTGCTGGACGGGGCCCATCCTACGGCCCTTTGCTTGGGACAAGCAGGGCTCCCCAGGGGCTACAGCCTGGGAACTTTTTCTAAAAAATGAGGTCACAGGCCTCAGGGTGCTTCTTCTAGCTGCCTTCCTCCTCCAACCCCCCATCTCAAAGGCCATGTCCCTTAAGGATTGCCTTAGGGTCCCCAAAAATCCTCCTCGCTCCTCCTCCTCCCCTGAAACTGCCCGTCTCCTGGTGGCAGGATTAAGTGGGGCACCATGGGCAATTGAGCCCAACAAGCTTAAGACGCTCCGTTCCAGGAGAAGGCCCTGCTGACAGGAGAGGCGGCTGCCAGGCTGCCTGCGAGGCTCTTGCGGAGCCCTGTGACCCCTCCCACCTGCAAGGGGGAGGGAGGCCGATGCCACAGGCCTGTGCGGCCCCTGACAGGTGCCCAGAGCACCCAGGGCCGGAGGGGGCAGTGGGGCGCCCGGAGTCCCGGGTGGCTGGTTTGTGAGGACGGATTAAGAAGACTGATGGCCTGTCCCTGAGCCAGGAAATGTCTCCTCGCAAACCTCTGAGGCCGGGCGTGGAGGAGGCGAAGCTTTATTCAGAGCAGTTCAGGGGAGTAACGAGGAGCAGTGGGGTGAAACTGAGCCGAGTGTCAGGAGAGACGTCCTGGCTGGGAAATCTGTGATGGTTGGACGCCGGCGCTGGCGGGAAGAGGAGGGCCTGCTGCCCGGAATCATGGGCTCTGGCTGCACCAGGTGTGGGAGGCGCACCTGGGAGAGCCCGGGCCTGCGAGGATAATCCGCATCAGCCGGAGACCATTTCTCTGAAGCCACGATTGCCATGGCCCTCCTCTCCTGGGCCCCCCAATCCCTGGGCGGCCAGACCGCCTGCATCCTCCCTGAACACGCGCGAGTTACAGCCTGGGCCTCTGTGGGCTGCCCGAGGCCAGGAGCACCCAGGAAGGGTGGGGTCCCAAAGAGGGAGAGCGGCAGAGCTCGGCCCTCTGCTGTCCTCGGGGACAGGCGTTTGTTCTTGGTGTCTGTCCTTTTCCTGGGGTGGGGGAAGGGTCCAGGCACCAGCACCCACTGTGGGGGGCCCAGGTCCCACAGCGGGTGCATAGCGGCGCGGGGATTCGAACACCAAGCGGGTTAATCCCAGAGCCCCGCTTTCTGTTGCGGGTCCCTGGGAGGGAAGCTCAGAAGGCCGACATCGCCACCGCGGTGCTCTCGAGAGCATCTCCAGGGCCGCGGGGGACCGCTGCACCCCAACGCACGCACCCCGATCCTGAGCGGGCAGTTTGAGCGTCCCTCCACTAACGACCCGGCCTCACAGTAACGTGGGTCCCCAGGTGGCATGCAGGGCCGAGCGCTGAGTAACTGGACGGTGCCGGCCCAGGTGGCTGCCTGGCTGCAAGAAGCAGCATGACTCACGCTCTGACTCAGGGCCCAGGCCAGGGGGGCAACAGGCTGTGGGTGCCAGGGGGCCCCTCCACCCTGCCCAGCGCTGCACGGCTTCCCTGGAGCCTGGAGAGGCAGAAACGGGTTCTCCCCACTTTGCAAACGAGAGGCGGGGAGCAGGGGAGGCACAGCATGCTGCCCACCGGAGGTCCCCGGCTGCCAAGTGCTGATACGGTTCAAACCCCGATTTCCGCCTCGCCCGGCTGAGGGCGCATGTCTGGCTCTGCTGTTATTGCTTCATCGCTCCCAGCCCCTCCCAGAAGGAGGAGGCAGGCCTGTCATCGCAGGGCCCAGGCGGCTACATGTCCAGCCTGACCCGTGCTATGTGCTCTGCCTTCTGAGGACCAGCCTGGGCCGAGTGCCCGGGACCTGCTGAGGCCATGGGACTATAAAGCAGGGACGTCCTCCTCATGCAAGCCCGACGTGTCCAAACAAGATTCTCCTGGCCTGAGAGATGGGCTAGGACCCATGCCTGTAACGAAGAGGATGGAGTCTGCCCCAATTACATTGTCTGGATCTTGGAAACTGCACTGAAACTTCTGTCTGACTTTCACAGAGGTCCCCAATTATGCAGGCTCCAGCCCAAAGAGTTGGGTGGGGTGGCCTTCAGAGACTCCATCAACATCTCCCCTCCCCTCCATCAAAGACCAGGCCCCTGGCCCTACAGCCTCTGGGAAGGAGAGGAGGTACTGGATGGACAGCTGCCTGGGCCTCGAGGCTGAGGCCATTGTGGGGCCCATGACCTCTCTCTGGACCTCAGCGTCCTCCCTGCTGGACGGCAAGCATCTTCCTGCCTTCAGTAACCCTCTGTTCTGAGGGAGCCAGCGGCGGCCGGGACAGCTCTCACTCAGAGCCCCTTCTCCTCCTGCCCTTCCTCACCCGCCCGGCAGCCTGGGGAGAGAGGCTGGCTGCTTGGGGCTCCCTGGCCCACGGGCCCTGATGGGCTGGGGGATGCCAGCTCTGCCTGCTGGGCGTGGACGGACGGCCCAGGCGTTCGGGGCTCAGACTTGCCCCGATTTTAATCAGAGACTCCATGTGGGTCCTGTGGAGTTGGAGCCTGTTAAACAAGGAGTCATTTCTCAGCTCAGATGCCCCCTTTTCCTGGAGAAACGTCTTGAAGCGTCTCACAAACAAGGTACAGAAGCAGCCCAGGTAGCTCCACCTGCAGCTTCGCTGGACACCAGCTGCATAAAGCGGTGAGGGCCCTTTACCTCCTGTCTCCCGGATGGGAGATCGTGTTCTCAGCTGCGACTGTAACGCGTTAATAGAATTGCTGTTGCCTAGAGCTGCCAAGCGCCCCCCCCCCCCCCCCCCACCTCGCCTTCAGAGCACAGCCTCTGGGGACTGCACTGGAGATCATTAGAGAAGGTTCTGCTGCTCTTCCATTAGTGACCAGGTTCAGCCACCATGGGGCCTCTCCTCCCTCGGGCTCCGAGGGTAATGGCCTGCCTGGGCCGCCCCGCCCCCTCCCCAGCTTCCTGCTGCCCCGTGTCACTGCCTCTTGCCACCTGAGGCTGCAGCACCTGGGCTCTGGGACCTGCTCAGCTCGCTGTGACCAGGCCCTGAGCCAAAGGGCAGCCCTGGAGCCTGGCCTCCTACCCTTCCTCTGCACCCAGACCACTGACCACCCAACGTGCGGACTCACCTCCTCATCCCTCCCCTGGACCCAGCCTCCCCCTCCCCCACCCTCCGTAGGATCCACTTTAAGTGCAAATGAGTCTGACTGCACCAGCCTCTCACCTTTGGCAGCTTCCCAGAGCTTTCGGAATAAATAAGGCTCCCTCTCCCTCCCTTCCTTCCTTCCTCCCCCTCCCTGTCCCTCCCTCTCCCTCTCCCTCAAGTCAGCTGCCCTCTGCCCACTCAAGGCAGCTGCAGCACCCCACACTTCTCACAGCGTCCCCTCCCTCCCATGCCGGTCCCTCGGCCTGAGTGCCCTCCCCTCCCCGATTCCCCCGGCTTTGAGGGGTTGTGAATGTCACACTGGGTGAAAACTTTTATTTCCCAGCTTATATAAGCCTTAGCGGCAATGTGCCCCCCGAGACACCCTGACGCCTGTTCCCACCCCACGGAGCCGCAGAAGGACAATAAACCTCAGCATTCTGGAGCAAGGCGGGCCTCCTCATTACCCCGCAGCCCCAAGGGGCCAGTGAAGGACTGGGGGTGGTGGGGTGGTGATGCGGGAGCAGCTGTGCTCACAGCCCCGGGCCACAGGCCCACCCCGAGACGTGCACCGAACAGCGTGGGCCTTTCGAACGCTTCCTCCTTGTCTTTGTGTCTCTGCTCCTTCCATTTCTCAGAGATGCTCCTCCTGCAGCTCAAGCCTCTCCATGGACACGACAGGGATCTCGGGCAGGTGCAGGCCCGGGTCAGGGGTCAGACAGGAGCTTGGAGGAAACTTGAGGGGCTGGACGCAGGGTGTGAGTCAGGGTGGGAAGCGGCTGCAGGTGACAAGTGGACCTGCAGGGAAGACTGAGTTGAATGGACCCTCTGGGGGCCAGTGTCCTGATTTCAAAGGGCCGCGGGTTTGGGCGGGGCCCCGGTGCAGCGTGTGGGAGGCAGGGTGGCGGGTGCCCTGGAAGGTGGCCGTAGGTGCACACTGGGTGCTGAGGGTGCGGAGCCCAGGACAGAGGCTTGGCTGGGGTGGTTGGATCTGAGGTTGGTGTTTGCAAACCTCTCTGGCGGCAGTTGAAATAAGGAGAGCTTGTCGCCAGGATCCAGGGGGACCTCCCGGCCATAACCACAGGCAGGGAAGGCCCCTCTCCCGCCTCCCTCGGGGCGCTTGCCCTCAGTTCCCGCCCCTCTCTGCAGGCCAGCTCCATCCTCACCAGCAGGCAGCACGGTTCCTGCTGGTCTCTCACTCCTCATCTAGACGCGCAAACCAGCACCGTCTCAGGCCTCTCAGCGTCTGTGGAGTCCCAGACGGAGTCTGTAGCCCCGGCCCCACTAGGGGTGCCCATGGCTGGCCTCCTGGGTGGAGGGAGTCCCCTTTCCCTCGGGGGTAGAACAAGCTCTCTTTGGATACATGCACATGCATCTCTATTACAGACAAAACAGATCAGGGAGCCACCCCCAGGTGAACTGCGGAGAGCTACCCCACCCCCCACCCCCCTGACCCGAAGTGTCCCTCTGCAGCCAACCTTGAGGATGGAGGTTGTATCATTATTAAGTAAAGTGG
The DNA here is from genome assembly GCF_014108235.1 of Myotis myotis. Lineage (NCBI taxonomy): Eukaryota > Metazoa > Chordata > Mammalia > Chiroptera > Vespertilionidae > Myotis > Myotis myotis. The sequence goes on from NW_023416335.1 coordinate 208,275,793, forward strand.
CAAATTCCTTACAGAAATGAGGCTCAGAGAGGGGGAGGGGCTTGCCTTGATGGGGAAAATGAGACATTTTCCCAGGGGGCTAGCAATCTGAATCTGTGCCAGAACCTAATGCACATGCTTGTTAGCCATTAGTCTAGTCCAGTGATGGCAAACCTATGACGTGTGTCAGAGGTGACACGCGAACTCATTATTTTTTGGTTGATTTTTCTTTGTTAAATGGCATTTAAATATATAAAATAAATATCAAAAATATAAGTCTTTGTTTTACTATGGTTGCAAATACCAAAAAATTTCTATATGTGACACAGCACCAGCGTTAAGTTAGTGTTTTTCAAAATGCTGACACGCCGAGCTCAAAAGGTTCGCCATCACTGGTCTAGTCACTGCCCCTTCTTTAATTATCTGGTCCTGCAAGACCTGTTTACCTAAGTACTACCCCCATTTTAGAGAGGCCATAAACCATGAACAATACAACCCCCAGACGGAGTTATCAGTGCTGGCGCCAGGCCTGGCCTTGAGATGTGGTCTCACTGGCCCTATCCCAGCACATGGGGCTTTATGCAAAACCCACAAAAGGTCCGGAAGTCCCATCCCATATTTGGGAGACAAAGGAACCAAAAGGGTATAAAGGGAAAGCTTCCTCTATATGGGCTTGCTCAGGATTTGGAGAGAAACAGCCTCCCCCGAGTCCTGTACATGGGAAACATCTGAGAATAAATGGGTCTTTCCTGTGCTCCTGCGTATTTTTCGGTCGCCTGGAAAATTCTGTAACAGCCCAAGGGCACACAGTAATCAGAAGAACCAGGTGGAAAGCCTGTTTTCTACAGCTTGGCGCTTGGGAAGGAAACCCTAATGTCAGAGGAATGAGCCTCTGATGACATTTCCACCTCCTCCATAGGCTGGTCCTGGAGAGAATGGCTCTGCCCTTCAATAACCCCCGAGAGCCCTCCTGGAGGCGGCCGCCAGCAGCCTTTCTGCTCCATCTGAAAGCCGCCCAGCTCCCCACGGTGCCTCAGGGGTGGTACTTTCCGGGCAGTAAGGAGCGCCAGCCATTCAGTCCCAGCCACTGTGGCTGTTCACACATATGCTGCTGAGGGCCTGAGGCCTCGGGGGACACATCTGTTCCCAAGAAGGCTCAGTGACAACCTCCTCCCGGTGCCGCCCTCTGCCCTGGTGGGGTGGGAGAGGTTGATTTAGTGCCCATCCTTCCCAGAGCTGTCCTTAACTTCATCTCCTTCCCATGTCTCTGTGTCTGTTCATCAGGCGTCAGACATGCCCCTTGGCAGGGGGGGCGGTCATTTCCTGGCTCCGGGCGGCTGCCTTCAAGTGAAACTCCAGATGCCCACGTTGCTCATCTCTTGGGGCCTTGCAGATGGGCGCCTGCCTGCTTGCAGGACAGCCCCTGTCACTCACAGCTGGCCCCGCCCTGCAGATAGGCTGCTCACGATGCATGATCTGTGTGCCCTCTGTCGAGCATGCACCCACTTCTCCACCTGGTGAGCTCCGCCTTGAAGACCCAGTGCAAATAGCATCTCTTTTGTGACACCTTCCGGGGCCTGCGCGTCCCCTCCCATCCCTGACAGAATCAGTCACCCCAGCCCAGCTCAGCCCAGTCCAGCACAGCACAGCACAGCACAGCACAGCTGCCTCTAGAACAGTCTATTCTATGGCAACGGGCGGGGGGACCTGTCTCTAGTCTGCCCTCAAGGTCACAGACAAGGTCATCTCCATCTTGGTGTCCTTGAACTTGGCTTTGCAGAGGCACTCAGGAAATGACCACGGTTTATTTAAATTCAGGGAAGAAGGGACGACCATCGATCCCTTCTTACCTGAAAGTGGTCCAGGAGAGCGTGTGGGTGGGACGACATTCAGGGTCCTGTCTCCGGGGAGGGGTCCCCAGACCCTCCTCGCATGGTGGCAGCCCTAGAGAGAGCCTGAGTCAGAGCTCTGTCCCGGGTTCCAGCTGCACATGACCCCTAACCCAGAAGCTGGTCTCATTGCTCTTCCTCCGTCCAGCTCGGCGACGATGAGGCCGGGAATCGTGGACTTCACAGTCCTCCTGCCACCGCGCTTCCTGCCCGTGTGACCGTCCCAAGACGGGAGCAGGCGTCTCCTCTGGCGGAGACACTGGATGGCAAGGCCCGAGCCGAGGGCTGGGCCACCGCAGATGCCCGGCCACCACGGCTGCTGTCACCTCGCTGGCTTCTCCCCTGAGCCCGGTGGTCCTGCCGCAGCCCCGCCACGGCTCACCTGCGTGGCTTTACATGGAACCGGAGCTTTCCTTCCTCTGTTCTGTTTTCCCACGGTCATTATGACCCGCCCCTATTATAGAAGGACTGGGGGAGTTGGACTCAGCAGTTCAAGGCGGGTGAACCGGGATTGGGGTGGGTTTTTTCCATCTTTCTCAACGCTTTTTGCAACGAGATTATTTCTATCCTGGTCTTGTCTGAGCCCCGGCTGGAGCCCTCTGAGTCGTGGGTACTGGTGGGGAGTGGAATGAAACGGAAAAGCAAACATCAGCCTGAACCAAGAAGCTCTGCTCTTGACATTGCTCTTGACATTGCCCCTGCCTGAGTCCTGCTCCTCCGCTGGGGGGCAGGGGGATTGGCAGCCCCTTAGCTTCTCAGAGTCGGGGTTCCTCCATGAGGCCCCTAATCGCTAAGCCCTGCCTGAGTGCATAATAATGGCTACTTTAAAGGTTTCTCTCCAAACCCTGTTGGGGAATCAAATGAAATAAAGTGTGAAGAAACCATTTTCTAAACTGAAAAACAGTGTGTAACTATAGCCACTGAGGATTTTTTACTGTTTAAAAAATGTGGGAGGTATCCTTTTTGTTTAAATCCTTACCCGAGGATATTTTTTCCATTGCTTTTCAGAGAGAATGGAAGGGGGGGGGGGGGGAGAGAGAGAGTAAGAGAGAGAGACATTGATGTGAGAGACACATCGATTGGTTGCCTCCTGCACGAGTCCCAACCAGGGCTGAGGATCTAACCTGCAACCCAGGTACATGTCCTTGACCAGGAATCGAACTCGAGACCCTTTGGTGCACAGGCTGATGCTCTAACCACTGAGTGACACTGGGCAGGGCAAGACATCCTTACAGCAGAATAGTATTCAGCCTTAAAAAGAAGAGAGTTCTGATACAGGTTGCACAGAGAGGAACCTTGAAGAAGTTCTACTGATGAAAGGAGCAGCCACAGAAAGACAGATACCTCCCGCTTCCATGTAAATGAGGTGCCGCGAGGAGTCCAATCACAGAGCTGGAGAGGAGGGCGGGGGCGGGGCTGCGGGGCTGGGGGACAGGGAAGAGTTAGCGGGTAATGGGCACCTTTCCGTTTGGGGTGATGAAAGAATCGTGGAGATGGATGCACAACAGTGTGAATGTACTTACTGACACCGATCTGCACCCTTACCAAGACTAAAATGGTAAGTTTTATGTATATTTTACCACAATTTTTTTTAAAGCCACTTTTTGGGATGGAACATGAGGGAATGGAAATATGTACCTCATTCCCAGGAAACAATAAAGGGGTGTGTGTGTGTGTTTCCTTTAGACAGAGACACGTAAAATAAGGGACGCGAGAGGGACTTCAGAAGGAAGGCTGCCCGTCCAGGAGGCTGTGGTTTTGCAGCCTCCAGGCCAGTGCCTTCACATGGGGGAAAAGCTGGTGCTGCCTGTAACATTTTTAAAGGTCAAAACCAAGGGGAATGTCAGCCACTGCCTAAATGCATGATAATAGCAGATTTAAAAATTAATTACAGAGTCTCTCCTGCTGACACCTGGTGGGGCTCAGGGGGAGCAGAGCCCAGGGCACCCCTCGGAGGGTTGGCGTCCTCAGAAAGCCATTCTGGCCGCTTTGTTCTCAGGCACAGCTCAGCGCTGCTTCAGGCCATTATCCTGGCCAACAATATGTTGTGAAATGAAAAATGTTCTAATTGGACACAAAAGGAGACACCTTCTGGATTCGGAGCCCAGACGGGAATAAAAGCTGTACTTAGCCCAGGGCAGAAGGAGAGCAATTGGGGGGGAGGGGCGCCTGGGGAACATCCTAAGCTACAGGAACCTTAGAGACAGAGCCCGGAAAAGGTCGCAGAGTGCTCCGGAGCGCCCATTACAGCCACGGGCTTCCCACCTGGCGCCTGACTTACGTTCTCCCAGTTTCCAAGGAGGCCTTGGGTCAGTGTCTTCCTTCACTCATTCACTCACGAATTTCTCTATCAGTCAGTATGGCAAGGGTCTGCTGCAATGACAACATCCGCATGTACCAACCAACACACACTCACGCTGCATGTTTCTCTCTCTCTCTTTTTAAAATATCTTTATTGTTGATAGTATTACAGATGTCCCCTTTATTGTTTTTCCCATGGGCCCTCCTTCACTCCCAGGCCTTCACCACACTGTTATTCTACGTGTCTCTTGCCAGCCAGCAGGCAAGCTCCAGGTCTCCCACCTTGGGAACCAGGCCATTCCATGTCAGGAAACGTGACTTGTAACACAAAGGGTTTGGCCACGTTTTAAGTGACTTAGCCACACCTAACCTCCAGGGAGTGGGGAGCGCAGCTTTGCCTTGCGCTGGGGAGGAGGGGAGGAGGGGAGCCGGCGGATTCCATTAGTGGGGTATTTTTTCCTGCTTGCTTTGCTAGGCTGTCCTCGGGATGGAGGAATTGTATGTGATGCACTTGGTAAATCATCAAGTCCTCACGGATGTAAGTGACGCATGTGAGATACAAATGCAAAGTATGAATGTGTTGCTATTGTTGTTATTGCTGACATCAGTAACCTTTCCTGTGTCTGACTCCAGGCAAGAACCAGCCGTGACTGTCAACCAGAGTCGTGGGAGGCGCTCCTCCCGTCGGGACCGAGACGCTGAGCAGACGCGGCACTGTGAGCGCGCTCCCCGCATGTGCCTTCTGGTGTCTGGCAGTCATTAGATTTTTTTCTTCCTCTGCTGAAATTTCTACCATTATCCAATCCCAAAGCCACAGAAGCATCAGAATTTTAATAGAGCTGGGCCCCGAGCCTGAGAGCGAAGCCTCGCGATGCTCAGCTACAGATGGGAAGCGCTGGCCTCCACGTGGCCACGCAAGCGCTGCGGCTTTCACTCTGTCCCGTGGGGCTCAGGCCCGGCAGGGCCCACGGAGAAGCTCCTGGGAAAGCATTCAGAGGCCCGACGCCCAGTTGGCTCTGTCTTGCTGGCCCTGGCCCTGGCCCAGAGTTATGCCATAGGGTGGATAGCAGGGCTTTAGAAAAACTCATCAACGGAGAGTTTGACAGCCTCTAAAAGTTTCCAAATGCCTGTCCTTGAGGCTTCTGCTTGCAATTAATTGTGTTTCTTCATTCTCTCCCTCAGCCCATGCCCTTCCCACAGCAGCTCTGTCTTTGGCCTTATCCTTTTAGCTGATATTTCTCATTCTGCCCCCCTCAGACACCACCCCCCCCCCCCCATACACATTTAGCCCCAGGTTTTGTCTCTGTACTTCTTCTCTGAGAGGAAGTGGAGTGCAACGCAGTTGCAAGAACTCTGGGCTCCAGGCGGACCTGCATTCGTTCCTGCCTCTGACCCTTACTGCTGTGTGCTCCTGGCCAGTTCCTGAACCTCTCTGAGCCCAATTTCCTTCACAGCGTGGGGAAGGCAGCGCCTGTGTGACTATGATAAACTCGTGCCTTTCTGTCCTCCCTCTCCTTCCCCCATTGGCCACCTTGGCCCAAGATCCATGCCACCCTCCCCTGGGCTCCCCAGTCCCCCCTGTTCCCTGCCCTGGCAACTCAGCCCACCGGGCCCTGGCTCAGCCCAGCCCTGGAAGGCCCGACTCCCCACGTCTCAACTCCTCTGCGTGCCAGGCAGTGCCTGCGGGTGGAGGGGATGGGCATGAGGAGATCCTCAGGGGGGATCCACACAGTCAGCTTTAAGAGATGTGGAGATACACGCGGGAGCCCTTGAATTACTTTCGGCTGCTTCGGTTGGGCTTCTGGCTGTGACTCCATTCAGAGCTGGGCCAAGTGGGTCCACAGCGCACAGAATCACCCTCCAGTCGATGTTTAGTCTTCTTTTTAATGCCTGATTTTAAAAAATAAAAAAGGGGGAATTTGCCGGGAGCCGGTCCATGCTTGCTGTTTCAAGGGACCTGGCATATATGGCATACTGTTCTTAATATGTTTGCTCACCTTCTTGGCACTATGTGTTTTAACCAAGGTCTCTGAGAAAGGTTGTTTCCCCAGGTAGGGATTTTCCCCTGAAGTTAGGGAGGGAATAAAACCTCTTAACTAAGTGCCAGGTGATTAATTAATCACTTTAACTACGAACAATCATGCTTAAGCTACATAATCTTTACTCCCTGGAATGGAGATAAGAAACGCCCTAACCTTTGAAATAGAGATTGATAGGATTGGAATCAACTGGTATAAATACAGATGTAAGAACACAGAACTTGAGAGACAGAACCGAGGCACAGAACCTACACAGAACGTTCTCTAGAGACAGAAGAACTTCGCTGGAGAGAACATGGCAAAAGATCCTGGACAGAAACTGGCAACAGAACCTAGAGACAGAACCTATCGAGAGAACATGGCAAAAGATCCTGGGCTGAACCTGACTACAGAAATTGGCAAGAGAACCTGACTAGAACTTGGTGACTGAACCTGGCTGGAGAACCTATCGAGGGAACATGGCTACAGAACCTGGCTGGAGAACCTGGAGAACCTAGCAAGAGAACATGGACACAGAACCTGGCTGGAGATCCGAACCAGAACTTTGCTGGAGATCCAGACCAGAACTTGGCTAGAGATCCTGGCTAGAGATCCTGGCTAGGCTGCTGATCAACTGAACGCTGCCTCCGTGTCATTCCTTCTTCGCCGACTCCGTCTACGCCTTTGGGGACCCCTGGACCTGCTGGGGTTGGACCCCAGCAGTGAGCAGCTCTGTCCCCGGTGCGAGTTCATCCTTGGGCCCCACACGTGCAGGCACTCAGGGAACCTAATTCTCTCCCAGGCCCCTTCTGCTGGTTTGCAGTCACTTTTATGGCTGGGACACAGCTCCATGGGTTTACCTCACTCCAGGCCTCCAGCCTCTCTGACACCACCCTAGGCCCGCCCCGCTCAGCCATGCTCATATTCCTTCCCAGCCTCTGTGACACCACCCTGGGCCCGCACATCTCAGCCATGCCCGCATTCCCTCCCAGCCTCTGTCACATCACCCTGGGCCCACCCCGCTCAGCCATGCCCGCATTCCCTCCCAGCCTCTGTCACATCACCCTGGGCCCGCCCCGCTCAGCCATGCCCGCATTCCCTCCCAGCCTCTGTGAATCATTTGGAAATCTGGACTTGGGGTTCTTGGACTATGCTTGCAGCCTCTTTGGGGTGCCATTTCTGCCACCGTGGGCCTGCCTCTTCCTCATCTCTCCAGCCTGCTTCCAGCACCCCCCCCCCCCCCCCCAAGGATGGCCTCCAGACCTCGGCAGCAAGTGTTCTGGCCGCACACAACCTCTCCTCTCTGGGTTGAGAGTCCCCAAGATGCTGGTGTATTTTTCTCCTGAATGGACACCCCCAGGTGTACACTCTGGCCTCCGCCGGCCTCTCCAGCCTTGTCTCCCCCCTGCTTTTCTCTCTAGTCTCCGGGCTCTTTCCTGCCCCTGTCCTGTGCCCACCACATCTGGGAAAGCCTCGGTCTCCCCGTCTGTAAGAGGGAGGATAACGAGGCCACTCAGGATTATTTCAGGGATTAAAGGCGTAAACTGGGGAAAGTGCCTCGCCCTCCTGGGTGTTTGTTGAATGAATAAATAAGTGAATGAGTAAACACTTGAGTCTGGTGCCAAGAGCGACCTGGCTTATCAGACGGTCCCTTTTGATTTGGCTTCTTACAAATCAGTCTCCGTGGCTCGAACGTGTCTGGAAAAGCTGATAAGGCAGGTGTTTCTGAACCCGTCACATCAAGGCGGCAGTGGCCCCGGCGGTGGCCCCGGCACCGGGCGGCCCTCCCACGAGGGACGTTTTTCAGAGAGTGTCAGCGGGGCCCTGAGCAGAGGGACACGTGCCCCGCGAGGCTCCTCTCTTCTGAATGCTGCTCCTCGGGATGCAGGCGCCAGGGGCAGGGCAGTCGATGGCTGCAGGGCAGACACAAAAGCCCACGCCACGTGGGGCCTGGAGAGTCACTGCGACAGTCAATTAACGCCAGGCACAGCGTTCGACCTGTGTCCCTTTCAGAGGAGGCAGCCCGCCAGTTGGCTGGGTGCCCCTTGGTGGATTCTGAAAACCCAGGCGCTGAGAAAGGCTGCTCCTTGTCAACTAATTGAACCACAACGTCAGCGCAGGAAGCACCGGCTTGCGGTGTAATTGCCTGCGTTACACGGTCAGGTCAACTGAAAGCCCCAGAAGCGTGTGAGGTCTGCGGGACACGCGGAGGTGGAAGGAGGGGCTGATCTTTATTGGGCATCTACTATGTGCAAGGCATCGTGTGGGCACTTTTTTATTGAATTCTCACAATAACCGGGCAATTAACTTTCGATGCAGGTGAAGGAACAGAGGCTGAGGCGCAAATCAGCCCTGTCTGGCCCCCAACCTGTGCGTGTCCATGAGCCTGCAGAGCCTGTGTGGTTGAGAGGCAAGACTAGGAGGACTGGCCTGGGGGTTTGCTGCCTCTCGGGACTGGATCGATCCTGGGGGATGCCTGTGGGAGGGCCTGTCTTATTGGCATGTTTGTTCACCTGTGAGGAGAGGAGATGCTACGTGTGGGACAAGGGGACTGTTATGGGTTGAATTGTGTCTCTGAAAAAATAAACGTTGAGTTCTGACCCCCAGGACCTCATACGGTCCTAGTCCAATATGACGGGCATCCTGATAAAAGGGGGCCTTTGGACTCAGAGATGGACACGCACAGAGGAGAGGTATGCGAAGGGACACAGGGCGAAGGCCAGGGGGAGGCAGAAGCTGAGGAAGGCGGAGGTTGCCGGGCATCGAAGCCAGAGGGAGACCTGGAACATTCCACTCAGCCCTCAGGGAGCACCAACCTGCCAACACCTGGCCCTAGACTTCTGGCCTCCAGAGCTGTGAGACGTCACACTTCTGCTATTTTAGGCCTCTAAGCCCATGGTGCTTCGTTCTGGCAGCTCTGGGACACGAATGCAGGGGCGTGGCTGTGGCTTCTGCTCTCTTGTTGGCGCATCTGAACCAGCCACTCTCTCAGCAAAGCCAGCTGACCTCCCGGTGGGAGGGCTTTGGTGGCAGCCCCTGGTATCACCAGCATTGCCCTAGGAAGTGCCCCCGCCCTCGGCCCCAGGGAGCGTGGTGGAGACAGTGTTTTCATCCCATTTCCTGCCCGCTGTGCTGCGATGCCCGAGGGGCCGGCCAGCTGTCCACGGAGACCCGCGAGCAGGTGCCCAGTGACCAACTACAGGGCGGACTGCACACACCGGAGAGAAATCCCAGATAGGCACCTGCTCACTCCTAACCCTGCCCACCACAGGGCTATTTTAACATTCTTTAAAACTGGGAATTCTTATGAATGAATGAATGAACTCATTGCTCATTAATATTCAAGCCTCTATTTTTCCACGTGGGACTGGTGATGGGCTAGGAAGCAGGCGTGTACTGCTTATGTTCCAACGTTAGACAGCAGGGGAGTCTGGCTGAGAGCCTCGGCAGGTGAGTCACTGAGGCTCACCCCGGCAATGACTGTCATTTAGGCATCTGGACAGAATCACAGGGACATCCCCCTCCCGCCTTCGGCTCATCTCAAGAATTCGAGGTGTCTGGTCTTTGTGGAACAGTTTCCAATAACCCTGGCTTTTCAGGGGAAGACATGGAGATGAATGAGCCACAGGAAAACACTAATTTCCACACATTAGAGACGATGGGATATGTTAATGGCTTACACAAAGCTACGCTACAAGATGAAGATTATAACAGACAATTTTAAGGGCAGAGGCGCCACAGTGAGTTTCTGGCAGCTGATTAGAGTCAGGACGCATCCCTGTGTTGTCGGAGAGGAGCTGGAGGCGCCTGGCCAGCAGGAGACAACGCCTCCGGCATCCAAAACCTGGGGGAGGCCCTGGCCCTGCCACCCAGGACTCTGTGACTTTGAGTAGGTGATTCAGCCTCTCTGGGGCCCCTAACTCTCCAAAGAGCCAGGAAACTAAATAGAAATGTACCCAAGTGCTTTGTAAAGAGCTCCGCTAGCGTTTGGAAGCACAAGGCCAAGGAGATTTGAACAACTGCAAGGGGACTGAGCTGTGAGCAGTAGAAACTGGAGCTAAATAACTGGCAAGCACACCGACGCTGTGCTGAGTTGCTCCTTCTGTAACTTCCTAAAACGCTTCAATAGAGGAAATCCACAGACCCCGGATAAGGCTTGTCAGCCCACCCCGGGGCCTTTGGCTCCTAAGGCGCCATGACTGTCTCTAGGGGGGACGGTGGCTGGTTAAGGCGGTCAATGCAGCGTCCCCTTCAACAGAGCAGTGACAATTCAGAGGCCACGCTCAGCAGTGCTTCCCAGCAAACATGTGAATAAGCTGGCGCGGATCTGCCAGCCCCCAGGTGGCTGGACAGCTGTGCTCAGCAAAGGAGGGGCTCTCAGAAGGCCGCCTCCCACCCGCCCCCTCTGCAGCCGGAAAAGCCCATCCTCCCTGTGGGGTCCAGAGGCTCCGTTTGTTGGGGGGCATCATGTGGATGCGGACGGATGGGAGGCGCGCCTTGTGCATCTTCTGTACGGCCCCTTGCCTCCTGGACACAAGAAGCTTTGGCTTCACGTTTCCTGACAGCCCCGGGGGACGGTGCCCTCTTTCACGGTCCCCAGGGGGGTCTGGAGGGGTATGTGTGCCTGCTGTACCTGCCTTCCAGCTCAGACCCACCATCACCCCTAATCCCGCCTCTTTCAGGCTCAAATCAGCGTCTCAGCTACGTCCCATCCTGTCCCTTCTCCAAAGGCTTTAAACTGCCAGCCGATGCTGCGGGCAGCGGCCACTCCGCCCTGTGAAAGGGCTGGAGACGGCGGGGTCCCTCCCTCTGCTGGTTCCTGTGTCTGGGGAATTCGTGCTGTTCCAGCTGCGGGTTTATTCCCATACGTGGCTTAGTCCAGTGTTCACTGTTTCCAGTCCAGTCCTCCCTCTGTGTCCTGTTTTGGGCGTTTGGGGTTAATTCCGCCAACTCATCGGGGCTGGTGGCTGCTCCTGAGCCTCTGGGACCCAGGGGAATGGAAGGGACGCAAATAGCCCCTCATTACCTGAGACGAGGAAGCTCACCGCCGGCAGATTCTGCTAAGCGCTCCCACCACCTTTTTAATGAAGTATGAACAGATCCCTGTTAGGTAACTGCATTCAAAGCTAATTTTTGGTTCGTTTCTGTCCGCTGTTTCTGGTTGCTCTGTGTGGCTTCCAAGTGCAAATTACTAGTATGTTCTCCAGCGGCAGAGACCCACCAGAGAAATGGAAATTCCCACTGCTGGGCCGAGCCAGTGAGAACCGTCCCCAATTAAAACCACATGCGTGTGGCTCCGTGACATTAATTAGGTGGAAAAAAGAGAAAATGGGACCGTCTCTTCATCTCCAAACCAGCCCTTCGTGTGTTCTCGCTCTGCCCCAGCCTCTGCTAATTTGGGTCTGGACGTGAAAGAGGGCAAGGAAAGGCTGGGGGGGCCGGGGTGTGGGAGCGGTGCAGGGGGGCAGATGGCAACTTAGGAACAGGGGAACCAACAGAAGAAGACCCGGAGGTCTGGGGTGGCCGCTTCTGTAGAGTCGTCCTGGAGTGAGGGGGGCGGTGAGCAGCTGGAGAACAGGAGATAGAAGGAGAGGGTAAGTGAGGAAGGCGAGGCTCCAGCTCCTCCCCAGGAAAGCGGACCTGCCTGTCTTTCCACTTTCCTGTCCCCGCCAGTGGCTACTGCCCACCTGGCCACCCTCTCCCTGAACAGTGAGGCAGTGTGATCAAGTGGTTGCAAGCCACACCGAGACAGACCAGGGCTCAAGGTCTGGCTTTGACCCTTACTGCTTCCTGTGTGGCCCTGGACAAGTCCCTGAGCTTTTCTTAGCCTCTGTTTTCTCATGTGCAATGTGACAACACGAGGGCCTTCCTGGTGAGGGTGTTGAGAGAATTAAAGAGTGCCCATGCCCCAGCCGGTTTGGCTCAGTGGATTGAGCGTTGGCCTGCGAACTGAAGGGTCCCAGGTTCGATTCTGGTCAAGGGCCTATGCCCGGTTGTCGGCTCGATCCCCAGTAGGGGGCGTGCAGGAGGCAGCCGAAGAGTGAGTCTCTCTCATCATTGTTGTTTCTATCTCTCTCCCCCTCTCTGAAATTAATAAAAATATGTATTTTTTAAAAAGAGTGCTTAGAATGCCCTGGCCGGCGTGGCTCCGTTGGCTGGACGTTGTCCTGTACACCAAGAGGTTGTAGGTTCGATTCCCGGTCAGGGCATATACCTAGGATGCGGGTTTAGTCCCCAGTCAGGGCACATATGGAAGGCAACCAATAGATGTTCTCTCTCACGTTGATGTTTCTCTCACTCTGCCGTCCCTGCTCTCTAAAATCAATAAGCGCCCTGGCCGGCTTGGCTCAGTGGATAGAGCATCGGCCTGCGGACTGAAGGGTCCCAGGTTCGATTCCACCCAAGAGCACATGCCTGGGTTGTGGGCTCCATCTCCAGTGTGGGGTGTGCAGGAGGCAGCCAATCAATGATTCTCTCTCATCATTGATGTTTCTCTCTCTCTCCTTCTCCCTTTCTCTCTGAAATCAATCAATCAATAAATAAAATAAAATAAAATGAAATGAAATCAATAAGCATATTCTCAGGTGAGGATTTAAAAAAGTGCTTAGAACGTTGTTAGCATTCAATAAGAGTCAACCATTATTATTACTGCTGTGGTAATAATAATAAAGCAGAATTCTGGAGCTAGGCCTTCACTCATTCCTACCTCTCAGCGCACGTTTGTAATTAATCACCAAGTCCCAAACTTGCGCACCTTGCCATGGGTGCTCTGCGGAGTGAGGGCGAGGTGGGAGACACGGTGGGAGACAGCTCTCAGCTGCAGCACAATGGGACACAGAGATTGCATTATCTCATAATGGAATTCTACTGTGTGAATAGCTGCAAATGCCTGAGGCCACAATTCTGCAATAATTACCATATCTTTGAGAACTTTCTGCACCATCAGTGAGAAAACAGAATTCAAAATTACCCAACAAAACCGTCCTGAAAACCTAGTTTCTTCTGAGCCAATTTACTCTTTTCTAAGCCTGCCTGCTGATAAAAGGTGGCATCCATATTCTGCCATAACAATAATACGCGTGGCCTCCGCAAATTACTTGCAGTTCTGCAAGAAATAAAAATCAGCTCCACATCTCTACACCCTTTTATCACGTCTCAGAAGCCACTGTATTAAAAATTAAGTGAAGCCTAGCAAAACAGCCCCCAGTGCACTGAATATGTACCCCCTCCACCCAGCTGTTCTCACGACCCCTCTCTCTTTAAAATGAGGGCGCACAAAAGGGGAGATCCTGGCACGCCCAGGAGCAAACCCCTGTCACACCGAACTCACTCAGTGGGGAGATGAGTCACCAGGTCTCCAAAAACCCTTTGAAAGTTAATTTTAATCAGTTTGTGAGTGGATTTTGGGAACCCTTTACTCCTCAAATTTCTATGATGTTTTATTTCCAATATGATCCATTTCCTTGTCATTCATTTCTTTTCTGTGATTCAGGCTAGAAATGCGACTTAACCGCTACTTACTGGGTTGCTGTGTAAGGGAAACCGAGGTGCTCACATTTCTGACCCACAGTTTTGGATGCTGTGTCCTCAGACTCACCTGGTTCTCTCTTGCTCTCAGCTTTTGTACACGCTATTCTCTCTGCCCAGAACAGGGGTCCTCAAACTACGGCCTGTGGGCCACATGCAAACACAAATACTGTATTTGTTCCCGTTTTGTTTTTTCACTTCAAAATAAGATATGTGCAGTGTGCATAGGAATTTGTTCACAGTTTTTTTTTTTTAAACTATAGTCCGGCCCTCCAACGGTCTGAGGGACAGTGAACTGGCCCCCTGTTTAAAAAGTTTGAGGACCCCTGGCCCAGATCCTCTCTGCCCTGACTCCCAGGGCTTGACAGACTCCTGCTTATCCTCCTGAATTCGGTTTGGACTCCATTTCTGCCAGGACGCGCGCCCTGACTCCAAATCAGAGCCGGTTGTCACTCTGTACCAGGCGCCCCCACACCAGCCTGTGCTCACCAAGTTCATAGGACTTACACGTTGCACTCTCATCACCCATTTACCTCTCCGCGTCTCCACCAGACTGTGACTCTGAGACAGGACTGCCTCCATCTTGTTCACCATGGTGTCCCCAAAGTCCAGCAAATTACCGATGCATAACCGGGGCTGCTTAGGTATGTAAAGGGTGAACACACGAGTCATTGGACAGTAAGTAAACTGTCAAGTATTTTTATAGCTGCCTGATCCGAGCCTCAAGTTCCCAAGTAGAGTACTTAAGAGAGTAACATCTAATGAAGTGTTTTAAAACTGAGATAATTACAATCAGAATATACCCGCTTCTAAGTTAAGCCAAGTTTGTTCTATTCGTTTAATGGAGTTGGCTAAATAGAAACTCAAATAAGTGCTTGCTAATTAACAAATTGCTGAATTAACATACATGAGCTCTAGTTAAAATCTGAAGTTACCACGAGTGTGTACTAAGCACACAGTGAGTAAGGTCGTTTCTCAAAGGGACAGTTTTTGTTGTCTGTGTTATTTGTGAGGTTTCTCTGAGTAAATTTCTAGACATTGGAAGCAGCACATTTTGGTGGCGGGGGTGGGGAGGGAGGAGTGCTTTATTTCTGGAGGGTTTTTATTCTCCACTCTGAGCAAGGTGCAGCTCAGAAATGTCCTACCCAGTACACAAAGGAGACACCGAATCCTTCTATCCCCTACGAGTCCACTCGTGGATCTCCCAGATGTAGGAAGAAAGCCAATAGGAGATGTCTTAGGACTTTTTTATGCTCTATTTTATTCCATAAAGAAGTTTATTTGGCCAACATGTCATTAGTGACATTTATTTCATTAATCCTGGAATTCATATTTCAGCTCAAAAGTTCCTTAAAAATTCCTTTGCCAGGTTAAATCCTCAAGAACCTTCCCCAGAACTATTAGCCTTTACATTTTTGAGAAAACAATTTGATCTCTGCAATTTCTCTAGAACTCAAGCTCTGTGAGGACAGGAGCTACGCCTGGTTTTGCTCCCACCGTATCCCCAGGGCCTGGAGCAGTCTGATGAGTAACAGGAACTGAGAAAGACCAAGGCCCGATGGATAAATGATGGCAGAAACCACTTTTCCCCAAGGGCCCTTGTTGAGCTGCACCGATTCCAGCTCTCACTCTGAAAACCCGGACAGGCGACAGAACAGAAATCGCCTCGCCCACGGTGGAACTCTAGCGAGAGATGCTCCTTCCAGCAAGGTCGAACCCAATGACTATGCAATGAGCGTGAATTGGAAACGAACCAGACCCTATGAGGAATTGAAGTCTGGGATTAGGCTGGGTATTCTAGAACACTCTAACAAAGGTCTTCAAGAACCTGTACCGCCTGGCACTCTGCCCTGCCTTGCCTCCCTGGCCTCGTCTCCTCCCGCTCTCCCCTTTCCTCACTCACCGCAGCCACCCTGGCCTCCTTGACATCCCTCAAACCTGCCCAGACCTTCCTGCTTTTGAGTCTCTGCACTAACAGTTCCCTCCAGTGCTTGACTAGTTTGCATGAAAATCAATTCTGATTTGGGAGTGGCATCCAGGCATTAGAGTATTTTGTACACGTCCTGTATTTCTTCGAAATTATCAGGAATCATTGTAGCTTTTTACAGATAGCTGTTGAAACTGAGTGATGGGTACATGCAGCCCTTACACTGTTCCATCAACCACATACAAAACAAAATGAAAGCTTCTCCAGTGACCCTCATGTGCAACAGGGTTGAGAAGCATTGGCCTGTCATCCCCAAATGAGACCATCTTGCTCATAAATATCGTAATTGAGACATTTCCAGTTGAAAGGATGTTTTAATGAACTAAAAAGATACAAGAAGAAAAACATCAAATTTATTTTTGAAAATACAAGAAAAGAGAGTATACATTTGAATTCATTTTGCAATATACATGAACAAAAACCTATTCTATGTTCTTTTTGTCTCAATTAAACTCCCAACCAATGTGGCATCCACAAGGAGGGGAAGGTTCTGGCCCTTGGTTTGCAGGACAGAAACCTGGCGTGAGAACATGTGAAACCTGGCGTGAGAACATGTAAAACCTGTGCCCCAGACTCAGTCTTCCTCACTCAAGGCAAAGGCTTGCTGACAGTGATACCCCACACCGATGAGAAGTAAAGGGCCCCTCGCTACCAGCTTCCCCCAGAGCTCTAGAATAGCCATTTCCCATGTGAGGTCTTACCATAGCCTTCACTGATATTTAAATGTATTTTTATTTAAAGTACAGAGCATGGAAGAATGAAATTCTCTTCAGTTTCAAATGAACTAATATCTAAATCTGAAAATATTATCAAAGGTGAACCTTTTCTGTTTAAAAAAATAAACCACCCAAGTGAATTTATTGATGTGCAAGATACTGTTAATAAATCTGACAAAGAAAAATCAAACCGTCAGTCTATTTTGCCATAGTAATGAGAACCTACAGCAGGCTAACTCAGTTTCGGGGAAGTGGAGCCACATGAGCTCTATCAGAAATGGTTACTGGGATGATTCTATTTGATCTGAGCTCTCCTCAGAAGACTGGGGCAGCGGCGAAGCCGTGCTGATTTGGGGGCTATTCCCACTCATTCTTACCAGATGGCTGTTGATGACACCAAGTTCTTGTATCACCATACTCAGGTCTTCGTGTAATTTGACTATTGCATTTTTCACCTCCCCTAGAAGACCCTGGATGGAATTGTTTGCTTTGGGCTCCTGAGGCAGGCCTTTGGTTGTCTGAAAACTAGAACAGGGCACCGAGGTGAAGCGGTCTACATTTTGGGTGGAAAACCCTACCCAATTACTGCGGGAAATATGACTTATCTTCTTGTTAGCAGAATCAGAGTTATCTGGAAGACTTTCCAGTAGATTGAAGTTGTCAGATTCTTCATCAGAAGACAGTGAGCTCCTAGGAGCAAAGGGGTGACGAACCCTGGCTGTCTTATCTTTATCTTTAAAGGGGATAGAAGAAGACTGTTGATGGGACAAAGCCCAGTAGGAAGGTCCAGCCAAAATCCGGGGTAAGAGAGGAGCAGACTTGTCTGGAGAGGCCGTGTCAGGAGACGACATGGATAGAGTAGAAAAGGAGGATGTTCCCTCAGAGGTGGTTGACACTAAAATGTATAAATGAGAGAGAAAGATTATGCAACATACAAATGAGAGTACTAGCTAAAATCATTTTACAATGTCAAATCCGATCTGAAAGGTCTCAACATAAATACACTACTTAGAATTTGATGTGCAAAATAATCATAATAAACCTAAATAAACCTAAAGCAGGAAACAGAGAAAATCTAAGGATTTTCTAAAGGAAACTAAAATAAAATGACCAATATTTATCTTCACTCTCAGATCCTAACATATTTTCATATTCCACTTACCAGCGAGAGCAGAAAGTCAAGTATTACGCTCCATTCTACTGATGGCATTTTAAGTTGACATTTAAAATAGAAAGTCTGAGAAACCTGCAACTTACATTCCTCCTCCATTTTTTCTTCTACAGAGAATACTATGGCAAAACGAACAACCAATTACAACTATCAAAAGTTGTGAAACTAATTTTTTTCTCTCAACAGGCAAATATGTCAAGACTGAAGTCCAGTCCACCTGAGACCCAGAACACCAGCGCACATACGCAATTAGTTTTCCACCAAGAAATTGCATGTAAAGTAAAAAGCTTTCTAAATCTATTCTCCAAAAAAATTAAAGATTTAATAACATTTTAACTTTCTTTCAGGAAAAATGTATTAAGTCTCTTCTTCAGCACTTCATTCTAAATCATTATTTCCCAAAGTGTATTCTGAGGAATGCTGTGTGCCTGACGGTGTAAAAAGATGTTCTGTGAAAACAGGGCTTCCGAGTCAAATCAGACTGCGTGACTGTATACTGTGCCTCCCAATGTCCGTCAGCACAGTATTTACTCATGTTTTTCCAGACTTTCTTGGACCCAGAACTTTTTCTTGTCTCCTAGGAATATCTAAGTACATTCACTTATGTATTAGGTGGTATAAATGGGCTAAATCCAGTTCTAAAGTCTCTGAAATTAACTCTGGACTTGCTACTTAAATTAAAAAGAAACCAAACAAAAAACACTTATTCTCTATAGTAATAGAACAGGGAAATCAATGCTTACCACTTAGCACCTATTACTTATATATTACTTTCTATATTATTTTATTTCCTTTACATACCCACATCCCTTTAAACTAAATTGGACCTCTTGTAAAAATTATGGCTGGTGTAGGCGGCTTCTATTTTCTGCTTCAAAGCTTTCCAGTTCTCGGGGAAAAATCCCAATCACAAAACTTTCTGGGGTGAAACGAGTCCTCTAGTGACGCAGCAGCAGGATACGAAAGGGAAGTGGGCACGTCATCGGCACACGGCCAAGATGAACCAGCACCCTGAGAGTCAGGCTGGCTTATCCACAGCCTATCCTTGGACTAAAAGGGGTGCGACAGTTTCCTACCACGCTGACGACGAAAGCTTCAACATGGGGGGGCCCTGAGTCGCACATGTCCCTGCACCATCCCCGTGTGGTTCCCCTGTTTCCTACACCGTGTCTTTCTCTCTCGTGGTTTACTCATTCGGGAGCAGCACATTCTCCAGCAGTTCACTGGAAAGGGATGCAGGAGAAGGAAACGTTTTGAGAACTTGTTTGTTTGAAAATGTCTGTAAAGAATGATTGGTAGATATGCAAGTCTTTACCAAAAAAGGGAGAGTGGGAGAAAGGGTGAGCGGCTATATTTAATTACTAGAAGGTAGTCACAAAACCCTAGCAATACTGGTCCGTGAACCAGTAGCAGCGGCAGCGGCAGCAGCAGCACCTGGGAATTCGTTAAGGATGAGGTCATGGGCTTCACTGCAGACCCACTAAATCAGAGGCTGAGTGTTAACAGGCCTCCAGGTGTCTCCGGGTGTGCTAGGTTTGAGAATCCCTGCTTTCTACTGTACCTCTACCTTTGTTTCCCCTGCAGCGGCAGCGGCTGACTAAATAGCTTACCACTGTTCACAGTTTCGCAGCTTTGATTCATGGCTACGTGATGCCTTCACTCCAAGGAGCCACTTCACCTCTAATTGCTGCGCACCATTTACTTTTGTTTCCAAACACGGCACAGCTGTACCAGACACTTCAGGCTGCGCTCTGGGGGCGTCTCCCCGCCCGCTCGGGGACCCTTCTCTGACTCACTCTGAAGTTATGTGGGTATCTGGTTAACTTTCATCCCCTTCAAGCAGTTTACCTGCAAAACTGAAACACAGCAATAATGCAGGTAAGCTGCAGTGAATGTGTGATGTACGCACACCAGTTAATGCCCTGCTTGCCTGAAGACTGCACCAATGAAACGAGCCCGAGTGCTGTGCTAGCTCTAACTTCATACTCACGAGTAACACCGACCGAACCATTCTATTACAACTTTAAATTTAAAAAGCATTTAGAACTCTTGGGTGCAAAAGTAAAATGCAAATACATTTCTAGAAATATTTCAGAACTTAGCTGTAAAGCAAATTTTTCTGTAAGTAGTAGGTCCATGGTCAATTAAGTACTTCAAACAGTTCATTGTAAACTACAGGGATTTTTTTTTTTTTCTCCAATTGATTTATTTCAATTTTCCTAGCTGGTTTATAATGGCTGCCAAGTTAGCTATACACATAAATTAAAATATTCTGATTTTGTCCAGTGGTTAAAAAATATTTTACACAAACATTCATAGCAAAATTATTCATAATAGTCAAAAGGAAAAACAACTCAAATGTCCAACTGTGAGTGGATAAATGAAATGTGTGTATCTATACAGTGGAATACTATTCTGCCATAAAAAGGAACAAAGTATGATACATGCTATAACATGGATGGACCTTAAAAACATTATGTAAAGTGAAGGACATAGTCACAAAGGCCCCATGCTGTATGATTCCACCATATAAAGTGTCCAGAACAGGCAAATCCATAGAGACAGACAATAGACTAGTGGTTGCAGGCGTTAGGGAGGGGGGAGTGGAGAGTGACTGCTAATGAGCACAGGGCTTCTGGGTGAGGATGTCCCACTAGAGGAGTTGCTGGGCTGTCTGGGGCAGGGCAGCTGTGTGGCTGTGACTTCCCGAGTGATAAGGCTCCCTTCAACACGGAGCTTCTGAACCAGCCCAACCCGTGGCTCAGGGTTAGCGGAAAGGGTCTGCAGAACTGTTTCCTATCATTTTCCCACTTCTTTTGAGGAAATTGTTAATTTTTCCGGATCTGGAGTCTTTAGTTAAGTTTTTGGGGAGTCAAAAGTTATATGCAGATTTACAATGGCTCAAGTAGGTGTTGGTGTCCCTAACACCCATGTTGTTTAAGGGTCCATTGTACTGTTTTTCCTATACACACACTTATGATACAGTTTAATGTATAAATTAGACACAGTAAGAAATTATCGATAATAATAAAATGGAGCCATTATAACAATATAGTATAATAAAAGTTATGTGAATGCGGCCACTTGTTTCAGGGGACCTGCAGTCTCCATATGGGCTCAATGCTTTCTGATGTGACGCGCTGTCATCATTTGGAACACGATTTCTGCTCATGTCTTCCGCCCACAGACTTAATGCCTTTTCCATCCTAACTAAGCAGTTATCACCAGCTGCGGCTGGAACTTACAGTGTGAGGTGCCACAATAAAACTAGCACAAATTTCCTTTTCCTGCTTCACAATTCACGGATAAAAGATTTGTTCTTACCACAGAGCTTAACAACCTCAGCACACGATTTCTCTTCTTTCCTTACTAAGTCAACCACTTTCACCTTTCCATTTAAAAGCAGCACTGACTGGCTTCTCTTTGGCACATCCAAATTGCCAGCATCACTACTCTGATGCTTTGGAGCCATTACTAGGTAAAAGGAGGGTTACATGAACACAAGCACTGAGAGGCCACACAGTCCGTCTGATCACTTGGACGGCTACACAGAGACTAATGGGCAGATGGCATAAACGTCATGGGCATGTTGGACAAAGGGGATGATTAACATCCTGGGCAGGATGGAGGGGAAAGCATGAGATTCCACCATGCTACTCAGACCAACATGCAGTTTTAAACTAATGAATTGTTTATTTCTGGAATTTTCCATTGAATATTTTCAATTCGCAGTTGGCCAGTGGTAGGTAAAACTTTGAAATGCAAAACCACAGAAAAGGGGGGCGGGAGGCTACTGTACCATCTTCTCTATCCTCCATCATCCGGAGTGATGCCAGCGTCCATGGAGACTAGTCATCCATCCTCACCTCATCATTTCTTGAATCCTCAACCAGCCATTCCCCTGCGTATTCCTCAGAACATGTCATCACTCAGAACTGCCTCTCTCTGAAATCTTATTTTCCAAGATTACTTTCCTTCTGAATTACTCCCAGCCCCTCATCCCTTTAAATACCTCCACCCTTTGGCGCGTTGAGACAACAGATCTAATGATCCTTCTGTTTTCTCTCACTCTACCAGTGTCTGCCTGGCTCCACCTCCTTTCTTGTCCAGTGTAGAATCCCATCATCCATCACTTTGAACCACCTTCTTGCTACCTCCTTGCTGCTGTGTCTTCTGCCTTACCTGCTGCTAATTCCTAATGCGAGAGTCAGCAGGCCTCTTTCTAAAGGACCAGATAGCAAATATTTTAGGCTTTGTGGGACATACAGTATCTGTTGCAACTGCTCAGCTCTGCTGTTACAGCACAAAAACAGCCAAAGACAATATGTAAACCAATTAGTATGGTTGTATTCCAAGAGCCCTTTGATTGTAAAACACAGTCAGTGGGCCCTGGCCAGTTTCACTCAGTGGTTAGAGCGTTGGCCCTTGGACAGAAGGATCTCAGGTTCGAGGGCACATACCTCAGTTGCAGGCTCGATTCCCTGGTTGGGGCACATGCAGGAGGCAACCAATCAATGTGTCTCTCACATAGATGTTTCTCTCTCCCTCTACTTCCTCTCCACTTTCTCTTAAAAAATCAGTGGAAAAAATATCCTCAGGTGAGGATTAAAACTACCCAGTGGGCCAGGGTAGTTTGCCAATCCCTGTCCTAACCTTATTCCAATTTATATATCTATCTTTTCATTCCCACCCTCAGGCTGCTCGGCACTACTGGAGAAAAGCATAGACCCCATAAACGAGGATTGCTGCAAATGACCACTCCTTCACCTTATCAGTGTCCTATCAGTTCCCTCTTCCATTCTCTAGAGCGCTTATTCTAAATCTATTCCAGTCTCTCCACAGCCGTAATATCACTCCAAACTCCTCAGTCTTGGCAGGTGACATCAGACAGTAAGATATTGAGGCCAAGACTACAGTATATGGTACCCGGAGGCTTAATACATCTTAATTATTAAAATCAACAAAACCCTTCCCTCACTCTGATACATCCTTTCTCCTCCTTCCTTACAGGCCCTCAGGATGAGGTGACTCCCATTCTGTTCTGATTCTAGGCCTCCTCCCCCTGATCATGCTCCATCTTGGGCCATCTCCCTCTAACTCACCCTCTCTCGTCTCCTGTCTCTCACCCAGTTTCCTTTCCCACAATAGCCTCTGAAGTGCCGCCTCCCTATTTCACCTCCTCCAAATCCATTCTCCACACTCCTGAGAGAGTAATTTTTCTAAAACACATTGGTAAAGCTACTCATCTGACTTAAAACCATTAGTGACTTGCATTGTTTCCAAAATAAAGTCCAAACTTAACCTGGCAGACAGTGCATCTATCCTGGCTTAACTGTCCAATGTTTTCTTTTATTACTTTTTCATGTACACTTTCCATTCCTTCTCTACTAAGCTGCTTTTAGTTTGCTTATTAAATATTGATTGCCTCCTAAGTGCAAGGCACTGTGGTTGGTGCTGAGGATCCTGTATAATAAAAGCCTAATATGCAAATCGACCGAATGGCGGAATGACCAGTCACTATGACGCGCACTGACTACCCGGGGGCAGACGCTCAACGCAGGAGCTGCCCCCAGGCTAACCAAGGTGGGTGCCAGTGGGGGCCCCCAATCACCCCGCCAGTCACCCTGCAGAGGGAGGCGACGGGGGGGGGGCAGTGGGAGGAGCCAGGGCGCGGGGCTGGCAAGCGGGCAGCGCCAGGCTGGCCAAGGTGGATGCCAGTGGGGGCCCCCCTCCATTGCCCTGCCGGCTGCCCCACAGATCAGCCCTTATCGCTGGCCAGGCCTAGGGACCCTACCCATGCACAAATTTTGTGCATCAGGCCTCTAGTATAATAATAAACAGGGCAGATGTGGTCCCTTCCCTCGTGAAGTTGACATTCCACTTTGGGGGAAAGACATTAAAAAACTTAATGCATATATAATTATATTTAATTAGTGTGACAATTAGTGCTAGGAAGAATAACTGTAGGATGCTGAGATGGCACACAGCTGGGGGATTTGCAATAATCTAGGGGTCAGGAAATCTTGAAGAAGTGATGTTTGAGCTGACCTCTTAAGGATGAGGAAGAGTGAACGGAAAGAGGGGGATAGAAGTCAGAGGGAACAAGAGTCCAAAGATGGTGAAGCCACGTGGTTTGCTTGACAAACGGAAAGAACATCAGGCTGCTGAAAGGCAGCAGCTAGACTGCCCAGGGCCTGGAAGGCTATTGGATCTTTAGGAACATGGGAGCAGCCCACGGTTTAAGTGGGGAGGATTAGTCATCAGGTCGTTCTGGCTGTTCTACGGAGAATAAATTAGAGCTTCACAGAATTTCTTTGCTCAGTCACAACTTCGTATTATTCCTCAGCCTGCATGCCCTTTCTGGAAGAACCGAAGTTTAATTGTTCCTGAGAATAAATGAGAAATTCTTGGGTACTTTTGGAAACAACCAAAAGGAAGCTCTTGTTTATGCTAGTTCTTTCTAATGTGTTCTCCAACAAAACTGCTCAGAACCCGTGCTTCCGTCGAGCACTTGTCACCCCCAAGGATGGACTGCCCATTGGCCCTTTAATAAAAGGGCACTTTCCCAGCTGAGAAAGTCCTCTATGGCACGCACATTTTAATACCACTGGATGGAGAGTGAAAGGAGGGAACAAGACGGGGGGGCAGAGAGCAGAGAAAAGTAAATGAAGAATGCTTCAAAAGAGCATTTTTATTTATGTATTTATTTTTTTAGACTCACCCCATTCCGTTAAGCTCTTGAGGATATCAACATCCCTCTGAGCAATGCTGGGCTGGGCTGGTTTCTGAGAGTCCTGATTGATTACAGTCTCCGCTGGGTCAAACGTCTTGAACGAGGGAGAGACATAGAGTGTCTCTACAGAGGCCTGGTTACAGAAAGTCAAGTCCGACTTGGATATTCTTACACTTGGATGGATAGACTCTTCTTTACTTGATGACCCAAATGCTGATAAAGTTGTCAATATTTCAAAATTTGTCGCATTTGACTGCTTTTCTAGAGGCATTTGAAAAGGGTTTCCTGTTACAGTATTTGTAATGGTACTCTCTGGTTTCTTGTCCAAATTCACATTTGTCTGCAGAGATGGGGTTTTTTCTGAGGGAGTAGATACAGCATCTGTAAAATAACAAATCAAAACTGAAAACACTCTATTTCAAATCTGTTGCAATTTTAATAAATCAACATTTTTATGCCATAACAAAATCCTCTCCTATTTAATTTTCTACTTTCTTACAGTGTTTCTCTTCTGCCTCTTTGAAGTATACCCACACTATAACTGATGCCTGAGTCATTCGAAGGCTGCCTTCTCTGAAGCACAAGGAAAGGAAAGCTTCAAACAACTTGTCTTAAAATATTTCCCCCTTCACTTACTATTCTGTTTCTGAAACCACTATATTTTTAGTACCTTCAAGCTTTCATCTACAAGATAAACTAGAGAAAATTTGGCATAACATATTGGTCTATCCTTACAGAATCCCCCGTCACACACACACACACACACACACACACACACACACACACACACACAAAGTCTTTTTCTCCTGAAATAAAAAAATGTCTTCTTGCCCCAATGTTTCAACAAAGCTCATACAAGAAAATCACTACTTTAGGCAGTGGTCTAATTTTAATAAATCCTTTGTCACATGGGAGAAAAGAGGCAATCTTTCAGAGCTGTTGTGATGATTACTAAAATGTTAAGTTCCATCTGGTCAGGGATCTTTGTCCATTTTATTCATTAATATCACCAAGTATCTGGAGTATAACAAAGTACCTGGACTACAACAGATAAATAATAGTTATTAAAAACAGAAGGAACTGAAGGAGTTCCAAAGAGTTAAATTTAAGGTGGGCCAGATATAGGAATATCTCTTGAATCTATGAAGTATGAGCCTGGTCCAAATTTCCAGGTGCACATTGTTGTCCACACTCAGCCTAGGGCTTGCTCTCAAGTATGGAAAGGAAGAAAATTATTTCTAAGGGAGAGAGAGTTCTTGAAATTAAAAGCATCACTATGTGAGAGAGGACAATAGTGAGGTTATGTCATTCGAAGCTCCCAAAAAAGAGGATACAGGAATTGTGTAATTCGCTATCAGGTGTTTGTATATCACAATGTCCATCAAAACCAACCTCATAATGCACATTCATATGTTAGCAGCATCACTTTCAGGCTCTGAGTTACTAAGAAAAGCAAATTTTCTTAGACTCTAAAAACCTTCCTTTCAATTTTCATCCACAGTTGGAGGCAACCCCGGGCAAAAACGCTGCTAGTACACCAGTTAGACAATTCAAGAAACGTACAGCACTACCTCTACCAGGAATTCCATTTTTTCCCAACCCTTTCATCTCCGAACTTCCTTATCTTTCAAAACTCAACTCAAGAATCACCTTCTCTATCTCCTTTTCTTTCCTGCCTGTAACCTATTATTGTCTATCTTGCCATATCCTATTTGGAACCCTGTGAATAACATTTCATCTCCTTTATTACAAGGCTCCTCTCCCCCACCTGAAAACAGGCCCTCGGGGAGACCTTGTTAGGAGTCATCTTTGCATCTCAGCACCTGAGAGTGCCACTCCCATAGGATGTGTTCGATAAATGCTTGAGTGAAGGACAGACTGAAGCACAAGGACCAAGAAAAAGTAATGCCTTTGTTTTTCTAAGCTGAATGTAGTTTACTTAGTAGTGACGAAAGGAAATAGAAAACTGGTAGATGAAAACAACTTCTAGAATACTCCTAATTTGCATATGAGAAAGTTATATCTAGTTGGTAAAGGTTCTGTTAAAAATACTAACATATTCCTAGTAGAATACTAGATTTATAGTATTCCAAAGTACATGTGTACATCTCTATATTTACATAAAAGTAAATTTTAGTCAAATATTTTCTGTTGACTTTCATTTTACATGTGAGAAAAATGGGGGGGGAGTCTTTTTCTATATGGTTGTAAGATTCTAATTGGTTTTTTAAATTTTTAAATATATATATTTTTTTTATTTCAGAGAGGAAGGGAGAGGGAGAGAGAGAAACATCAATGATGAGAGAGAATCATTGATTGGCTGCTTCCTGCACACCCCACACTGGGGATCGAGCCCACAACCTGGGCATATGCCCTGACCGGGAATCGAACTGTGACAACCTAGTTCATAGATGGGTGCTCAACCACTGAGCCACACAGGCTGAGTGCAAGATTCTAATATTTCATATGAGATGGCAATATAATGAGATGGTGAAATGTTAAAGATATATAATTTAATCCCTGAAGAAAATACTAAAATTCATGCAAAGAGGTATAACTAAGAAGCCAACTGCTAAGTTAAAAATTTTAAAGTATTGAATTAGCTCAAGAGAAGACAGCAAGGAAAGCACAGAGGAATAAAACACAGGTGGGACAAACAGATGGGACAAGAAGAAAGTAAAAGAGTAAATCTAAATTCAACTGTATCAGTAATTATACTAAAATGCAAATTATAAAGCATAAAATTTCAGACTGGATAAAAAACATAAGATCCAATCATATGCTGTATACAAGAGACAAGCTTAAAAACAAAGTCACATGTAAAGTTAAGGATTGGAAAAAAGATATCATGCAACAGTAAACCTAAAAAAGCTCAGTGGCTATCTTAATATCAGGTAAAATAGGCTTTAAGACAAGGAGTATTACTAGAGAATAAAAAGGACATTTCATAATGACAAAAGGGCCAAACATCTCAAAGATATAACATTATAAATGTGTAAATACCTAATAATAGAACTACAAATAAATGAAGTGAAAAAAATGACAGAATTAAGGCGAGAATTAGACAAATCCCACTAAATCACATTTGGCAATTTTGACATCCCTCTCTAAGTAACTGATAGAATAGATGAAAAATCAGCATGAATATCAAAGATGTATATAACACTTAACTCACTTGGCTCAATCAACATCTACAAACCACCACACTCAACCCTGGCATTGGTAGGTTTTTTCTCCTTGAAACTCATTCCTCCATAAATGCTTCAACAGAACTTTGCTGGCTCTCCTCCATCTCTCTAGGCCAGCAGTTCTCAACCTATGGGTCACAACCCCTTTGGCGGTCGAACGACCCTTTCACAGGGGTCGCCTAAGATCATCCTGCATATCAGATATTTACATTATGATTCATAACAGTATGCCGGGAGCCGGTCCATCCTTGCTGTTTCAAAGGACCTGGCATATATGGCATACTGTTCTTAAAATGTTTGCTCACCTTCTTGGCACTATGTGTTTTAACCAAGGTCTCCTCTCTGAGAAAGGCTGTTTCCCCAGGTAGGGATTTTCCCCTGAAGTTAGGGAGGGAATAAAACCTCTTAACTAAGTGCCAGGCGGGTAATTAATCACTTTAACTACGAACAATCATGCTTAAGCTACATAATCTTTACTCCCTGGAATGGAGATAAGAAACGCCCTAACCTTTGGAATAGAGATTGATAGGATTGGAATCAACTGGTATAAATACAGTTGTAACAAGACAACAGCAGACAGAACTTAGAAGACAGAACTTAGAAGACAGAACCTACACAGAACCTAGAGAACCAGACAGAACCTAGCTGAGAGAACATGGCAAAAGATCCTGGACTGAACCTGACTACAGAAATTGGCAAGAGAACCTGACTAGAACCTGGTGACTGAACCTGGCTGGAGAACCTAGCGAGGGAACATGGCTACTGAACCTGACTATAGAACATGGCAAGAGAACCTGACTAGAACCTGGCTACAGAACCTGGCTGGAGAACCTGGAGAACCTAGCAAGAGAACATGGACACATAACCTGGCTGGAGATCCTGGCTAGAGATCCTGGCTAGGCTGCTGATCAACTGAACACTGTCTCCGTGTCCTTCCTTCTTCGCCGACTCCGTCCACACCTTTGGGGACCCCTGGACCCGCTGGGGTTGGACCCCAGCAACAGTAGCAACATGACAGTGATGAAGTAGCAACGAAAATAATTTTATGGTTGGGTCACAACATGAGGAACTGTATTTAAAGGGCCAGAAGGTTGAAAACCACTGCTCTAGGCAATCTTCTCAATATTCCTCCCTGGCTCTGATCCCTCTAAATTGCAGACATTCTATCCTTGACCCTTTTATCTTCTGCTCCTACAATCTCCCAGGGTGATATCATCTATTACCTATTTAAACTAGGAGTAGATCTATCACCTGTATGCAGGTAATGCACACATTTTAATTCTCAGCCCAGATGCCTGCTGAAGTCTAGCCCCAAATATAAATATAATATAAGCCCCAAGTAATATAAATATATATATATTACTCTGCCCAGGGAGGTCTTATTGCCCTCCAGCCTCCTCATCCTTGGGTGTACACTTTACCTCTATTAATATGACCATCAAGCACAATTCACCATAGCTAAGATTTGGAAACAGATTCGGAGAACCAAGATGGCAGCATAGGTTAACGCCGGAGTTTGCTGCTCTGAACAACTTCAAAAGTGAAACTAAAAGACAGAACGGACATCACCAAGAACCACAGGAACGCTGGCTGAGTGGAAGTCCTACAACTAGGAGGAAAGAGAAACGCATACGGACACTCAGAGGAGGCGCAGTGCTGAAGTCAAATTCTGAGGTGCGGAGTGCGCGGAGCGGGCTGGCGGCGGAGGGCGCGGTTGGCGTTTTCAATCGGGAGGGAGTCGAAGACTCTGAGCTCCAGATCCGGGCGAGTCTCTAGGGACCCAGACTCAAACGGGAGAAGCGGGACTGTCTGGCTTCGGTCAGAGCGAGTGCAGCTTTCTCTCTGAGCTTTGCAGCGGGTGCTGGGACTCAGAGAGGCAGAGCCCCTGGGGACAGGACTGAGAGCCGCCATAACTGCTCTCTCCGGCCCACCCTGTTGATCCTGTGCGACCCGCCCCGCCCAAGCCCTGCACAGAGGCATTTGCCGGATAGCCTCAGGCAAAGGCTAGATTAGCACCTCCCTAGAGGACAGAAGTTCTCTCACTGCTGACACAGCTGATTCTCATAGCCAATTGGCCTGGAGGTCAAACCCTCCCTGGTATTAGCTACAACAAGGTTTAACTATAAGACTGCGAACAAAGACCACTAGGGGGTGCACCAAGGAAGCATAACAAAATGCGGAGACAAAGAAACAGGACAAAATTGTCAATGGAAGATATAGAGTTCAGAACCACACTTTTAAGGTCTCTCAAGAACTGTTTAGAAGCCGCCGATAAACTTAATGAGATCTACAAGAAAACTAATGAGACCCTCGATGTTATATTGGGGAACCAACTAGAAATTAAGCATACACTGACTGAAATAAAGAATATTATACAGACTCCCGACAGCAGACCAGAGGAGCGCAAGAATCAAGTCAATGATTTGAAATGCGAGGAAGCAAAAAACACCCAACCGGAAAAGCAAAATGAAAAAAGAATCCAAAAATGTGAGAATAGTGTAAGGAGCCTCTGGGACAGCTTCAAGCGTACCAACATCAGAATTATAGGGGTGCCAGAAGATGAGAGAGAGCAAGATATTGGAAACCTATTTGAAGAAATAATGACAGAAAACTTCCCCCACCTGGTGAAAGAAATGGACTTACAGGTCCAAGAAGCACGGAGAACCCCAAACAAAAGGAATCCAAAGAGGACCACACCAAGACACATCATAATTAAAATGCCAAGAGCAAAAGATAAAGAGAGACTCTTAAAAGCAGCAAGAGAAAGAAACTCAGTTACCTACAAGGGAATACCCATACGACTGTCAGCTGATTTCTCAACAGAAACTTTGCAGGCCAGAAGGGAGTGGCAAGAAATATTCAAAGTGATGAATACCAAGAACCTACAACCAAGATTACTTTATCCAGCAAAGCTATCATTCAGAATTGAAGGTCAGATAAAGAGCTTCACAGATAAGGAAAAGCTAAAGGAGTTCATCACCACCAAACCAGGATTATATGAAATGCTGAAAGGTATCCTTTAAGAAGAGGAAGAGGAAGAAAAAGGTAAAGATACAAATTATGAACAACAAATATGCATCTATCAACAAGTGAACCTAAGAATCAAGTGAATAAATAATCTGATGAACAGAATGAACTGGTGATTATAATAGAATCAGGGACATAGAAAGGGAATGGACTGACTATTCTTGGGGGGGGAAGGGGTGTGGGAGATGCGGGAAGAGACTGGACAAAAATCGTGCACCTATGGATGAGGACAGTGGGTGGGGAGTGAGGGCGGAGGGAGGGGCTGGAACTGGGAGGAGGGGAGTTATGGGGGGGAAAAAAGAGGAACAAATGTAATAATCTCAACAATAAAGATTTAATTAAAATTAAAAAAAAAAAAAGATTTGGAAACAGCCTAAGTGCCCATCAGCAGATGAGTGGATTAAAAAACAGTGGTACATCTACTCAATGAAATACTATGCTGTGGTAAAAAAAGAAGGAATTCTTACCATTTCCAACAGCATGGATGGAACTGGAGAGCATTATGCAAAGTGAAATAAGCCAGCCAGAGAAAGATAAATATCACATGATCTCACTTATTTGTGTAATATAATGAGCAACATAAACTGATGAACAAAAACAGATCCAGAGACAGAGAAGCATCGATCAGATCGTCAAACCGTAGAGGGAAGGCAGAGGAGGGTGGGGGTAAGGGGGAAAGATTAACCAAAGGACTTGCATGCATGTATATAAGCATAACCGACGGACACAGACACCAGGGGAGTGAGGGCATGAGTGGGTGGGGGGGAATGGGGGGATAAGGACACATATGTAATACCTTAAATCAATAAAGAAAAAATTAAAATTAAAAAAAGATAAATACCATATGATTTCACTTACATGTGAAATCTAAAGAACAAAAGACTGGTAAATGAACACACACACACACACACACACACACACACACACACACACACAAATATGACCATCAACTTCCCCGTCACTCAGGCTATTTTGGAGCTATGGTTGCTAGCGCAGCTCTAAGAGGTCTCCCACGCTGTCCCCTCAGTTTCATTCTGCACAGCACACCCAGAGTGACCTTTCTAAAATTAATATCATGTTACTTCTCTCCATTACTTCTTCAAACTACTTCATGTGGTTTACAAGGCTCTGCATAAATTAGACCTACGTGCCTATCTTGTCTTATTTTTTACTATTTTTCCTAAAACGATATGGTCCTACACTAAGTTCTTTCATTTCTTCAAATTTACCATATTCCCTCTGTGCACCAGCCTCCACCCATGCTGTTCCTTTTGCCTGAAATGTTCTGCTGCCTCTTTATATCTGATTCCCAACTGCCAGGGTGATGTCCATTAGGTGGACATACATGCTCATGTGTCTGCATTTTTGCTTGTGCTGTTCCCCCAACCTAAAATACCCTTCATCCCTACCCTTCCACTCAAAAACGGCTCCATTCTTCTACACTCAGCTCAAATACAACCTCCTTTGTGAAACCTTTTCTTTATCCTCCAAGTTAAAATGAATCCTTTTTTGCTTTTGCTTAATCCAATGTGAATACTTATATTTTCACTTATTTCATCTTTCAAATATTACTAATTTGATAAATATGTAGTAAGTACAAGGATGTGGCAAGCACTATTCTAAGCTCTGACAATAGCAGTAAACAAATTTGTTGTTTATGACTTGTTATAATTTACTGTTTATAGATCTGTCACCTCCAGTAGACTGCAAACCCCTTCAGGGCACACATCTTGTTCAATGTGTTCAGGCCAGCGGTGACTAGCAAAGTACCTGACAGTCATTTGATACATATTTGTTCAATGAATCTTTATCTGAATAGTCCAATCATTAAACTCAACGGGAGAGAAAGTCTTAAAGGACTTTGTGATAGAGGCCAGCACATGAGAATTTCAGGATCACATAATGGTTAAAGGGCAAAAGTAGGACTAGAATCTGAGGTTCCTGAATCCTAAATCAATGTTCTTTTTATGAGGGGAATAAAGGAAGGAACAAAAAATCTGGTAGAACCCGTTGTACCAAGTATTTCTCTACGAACAATTGCTCTAATAGGTCAGAACTGGGAGGTGACTGAAGCCCATCTTGGGGTCACTCCACCTGTCCCTGGTGGTGCTTTCAGAGGTGCAGGGCCATGGGGGAGGGGACTGAGTTAAGTACACAGTTGGCCTGTTCTTGGATCCATATAAGGAATGAATAGCATTATGGAACATTTTCTGAAGCCCAGCAGGACTTGTGGGGATTTGATGGAGAACAGCAATGAATACTGTCTTTATATGTGTAAACACAAAGCACATAAGTGCATGCTCTGTAAACACTCAAATGACTGTTTCATAAGGGCTTCCCAACTTTCTCTGAGAGAGAATGTCTCTGAATTCCACCGAAAAGGCAGAGAGGAGTAGAGAGTGAATTAATTTGGTTGGCTTGCTTTTCTCATTTTCTTTCCATTCAAACCTGAATGTCAAAGAGCTTTGTTCTCAAGTATCTATCCAGCAGACTCCTGCACGGGAAGCCCAGTATGAAAGTGAGACTACATCAGCTTTCTCTATTGCACAGTGCTTTACACTTGCAAATATATTTGATTAATGCAAAATGGGACCTTGAAATTTTGGTCAAATCAAAGCTGGCTTGATTATTCTTGATATTTTATCTTATCCTAAGAAGCTTATTCTCTACGTAAGACATCAGACTGCAAATTTAAATACAGACTTTCACTAAAATGCCTGAAGTAAGAAAAAAACAACAGTAACACACCACCATGCTTAGAGCATAAGGACAAAAGAGAATAGCTACGCTATTGAAGGTACTGAAATGGTTTTGCTAGTTTGGAGAAAATGCTGAAATCACTTTTGAAAGAGAACTTCAGATTTAATTCTGAGTTAAGAGACTCTGCCTACAGACAGGAACATTCCATACTGGTAAATCCTTTTCATTTTTCAATAATTCCACTGCCTTGTTCCAGGTACTGTAATTATTGAATATTATTTTATATTCCATTATACTGTGAATCTAATAATGGGTGTTATATTCCAGCGGAGCTATTGCTGTGATCAATTCTCCTGTTGGTCTAATAAATAATATCCAATTACAGCTACAAAGCAGAGAGCTGGCAAGCATGACAGAAAATGGATCCCAAAATATGTCTTTCTGTGGTTTAACAAAGGAACTGAAGGAGCTCCTACTTTAGTAATTATGTTAATCAAAAGAAATAGGATCTGAGGATAATAAGGCCATTTCTCTAAGCCACAGTTACAAATTATTAATATAGCAGGATGCTCTGGATTGCTCATTGATATATTGGTATAAAGTAGACAAGCCACTAATTTAAAATGGATATTTAATGTGAAACTTAACATATTTGACATGAAATATGAAACATGAAATATGAAACATGAAATATGAAACCCCATATAATTGTAATAAGTTGGAATAGCTATAATTTCCCTATGGTCTGTGTTAAGTGTATGTGTGTGTATATATGTGCATGAATGTAAACACACAACTGTAGGTTCTGAGAACTTTTTATTGTTTATCACTACATTTAACTGTATTATATTATATCAAAATATTAAAATAAGAAAACATATTTGGAAAATGTAGCTATGAAATATGTCAAGTATATTACTTCTTCCAATATAATTTGAGTTAATGGTTTAACTTCTCATAGGAAAATAGAATTGTAGACACACTTAAAGGTGCTTTTTTTTTTTTAATCCTCACCTGAGGATATTTTTCCATTGATTTTTAGAGAGAGTGGAAAAGAGAGGGAAAGACAGAGATAAATATCAATGTGAGAGAAACACATCGATTGGGTGCTTACTGCAGGCGCCCAACCAGGGCCCAGGCCGGGGAGGAGCCTGCAACTGAGGATATATGCCCTTGACTGGAGTCAAACCCAGGATCCTTCTGTCAGCAGGCCGAGGCTCTATCCACTGAGCCAAACTGGCTAGGGCAAAGGTACTTTTCTTTTAAAATTTCTTCAAGCGGACAGCTGAAGACTTCCAGGCCATGAATATGGATCATATAAAACAGGTAGAGGATTCTCATTATTAAATGTCACAATTACAGTTCCATTAATAATAAAAATTGTAATTTCTTCAATAGATTACCATTATAAAACTGAGGCTGAAATGTCTCTGGGAAGCTGGCGATCATTAGTACCTCGATGTTGCCAGCCTTTCAGGCTGGAGTGGAGTCTGGTCTCCAGCACGCTAAGGCCTCCATGCTTCACGGAGCACACTCCAGGCCAAACAGATGAGCTGCGGTCTGAAGGTCAAGTGCTTGTGATTGTCAGACCAAGCCTTATAATGCCGGTAACACCCTATGGGTGACTTTAGGAGAGTCAGAAGTTAAGCTAGATTGGGTCAGGGGTTAAATTCTGACATGAATTAAATATGTGAAATGCTTGAAATGGTACCTGGCACATGGTAAACACTATGTAGTTACTGGGTATTGTTGGTTATGAAACAGTCAGAAGAAGTGGAATCACAAGGGATTCAAAATGGGACCTTGAAATTTTGGTCAAATCAAAGCTGGTTTGATTATTCTTGTATCTTGTATCTTACCCTGCCGTGGGTCGACTGGAAGCGATGGGAACCTGAACACACCAGGTATTCCCCCTCCCCCTGAGAACCCCGTACATATAGACCACAAGCATGACGCATGCCCTTTGTGCCCACCAATTCTTGCATTTAAGGCCAAGAGAACTGTTGTGCTGTGGAAAGATGACGATGAGAACTACAATTCTTAAACTTTTTCCTCATTAGATGTACAGACCAACAGTAAAATTTCTTACTTCAATACTGAGTAGAAATCACATCTAAATCTGCAACACTGCAACAAACCTTTAAATATCATTTAAATTGTGCACTCAGAGGAAGTGCTATTTCTCATGAAGCATGAGCACTCTACTACTCAAAATAAGCAAAAAAAGAAACCCCCAAAAACCCACATACCACCAACAAACGACAACAAAACCCCAAAACAACCCCTCCAAATCCCGCCTATTAAAACTTAATATATTATATATGTCCCTTTGAAAAACACCTCACTGACTACCTAAGAGGACATATTCCATTTCCTTCCACCCCCAGACAGAAGCAGTTGTATGATCCTGGTTCTTATAGCTCTTTGCTTATCCTAATATACAAAAAGCCAGGGGCCGTCACAACTGAAACAACCAGACAGATGACCAAACAGCAGGCTGTGGGGGGCGATCAGGCCGGCAGGGGGTTAGTGAGGGACGACCAAACGACTGAACAGCAGGCTGTGTGAGGCAACCAGGCCAGCGGCGGGGGGGGCAGTTAGGAGCGATCAGGCTGGCAGGCAGGTGAGCAGTTAGGAGCCAGCAGTCCAGGATTGTGAGAGGGATGTCCAACTGCCGGTTTAGGCCCAATTCCTGGGATTGGTGAGGGTGCAGGCTGGTCTGAGGGAACCCCCCCTTCCCGTGCACAAATTTAGTGCACTTGGCAGGGTCCCTCAGCCTAGCCTGTGCCCTCTCGCAGTTTGGGAGCCCTTGGGAGAGCCCAGTGGGGAGCAGGCCTAAGCCTACCTAAGTCAGACATCCTTAGCGCTGCTGAGGAGGTGGGAGAGGCTCCCGCAATCACCACTGCACCAGCTGTGAGCCTGGCTTCTGGCTGAGTGGCGCTTCCCCTGTGGGAGTGTACTGACCACCAGGGGGCAGCTCCTGCGTTGAGTGTCTGCCCCCTGGTGGTCAGTGTGTGTCATAGCAACCGCTCATTCTGCCATTTGGTCAATTTGCATATTAGCCTTTTATTTTATAGGATAGGATTGATAGCATTATATTGTAATTTATCTATTAATGATTTATCTTTTTATTACAGCATTTATTTTCATTCATTCATTAATGCAACAATTATATTGGGAATAGAACATTATTATGAACTATGCCTAAAAATACAAAAGCCAGCCTAGCCAGCAAGGCTTAGTGGTTGGGCATCAATCTATGAACCAGGAGGTCACTGTTCAATTACCTGTCAGGGCACATACCCAGACTGCAGACTGGATCCCCAGTAGGGGGCATGCAGGAAGCAGCCAATCAGTGATTCTTTCTCATCACTAATGTTGCTATCTCTCTCTCCCTCTTCCTTCCTCCCTCTGAAGTCAATAAAAGCATATTAAAAAAAAAACTTTCAGAAAGGAAAAATAAAATTGTTTTAAAGTAAAAGCTCAATGGATGTGGATGGATTAAATAATAGATTAGATAAAACTGAAGTGAGAATTAGCAGCAGGGAGGTGGTTGGAATAAGTTGAACCAGACCTGGGTGTCCCACATCAGGGGGCTCCCAGGGTATACTCATATTCACCCCACAAGACAGCCAGCATTTGGGTACCTGCCATAGAGAGGGCATGGAGGCCATATCAGCCAAAGAAGCAACAGCCAATAGATGTATGTCCACCACCGTGGCCAGATGAGGGAGAGCAGACACTTGTCCCTTACTCCCTGTCCTCTGTCCTAATACCCAAGTAGAGCTGAGTTCAAAGGAGGGAGCTGTGACCCATAGGCTGCTTGGTCCCATAAGTGGGCCTCCAGAAGAATAAAATAGGATCCCGGGGGGAGAGGGCAGCCAGCCTCAAAGCACAGAGGTATGACAGTACCTGTGTGTTGGGGAATCTTTCAGTAAATCAGAGTGGCTGGCATGGAATGGGGCAGAAACGAGGCTGGAAGGAGAGGTGGCACTCCGATTAGATGTGAGTTTGGCCTTCCTCCTCACATCCATATTTTTTTCCTCTTTGATCTCTGTGCTATATTATTGAATGATTTCTTTGTACCTATCTTCTAGTTCCCAATTTTCTCTTTTTCAAATCTGTCTAATCATCTATCCCTTATTGATTGCATTTTTCCCATAAGCATTTCATACTCAGCTGTTTAATATTCTGCAGCTAATCATTCATAGCTGAAACCCTTGTAGGCTAACCCTGTGGTTTGTGTCTCGTAGACTCTGTCATGCAGGTTTGTTCCTCGTGTTTCTGGCTGTCACTGATGGTGACATCGTGCTTGACTGAGGTTAACCTGTAAGAGTCCGGGGGAGGGGAATCCGTATAGAGCAACAGCAGAGCAGACTTTTTGGACACTTTTGACAATCCAGCATGGAGTCACTGTAGCCATGACAGTTATGTCAAGTGCTATGTCAAGACTGAGGTAACCAGAACACCCTTTGGTAGAGTCTGAAGCACCCAAAGCCACAAGTCTGGGCACTCAGAGTGGGACCTCCACCCCTGGGGGGCTATAAGAACTCAGAGCTCCAACACTGAGCCACACCAACTGTACCACGGTCATACTGGGAGCCCTGCTGGACTTCCATCCACTGGTCACTGCAGCCACCTGGCTTGAGAACAATGCCCACCTCTCCACCTGTGGACACACCAGTGACCCAGTGACTGGGACTGTGTGTCCAGCACTCGCTCGTTCCTGTAAGCTCCCCACCTCTGTGTGTGTCTCTCCTGGCTGATTGGGGAGGTTTCCCCTAATGAACCTGGCAGTGTGGAAAGACAGAGGCGTGTGTGATGCTTCCATGCTCACGACAGGGTCTTTGTCAGGCTGCTTTCCTCCAGGAAGAATCTGTAGTCCAGGAGCAGGACTACAGGCCTAGAGCCGGTATACCTCCTTGAGCACTTCATTTAATGCTGCAGTTGAGGCTCCACCTCCGGCTGGGTTGGCTCCAGCCTAGTGTTCTGATTGTGATGCTGATACCAGCATTGGCCTCAGGGAACCTGCCTTTACACTCAGCCCCCTGCTCTAGTCAGGTTTCAGTCCTCAGGCCTACTGCGGGTTGTCCGCTTTTGTGCTGTTTTGCCCATGGAGATTTCCTTTCACTCCCACGCATCCACCAATGCACTAAAAGGCATCTTTTATCCAGAATCTAGTTGTGTGGGTCTTTTTTTTAACAGCAGGAGGACCTCCACATTGCTGAAAATGAAAGAAGTCAGGAGTATAGTTTTTATCCTGCAGATAATGAAAAGCCATTAAAGGCTGCTTTGAAGTTTTGTGTGTTATCCAGCTCACTGGGGAGATCGCCAGGCAGACAGACAGGACTGAGACTCAGGCAAGGAGATCGCTGACCAAGGTATTGCAACAGCGCAAGTAACAGATGACAAAGGCCCGCGAAACAGGCATAGAGATGACACTTAAAATATGATCATCAAAGAATTGTCACAACTTAGTGATTGAATATTTCTGAATAATTAGGCTTTCTCCAAGTTTATAGGAAGCAAGGACTGGTGACTATCACTATCAAAGTACTAAGCATTCCTTTCTGGGTTTTCCTTTTCTCAGTACAATGAGTGAAATACTTCTGCAGGGGTTCAAACAAGCTGCCCCAAGATGTGTCACTCTAGAGCAGTGGTTCTCAGCCTTCTGGCCCTTGAAATACAGTTCCTCATGTTGTGACCCAACCATAAAATTATTTTCGTTGCTACTTCATCACTGTAATGTTGCTACTGTTTTGAATCGCAATGTAAATATCTGATATGCAGGATGGTCTTAGGCGACTCCTGTGAAAGGGTCGTTTGACCGCCAAAGGGGTCGCGACCCACAGGTTGAGAACCGCTGCTCTAGAGTGTCGATTATGTCAGGCTGGAAACAATCAAGGCCTAGAAAGCTCAGGAAGAACCGTAGGCCTCGCCCCAAATGCCTAAAAGAATGTAACGTGGAGGACCTACTCCAGGAAGGGAGCTACCTTCATAGATAACTAGTTTAATCTAAAGTAGGGAGGAAGCTAGCAAGGCCTGTTTGATCGAAATCCATCCTATGTCCCATTGTTAAGGATGGCCCAGCAAATATTTATTTACTACACATTAACGTATTCATCCCCTTGTGAACTGCCTTACTTCCTGTTTGAAGTCCTGGACCCCAACTTCCCCCTCCTTGCCATCAAATGGCATATATGCCTCATTTTTCCTGTCTTTGGAATTTTCATGCATATGTGAATTTCCCATGTGCACATGTTAATATTTAATTTCTCCTGTTAATCTTTTGTATGTCATTTGGATTCTTCGACCAGCCAGAAAGAACTAAGTGGGAAAGAGGAAAGTGTCCCATCTCCAACACCTCTGATGTAAAACACCTTTTTCATTTATATTTACTAAAACATTTGACCTTGGCATGAGCCACGACTGAGCTATCAGGATTTGTGACTGCTGTGGCCCTTTGCTTACCTTGTCTCAGGCCACAAGGCATGATGATCCAAAAGAAACACCTGCTGCAAAAGTCTAAGGCACCTCCAGAGCTCCTCTGTAGTGCAACAGTGCAGCCACCACACACACACACACACACACACACGCACACACACACACACACACACACACACACGCACACACACACACGCACTATAAAATCTTTAGAAAGGAAAAGAGAACATTTGTAGGAGTCTAATCCACCTCTCAGAAACTAGGTCATTCCTTGTCTACTCTGCCCAGTCCTCTGAAGCATCCATACACTGTTGTGTGGAAGACAGTAATACGAATTGGAAAAAGTTAAGTACCACTATTTCCATTTCATTAAAACTGCTAACTTCAGGGAAAATGAGGCTGTAGTTTGTACACGTCGGACCTGTTGGATTATAATCAACAACAAGGGCAAAAGAATTAGCTACTTACTAGATGTCTCAGCATTTACTGCAGGACTGAGCGTGTGTGCTGATGACCTACTTTCAAAGTGTGTTGTGCGTTTTATTTTTTTATGGTAATGAAATGCTCATATCTCTCAAATGCACAACAGACATACAACCACCATCTAGATAGCACAGTTAGAATTTTTAAAAATTATGTGTTTCAAGGAGAGACATTGGAGGAAGGATGCAGAGAGCATGGCCTAACAACCTAATAGCAAGGCGGTGCTGTTAGATATCAGTGGACACAGGCAGAACGAGAGGTGGACAACTTAGGAACAATGGGATAAGCTTCCTCTCAGCAGAAGGCAGGGTGAAGAGATGCCAGAACTAGGGAGCAAATATTTCCCCCATCCCCAAAGCAATAAGGCCAAGCCGTCCCTGAAACTTTGAGGCCATCCTCAAGAGGAAGAGGGAGAAAGGGAAATCCCGAATTGACTAAATTTAAACTGGAGGATGACTGAGAAAACAGAATGACCAAGTTTATATTTTCTGCCACCAAAAAACTTAAGATTATCTTGAATTATAGACAAATATAGGGACTACTTTTGGCACAGTTGAGGCCATAGCTTGAAAACATCACACCCGTGACTCAAATGTAAGTGGGAAAGACTCTTCCATCCCCCGACAGCCCTTTGTCTTTCTTCCCCCACCGCTTCTAATTAAGACAGCTCCTTAGCTCTCTCCCTGCTCTCCAGATCTTCCTGCCTCTAAAACCCACTAACATGAGTAACAACAGCTGGAACTGGGACGAGATCACCCATACTGTGTCTCTGGGTTTCTGCCACACTAGAGACAGATCCTGGTTTTAGACCAGATTTGAAGTGATATGAAAGAAAAAGCTAAATAAATAATATTTGGGCCAACACCAATTGCCCATGTGCATTCCCTCTCTATATCCTTGAACATTATTTCAAACCAGAGGCCCAGTGCACAGATTCATGCACCAGTGGGGTCCCTCAGCCTGGCCTGTGCCTTCTCGCAATCTGGGACACCTTGGGGGATATAGTACTGCATGAAGCGGCAGGAGGCCAGGGTGCCGCTCCCGCTCATCCTGGTCCTACCGCTCCTGCCACTGCCGCTTGGTAGCGCTGCGCGGAGGCGGGAGAGGCTCGCGCTTGCCAGCGTGAGTCCAGCATCTGGTGCCTGTTGGTCAGCTGAGCAGCACTTCTGCTGTGGGAGTGCACTGACCACCAGGGGGCAGCTCCTGCATTGAGCACCTGCCCTCTGGTGGTCAGTGCGCATCATAGTTACCACTGGTCATCTGGTCGCTTAGGCTTTTATATATATAGACTAGGGGTCCAGTGCACGAATTTGTGCACCTTGAATGAAACTGTGAGCCGCAAGGCTGTGGTGGGCACAGGGGCAGGTCTTGGCCCATCCTTTGCACTCCCGCCTCGGCCCTCTTGCTGTGGACCTTGGTCCCCTGTCTGCCGGCAGCCCCACTCCCGCCACTGCTCCCATGCGCTGATGGTGCCGGCCCTGCTCGCACCCACTGATGCTGACAGTGCAGAGTGATTGGGGCCGG
This sequence comes from Myotis myotis, assembly GCF_014108235.1. Lineage (NCBI taxonomy): Eukaryota > Metazoa > Chordata > Mammalia > Chiroptera > Vespertilionidae > Myotis > Myotis myotis. Next base: position 208,317,480 of record NW_023416335.1, read on the forward strand.
TGCCAGCAGTGGGTGTGAGCGGCGGCTGCTGCCCCCATCACCCCTCAGGAGCATGGGGAGGTGGATAAGCCCTCAGGGGCAATCAAGGCCAGCAGCCGCTGCTCTCACCTGCTGACGGCACTGAGTGATCAGGACCAGCGCCAGGCGCTGGCAATGGGTATAAGCAGGGCCAGTGCCAGCAGTGGGTGTGAGCAGCAGCTCTGGCACCAGCAGCGGGTGCAAGCAGCGGCTGCCAGCCCCAACTGCTCCTCAGGAGCAGGGGGAGGTGAAGCCCTGAGGGGCAATCAGGGCCGGCAGCTGTTGCTTGCACCCACTGACGGTGCTGAGCAATCGGGGCCAGCACTGGATGCCGGCAGCAGGTGTGTGCGGCGGTTCCGGGTTGGCAGCGGGTGCAAGCACCAGGCAGGACCGCAGTGCATGGGAGCAAAGAATTTTCAGTAACCCTAGAGGCTCACCCCGATGACAGTGACTAGTGCCCTGCCTTGGCCTGGCGCCCCCCCCCCCGCCCCCCCCGCCCCATCACCTGCTCCACCATCCCGCTGCGGCCGACGTCCACCATGTTCCACATGTGCCCCCTGGTGATCAGTGCACGTCATAGCAACCAGTTGTTTGGTTGTCCTATTGTTCGGTCTATTTGCATATTAGGATTTTATATATAAAGATGGTATGTGTTCTGAGTACTTTCACCTTTTAAACAGACTCTCTTTAGCTAACATAACAATTTAGTGTCAACTAGGGATGAGAAAGATTCCTCAAAGGATGACTCTGCTGGTAGTGAACCTCACTGGTGAACTTAAGAGTCCACCCACTGTGCTGCTCATACTGCTCTTCTTTTAAAACACTATGATGAATCTTCTCTGAAGACACTTTCAAAGTATATGCAAAAAATACAGAAACATCATTTCAAATGATACTCACTTAGCCAAGTAATATTTAGTGGAGCTCTTATTAGGTGGCTAAGCACTGGATTAGAGACAAAGAATACAATGATGAACAAGACACAGACCTTCTCTTAAAAAAAACACATAGTCAGCCAGCACACCAAGTACACTTGCTCCTTCTGTGGCAAAAACAAGATGAAGAGGTGAGTTGTGGGGATCAGGCACTGTGGTTCCTGCATGAAAACAGTAGCTGGTGGTATCTGGATCTACAACACCACTTCTGCCAACACAGTAAAGTCCACCATCAGAAGGCTGAAGAACTGAAAGACCAGTAGAAGCTCTACAATTTGAAACATGCTAGACTATAATAAATGGGTTCATTTGTATAACCAAAATAACTATAGTATAATCAATGGAAGAGAATAGAGAGCCCAGAAATAAACCCAGGTCTATATGTCAATTAATTTGCTACAAAGTAGCCAAGAATATACGATAAGGAAAGGACAATCTCGTCAATAAATGGTGTTGGGAAAACTGCAGCCACATGCAAATGAATGAAACTGGATCACTATTTTACACCATACACAAAAATTAACTTAAAATGGATCAAAGATTTGAGTGTAAGACCTAAAACCATAGAAGTCCTAGAAGAAAACAGGTGGCAACCCTTGTGACGTCGGTCTTGATGATGGTTCTTTGGGTTTGACCCCAAAAGTAAGACAACAAAAACAAAAATAAACCGGGGCTACATCAAACTAAAAAGCTTCTGCACAGCAAAGGAAACCATTACCAGAATGAAAAGGCAACCTACTGAATTGGAAAGAAATGTATTTTCAAACCATGTATCTGAAAAGGGGTTAATATCCAAAATATATGAAGAATCATACAACTCAACAGCAAAAAAACAAACAAACAAAAAACACCCCACAAATGATCTGATTTTAAAAGTGGGCAGAGGATCCAAATAGACATTTTCCCAAAGAAGAAATAAGATGGCTGACAGGTACATGCAAAAGTGCTCAACATCACTAATGATGAAGGGAATGCAAGTCAAAACCACACTGAGATATCACCTCATACCTCTTAGCATGGCTACGATCAAACAGATAAGAAATAAGTGTTAGAGAGACTGGGCATACAGGTCTGTCTTAGTCTGTAACAAAATACCACAGACTGGGTAACTTATAAACAACAGAGAGTTGTTTCTCACAGTTCTGGAGGCTGAAGTCCAAGATCAGGGTGATGGCAATAGTCAGGTTCTGGTGAAAGCTCTTCCCGATAGACTGCTGACTCCTTACCGTGTGCTCCCACATGGTGGATGGGGCTAGGGCAGTGGTCGGCAAAGTCATTAGTCAACAGAGCCAAATATCAACAGTACGATTGAAATTTCTTTTGAGAGCCAAATTTTTTAAACTTAAACTATATAGGTAGGTACATTGTTATTAACTTAATTAGGGTACTCCTAAGGCTTAGGAAGAGCCACACTCAAGGGGCCAAAGAGCCGCAGTTTGCTGACCACGGGGCTAGGGAGCTCTATGGGGTCTCTTTTTATAAATCACTAATTCCATTCATGAGGGTTCCACCCTCGTGACCTATCACCTCCCAAAGGCCCCACCTCCTAATACCATCACCTTGGGCATTAGGTTTTCAACGTATTTGAGGGGAACACAAACATTCAGACCAGAGCGATGCCACCTTGCCTAGGAAGCTCCAGGTTCACATCTGTTATTCTGGTATCACTATTAATTATGCCCCCTTTTCCTTCAAAAATGTCATGGCTTGGACAATAAATTATATGGTCACTTTTCCTGATATGACTGTTTACCTTTCTGGCTTCATCTGGTTCCTTTCCTGACATCCACTTAATCCTAAAACCCTGCTAATTTCTTCCAGGTGTTCTAAGCTGCCAAGCTTCCTCCTACCCTGGTCTCTCACACACTGTTCACTTTACCTAAGATATTCTCTTCTTCACTCCTCACTAGGTCTGGTTCATTCTGTGTAGTAGGGAAAATAGTGTAGTAAACTGTTTTTCAAACTGTGAGTTGTGACCCGGTAAAATCAAGTTTGTGGGTCACATCCAATATTTTTTTTAAAGTAAAACTGTCTAGAATAAAAGAGAAGAGCTCAGAATGCATTGCTGTGGGAAACTGTTTATTGCCTTCACTATCTGATAAGCATAGACAGAGCACTCCCCGAAACCCCCCCCCCCCAAAAGCCGGGTGCCTTTGAAGCCCTCCCAAAGGTCAGAGCTAGGCGCCACCTCTGTTTGTCCAGACAGTGGTAGCTGAAACTACTCCCCCATTTATTATTATGTAAATCCTTGCTGATGGGCTAGTCTGCCTGTTGCAGGGGGTCACCTGCCTAGGGCTATGCTATAGGGGCATCCCAGATCAATAAAAGCTTGGTGAGGCCTGAGCACGGAGGAGAAGTCCTTCGGGACTTGCCGCCTGGTCCCCCAATATTGCAAAATTATCTCGTGTCTTTTTCTCTCATTTGCTGTGCGGCTCCTCTTTCAGATACCGAACCCTACTCCACGCGAGTCGTGGAAGGAAACACTCAACACATTGCCGTAACTACTGTTTGTGAAACTGCTGTTTCGGGTGCTGAGTGATGGTGTGTGGACAGGGTCATGGCGTGAAAGGCATCTCTGACTGGATCAGAGTCAAAAGGTTTGACCCACATCGGCATAGGCTCCGGGATCAGGCTGTTTGATCTAAATCCTGACTTTGCCACTTCCTAGCTTTGTGACCTTGGACAAGTTATTTAAACTGTGTGGATTTTCCTCATTTATCTTAGGAGACCGTTACGAAAATTAAATGAATTAAAATGCTTAAAACTGCACCCAGCACACACCGCGTGTGTTGACCATTTATCATTAGCTAACCTTCAGGTTCTCACTGGAACATCACTTTCTCCAGAAAGCTTCCCCTAACATCCGAAGTCAGGTTAGGTGCCCTCCTGTGTCCTCCCCATCTTAACACTCATCGCACTTGTCTGAGGAGATGTGCCCAGGTCTGATTAGATCACTGGGAGCTACAGAAAGGCGGGTATCTTGTTCATCATTTGGTATCTAGCAGTTAGCATAGTACCTGGCACATAATTGGTATCAGTAAATTTTTGCAGAATTAATAATTTAATCACTCTTGGAAATAGATACACAGCCATTTGTTTTATGCAAATAAAGTCATCTTGGGACTTACACACCTGAGAAGTCACAGTCATTTTGATGAAGAACCTGTCACCTTAGTTTAGATTAAGCCTGATTCTCTTAATTTGAAATGTCAGAGGGTTATATAACTTTTTATAATATACACTCGTTAGCAATGTAGTAAAAGATTTATGTTGGATGGCTTCTTGATCTAAAATTCATAAATAATTTTTAAATCAGCATCTATTAATTTTTCTTTTAATCATTATGATGGAGAAAGTTGGTTGCTGCGTGACAAATAGAAGGTAGCACCTTTATTTATTTATTTATTTGGGGGGCAGTAAAAATAGTATTTTATTCCACCCCCTCCCACTCACCATCTTCCCACAAGCCCCAGTACACTTCTTCCTTCTCGTTTCCATTGCAATGTTACAATCAGAAAACAAATGTGTGTTGTGGGTTTTTTTTGGGGGGGGGGGCGGGATTTGGGGAGGAGTATGGGTAAAAACAGTCCAATTACAGTAGGAATTTTTCCAAATAGGTTATCCACTTAGTCATCATCTTCTCCCTCATCTTCAGGTTCCCATTTTTGCTTCTGAGCCCTTTCTTCAAGATCTTCTTCATCTTCCTTGTTGTTTACTTCCCAGTCATAACCTCTTCATCCTCCTCATTCTCTCCACTCACATCCTCCTCTTCTTCTTCCACTGCCTGAGCACCCTCATCATACTCTTCTTCCTCCTCTTCCTCCTCTACATCGCCCTGGGGCCTGAGGCAGGGGCCTCCTTGTCATCCTTCTAGATATGTAAGTTATGGGAGGAGCCTGAACACGCTTTATCCATAGTCATTCAGGTTGGTTACCTCATAATTGAAAAGGTCTGTCTTGAGGTTTTCTAACTTTTTCAGTGGCTCTATTGTGCTGAGGTCTCTATTTTGTTGACACTTTTTTGGCAATACTTCCAGGCCTCCTGAGATTCTGTTATCGCTTAGTTCAAGCTTCTTAAGTTTGTTTAACTTTGGTAAGTTTGTGACTGAGGTGAAGTCCATGTTGATTGTATTTAAGAACTCCAGGTCTTCAAATTCATCTGTGAGGCCTTCGATTTTGCCTCATTAGACCGACAGTTGTCCAGGACAAGCTCTTTCACATCAGAGGGCGTCCCGCTCCGCAGCTCTAAGTGAATCCATTTGTCCATGTCCATGTTGTGTGCGCTCCCTCTGCAGAGGCCCCTAAGCCAGTGGAATTAAATCAATAAACCCTGAACCCACGGCCACACATTTTAGAATTTGAAGGCTCAACCAGCTCCACTCCAATCTTCAAAAGGTGGTACATTTAAATGTAGTTACCATCCATCTTTCTAGTCCTTTATTTAACTGAGCTCTGCAAATAATTGTGGTTTTGCTCTATTCATTCATTTCAATGTAAGCCTTTAAATAATTTTATCTATGTCTTTTTCATGTATGAATCATGTTTCCCATATTTTTGAAGTAAAAAGGAACAATTAAGTTAAAAGGCATTTTAATTGGCTTAATTAATACCAACTATATAATACATAGTTACTATGTTGATAACCACTCAAAGTTCCCTAATCAGTTCTTTCATATGAAGAATGCTTTGCAATGCTCTGGTGATTGACATAGACTATTTCAGGGAAATGTGAAAGTGTACAGCAACTACCCTCAAAATGGAAGACATCAATCAGTGCCCAGTTTATGAGCAACATATAAAAAGAAGGTGCAACTGCTAAAAAAGTATTGCGTTACCAGGGGGGACAACGAGCAGAGCCCAGAGCAGTGCTGTGCTAACGGCAGATTCCCCTGACACCTGGGGGTGGTCTGGGGAACCCCCGTACAATTCTCTTACTAAGTCAGATGGACACATATGTCAGATGATGAGGAGGGCTACAAAGAAAATAAAGCAGAGAAGAGGGGTAGGGAGTGCCAATCGTGGGTGGGGTGTCAGTTTTTAATAAAAGGTTCAGGAAGACCTCCCTAGACTGTGACATTTCAGCAGGACATGAAAAGAGGGGAGAGAGAGAGAGACAAAGAGTGAGACACCGAGGGAGCACCATGGGTACAGGACGCGGGAGTGACCTTCAGAAAAAAAGGTCCTCCTCTGGCACACTGTAAAGGAAGCTAAGACTTCATAAAATGGGACCGGGAATGCATCTGTTATGTACTCAGCCACCTTCCAATGGCCCTGGAGGATGCTCCTTTCACCAAGGCATTAAAAACTGTCCAGTGATGGGCACCAGCACTGCTGAAGAGCTTTGTGGTGCTCGTCATCTGTAGGCTGAAGATGACAGTGGGTGATGCAGTGGAATCAGGTCCCCTGATCTCTATGGAAATGATGGCATCCTGGAACGGTAGAAGCCAGATGGTTGTGCTTAACTCTTGGAGACAACTAGGCACAATAACCATAGTAAGCCACAGGGATACAAAGATATCAGCTTTTTGTTGTTTTTTACTTTCAAGGATGTATCATAATGGTTAATGAATCACAAGACCTATAGGAAATAGATAAGCAGCCTACTACGTGCTGCTAGAAATACATAGATGGAAGACTTAACTACTGTCATCATGGTGGGTTCGTGGCCTCTTACCCAATTCCTAAGCCTAAGCCAGTTCACAGAGCCAGAGCCTCTTGATTGAGGGGAAGGTAAGATCCCTTTGAGGAAGAATCCTGAAATTCCACCACAGGCATACAGAGTAAATCTTGCTCTAAGAGTCTAAGCCTTCCCTACAGGTACCTGAAGCCATTTACAACAACAACTGTACTGGGAAAGGGAAATTCACAGAATTTCCAGGTCTTGTTAGATGCTGGCTCTTAACTAACACTTATCTCTGGAGATCCAACAACTGCACTGTAGTCTACTAAGCAGAGATTTATGGAAATCAGGTGGCACATGAAGTCTTGGCCTAGGCTCCACCCCACAATGGGCCTAGTAAAACCACAGACCTACCTCCAGCTATTTCCATGGTCTCAGAACGTATGATGGGAATAGAACACTCAGTAACTGGCAGAATCCCCACATCGGTTCCATGACCCATGGAATTCAGGCTATTATGGTTAGAAGAACCAGGTAGAAGCCCTCAGAATTATACCCCCTTGCCCCCCCCCCAAAAAAAAATATTTCAGTGGAGACTTCAAAGATTACTGTCACCATCAAATACTTGATTCTTATCACATTCCAGTATCACCTGCCTGCTTTTCTGAAAAGCCAGATGGATTGTGGAGAATGACTGTAGGTTATTGCAAATATAATCAGGTGGTGATGCCAATCATAGCTGTAGTTCCAGCTGTGGGATCCTTACCCTCAGCCTAGAAATGTTTTTCCAAAAGCTATTAATAAAGATAATTAGAATCAGTTAGCTTCATGTGACTGGGACAAGTATACCTTGATTGTCTTGCCTCACAGCTATGTCAACTCTGCTCTATTAAGAGGGACCTGGATTTCCTTGATATCCCACAGAACATCACACTGGTCCATTGCAGTGATGATACAGTGCTAACTGGACGTACTAAGCAGGGAGCAGCCAGCACTCCTGGTGCTGCCTGCATGCAGAGGTGGGCGGTAAGTCCTGGGAAAGGCCAAGGGCCGCCACGCCTGTGCAATGTTTATACCGTGGTCAGCAGCGGGTCAGGCTGTCCTCTCTAACGGGAGAGGCAAGTTGGTGCCCCTCAAACTGCCCAACACACACACAAAATCACAGTAATCATGGCCTCTTTGAATTTTGGAGGCAATGTAAACCACATTTGGGTGTTCTGCTCTGATCATTTACCCCCGTTTTGAGTGCTCATCAAAGCAAGAAAGGGTTGTGCAGCAGGCCCAGCCCACTGCATAGGCTGCCTGGACAGTACAACCTGGAACCAATGCAACTGCCTGAGGCAGAGACAGATGCTAAATGCAGCCTCTTACGAGCCCAGTAGGAAATCACAAAGCTGATCTCTAGGGCTTTGGAGGAAGGCCATGCCTTCTCTTGCCTACACCATAGGATGCCAAATAACTATGTGCCCACCATGTAATGGGTATTATCTGGGTCACAGAACTTAAAAGTGGACATGAACAGCAGCTCCATTGTGAAATCAAAATGACACGTGAGATCAGATCAAGCCAGTCCAGAAGCTCCTGTAAACCACACAAGCAGATGACTCAGACTCCTTGGAGCCTGTTCCCACTCCTTTTTGCCACTCATAAACTTACACCTGTAGCTCCCTGGAGAACTGACAGTTAGGAGGGAAAAGTGCAGGGTTGGTTTACAGATGAATCTGTAAGGTATGCCAGCAGTAGCCAGAAGTGGGTAACTGCTTAATTATAGCTCTACTCAGAAGTGCCCCTGAAAGACAGTAGGAAAATCCTCCAAAGTAGAATTGCAAACAGTACATCCAGATACACACTTCATGTGGAAAACAAGATGCAATTCAAGGGCAGTGGCTGATGGGTGCACTCAGGAACCTGGAAAGAATACGACTGGGAGATTAGTGATAAAGAAATCTGTGGCTGGACCTCTCAGGATGTATGTGCGTATTATGTGAAGATATTTATGTGCTATATAAAGGCCGACAAGGGGACATTTACTGTGGAAGAGGCCCTCAAAAATCAGGTGGCAAGATGCTCTGTTTAATGGCCATCAATCACTCTTTCCCTGGTCACCGCAGTGGATCAATGAATTTGGCCATGTTCCAGGGATGGAGGTTACGCATGGGTGCAACAACATAACTTCCCCTCACCAAGGTGACCTGGCTACAAAGCTGCTGGGAGTAGAGTGAATTTTCCACCCCAGGCATGGTACCACTTTCCAGGGAAAACGGCCAGCTGCCTGTGTCAGGCTGGTTATACTAGACCCTCCATTATGAAGGGTGCCATACTTTGTCTTCATGACCTCATGGGTGCAGAGCTGCCTTCCCTGTCCGCAGCCCTCCCACCAGCACCACCGTTAGTGAACCTACCGAATACCTCGTCTATTTTCCCACCATCTCACAAACACCCCTACACATACCATTCCAGAGAATGAAAAAAATACTTTCCAATTCTTTTTATGAATCTAGCAAAATATCAGTGTCAAAACATGACAAAGAGAATATGAGAAAAGACATTTCTGGTGAATTTTACTCCTAGATATGGATGCAAAACTCCTAAACAAAACATTAGCAAATCAAACCCAGCAATAAATAATATATATATATATATATATATATATATATATATATATATATATATATATAAAATCATATATCATGGCAAAATTGGGCTTTTATCGGGAATTTAAGGTTGTTTTACTATTTGGAAATCAGCTAATACACAAAATTAACAGCTCAAAGGAGAAAAAGCTATAACCATTAATATAGATGCTAAAAATGGAGAAATTTAACATATATTTATGAGAAAAGTGTTAAATTAGGAATGGAGATCTGCAGAAATGCATATAATAAGCCTGTTTTAATGGCAAATGGTGAAATCATTCTCCTTAAGACACAGACTAAGTCCAGGAAGCTCACGATCACATTTTCATTCAGCACTGTCTGAGAGGTTCTACCTACACGGCGAGGTAAGAAAACAAAATATATGGTTTAAAAACCAAGAAACAAATCTGCCATCTTTCACAGATGATATGATTTTCAATATAAGAAACCCAGTAAAATCTACAGATAAATTAGGAAAATTGGTAAGAATTAATTAAGCAAGGTTACTAGTTATAAAATCAATGTACAAAAATTAATTTCACTCACGTTCACCATCAATATTTAGAAAATACAATTTAGAAAATGATATATTTTACAGTAGCTACCAAAGTACATAAAGTACCCAGGACTAAATCTAATAAAAGATATACAAGACCTGTATGGAGAAAACTATAAAATATAATACTTTAGCCATGGTTAGGTGGCTCAGTTGGTTGAAGCACCAAAGGGCTGTGGGTTTGATTCCCAGTCAGGGCACATACCTAGGTTGCAGGTTCAATCTCCGGTCGGGGTGAGTACAGGAGGCACCAATTGATGTTTCTCTCTCACATCAATGTCTGTCTGTCTGTCTGTCTGTCTCTCTTTCCTTCTCTCTCTCTCTCTCTCTCAAAATACTTCCTTGAGTGAGGATAAAAATAGATAAGTAAATATAATATCATACAGTAAAGAAGATTTAAATGAACAGAATAATTTGATATTGTAAAAATGTCATTTGTCCAAATTGATTTCAAGATTGATAGTGCCAATCAAAACTGCAGTGGAGTGGGGGCTATTTTTTTTTTCAAGGAACTTGACAAACTTTTTTGTAGAAAAGCAAAAAGTAAAAAATAGACAAAACACTCCTGATGAAGGAAGTCATCAAGAATTATTGCCAAGGTAGAGTAATTAAAACTATTTGTTGGTTCAGGGATAATCAAATCATTTGCAGAACAGAATACAGAGCTCAGAAACAAATCCACGCACATGTGCAAACTTGCTTTAGGATACAGATGGCATTACAGTTCAGCTAGGAAAAAACAGACTTTGCAATAAAATGATACTGGGACAGCTGGATATCCATTTAGAAATAAAATTAGACTCCTGCTTCCATCATACACAAAATCAATACCAGCTGCATTAAAATTTTAATTGTGGAAAGCAAAACTAGAAATTTTTAACTTATGTAGAAGTATCTTTATAGTCTTCTGACAAGGAAAAAAATTTAAAAAATAACAAGATACAGAAAGTACAAATCATAGGAATAAAATTCTACCTCATTAAAACTGAGAACTTATTATTCAAAAGACTCTTTACAAAGTGGAAAGATAAGTCATAAATTGGACAAATGTATTTTAAAAATGAAATGTTAGCCTCCAGAATAGATGAAGAATTCCTACAAATCAATTAAGAGAAAGCCAAACAACCAAATAGAAAAAATGAACAAAAGATCAGAACAGACATTTCACAGATGAGGAAATACATGTGAACTATACACATCTGAAAATATGCTCAATATAATTATTAAACAATACATTTTAAAACAAATGAGATACCAACCATCACCCAACAGATTGGCGATTTGCCCCCTTCCCGACCTCCCTCCCTGCCCCAAAATGACACTATAAAGTTGGTGAGGACATGGGGCAACTAAAACTTTGGAAAACAACTTGGCACTATCTAGTAAATTTCAAATTTCAAGAACCATCAGCAATTTCACTCTGAAATATGTGCCCTAGAGAAACTCTTGTCCATGCAAACCAGGAGTCTCATACAACCATGTTCATAACAGCACTGTTTACAATACAAAAAACTTGAGCACTATACTGATGACAGTGTTCTAGAATGGAATAAATGAATATGCTTTAATACATGTACATAATAAAATACTATACAGCCATGACAACAAATGACAACCATGTACACACATAGATGAATCTTAAAAACATATTACTGAGTGATAAGAAGTCACAGAAAAATAAACTCAATGACTATATTTAGATAAAATTTTAAAGCCTGTAAATTTAATAATGTATTGTTCAGAGTATAAACATCTTACCTAATAATAGACAAACATGCAAATTAACCATCCTTCCGCTATCCTCACCAGCCAATCAGGAGATTATGCAAATTAACCCAACAAAGATGGCAGTTAATTTGCATACGTAGGGGCAAAGCAGTGGAGCGAAGACTCCGTCTGGAGCCGCGAAGACTAAAGGCTCCGTCTGGAGCAAAGGCCTGGGTCCCGGGTGCCGGAGGAAAACCGGTGCCAGCAGCCAGGGGAAGGGAAGGCCTATTGCACGAATCTCTTCATGCAACGGGCCTCTAGTATGTAATAAAACTATAAAGAAAAGCAAGGAATGGTGAGCACAAAATTCAAAAGAGTAGTCACTCAGAAGAAAGGAATGGGCTCAGTGAAGCAAACATCAAATGTTGGTGAGGGTGAGTACTCCCAAACACCACAGGCCAGAGTGCAAACAGCGGATCACTGTACCTATGGAGGGAAAAGGCAGGAAGAAAGGAGAACTGAGGATTCTGTACCAGAATACTTTCCTACTTTATTTTTGCCTTGGGCTGAAGTTGCCAAAATTATAACATGGAAATTAGAACCATCTGTTGACAGGATAAGTTAGTGAGCTGGGCAGAATTTACCAAAAGAAATTGAGTAATGTATTTTAGAATCTGTTTCAAATTGTGGAAAAATATAAATAAAAAGCCTACTTTATTTGAGAGAGGAAAAAGCTGTCATTTAATCATTATCTATAATGGGAAAAACATGGAAATAACTTAAATAACCATTAACATAATATTGGTTAAATAAAATAGGAGACATTTCATACTGTGGCACACTGTTATAATAGTTATAAAAAATTAAATAGATCAGGAATAGTGAAATGGACTGATATGGAACAGGAGAGAGTTGTTAAATAGATGCTACTTAGTATATGTTAGAGTCATTTCAAAACAGAAGAGAAAAATGAATTAGTCAATAAAATGTTTTTGAGACACTGGATGCCCACTGCTGTATCTCAAAACATTCACAAATATTTTAAATCCAGATAGGTTAAAGAACTAAAAAAATTAAAATGAAATATGATGAACATGCACTATGAACCTATGTGGGAAAAGCCTTCTAAAAACACAAGAACAAAAGCTCAGAAGGAAAAGAGGAATAAATATGACTATACAAAATAGAAAGCCTCTATAAAAACACCAACAAAACAAAAAAAAGTCTATAAAAAAGGTTTAAAGGTAATTCATAGCCTGTAAAATGATATTTGCAACATAAATAACAGAAAGGATTAGTAAAATGGTAGAATCATCCCTCATGTGACATATTTTGTGACTTTTTTCCTCTTAACGGTTGCCATTGATGCTCATTTATACTCAGTTTCACTTATATTAAAATGTTGGCAAGGGGAACCATGTCCACAAAGCCTGAACATGGATATTTACAGCACCTTTATTTATAACTAGAGGCCCAGTGCACAAAATTCGTGTGCGGGGTACGGTCCCTAGGCCTGGCCTGTGATCAGGGCCATCTTCCCCAGCTGCCTGCAGCTGGCCCTGCCACCCACCTCCACCCACCCCCAGTTCCCCGTTCGTCATCCAGTGATTAGAGCCTGTCGGCCCGTGGGAGGAACTGAGAGGTTGGCCATTCCCACTTGCTCGCAGGTCCTGCCCCTGCCGTGGGTCGCCCTCTGTGTGGGGCGACTGGCGGGGCAGGGGACTTGGCCTGGCACCACCCACGTCCCCTGCCACCCACCCCTGGTTCCCTGTTCGCCATCAGCCAATCAGAGCCTGTCGGCCAGGGAAAGGGACCGAGAGGTGGTCAGTGTGCCTCATAGTGACTGGTCCAGCGGATGTTCTGGTCATTCCGCCATTAAGGTCAATTACCCTTTTATTATATAGGTTTGCCAAAACTTGGACACTACTAAGATGTTCTTCAGTAGGTGAATGGATAAGTACCCTAGCATATCCTATCCAGCACTAAAGGAAAAGGGCTATTAAGCCATGAAAAGACACGGAGGAACCGCAATGCATATCACTAAGTGAAAGAAGCCAGTCTGAAAAGGCTACATACTGTATGATGCCAACTATGTAACTTTTTGGAAAAGACAAAAGTATGGAGACAGTTCCAATATCAGTAGTTACCATTGGGTAGAGGGGGATGTAGAAATGAACAGCAGAGCATACAGGATTTTTAGGGCAGTGAAACTTCTCGATATCGTACTATAATGGTGGACACATGTTACATATTTGTCAAAACACATAGAATGTACCAAACCAAGAGTGAAGCCTAATGTAAACTATGGGGTTTGGATGATATTGTGACCATAAAGTGTTAATGTAGGTTCACTGACTGCTATGAATGCACCACTCTGGTGCGGGATGCTAATAATGTGGGAAGCAGTGCTTATTTGCAAGTAGGGGGTGTATGGGAAATCTCTGTACCTTCTTCTCAATTTTGTTGTGAATCTAAAACTGCTCTTAAAAATAAAATCTATTAAAAAGGTGGGGGAAATGTATGGGGTTACTAATAAGAATACAAAAATGTTTCCTTACTACTCTTTCTTCAAGCTTCTGGATTTGGATCAGTTTAGATAAAGTATATTCTAAGAATACAAAGCAAGATGTCTACAAAACTGTAACCACTTATAACTAATTATCCATGTGAATAATACTATCCTTGTGCAGCAAATATTATCCACAACTTCTTGTTTTTGTGTCTATTAAAATATCCTCACCACTCTCATGATTGGTTTTATAAGGAAACTATAAACATGAACTTGTAAAATAAATCTATACTAATAAACTACAGTTTTTATATTTTTTGGATACTGGGTATCTATATAAGGGAAAAGTGTGGTGCATGGTCCAAAGATGAGGGCGAAGATGAAACTCAGAACATAAGGAGCCACCTCTGTGATAAGGGAAAGCATGCCTGGGAGAATATAAAAGCAAAGATATCTGAAGGGATGAAAAATACTAATGAAAAAGTTTCATTCTCATATTGGCAGAAGATCTTTCATCTTATTTTTTGAGAAAATCAAGTGATAATTGAGTGTTCATGGAGAATAGAAAGGACGAAGTGGCTCAACAATGAGTCAATCAGATCTTGAGTAGCAGTAGAGCCCAGTTGGAATTTAATGGTGTAATTTATTGGAGACAGATTTTGTATAATTTTATACTGTGCCTTTTTCTCTAATGTTAATTACTCAAGAGTTGATTAACCAATTTGTGGGATACTATATACATCTTGCTTTTCATCTAATGCTTGCTTCTGAAAAATGGCATAATTTAAAGTCTTTATCAAAGAGAAGTTAATACAAATGAAAAAAGGAACTGAAATTAATTTGTTCTGTTCTTAACAATTCATAAAAGATGTAAGGCTTGTAGTTAATAATTTTTTAAACAAAACAATGACAAAATAGAGATAAAACATTGAAATAAATGGTAAGATAAGATTACAGACTCACATGTGGGTTGAATTTGCCCATGCTAGTCATGCTCAAAGTTAAATTAAAGCCGTTGTTGCTATATTTCACAAAATAAAATTTGATGAAAAAAATTCCTGCCCAGTGTTTCTTATTCACGTTTCTGAGTAAACTTCCTATTCTTTAACCAACTTACCTGCATTCCAGAGGTTACAATCTTCTGCTTGCCCTTCTGACAACCATGTAGATGACGAGATAATGGCTGGAGGAATTGTCGGCAAAAGTGGCTTTGGGTCATCCTCATAAAATAGCATCAGGTCCTTACAGAAAAGAAGAGAGCACATAAAAGTTGAAAAAAAAAAGAATACCATTGCCTCAGTTTGCTACAACGGATGGGCAATTTGTGGAGATACAATCTATACGCACTATGTGCAAAAATGTGTATAAACACATTTTTAAATATATTTTTATTGATTTCAGAGAGGAAGGGAGAGGAAGAAAGAGATAGAAACATCACTGATGAGAGGGAATCATTGATTGGCTGCCTCCTACACGCCCCCTACTGGGGATCGAGCCCGCAACCTGGGCATATGCCCTTGACCAGAATCAAACCTGGGACCCTTCAGTCCGCAGACAGACGCTCCATCCACTGAGCCAAACCAGCTAGGGCAAACACATTTTGATTGAAAGAATTCACACATGAGCTATCTTGTGTGAACTGGGTGTCCACTGAGTATAGGATGATCCAAATAAAGTATATGCAGTGGGGTTGGTTAATATGTCTTTTTCTCCCATAAACGGGGATACTTAATAGTACTTTATTATAGTACTAGAGGCCCGATGCACGAATTCGTGCACTGGTAGGGTCCCTCGGCCTGTGGGGATCGGGCCAAAACCAGCTCTTTGACATCCCCCGAGGAGTTCCGGATTGTGAGAGGGTAGTTCTCGGGTGATGCACCCCGGAATCAGGCTCCCTCCTCTCTGGTTCCGGGTCCATCACCTGAGAACCACAGCTGCCAAGTCATTGCAGCTCAGCAGCTTCTGCATTGAGCGTCTGCCCCCTAGTGGTTAGTGCGCGACATAGCTACTGGTCGGAGCATCTGTGCCCTGGTGGTCATTGCGCATCATACCTACCGGTTGCACAGTAGAACGGTCGCTTAGGCTTTTATGTATATAGATAATGAACATATAGTAAGTGCAAAAACCTTAAGTATGAGCTCAGTAACTTTTACTTTAGGTGTATACCTATACATAACCACATTTCCTTCACTCCAGAAAGTTCCCTCAAGTTCCTTTCTAGTTGATACCATCCCTCCATCACTAGTAAATAGTATTCTATATTCTATCACCACCAATGAGTTTGCCTGTTCTTGAATTTCATATAAAGATAACCATACACTATATATGCTTGTGTATCTGATTCACATTGTTTATCATAATGGTCATGAGATGCATCTGTATTTTGTGTGCAAGTAGTCCCCCCTTATCTGTGGTTTTACTTTCAGTGGTTTTAGTTATACACAGTCAAACATGTTCCAAAAATACTAAATAAAAATTCCTGAAATCGCCCTTACTGGTTTGGCTCAGTGGATAGAGCGTCGTCCTGCAGACTGAAGGGTCCCAGGTTCGATTCTGGTCAAGGGCATATACCTTGGTTGCAGGCACATCCCTAGTAGGGAGTGTGCAGGAGGCAGCTGATCCATGTTTCTCTCTCATCCATGTTTCTAACTCTCTATCCCTCTCCCTTCCTCTCAGTAAAAATCAATAAAATATATTTTAAAAAATTCCTGAAATAAACAATTCCTAAGTTTTAAATTGTGTGCCATTCTGAGTAGCGTGATAAAATCTTGTGCTGTCCTGCCCAGAATGCAAATCGTCCCTCTGTCCAGCAAATCCATGCTGTATATGCTGCCCGCCTGTTAGTCACTCAGTAGCTGTCTTGGTGATCAGATTGACTGTCATGGTATCACAGTGGTTGTGCTCAAGTAATTCTTATAGTAGCCTAATGTTATGTCACTTCATCTCATCACGGAGGCATTGTATCATCTCATATCATCACAAGAAGAAGGGTGAGTATAGTACTATAAGATATTTTTGAGAGAGAAACCACATTCACATAACTTTTAGTGCAGTATATTGTTACAATTTTTCTCTTTATTATGTTATTGTTAATCTGTTACTGTGCCTAATTATAAATTAAACTTTATTATAATATTAGGAAAAACAGTACAGATGGGGTTCAATACCAGTATTATCCTCAGTTTCAGGCATCCACTGGATCTTGGAGCATATCCCCCATGGATAAGGTGGAACAACTGCATCAGTATTTCTTTTTTGTAAGAAATATTCCATTGTGTGAATATATCATAATTTTTTAAAAATTCTTTATTGTTTAAAGTATTACATATGTCTCCTTTTTTCCCCATTGACCTCTCCCCAGCCACTCCCACCCCCAGCACATGCTCTCACCCCCCTAGTGTTTGTGTCCACTGGTTATGCTTATATGCATGCATATAAGTCCTTTGGTTGATCTCTTACCCCCTCCCCGACCCTTCCCTGCCTTCCCTCTGAGGTTTGATGGTCTGCTCGATGCTTCTCTGTCTCTGGATCTATTTTTGTTCATCAGTTTATGTTGTTCATTATATTCCACAAATGAGTGAGACCATGTGATGTTTATCTTTCTCCAACTGGCTTATTTCACTTAGCATAGTGCTCTCCATGTCCATACATCCTATTGTGAATCGTAAGAGTTCTTTCTTTTTTACCGCAGCATAGTATTCCATTGTGTAGATGTACCACAGTTGCCGGGGTCCAACCCCAGCAGGTCCAGGGGTCCCCAAAGGTGTGGATGGAGTCGGCGAAGAAGGAATGACACGGAGACAGCGTTCAGTTGATCAGCAGCCTAGCCAGGATCTCTAGCCAGGATCTCCAGCCAAGTTCTGGTCTGGATCTCCAGAGAGGTTCTGCTGTTTATTGTTTTGTTACATCCGTATTTATACCAGTTGATTTTAATCCTGTCAATTTCTATTACAAAGGTTAGGGCGTTTCTTATCTCCATTCCAGGGAGTAAAGATTATGTAGCTTAAGCATGACTGTTTGTAGTTAAAGTGATTAACTACCCGCCTGGCACTTAGTTAAGGAGTTTCATCCCCTCCCTAACTTCAGGGAAAAATTCCTACCTGGGGAAACAACCTTTCTAGGAGAGGCATCCCCTCCCTGACTTCAGGGAAAAATTCCTACCTGGGGAAACAACCTTTCTCGGAGAGGTGACCTTGGTTAAAACACACAGCGCTAAGGGGAGCAAACATATTAAGAACAGTATGCTATATACGCCAGGTCCCTTGAAACATATGCTGTGCAGATGTTTCTTTCCTGCAGCGACTGTGTCAAGCAGCAAGGATGGACCGGCTTCCGGCACACAGTTTTTTAATCCAGTCATCTGTTGATGGGCATTTAGGCTGCTTCCAAATATTAGCTATGGTAAATTGTGCTGCTATGAACATAGAGGTGCATATATCCTTTCTGATTGGTGTTTCTTGGGATAGTCACAATTTTTTAATCCATTCTCCTGCATATGAACATTTGGGTTATTTCCAAATTTCAGTTATTAAGAATAAAGCTCATTACCCCTGGATATTACATAGGAGAAGAATGGCCAAGCTGTACACTTATTTTTAACTTCATCCAAAACTGCCAAACAAAGTGATTTGCTACTTTTTATAATTTAACTTTTATTTATTTTGACATCATTGTAGTTTCACATTCAGTTGTGAAAAATAATAGATTCTGTGTATATTCTTTATCCTTTACCCAGCTTCCCTGGTAACATGTTGCAAAATTATAGTACAACGAAAGGCACAGTGCATGAATTTGTGCACGGCTGGGATCCCTAGACCTGGCCGGCGATCAGGGCCAAATGGGGCCAGGCGGATCAGGGCCTGTGGGCCAGGGGGAGGGACCTGTGGAAGGCTGGCCACTGGCCCCAAGGAGGGAGCTGGCCCTCAGCCCCCCTGGGAAAGGGGATGCGTCTGCCACCACCCACCCCCAGTTCCCCATCCAATCCCAGGGCCCAAAGGCTCCGGAGGGGTCGGGAGAGGAGGCGACGGTTGCCAGGCCGGGTGCAGAAGGAATGGACGCCGCCGCCACCATGGTTGGCGCCCTGCAATTGCACGGTTCCCTGTCTCCTCCCTTTGCGATTGCGCCGCCACCATGGCAGGCAGGCGGCCCCTGGGGAAGGGAGAGGACAGGAGTGAGACAAACCCTGTGTTGAGGGCTGACTTTCAATAGAATGCAGTGAGGGAACTGCTCTGCTACATATGAAACCCCAACCCAAAAGCAGGTCTACAAATGGTTTAGCACCAGGAGTTGATGGGGGCCAGCCGGCTGGGGGGAGGGACTGCAGGAGGTTGGCTGGCCAGGGGGAAGGGACCACAGGCGGTTGGCTGTGGGAGCGTACTGACCACCAGGGGGCAGTTCCTGCGTTGAGCATCTGCCCCCTGGTGGTCAGTGCACATCATAGTGACTGGTCGTCTGGTTGTTCCAGTCGTTCAGTCGTAACAGTTGCTTAGGCTTTTATATATATAGATATTATATCCTGGATATTGACAATGAAATGATCAAAATAAAGAACATTTTCATCACAAGGATCCTTCCTGATGCCTTTTAATTACCAGTCTCCACAACTACTAATCTATTCTCCATTTTTATATTTTTGACATTTAAAGAATGTTATATAAATGGCATTTTTTTAACCTGGCATAATTCCTGGAGAGTCATCTAAGTTGTTGTGTGTATCAATAATTTGTTCCTTTTTATTGCCAATTAGTATCCATGATATAGATGTAAGACAGCTTAATTCGTTAAAGGACATCTGGATTGTTTTCAGATTTTAGCAATTACAAATAAAGCTGCTTTCAACACTGTGTATAGGTTTTTGTATGAAAATAAGTTTTCATATCTCTGGGATAAATGCCTAAAAATGCAATTGCTGAGTCATATAGTAATTGCATGTTTAGTTTTATAAAGAAAGTGCCACTATTTTCCTGAGTAATTGTACCACTTTACAATATATATGCGATCCAATTTCTCCACATGTTCACCAGCATTTGGTGGTGTCACTACTTTTTACTTTAGCTATCTTGATATTTACTGTGTGTTTATATTACATGTTCCTAATAGCTAATGCTGTTTAACATGTTTTCACTTGCTTTAGTGGCCATCTGTATTTGCTGAAGTGGCTGTTCATATCATTTGCCCATTTTCTAACTGGATTGTTTGGTTTTTAACTGTTGCGTTTTAAGAATTCTTTTATGCTCCAGATGTTAGTTGTTTGCTAGATATGTGGCTTGAAAATATTTTCTCCCAGTTTGTAGCTCTCATATTCACACTCTTAACAGGGTCTTTCACAGAGCAAAAGCTTTTGTTTTTATTTTATTTTTTAGTTACATTTATTGGGGTGACATTGGTTAGTAAGATTCTACAGGTTTCAAGTGTACATTTCTATGATACATGATCTGTATATTGCATTGTGCACCCAAAGTCAAATCATCTGCTACCACATATTTGGCTGTCTTTACCTTTTACTGCCCGCCACGTCCTTCCCTCTGGTAACTACCATACTGTGTCTCTATGAGTTTCAGTTTTATATCCCACATATGAGTAAAATCAAATGGTTCTGAGATTTTCCTGACAGACATTTCACTTGGTATGAAATGTTTGCAAATAAATGTTTTCAAATTTTCGGGTAGATACCCAGAAGAGGGATTGCTGGGTTATATGGTAAATCTATTCTTAATGTCTGGAAGAACCTCCATACTGTTTTCCATAGTGGCTATACCAGTTTAGATTCCCACCAGCAGTGAATGAGGGTTCCTTTTTCTCCACAACCTCTCCAACACCTGTTACTTTTTTTGTTAATAATAGCCATTCTAATACTATGTGTGAGGTGGTATCTCCTAGTTTTGATTTGCATTTCCCTAACAGCTAGTGAAGTTGAGCATCTTTTCATATATCTGTTGGCCATTTGTATGTCTTCTAGGGAGAAGTGTCTGTTCAGGTCTTCTGCCCACTTTTAACTGGATTGTTTGTTTGGTGTTGAGTTATATTAGTTCTTTATATATTTTGGATATTAACCCCTTGTCAGAGCTGTTGTTTGTAAAATATCTTCTCCCATTCAGTTGGTTGCCCTTTTGCTTTGTTGGCAGTTTCTTTTGCTCTGCAGAGGCCTTTTAGTTTGATATAGTCCCATTCATTTATTTTTGCCTTTGCTTTCCTTGCTTTTGGGGTCAAATTCATAAAAGCTTCTCTAAGACCAACACAATGGCCACAACACGATATAATAATAGTGATATATTATTTTTTAATGTATTGTTGTATTCAATTTGTATTCATAAGTTTAGTTCCTATGTTTTCTTCTATGTAATTTGTTGTTTCAGATCTTATATTTAGGTCTTTGATCCTTTTTGAATTAATATTTGTACATGGGGACAAACTGTACTCTAATTTCATTCTTTTGCATGTGGCTTTTCAATTTTCCCAGCACCATTTATTGAAGAGGCCTTCTTTTCTCCATTATATGTTTTCTGTTCCTTTGTCAAAAATTATTTGCCCATGCACATGTGGTTTTATTTCTGGGTTCTCAATTCTGTTCCATTGGTCTGTGTGTCTGTTTTTCTGTCAATATCATGCTGTTTTGATTATCGTTGCTCTGTAGTATAAAGTCAGGTAGTGTGAGACCTTTGACTTCATTCTTTTTTCTTTGGCTATCCTGGGTCTTTTGTGGTTCCATACATATCTGATGATTTTTTTTGCTGTATTTCTTTAAAAAATGTCATTAGGATTTTTATGGGGATTGCATTAAATCTGTATATTGCTTTGATAATATGGACATTTTAACTATGTTGATTCGTCCAATCCATGAACATGGAGTATCTTTCAATTTCACTGTGTCTTTTTCAATCTCTTTTTTGTAGTTTTAGTACATAGGTCCTTCACATCCTTTGTTAAAAGTTGATTCCTAGGTATTTTATTCTTTTTGTTGCAATTACAAGAGGAATTTTTTTCATTTCTTTTTCTAATATTTCATTGTTAGTATACAGAAATGCAGTGGATTTCTGAACATTGATTTTGTATCCTGCAACTTTACTGTATTTGTTTATTATTTCTAAAAGTTTTTGGTGGAGTCTTTAGGATTTTCTATATAAAAAAATCATGTCATCTGCAAAAAGTGACACTTTTACTTTTTCATTCCCAATTTGGATGCCTTTTGTTTCTTCCTCTTACCTAATTGCTCTGGCTAGGACTTCCAGCACTACGCTGAATGAGAGCAGTGAGAGTGGATATCCTTGTCTTGTTCCTGATTTTAGAGGAAAAGCTTTCAGCTTTTCAACACTGAGAATATTATGTTGAGGTACTTTCCTTCTATACCTATTTTATTGAGAATTTGAATCATAAATGGATGTTGTATCTTACCAAATGCTTTTTCTGCATCTATTGATAAGCCCGTATGATTTTTATCCTTTGTTTTGTTAATGTAGTGTGTTACATTGATTGATTTGCATATATTGAACAATCCTTGAGCTCCTGGAATGAACCCCACCTTAATCATGATATATTATTTTTTTAATGTATTATTGTATTCAACTTGCTAGCATTTTGTGTTTCTGTTGTTTTTATTTGATGGTATTCCATACTTTATTCCTCTGCTTCCTCTTTTTTAAAGTTATGTGTCTCAATTTTGTTTTGTTTTTTGTGTGTGTGGTTACCATTAGGTCTATGAAAAAGAAAGTTTCACATATACAATAGTCCTTTTTCTTTTTAATCCAACCTCCTCTACAAATTCAGACCTTACCCACATCCCTTTTATGTTTTTGTTGTCATGAATTATCTCTCTTTATGCTGTTAAGTTTGCTGATGATCTTACTTGTAGAACAAAAGTTTTAAATTGTGATGTCTTACATCATGTTTTTTTCTTTTAGGGATTATGTTTTTGGCCAGCACTATATGCCAAAGGGTTTTCTCCAATATATTTTTTCAGTATTATAGTTTTACATTTTACATTTAAGTCTGTGATCCAGTTGGAGTGAATTTCTGTTTAAGGTTTAATTTCAGAGTCTTGGTTTTGCCTATAAATACCCAGTTGCTTGAATATAATTTATTAAAAATGTTATCTTTGAATTTCTTTTATCAAAAATCAGTTGGACATATTTGTGTGGGTCTATTTCTTAGTTCTCTATTCTGTTTCTTTTTTTTTTTTTTACTGCTTAAAGTATTACAAAGGGTATTACATATGTCTCCTTTTTTCCCCCACCCTTGACAATCCCCTGGCCTCCCCTACCCCCCAGTGTCTTATGTCCATTGGTTATGCTTATATGCATGCATGTAAGTCCTTCAGTTCATCTCTTACCCCCCACTTCTGCCCCCCTACCCTCCCCGGCCTTCCCACTGCATCTACTCTGTTTCATTGACTTAAGAGACTATCCCTCCATCAGCATGAAAAATCCCTATATGATTACCAATAAGGACTGGTTAAATAAATTAAGATTCATTTATATATCAAGAATACAGCAAAGTTAATATGTACTCATATAAAAAATACGTCCATAACATGCAGTTTAGTGATAAAAGCATATTTTAAAACAATATACATTGAACGATTGCATTTATTACTATAAGAAGATGTGCAAGATATATTGCTTAGTTCAAAGCATGTTACAGAGCAGTATGCAATGAATAAATACATTCAGGTAAAATAAATGTAGGGACACAGAAAATTTCTTCCCAAAATTCATAAAAAAACCTGCTAGTATAGTTGACTCTTAGAAAAGGAACTGAAGGAATAGAGAGAAATAAGAAGAAACTCTGTTTTTCACTTTTTACCCTTCAATATTATTTAAATTTTTCAATAAGTATTTTTTAATTTAAAAAGAATAAAAATACAAACATAAAAATAAAAAAGGATTCAAGCATAAAGCAATGATGCAGTAGATAAAGGGATAATAAATTAACATAACTAAAGTAAGTATAATTTCCATTTTTCTAACAGCTTTTTTTTTTATTTATTTTTTTTTTATTTTCGACTGTATTGCTATTTATTTATTTATTTCCAACCATAATGCAAGGGTTACTCTGAAAACAAGTTCAGCTACTTTGCACATGCTATTCCCTCTGCCTGAAAAGTTTGTCTTTCTGCTCTTCACATAGTTGAGTGGCTAACATTGTTGTACCAGGTGCTGAACGAGATGATGGGGATTGTAGGAAACATAATTGGGATAACATAATAATAAAATTATTATTATTAAATCTTTGCTTCTTGCTGGGGTCCAACCCCAACGGGTTCAGGGGTCCCCAAAGGTGTGGACGGAGTCGGCAAAGAAGGAATGACATGGAGGCAGCGTTCAGTTGATCAGCAGCCTACCAGGATCTCCAGCCAGGATCTCCAGCCAAGTTCTGGTCTGGATCTCCAGAGAGGTTCTGCTTCAGATCTCCAGCCAGGTTCTGTGTCCATGTTCTCTTGCTAGGTTCTCCAGCCAGGTTCAGTCCAGGTTCTCCAGCCAGGTTCAGTCACCAGGTTCTAGTCAGGTTCTCTTGCCCATTTCTGTAGTCAGGTTCAGTCCAGGATCTTTTGCCATGTTCTCTCCAGCGAAGTTCTTCTGTCTCTAGTTCTGTGTCTTGCTGTCTTATTGCATCTGTATTTATACCAGTTGATTCAATCCTATCAATCTCTATTACAAAGGTTAGGGCGTTTCTTATCTTCATTCCAGGGAGTAAAGATTATGTAGCTTAAGCATGATTGTTCCTAGTTAAAGTGATTAATTACCCACCTGGCACTAGTTAAGAGGTTTTATTCCCACCTTAACTTCAGGGGAAAATCCCTACCTGGGGAAACAACCTTTCTCAGAGAGGAGACCTTGGTTAAAACACATAGTGCCAAGAAGGTGAGCAAACACTTTAAGAACAGTATGCCATATATGCCAGGTCCTTTGAAACAGCAATGATGGACTGGCTCCCGGCAAATTCCCCCTTTTTCATTTTTTAAAAAGCAGGCATTAAAAAGAAAAACCTGAAATGCTCTCTTGTATCCATTTTAAGAGTAGGATTGGCGCTTTCCGCTATTACCTGAGTCCTGATCTATCACCCCAGGGAGAGCTTGCCAATCCTGCACTTTCCTGGGGTGGAAAGGCTGCAGTGGGGTTAAGGATAAGGTTCCTTGGGCCTACCTTCTCCCATGCCTTTACATTTACCTTTCCGGCACCTTTCCTTCCTCAGAAAAGCATAGACGTATTTCTTGTATAAAATGTTCCATCTGACTGGGAGTAACCTTAATTCCTCTGCTAGCAAGCATATGTGTTAAAAGATCAATACAGAGTCTTATTTCTTTAGACTCAGTATGGCACATCTTCTTAATCTAAAGATCAATACAGAGTCTTCTTTCTTTGGACTCAGTATGGCACATCTTCTCAGTCTATGTTCTGTACTATCCACCTTCTTACCCTACTTATCCTCTATAGGGGGGTCTGTAGCACCCTGGTGGAGTCCTATCCGTCCCGAATGTGGGGATTCTCAATGGGGGGGCTTACCTAGGGGAATCCTGTTCCAGGGGTTCCCAAAGGTGTGGACGGAGTCGGCGAAGACTATCCACCCTCTTCCTACGGTGAAGTCCTATCCATCCCGAGAGTGGGGCTTACCTAGGGGTCCCTGTTCGGGCGCCATATGCTGGGGTCCAACCCCAGCGGGTCCAGGGGTCCCCAAAGGTGTGGACGGAGTCGGCAAAGAAGGAATGACATGGAGGCAGCGTTCAGTTGATCAGCAGCCTACCAGGATCTCCAGCCAAGTTCTGGTCTGGATCTCCAGAGAGGTTCTGCTTCAGATCTCCAGCCAGGTTCTGTGTCCATGTTCTCTTGCTAGGTTCTCCAGCCAGGTTCAGTCCAGGTTCTCCAGCCAGGTTCAGTCACCAGGTTCTAGTCAGGTTCTCTTGCCCATTTCTGTAGTCAGGTTCAGTCCAGGATCTTTTGCCATGTTCTCTCCAGCGAAGTTCTTCTGTCTCTAGTTCTGTCTTTTCTAACAGCTTTGATGAGTTCAAATTTTTACAAATATAATAAGTGACATGCTAATAAACCCAAAGATAAAACCTGTTTATTCTTAATTTAGCAAAATAATAAATGAAGGCAGTAGGAAATAAATATGTATCTTCTATCACTAGCAATTTAGCAACTCACAAGGAGACTGAAGGCTTTGGTCACCTTTAATTTTGTGTGAATCAATTCATAGCATCCCTATCTGTTGCTATGGGAACAACTGTGACCGAAAAAGTCATAGCCTCATTGTTGCATCTCCTCCAACAGGAAAAGAGGAAGGTTTTTTGAGGTGGTGAAAAGCTACAAACGGCCTTATTAATTAGCAGACTTAATAAGAAAAATTCTGGACAGTACGCAAAGAGAAAACACACCCATGTCTCAGGGCCATGCACGTAAAGGCTTTCCTTTACGCAGGCAAGCAGCGCTCTGCCTTTGAAAGCCATGTTCTATTACTGCTGTTAGATAATTCTTTCATTTCTAGAAAGAAAATAGTTAAAGAGGTTTCTATTTAAAGTTTTTAAAAGATATTTTTAAGCACTCCTCATTCTGCCTAAGCAACCAACAATATCATTTCTTCCTCATTCTCTATTAAGAACATGAGAATTTGCCCTAACTGGTTTGGCTCAGTGGATAGAGTGTCAGCCTGCGGACTCAAGGGTTCCAGGTTCGATTCTGTTTAAAGGCATGTACCTTGGTTGTGGGCACATCCCCAGTAGGGGGTGTGCAGGAGGCAGCTGATCGATGTTTCTCTCTCATCGATGTTTCTAACTATCTCTCTCCCTTCCTCTCTGTAAAAAATCAATAAAATATATTTTAAAAAAAGAACATGAGAATTTTAATGTAGATGCAGTATATTTGGCAACAACAATTAGGATTACTGTTCAACATGATAGCTCTTGTCTTCTGCTGCAAGAACAGATTTCTGAAGAGGCCAATATTGGGTGGCATCACATGTTCCTGACAGTCATTAGAGGAGGTGCCTGTCAGCAGTAATGTTTTGAAAAAGGGAAATGCAGCTTTAAACTTCCTTTGCGGGAAGGGAACCATTTTTTTACTCATTGATATAAGATGTAGAATGATGTAAATCAATTACTGTACCACCCTCTAAAGTAAGAAAAACAAACAAAATGAGAAGTTAATGACCGATACAAAAAATGACTAAGTCGCACTTTATATCTCTGTTAGGCTCCAATGCATGCAAGATTATTCCAGTCGATTTTCTCCCTTAAAAGCCATTAGCAACAAATAAATTGATCTCAAATTTAAAAATCATTTTGATTTAATGTCATATCTTTTAAAATAATCTAGACATTTTCAATCTATGGGCTATTATGCAATTAAGGAACAGTGAAATTTTAATTTTATGTACTTTTCAAAGCTGCTATAAATCCAGTACCTAATTGGCTTGGGGAAAGGAGTTGGAAACAGAAGGTCAAGAAATAATTCCACTCTCCCTCGCAGGAACTGTGGCAGCGAATACTAAACAAAGCACTCAGAGCAGGAGACCAAACAAGCCTCTTTCACAGGAAAGGAAGAGAAGGAAGTTACTATTGAAAGTCTACTATTCATTCATTTCTTCATTAAAAAAAATGTGGCAGCTAACAATTCTGTAATGAATAAAACTGAAAAAGGTCTCTAGTCTCAAGAAGCTTTCCTTCTAGTAGGAGAAACACATACCAAACGGAAAAACAAGTGAGTGAGTAAGATAATTTCATATAGTCTTGAGTGGAACAGATTTCCAATCCAGACGGTTCTATAAGTTTGGTTCATACTTTGGGGATACCTTCCTCTTCCAAACACATAGCAATGAAAGAGAAAATGCAAATGTGAACATGAAGGACACAGTCATGGTCAAACACAAGATGAACATTTTCATGGATAAGAGCATAACAGAAACACATAATGGTAAGGAGATGGAAGCTGTGGACCTTTAGGGCTTTGGATCCAGAAAAAGGCAGAGAAAACCTAGAGCTCAACTCTGAAGGGATAAGTACAGATTTAAAGTGCCCGTGCAAGACAGGAGTGTTGAATATGGGCTCACTGCTTGAAATTATGCCCAGGCACTGGGATCTCCTACTTAATGAAGAAGATGAAAGAACCGGGCATTAATCAAGCCTGGATCCGTGGCCTCTTCAAGTACCACACCCAAGCAGGTGGAGGACACAAACCAAACTTTACCACAACTGATCCTCAGCGCCCATTGGTCTGAGAACCAGATCTGAAACATCTCTGATATGGGCACAAGGAAGGAGCCCCAAGCTGCCAGTGTAAGTCCTGAATGTGACCCTAAGTGTCAGAAGGAAGCAAATGAAAAACTATTAGGCAGGAAAGAACTGTAAGGACACTCAGAAAGAAGAAAGATTAAAAACTTGAGCCGCTCTGGCCAGTGTGGCTCAGTTGGTTGGAGCATTGTCCTGTATACCAAAAGGTGGCGGGTTTGATTCCTGGTCAGTGCACATACCCTGGTTTCGGGTTTGATCCCTGGTTGGGGCGCATAGTGGTGCAAGGTGGCCAACTGATGCTTCTCTCTCACATCAATGTTTCTCTCTCCCCCTTCCTCTCTCTTTAAAAATCAATAAAAAGCATATCATTGAGTGAGGATTAAAATAAATAAAACAAATTAAATAGAAATATTAAATATCAAATGTAAAAATAGAATACTGAGATAGAGAACACAGATGGGATAAATAGTGGAATGGATATCGCTGAGAACAAATTAGTAAACTGAAGGTCAGATTGAGAAACTTTATAAGAAGAAGAAAAGAAAACAGCCACTCTGGAAAACAGTTTGACAGTTTCTTATAAAACCAGCAATCATATTCTTAGACATTTATCCCAGAGATTTGTGTACAGTTTTTTTACATACAAAAACTGTACACAAATGTTCACTGCAGTTCTATTCATCAACAGCCCCTAACTGGGAACACCCAAATACCTTTCACTGGGTGAACAGTTGAATAAACTCTGATTTATCTATAAAATGGGGTGCTTTCAAAAATAAACAATAAAAAGGAATGAATTATTGATACATGCAACAACTTGAATGGATCTCAAGAGCATTATGATGAGTGAAAAAAAATCTATCTCAAAAGGTTACATTTACATAGCATACTAAAAATAACAAAACTATAGATGGAGAAAAGATCAGCAGTTGCAGGGGGAGGTTGTCAGAGGTGAGATTGTGTAGGTAGCATAAGGGCATGAGGGACTTCTTTTGTGAGGATAGAACAGTTCTGTATCTTAATTTTGGTGCTGGTTATACAAATCTATCTATACTAATAAAAGGGTAATATGCTAATTAGACCAACGTCTTCCAGACATCCTTCCAGACGTCCTTCCAGACAAAGCCACGGTGGCGGGGGCTGAGGCTAGAGTGGTTAGGGGCGATCAGGCCAGCAGGGGAGAGCAATTAGGGGCAATCAGGCAGAGTGGTTAGGGGCAATCAGGCAGAGTGGTTAGGGGCAATCAGGCGAGCAGGCAGGTGAGTGGTTAGGAGCCAGAGGTCCCAGATTGCCAAAGGGTGCAGGCCGGGCTGAGGGAACCCCGCCCCCATACATGAATTTCGTGCACTGGGCTTCTAGTACTTAGAATAAAATTACATAGAATGCACACACATACACACACAAATGGGGGTTAAAAAACTAAACACTGAATTGAAAATTGTAGTCTATTTAGCTGTAACATACCAATGTTCATTTCCTGATTTTGATATTGTACTTCAGCTATGTAAGGTGTGGACATTGGGTAGGAGGGGAAGGGTATATGGGACTCCATACTATTTCTGCAACTTCCTATAATATAATCATTTCATAACAAAATGTTTTTTAAAACTGAGTAGAAAATGATAAACTGTTCAAGAAATTAAATATTGTTTTTCCACAGAGATTCAAATAACACAAGGTCCTATCTCACACTATATAGTAAAATTCTAGAGGGCATAAGGATTTCAACATTTAGAAAAAAAGTACAAGATCTTTATTATATTAGGATAAAAAAGTTTTTAAATGCACAAGCTATAAAGGGAAACTGATAATTTAATCTTATTCTTATTTAAAACTCTGTATAACAAAAACAAAGATAAAAGACAAGCAGTTTCTCTTAGAACATAAGAAGCTGAAAAAGGCAAGAAAACCCACTCTCCCCTAGAGCCTGCAGAAAGGAACACAGCCCTGCGGACACCTTGACTTTAGCCCAGAGACCATGTCAGACTTCCAACATTGTGTTGACTTAAGGCACTAAGTTTGGGGTAATTTTTTAGAGCAGCAATAGGAAACTACTACAGCAACTTACCTCTGTTGATTTCCAAGCAGTGAAGTTGAGAGGTAGTGTTTCCTGGGACAACACAGCATCACCAGGCTGCTGAATGTCTTGCCACTGCTCTTGTTTCCAACCAGCCTTGGAAGTGTTCTCTGTCAATGACATAAACAGCAGATTCTACTTTGGCAAAAAATTGTAATGTTTTTACATTACCTCATGATTTTTAAAGTAATCACTTCTGAAGATCCATTTCGCCTACAAAATATACATGATCTACCAATGGTTACCTTTGAATAGTAACCACATTCATATAGCCCTTCATAATAATAAGTTGAGACAGATTTTAAAAATACAACTTCAATTCTAGACCTTCCCTCATCAACAATTTTTATTTTATAGATTATTTGAGACATCTTTTTTAATATAAGGCATAATATTGAATAGAAATAGAGTTTGAAAATGTGAAAATGATTCAAATGAAATGTTAGCAAAATAGGAATAACTATAATTATTCCAAGTAATACTTTTAAAAACATATTTTTATTGATTTCAGAGAGGAAGAAAGAGGGAGAGAGAGATAGAAACATCAATGATTGGAGAGAATCATTGATTAACTGCCTCCTGCACGCCCCACACTAGGAATCAAACCCGAACCAGAACAGGGGCATATGCCCTGATTAGGAATCAAACCGCAACCTCCTGGTTCATATGTCAACGCTCAACCACTGAGCCATGCCAGCCAGGCTCTCAGTAATATTTAAAAGAAGTTTATTACTGCTGTGTGAACTTCATGTGTTCTAAGCAAAACTATCAGGAATGTATAGATAATTTGATAAGAAAGAATTTTTAAAGAAAAATTTTTTAAAACTTAAACATAAAAGAATATGCCAATGAAAATAAAGATATTTCTGCTTATATATTTTTACTAAACTGACCATTTTTATAGTCTTAATATCATTCCTCCCTATGTTAATTACTATATAAACCAAATATTAGTACCAACTCTGTATCAGCATACTATTGGGTACAATAAGAAGTACAAGAAAGCTATTTTCAAACTGGTGCATGCACAGCACTGTAGGAACTTGAATACTTCCTAAGGACCAGGTGGGCATAGGTCATTTTAAAGGAATCAATATCCAGGTCCACAACTTCTGTATCTATTATTTCCAAAAACTGATCATTCTGAGAATGCAACTATGGGGA
Organism: Myotis myotis; assembly: GCF_014108235.1. Classification (NCBI taxonomy): domain Eukaryota; kingdom Metazoa; phylum Chordata; class Mammalia; order Chiroptera; family Vespertilionidae; genus Myotis; species Myotis myotis. The sequence goes on from NW_023416335.1 coordinate 208,348,919, forward strand.
ACCATCAGGCTAGTTCTTTCCCCTTTCCCTTTCACAGTCAATTTTATGCCACTTTCTAAAGACAGACATAATCTTAGCCTAATCCTATTATGGTACATCTTCCCTTAAGTGCAAACATAAGAACCTCTAAGGCACCAAGCAATAGTAAAAAAGATGGAGATGGGGTCACCCCCTTTAATCAAGGCATGAAAAATCCAAAGTAGAGCCTCAAAGCTTTTCCTGTCAAAGTATGGCAGAGGTAACAGGGAATTTTGGTCCATACCGGGATGTTCGGTATTCAGATATATTACAGCATGGAGAAGCAGGACAGTTGACAAGTTTCATTTAATGTGGTTGTGCTTTACATCTCCCATCTATTGCCAAAGAATGCACCCTTCCTGAGAAAGAGACCCATGAGAAGAAAGCAAAAAGCCTGGGAGGCAGGGGCCCTTATTTCATCAACGCAACAGCCTTATGACAAGGCTCCATGCCTTGGCTTACTACCTTAGGAAGAGTCCAGGAGTGTGAATACAACCAGAGTGATGTTTGTTTGCACGTTTATTTGAATAAATAAAGTAGTATATTTTATTTTAAAATATATGATTTGGTTGGTTGTTTTGACAGTAAAGTCTGCTTTTGCCAATCATGGTAAATAATTTCCAAAAATTGAATGAACCAAATCCATAGTTCTGAATAGTTGGTTAAAATATATTTAAAGCATATGACACATAAAATCATTTTCTCAAAAAATTCTTGTATTGACAGATATATTGCAAGAATGTTTTCCTATTTCCCATACATTCTGAGTATATTGTGTTAAGTGTAACAGGTATAATTAACAGTCATTTGATAAATGTTAGTAAAGGTTTTTTTGGTATTATATTCAGAAATTAAAAAAGCAAATTATTCCTACTGTTTAACTGCTTAGTCTTTTTCTAAGTAGGGTATTTCTAATCCTTTGCTTTCAGCAACACAAAGAAAGACCTATTCAAGTTAAGAGTTGACAAGAGATGAAAAACATCTACACTAATAAAAGAGAAACATGGTAATTGGCGTACGACCGCTACCCTTTTCATTGGCTAATCAGCGAGATATGCAAATTAACTGTCAGCCAAGATGGCGGCTGGCAGCCAGGCAGCTTGAAACTAACATGAGGCTTGCCTGCCTCAGTGACGGAGGAAACCAACGTTCCCCGCCTGCCGCTGCAGGCCTCTGAGCCTGCAGTTTCAAACATTGTAACAAATACCGCTGGACTTCAGCCAGCAGATTCGCAACATTGTATGCAAAGGCCAGAAACCTACTTTCAGGAGCGGAGGCCTAAGAGCTGGAGCCAAGCCTCAAGGTAAAGCTGGCCCAGAATTAAAAAAAAAAAAAGGAAAAAAGGAGCGTTTGGGAGCTTCAGTTACCCCCAGCCTGAAAACAGCCCTCAGCCCCTCACCCAGACTGGCCAGGCACCCCAATGGGGACCCCCACCCTGAAGGGTGTGTGACCAGCTGCAAACAGCCATCATCCCCTCACCCAGGCTGGCCAGGCACCCCAGTAGGGACCTCCACCCTGATCCAGGACACCTTTCAGGGCAAACGAGCTGGCACCCACCCGTGCACCAGGCCTCTACTCTATATAGTAAAAGGGTAATATGCCTCCCAGCACCGGGATCAGCGTGACAGGGGGCAGCGCCCAAACACCCTGATCGGCCCTGCTCTGTGTGTGACAGGGTGCGGCACCCCAACCCCCTCCCGCCACCCGGGCCCTGCTCTGTGTTTGATGGTGTAGAGCCATAACCTCCCCATCAGCCCTGCCCTGAGTGTGAGAGTGGCGGCGCCCCAACCCCCTGATCGGCCCTGCTCTGTGGGTGATAGAGGGTGGCGCCGCAACCCCCCCCCCCCCCGCCCCCCCATGGGCCCTGCTCTGTGTGTGACGGGGTAGAGCCATAACCTCCCCATCAGCCCTGCCCTGAGTGTGACAGTGGTGGCGCCCCAACCCCCTGATCAGCCCTGCTCTGTGGGTGATAGAGGGCGGCACCCCAACCCACTGATACGCCCTGCTCTGTGTGTGACAGGGGACGGTGCCCCAACTCCCCTATCGGACCTACTCTGTGAGTGACAAGGGGGAGCTCCTCAACCCTCTGATGGGCCCTGCTCTGTGAGTGACAGAAGGGAGCTCCCCAACCCCCTGATGGGCCCTGCTCTGTGCATGACAGGGTACGGAGCCCCAACCCCCCTGATGGGCCCTGCTGTGTGTGTGACAGGGGGCAGTGCCTCAACCCCCGGATTGGCCCTGCTCTGTGCGTGACAGGGGGTCGCGCCGCAACCTCCCCATCGACCCTGCCTTGAGTGTGACAGGGGATGGTGCCCCAACCCCCCAATTGGCCCTGCTCTGAGTCTGACCAGGGGCTGCACCTAGGGATTGGGCCTGCCCTCTGCCACCGGGGAGCAGGCCTAAGCCAGCAGGTCGTTATCTCCCGAGGGGTCCCAGACTGCTAGAGGGCACAGGCCGGGCTGAGGGACCCCTCCTTCCCCCGCAAGTGCACAAATTTTTGTGCACCGGGCCTCTAGTTTTTATAATAAACCAATATATATTTTTTGGCATATTATTTGGAAGGTATTCATAGTATTGACATTGCATAATAAAATATCTCCTATTCCTACCTACAATTTTATGTGAACAAGTCTTCTCAGCATTTACATATATAAAAATGTAAAACAGAAACAGAATTCATTCTATTATTTCTAGCAATAGGTAATGTTCATACATAGGTAAATGAAAAGTTCCATGCATCTCATAAAAACATGAATTTCCAATAAAAATTGTATCCTTTATGTGTTTTTTATTTTAAATATGTTTTTATTGATCTTAGAGAGGAGAGGGAGAGAAACATCGATAGGCTGCCCCCTGCATGCCCCCTACTGGGGATCAAACCCACAAACCAGGCATGTGCCCTGATCAGGATTTGAACTGGTGACCTCTCTGTGCATGGGACAACACTCAACCAACCGAGCCACACTAGCCATGGCTCCTTTATGTTTAATAAGTATTTATAATACATTTATGTGGTTTTGATTTTGCCTGATTATGTACTAAGAATAACTGGAATGATAAGGCACTCTAGAAGAAATATTTTATCACTTAAAGCCTCTGATCAGAAAAAATTTAAAACTAATTTCAATTTATATACATATTTGATTATTATATACAAATTATGTAAATATTTTATGCTTTATTTGCCTTTCAAGCATAAAATACTTTCTATTAGGGTAAAATTCTGGGAAGGATATGGAACAGAAACATGACTTCAAGTAGAAAAGGGAATAATGTAAAATTTCCACCAGTTAAAGAGGACTTCATGTATTCTTTTCAAATGAATGGCTATAAGTATCAATCACAATAGCATTTAGATTCCTTTAGATACATTTAAAAGTCTCATGTGGCCCTAACCAGTTTGGCTCAGTGGATAGAGCGTCAGCCTGCGGACCGTGGGGTCACAGGTTCGATTCCGGTCAGGGGCATGTGCCTTGGTTGCGGGCACATCCCCAATAGGGGGGTGTGCAGGAGGCAACTGATTGATGTTTCTAACTCTCTATCCTTCTCCCTTCCTTTCTGTAAAAAAATCAATAAAATATATTTTAAAAAAACATTTAAAAGTCTCATGTGATAGTTTTTGTTTTGTTTTCTTTTATCTTCAATGTCAATATATTTAATTACATCCTTTGTGCTTGCTTATACTTATGATAATATTTCACTTCAACTTAAAAATGTGTAAAGAGGCATGTAATTTTTCAAAATAATTTTAGGGATTATGCAAGAAAAAATAGCTTGAAAAGCAATGGTATAAGACATGGATTGTCCTTGCCTTCACAAAGTTTTAGCCTGACTAGAAAGATAAGTCTAACATACAGGCTTATGGAAACAATTAAAGGAGAATAATTACATGCCAAACTTCTTTAAATTAACTAACTTTAGGACTAGACATGCTAAGGAGACAAAAAAAAAAAAAAAACCCACAATGTATACCAGAGTAATAATAAAGAGCCTTAAATAGGAAGTAAAATTTGAATAAGCTTTGAATGATGGCTAGGTTTCTGATAAATGTGGAGGGAGAAATTATTCCAAGCAGAGGGTCTACATGGGCAAAAGCAGCAAGTATGGTGTATAGCAAGCATGTCAAACTTGCGGCTGGCTAAATGAGGCATGCGGTCCGCCAGCTGCGAGTTTGACATGCTTGGTGTATGCCAAAGACACTAAAGAAAGAAATAAGAACTTTGCATTTACGTTTCTAGCTTTGCATTTTCTTATAACTTCCCATGAAAATGAATAATTAAAATGAGCTTATTTTGGGATTGGAGATTTTGGGATTGGAGCTTATTTTGGGATTGGAGATTTTAGAATTAGTGCTGGCAAATAGTAGGTTTGAGGCTTAGATCATCTATGTATTTTCGTGTGATTTAATCAGGAACTATATCATCACTCTTTGAGGATTCAGCAACAAAATCATCCTTGAAATGATAATGACCTAGATTTCAGACATCATAGATTAAAAAAAAAATTCAGGAAGTCAATGTTGAAGTGTGAGGAAACTGAAGAATATTAAGAATTGTGAAAGAAAAAATATCTTGCATATTAGGAGATACGTTTTAGCCTAGAATAGCTAAAATGTTACATACATATATTAACTAATCTTACAGGGGCAAGAAGGAAGACAGTTATAATATAGTGAGTCTATGGAAACTCATTTAGAAATTTTTTTAGAATCAAGCAGCCCAACACTGAAAGTGAGGTGTGTTTAATTAAATAAGATCATTTTTGGATTTCACAAGCAAATGGAAAGGGATAACACACATTTAGTTCCTTGTGGAAATGAAGTCCCTTTGGTATCATAAGCTATTTGTCAATTAAGACTGTGAACTCACATGCCAAGGAGGACCAGTATATGAATGAGAAACCTCAAAGCAAAAAGTGAAGATGCTACAGGAAATAATGCTAGTGAGTCATTCGAAGATGAGTGCTTAGATACCAAGGCTGTAGGCACTTTGTAGAAACTATCTAGAGAGAAGCTGTAGATCTCGTTGAGCCTGTACCCTCAGATAATACCACAAAGCAGAACTGGTAGACCCTGTGATACTTCTTAGATGAGATATCAAACTGACATTCAAACTATCAGACATTAACAATGCAGCAGAACATCTTGGAAATGAAATGTTCCATAAGTTGAACAAATTCTCAAATTGTTCCATTTATTATTTAACATATAATAAACATTGCTGCTATGTATTGACAGTGTCCTTTCAGGTATAATTTAAGTAAATTAGTCCTTTACTTAACAAAATTAATTTTTAAGAATAAAAACATTTTTTAAAATAAACAAGTTAATTTTAATAACAAATCCATCATAGAAAACTGTCAGTGGGGATTGACCAAAGAACATATATGCATAGCCCCTGGACAAAGACAATAGGTGAAAGCTTGGGGTTTGGGGTAGGGGCAGGGACCTGGTAGAGGTGGGCAAAGTGGGGGGGAAATAGAAGATGTCTGTAATAGTGTCAACAATAAAAAAAAAGAAAAGAAAATAGTCAGTGGGCCAATGAAGAACTGATAAGATATAAAAGTCTCATAGTGAGTAAATTTCTATCTAACCTTTCAGAATGAGTTTGGAACCTTAACAATTTCACTGTCTTATGCTTTAGCATCTTCAAGTAATTGATGTTTGTCCTAATTTTTAAAAAATGTCATTTTATAATAATTTCAAACTTTCAGAAAAATTGTAAGAATAGTATAAGGAACTCCCATATACTCTTTGTCCCGATTCACCAATTGTTAACATTTTGCCCCATTTGTTTTATAATTCTCTTTCTTCACTTAGGTACACATATTATGATAATCCTTGTGTAAAAACCATTGTGCCAGATTGGGTTCTCCAGGAAACAGACCCCAAGGCTCAGATTGGTGTGAAGGAGATTTGCTGGGGAATGCTCTTGAAAACAATTTTTTTAAAATAATAGCAAATATTTATTAATAACTTATTATGCGTCAGGCACTGTGCTAAGCTCTTTATATGTTAAGTAGAGGCCCAATGCACAAAATTTGTGCACTTAGGGGGAAGGTCCCTCAGGCCAGATTGCGGGAGGGCACAGGCCAGGCAGAGGGACCCCACCGGTGCACGATCGGGGCTGGGGAGGGATGGGGGAGGTTGGCCAGCCAGGGAGGGGCCGCGGGAGGGCTCCGGGGTGTGTCAGTTTGTCTCAGTCCCAATGGCTGGACCCCAGCACCAGGCCTCTAGTATGCTAATGACATACTAAGGCCGCTCAGCTGCTCGCTATGATGCGCACTGACCACCAGGGGGCAGACACTCTAACTGGTAGTTTAGCTTGCTGCTGGGGTCCATTTTTATTTTACTGTACTTCTCAATCCCTTCACCTTTAAAAAATAATTTTTTAATACTCACCCGAGGATATGTTTTTAAAAAAATTGATTTTAGAGAAAGGGGGGGGGGGAGAGAGAGAGAGAGAGAGAGAGAGAGAGAGACATCGATCTGTACACTCCCCTCCCCCACCAAAGCACCACAATTGGGGATTGAGCCTGCAACTCGGTATGTGCCCTGACCAGAAATCAAACCCACAACCTTTTGGTGTAAAGGATAATGCTCCAACCAACTGAGCCACCTGACCAGGGTGATAGTCTCTATCTTTTAACAGAAGAGTTTAATTCACTGATGCTTACTGTGATTATTAATATATTTGGACTTATTTCTACTATATTACTTTTTTTAAATTTCCATTTGTCTCACTTTATCTATGCTTTCTGCCCTGATAATATTACATTTTTTTCTCATTTCATTTTTTCTCACTATTTTGGAATTTATGCATTCAAATGCATAAATTTGACCCCTCTTCTTTTAGCATTTACCCTTGGAAGTTTATCATGCACTCTATACTCCTTTTAGCATTTACCCTTGAAAGTTAACCTTTAAAAATAATATTCTTATCCTCCTCTAAATACTTACAAGGACCTTAGTACACTATAATTCCATAGACCCACTTCCAACTTCATACCATGGCTATTCACTATTTTAGCTGCCTTTTTTAAAAACTCAAAAATGAGACATTATTTTATACAGAAAGTGTTTGTTTTAATTTATGTACATGTTTACTAATGGTGTCTCCAACCATTCTTCTGGAATAATTTTCCTTCTTTTTAAATTATATCCTTTAAAGTAGGTCTCCTGGTGGTAAACTCTCAGTTTTTGTGTTTATGTGTAAATTACTATTTCACTTCCATCCTTGAACGATAGTTTTGCTGGGTACACAATTATAGGCTATTATTTTCTCTCAGCACTTTGAAAATAGAGCTGTAGCTGATGAGTTTATAGTAACTGTCATTTCTCTGGAGATGTATCTCTGTGTCTCAATATTGCTTTCACATTTTCCATTTACTTTGGACATATCTTCTAGTTCCCTAAATTAAATTTTTAAAATTTCATTGGTATTTCTGATTTCTGTAAGTTCCCATTCTTCAAATTCATACAATCATTCCTAATAATCTTTTTTATAAAGTAAAACAGTTTTAATTTTTAAGAGTCTGGTTGAGCTCAAAGAGCTGTGACAGATATAACTGGCATTTAAATAACTGGATTAATTTAGAGAAGAGCAAATCGGTTTTGATGGTTGTGCTTCAGTGTATGTATTTTTTTTTACTTTATTTTTTAGAGCAGTTTTAGGTTTACAACAAAATTGAGAGATAGAGATTCCCCATATACCCACTGCCCTACACATGCATAGTGCCTTCCCATTATCAACTCTGCATACATCCTTTATTTATTTAAATACATAGCTATTCTACATCACATATCTAACCTTTCAAATATATACAGTTTTGGGGAGACTAAATATGTTCTTTGCTAATTACTTTTTCCCGTGTTTGGCTTATTTGGATTGTGAGCTCATTGTCTAATTTTTAATTGGTGGGAATCTTATGAACCTAACTTGTAAATTGAGCAGGCTTTCTTCTTGCAGAGACACTGCCCAGAATCACCTTGGTCCCCCTTTTTTAAAAATATGTTTCTATTGATTAATTTTTAGAGAGAGATGAAGGGAGGGGGAGGGGAGAGGGGAAGGGGGGAAGGGAGGGGGAGGGGGAGAGGGAGAAACAACGGTATGAGAAACACTGACTGGTTTCTTCCTACATGCACCCCAACTGGGGATCGAACATGCAAGCTGGCCACGTGCCCTTGCTGGGAATAGAACCAGTGACCTTTCGGTGCACAGGACGATGCTCAACTGAGCCACACCAGCCAGGGCGCTTTGGCCTCTCTTGACTGTCTGGGGTCAGCATAGTAATCCCAGGCTTTCCTTCCCAATACTCAAGGCCGGCCCCAAATTCATTTTCTTAACTGCCAACAACTGACCTTAAGCAACTCAACCCCTACAGTCAGTCCCAAAGACACCAGCTTGAAGTTACTCTGACCCCAGCTCACATGTCCTGTTCTTATTCTGCTTATTAAAGTAGTTAATTTAATTTTCAGAAGGAGAGACTCTTATAGACTTCCCATACCTCTGGTGAGGCCAGAAATCTCTCAAATAGTGTATCATTTCCAGTCTTTGGTTACTGTGCAATAAATGGACTTGGAGCTCCTAGTACAGCCGTGGGCAAACTCCGGCCCATTTGAAATGAATAAAACTAAAAAAAAAAGACCGTACCCTTTTATGTAATGATGTTTACTTTGAATTTATATTAGTTCACACAAACACTCCATCCATGCTTTTGTTCCGGCCCTCCGGTCCAGTTTAAGAACCCATTGTGGCTCTCGAGTCAAAAAGTTTGCCCACCCCTGTCCTAGTAAGTCTATTGCCAAAAGTAGACCTGAATTATTTTTTTAGTAAAAAATGGCATCTAGTATAATTCTATTTTTATAAAAACAATTTCTTTTTAGTTACACATCTTTTGATATGATTATATGGATAGAAAGGTACCTAGAATTTATGTTCATCTGATATTATTAGTAATTATGGCTACTTCTGAGTGATGGGATTGGAAGTGACTGATTCTCTATAATGAGACTGCATTGTTTTTACAAGAATAGAGTGATTTTTTTTTCTGAAATAAAAACAAAAGAAAAAAAAAGCTGACTGGAACCAACTATTCTATTTTGATAATAGTGGTTGGTGTAGGGTGGAAGTGATATAAGTTACTGTTATTTTCATTTCTGTACATTTATTTACTTTAAAAAAAATTTTAAATCACTGTTTGACATTCATCAATGAAAATGTTTGAGTAGTAACCACCATTTTTACCATAAGCCCTGCTATCTAGGCTGTATGTGAAAAGGCAACCAAGTATGACTCCATACCAACTCTGTTAGCACAAAGTTCACTATAGGAATTGTGACAGAAACATTAGTGTTTTTGCTTATAAAAGCACTAGAGGCCCAGTGCACGAAATTCATGCATGGTGGGGGGGGATCCCTCAGCCTGGATTGCAGGCCAGGCCAAGGAACCCCACTGGGGCAGGATCGGGGAGGGATGCAGGAGGTTGGCCAGCTGGAGGGGCCAGCTGGAGGGACCACGGGAGGGCTCCAGGGCATGTCCAGCTCCTCTTGCTCAGGCTGGACCCCGGCAGCAAGCTAACCTACCCTTTGGAGCGTCTGCCCCCTGGTGGTCAGTGCGCATCATAGCGAGCAGTTAAGCGGTCTTAGCATATCATTAGCATATTACACTTTGATTGGTTAAATGGCCTACTGGACATTTAGCATATTAGGCTTTTATTATATAGGATGACAACTATTTTGAAGTTTAACTTTTGGTCCAACAGGAATCATACCATTTTTAGGAGACTATTTCCATAACATAGACCAGAGTAATCCTTCTCAAATACGGGTAAAGTTCCATTGCAAAGAATACTACTATTAAAGAGTTTTTTATGGAAGATTGGGCAACCAAGAGAAGTAATGCTTTGCTAATCTGGTTGTACACAATGACTGTGGTGATAGTTTTTCTAACTATTACCTCTAAAAAAAGGACCTAACTCTGATGCTTACAGCTCAGAGAAGCTGAGTTATAACTGTGCTTTATATACTTTTCTGTCTTGCCACCAAGCAGCAATTATCCTTCAGCTCATCTCTTCCTCAAAACATCAAAATCATCTAAACAAAACCACCCCAGCTACCTACTAGAATTAAAACTTGGGGAAAACATCCAGGAATAGAAAAAAGGAGTATAAGTAGTGATGTGTGTATAACACCTTCCCTAAATACCTCTTTTCCTCTGCTAATTTACAACAAAGAAGCTAGGCACAGCTGTTTCAGCTCTAGATCCTAAAGCCTGGAAATCATATTTCTAGCAATGCATTCAATTTTACATTTCATTATAACTAAATAATTTAGAGATGTCTACATTCCTGCTGATGGAAATTTACCTGCATGATACCATCACTTGCCTCTATTTTCTCTAACTCAAATGTTTTCAATTTCTCTTTCTTCTCCAATACAACATGTACTTACCCCATTTCCTCTCTATATTCTATCTTTAAACATTACCTTTCCCTCATTTCAATAACCCTAGAGCAGGTCTTGGATGCTTGGGTGGAAACAACTGTCTCTTACAAGCCTCCCTCCAGTTTGTTTCTCCTTCACTTCTACACCAAGCAATAATATCTTCCACCAACAGCTGTTTTCAGTAATAAGAAAGCTAAGTTCTGTGACTAAGCTAAACATCCCTTCTGTTCTCTGAGGCCTACAATGGTTCCTAGTCGCCAATTACATCAAATTGAAATTTCCAAATACTGTTCACTATGTCCTTAATGAACTGTGCTGAGTACTCTGAACTATCTGTTCACATTTTCCTACATATTCAAATCTATATTCTCTATTCTATATAATCTGACAACCTTGTATTACCATGATTAATTCATTTCTTGTTTATATTCTTTCCCACTATGGTCAGGACTATTTGCTGTCCTTATATTTATTTATTCTCTCCTTCCTCCTTAACTATAGATTTTCTAACTTTCATCTGGGTACATAGCTGTCCAGTATAAAGATTACATTACTCAGCCTCTCTTGCAGCTAGGAATGTCCATCTGACTAAGTGCTAAACAATAATATGTAAGCCAAATGTCATAAGCAACTTCAATAAATGTTCTTAAAAGGAAGGATCATTCATATTTCAACTTCTCCTTACTACTGGCTAGAATGCAGATGTGATCTGGATCATGAAATGGAAGTTATGTGCTGAGTTTGGTGGAGCAACAAGAAAGAGAGATCCCTGGGTCACTGACATCATCGGGAGCCATAGCAGTCATAGAATACCTAATTCTGGATTCCTATTATATACTGGAGGCCCAATGCATGAAATTCGTGTAAGGGGCTTAGCCCTCGCAGCCCCGGCTTCGTCCGAAAGGTTGTCCGGAAGGACATCCAGAAGGATGTCCAGAAGGTTGTTCGGCTGTCCTGTCTAATTAGCATATTATGCTTTTATTATTATAGACTAGAGGCCCGGTGCATGAAATTCGTGCACAGGGTGGTGTCCCTCAGCCTGGCCTGCATCCTCTCCAATCTGGGACCCTTTGGGGGATGTCCGACTGATATCCTTCTCACAATCCAGGACCACTGGTTCCTAACCACTCACCTGCCTGCCTGCATGATCACACCTAACTGCCTCTGCCAGCCTTATTGCCACCTAACCACTCCCCTGCCAGCCTGATGGCCCCCAACTGCCCTGCCCTGCCAGCTTGATGGCCCCCAACTGCCCTGCCCTGCCAGCTTGATGGCCCCCAACTGCCCTGCCCTGCCGACCTGATTGCCCCTAACCACCTCTGCCTCGGTCCCCACTACTGTGGCTTTGTCCGGAAGGAAGTTGGATATCTGGAAGATGACTGGTCACCCAGTCTAATTAGCATATTACCCTTTTATTAGTATAGAAGATATGTGCTACCATTTTTATGGCCTCTATTACTATCACTTGTGGGTGTACCAAATTCTAACTGATCCATCCATCTCTAAGTTTTTATTTGCTACTTCTCCTATCCCACTAAGAAGGCCCCCCCAATTTTTCCTATCTTCCCTCCTACCCCAAATTGTCAGTTCTCTTTCTTCCTTTAAAATACAGCTTCAGATTCAAACAAAGAATCCTACATGGAAAGGGTTAATATTGCTTAAGCGTACTTAATTAAATTATTATTCTTCGAACAAAAAACATACATAAATATATGGATAAGTAAAATTAAAAATAATGTAACAGATTTTTAACAAATTTACTACAGCTTATACACCCAAACATTCACTATCTAAATAGTACTCTTACTACAGATTCATTTTAATGATGCCATCATTCATTAAAATTTTTTGCACATTAAAAACAAACAAAAAGCCCATTACTAGATATTACCTCCATGGGAGTGGAAATAAACTCAATTTGCTTACCAGGCCTAGAACAGTATCTAACATATAGTAAGTAGGTACTCAAGACATATTTACAGTATGAAAAATATGAATTGTAGTAAAACGTCTTCATTTTAAGGTAGAATGATTTTTTAAAAAAGAGTCAAAAGTCATTTAGAGCTTAGTCTAGTGCTGTGGTCAGCAAACCGCGGCTTGTGAGCCACATGCGGCTCTTTGGCTCCTTGAGTGTGGCTCTTCCACAAAATACCACGTGCAGGCGCGCACGTACAGTGCGATTGAAACTTCGTGGCCCATGCGCAGAAGTCGGTATTTTGTGGAAGAGCTGGTATTTTGTGGAAGAGCCACACTCAAGGGGCCAAAGAGCCGCATGTGGCTTGCGAGCCGCGGTTTGCCGAGCCGCAGTTTGCTGACCACTGGTCTAGTGAATAAGATGTGTCAAAAAGCTGGGAATATCATTTTGGGTTAAAAAAAAGTAGTGACTATAAAATAATAAGCTAGATTTTTCTTATATGAATCATAAAACAGCTCAGAGATGAGCCAGTTCTATAGCAGTTCAGGGCCTCATTTCCTAAGCTTATAGTTAAGCATGTCAAGCTTGCTCCAGTTCCGGAGCATTTTGCACCTGCTGTTCCCTCTGCTTGGAACTCCCCAGCTATTACATGGATTACTCTTCCCATCATTCAGGTCTACCTTTATATATCCACCTCCTCCAAAAGGCCTTCCCTTACTACCTGGCCTAAAATAAAGTCATTCCTCTCCTTCTCTGTCCCCTGACACTGCTTTCCTTGTTTTCTTTTACAAATAGGAAATGCCATTTCACTATCTGACATAATGGCTTTTGTTTTGTTTTGTTTGTTAATATTTTTTCCATTGATTTTTAGAGAGAGTGGAAGTGAGAAAGGGAGGGAGAGAGAGAAAGAGAGAAACATCAATAAGAGCCGCTGTTTGACGACATTGCAACATTAATTGGCTGCCTCCCACATATGCCCCAATCAGGGCCAGGGATTGTGGCCAGGAATTGGAGCCAGGGATCAAAATTGCACATGCCCTTGATGGCATGTGACCCTTCCATGCTCGGGCAGACGCTCTAACCACTGAGAACAGTAGCCAGAGCCTGACATAATAGTTTTATATCTATTTTGCTTATGTGTCTTTAATATCTGTCTCAGTCACTAGAATATTTTCCCCAAAGGGCTTTATTATCAGAGCTATAGCTCCAAATTTCTACTAGACATCAAAATTTCAAATAATAAACTCAATACAATTATATTTATAATAGAAGAGAAAAGAAGAGAGAGAAGAAATGAAGGAAGGTACAAGACAGGTACCAGAGAAGTAGCAAAAGGGGTAAAGAAACTCTGGATAAACTACAATTGGTTATTTTACTGTTACTTCTTTTTTAGGGTCAGTTTGAATTCAAGGCTTCCGTGAGAAAATTTCAAAAAGGGTCTGTCTCTTTTGAGATATATTTCAAAGGAATGGGTACCCTAGAGGAAGAGGTTCCTCACCTTTTAGAAGCATTTGGTGGTATTTACTATTATAATTACAATGGCCACCTCTTTACTGTATTTCCATCTCCCCAGTCCACACAAGTACAGACTGAGAACTCCTGACCAAGTCAGACAAATACTTTAATGATTTCTAGTAGAATTGATTTGTGTTGGTATTACCATTAGCATTTTTATATTTTCATACTTAACTGACATTTGGAATGTCTACTCATATTGAATACCTGCATCTCTTTCAGGATCATGAAAAACATATTTACCTAAAGCTAGAGGTACAATACTTGTAACTAATTATATGTTACTCCTACTAAGCCCCTCACTTACAGCACAAAGTTTAGTTCTGTTCAAGGGACAATGATCTAAGTCACATTTCATTAATGTTTCTGTTTCCTCAACCTGTCCATTCCTTAAACACAGCTTATCCACACAGGGTTTGTACTGTCCTTTATGTTGTAGCAAATTTGGTAGAAAAAAAATTCATTTTCCTGCTTTCTAATAAAAAATAAATCCCTTTTTAAGAAAAGTTCAGTAGTCCAGAATTAACATTTTAGTCAAAGGAAAGTGTTATGTGCTGGGGTCCAACCCCAGCGGGTCCAGGGGTCCACAAAGGTGTGGACGGAGTCGGCGAAGAAGGAAGGACACGGAGACAGCGTTCAGTTGATCAGCAGCCTAGCCAGGATCTCCAGCCAGGATCTCCAGCCAGGTTCTGTGGCCATGTTCCCTCGCTAGGTTCTCCAGCCAGGTTCTGTCCAGGTTCTCCAGCCAGGTTCAGTCACCAGGTTCTAGTCAGGTTCTCTTGCCAATTTCTGTAGTCAGGTTCAGTCCAGGATCTTTTGCCATGTTCTCTCGCTAGGTTCTGTCTCTAGGTTCTGAGGCCAGTTTCTGTCCAGGATCTTTTGCCATGTTCTCTCCAGCGAAGTTCTTCTGTCTCTAGAGAACGTTCTGTGTAGGTTCTGTGCCTAGGTTCCGTCTCTCTTGGTTCTGTATTCTAAGTTCTGTGTTCTAAGCTCTGTATTCTAAGTTCTGACTCTTGCTGTCTTGTTACATCTGTATTTATACCAGTTGATTCAATCCTATCAATCTCTATTACAAAGGTTAGGGCGTTTCTTATCTCCATTCCAGGGAGTAAAGATTATGTAGCTTAAGCATGATTGTTCGTAGTTAAAGTGATTAATTACCCACCTGGCACTTAGTTAAGAGGTTTTCTTCCCTCCCTAACTTCAGGGGAAAATCCCTACCTGGGGAAACAACCTTTCTCAGAGACCTTGGTTAAAACACATAGTGCCAAGAAGGTGAGCAAACATATTAAGAACAGTATGCCATATATGCCAGGTCCCTTGAAACAGCAAGCATGGACCAGCTCCCGGCAGTTATGTAACACAAGGCATTGTCCTAGAAGAGTTTTAGAGCAATTTTGAAATTTTGAGGCACATTTAAGAAAATGTCAATTTCTTGATTTATAGAATTAAATGGCACAAATGCACACATACCCAGTTCCTAGTCTCAGAAAACAGTTCTTACTGACATTCCAATTTTAATTATAATCTTAAAAATCAATCAGGATGCAAAATAGGGTAGTAACTTATTTAATTCCTTTTAAGCTCAAAATCATTTTATTTGAATCCCAGATAACTGCATTCAGAAAATAGCCATAAAATATTTTACTGAATATTATTCTTCATCTTTGTTCACTAAAGTATGATGACTAATATAGTAGTAATATTAGAACTAGTCTTATATTAACAAGTTTGTACTACAAGTTATGTATTATATTTTTTAGTTGTCCTTAAATACCTATTGCATATTAGGCCAATGTTCATTATATGCACTTATTTTACATAGCCTTGCAACCTTAAGAAGCTTACACTTCTCTGAGGCAGGAACTTCTGGTGTGGGGGCAGAAGCCCAGGCTGTTGGAGAGTTACCTGTATGAGGTAATCTTTTAGAAAATGCCATAGAGTAGGAGCTACGCCGTCTAGTCCGACATGCTACTTCCCTCTCTTTATGGAGCAATTGCTCATCCATCAGCAATGTTATGACTTGCTTAGACTTTTCCCGGATATGATAACCTGAAAAATACATTGAATATGCATAGAAAAAATATTAAGGCTACAATTAATTTCTATTCAAAAGAAAATTAGGAAAAATGAATATGTGAGCAAAGTGAAAAAAACCTGTGGCAAATGTAGAGGGAAACCTAAAAGTTTCATTACAATTATCAACAAGCTAGAAGCCTGATGCACGAAAATTTGTGCAAGAATAGGCCTTCCTTCCCCCGGCTGCTGGCACCAGCTTCCCTCAGGCCCGGGCTTCATCAGGAAGGATGTCCGGAATAATGTCCAGAAGATGTTGGTCTAATTAGCATATTACCCTTTTATTATTATAGATACTCCTTTTCTTATACTTCAAGAAATACTTCAATAAATATAAGGTGAAATTATTCAGGCATTGGCATTACATTTTTTCACTTTAAGTATAATTTTAAAAGCACTACATAATCTGCAATAAGTCAAACAAAATTGGCAAAGTGGAGGAATGAATTAGATCTAGATGTACTGACCTAGATGAATGACCACGGTATATGGCTAAAGATTTAAAATAATATGCATAGTATGACTCAAATCTGTAAAGCATAGGGGAAAATAAACCAGTATTTGTATCCAGGAGAGAAAGGTGGATGGATGGACGGATTGATGATGGATGGATGGGTAATGGTGGGGCAGGCAGACACGCACTGTGTACCCAAAACATTATTAACGTGTTACCTTAGAGGGGTACAACTACCGAGGAAAAGAAAAGGGCGGGCAACTGGCTTTTCTTTGACATAAACTCCTCGCAACTTGATGCCGTTAACAGAGTGTCAGAGCCCAGTCTAAGACCTGAATTCCAACCATGCTGCTGCCCTCTAGCACCTGTGTGACTCTGAACCAGGTGTCTGCCTGGCCTGAGTTTCCTTCCTGAAAAACAGTATATCTGTTCAGTCTAATTCACAGATATAAAAGTTTACTCTTTCAAATATGTGGTAATACTATTATTATTCTCAATCTTTTTCTATGAGAAATGATGTAAGAAATCCCTGCCCTGACCGGTTTGGTTCAGTGGATAGAGCATCGGCGTGTGGACTGAAGGGTCCCGGGGTTCGATTCCAGTCAAGGGCATGTACCTTGGTTGCAGGCACATCCCCAGTGGGGAGTGTGCAGGAGGCAGCTGATCGATGTTTCTTTCTCATCGATGTTTCTAACTCCGCATCCCTCTCCCTTCCTCTGTAAAAAAATCAATAAAATATATTAAAAAAAAAAAAAAGAAATCCCTTACTTCTCCACATCTTGGGACCAACTTATATTAACATTTCATGTCATTCCAAGCCTTCTTTGAGGTAAGCTGAAAAGTCCCTGAAGATCCACTATTATGTTCATTTTGGGCTCCAAGTGCGATGAATTAAACATTAATGTCTCCAACTATAATTTACTAGTAGTGGAAATAATTTGAAATGGTCAAATTCAAGGTATACAGGGGGTGAGCAAAAGTAGGTTTATAGTTGTATGGAAAACACAGTAATTAATAAATATGATATAAGAATAAACTGTTTCCACATACTCACAACTGTAAACCTACTTTTGCCCACCCCATATTTAGAGAAGAGGGGCCAACAATGTTCTCTAAATGCCAGTCATTTCATCAAGGATTGATAGGGATCATGTAAGAAACCTTTGCTCAAGCTGCCATCTTTTTCAAGATTATTTTATCCAGTTTCACTTCTGAGTCATTTCTTCCTTTCAAACTCTCTTATAATTGCTTCAAACCTTATCAATCTAAACACTTTAATTTCCTATAATTAGCTTGCAGTTTATAGCCAAAAAATCCAGTGTTTTGGGTTACCACTCATTGCCGCATGATAGGCAGTCTCCTTAGGGGACTAGAAACACACCAGACACTACCTTCCCCCACCCACCCCATAACTGACAGAGCTTAGTTTAGGTGGGGAATGAAAAACTTGTTTTCCCTTTAATTTCAGGAGCTCATCTCCTTCCACTTTTCCCCTCACTCCCTCTACTCTAGCCCCCCTGGCTGCCTTATTCTATAATCCTACCACGCTCTTTGGCTGTTGCTTCTACCAGGAACTCTTTGCATGGCTAGATCCTTGATTCATTCAGGTCTCTACTCCAATGTCACCTTCTCAGAGAAGCCTTCCCTCTGCTCACCCTCTCTAAAATAGCCCCAGCCCATCAGTCCTCCCAAGCTCTACTTTATATTTCACCTTGGCATAATCACTATCTAATATTGTATTATATATTTACTAGAGGCCCAGTGCACAAAAATTTGTGCACTTGGGGGGGGGGGTAAGGGGGGGTCCCTCAGCCCGGCCTGTGCCCTCTCGCAGTCTGGGACCCCTCAGGGGATGACCACCTGCTGGCTTAGGCCTGCTCCCCGGGGTATTGGGCCTACAATGGCAATCAGACATCCCTTTGGCAGCCCGGCAGCCCTCAGGGGATGTCCACTTGCCAGCAGGGAGCAGGCCTAAACTGCAGTCGGACATCCTTAGCGCTGCTGAGGAGGCAGGAGAGGCTCCCACCACCACTGCTGTACTGGCAGCCATCAGCCTGGCTTGTGGCTGAGCAGAGCTCCTCCCATGTGAGAGCGCCCTGACCACCAGAGGGCAGCTTCTGCATTGAGCATCTGCCCCCTGGTGGTCAGTGTGTGTCATAGTGATCAGTCATTCCCAGTCCTCCTGCTGTTAGGGTCAGTTTGCATATTACCCTTTTACTATATAGGATAGAGGCCTGGTGCATGGGTGGGGGCCGGCTGGTTTGCCCTGAAGGGTGTCCCGGATCAGGGTGGGGGTCCCGCTTGGGTACTTGGCCAGCCTGGATGAGGGGATGATGGCTGTTTGCAGCTGGTCACACCCCCTTCAGGGTGGGGGTCCCCACTGGGGTGCCTGGCCAGTCTGGGTGAGGGGCTGAGGGCTGTTTTCAGGCTGGCAGGTGACTGAAGCTCCCAGCCTCTCCTTTTTCTTTTTCTTTTTTTATTCTGGGATTTATTTACCTTCTATAGCTGTCACTGGAGCTGAGAGCCGGCTCCAGCTCTGAGACCGTTGCTGGCTGAAAGCAGGTACCTGGGTATGTTTAGATTCTATAATTGAAACTCTGTTGCCATCACTGGCTTCTCTAAGCTCTGAGGCCGCACTGGCTGAAAGTAGGTACCTGGGGTTTGTTTAGGTTCTATAATTGCAACATTGTTGCATCCGGAGCTCAGAGCTGGGCTGCGGCAGGTGGGGAACCTTGGCTTCCTCCATCACTGCAGCAAGCAAGCCTCATGTTCGCTTCAGCTGCCTGGCTGCTGGCCGCCATCTTGGCTGGCAGTTAATTTGCATATCTCGCTGATTAGCCAATGGGAAGGGTAGCGAAGTTACAGTTAATTACCATGTTTTTCTATTAGATAGGATTTGTTTATTGTTTCCTCACCTAGAATATAAGCTCCATTAAGGCAGAGAATCCCATTCATCCAGCATCTTCATCATCTAGAAGAGTGACTGCAATGGTAGATGCTTAATAAATATTTACTGAATGAATGAATCAATAAAAGGAGCAAATTACCAAAAATCTGAATTTCCTTCTTGACATAGTATGAATGGATAATGAGAGCCAATTTATAACCTAGCTGCCTAAGAAGTAGCAATCTGCAGCATCAGTAAGGTCAAATCACAGGAGTTGACAGAAAATTGGGAAGAAATCACCCAGACACGAACTTCCTGTTCACGGCTGCCCACTGCCCTGGCTACCTCCCCTCCGTCCTTGAGATGCTGAAGAATAGAAACCTGGCTGTTCTAAAGCATCAAAGTTGAAAGTGAAAAATTTCAAGAACCCAATAAGTCTGTTTCAAGGATGGGTTAAATAATAATAATAATAAAAATAAGATGGCATGTACTTCACCTCCAACCAACATGTTTTTGTGTCTTTTTTTTTTAGAGAGAGTGGAAGGGAGGGAGTGAGGGGGAGAAAGAGAGAGAAACATCAATGTGAGAGAGACACATCTATTGGTTGCCTCCTGCCCACAGGAGGGAATCGAACCTGTGACCCTTCAAGGCTCGGTCGACGCTCTAACCACTTAGTAACACCGGCCAAGGCTAACCAATATGTTTTTAAATAAAGGAAAGGGGAGGCCAGGGGAAGGTCAATGGGGGGGGGGGGGGAGGAGACATATGTACTGCTCTTTGTAATATTTTAAGCACTAAAACAAAATTTTAAATAAATAAATAAATAAAGGAAAGAGGACACAGAACTAAAATAGACTATTACTGGAAATAGGATAATCTTAGGCAGTAACTTCTTTGTATCAGAGAGAGAGAAAGAAAAGAGAGCGATGGAGAAAAGGAGAGGGTAAAGAAGGGAGATATAGAGAAACAGAGAGAGGGAGAAAATATGGCTTCTCTGAAACAAGATACTATGTAAGAGATCAATATCCAAAGATATTGTATAAAACACATCAAGATGAAAAGTTTGCTAGTTGAGGTAAAGGTTAAAGTAAAAATAAAATTATATACTATTTTTAATTAGGAATCTTTGGCTATAAGCAAAAGAAGCTCAATTTGAATTGGCTAAGGCAAAGGGCATGGAAAAACCACGGGTTGCAATTGGGCCTCAGGTCCAAGTGAAGCAGAAACTGGAAAACTACCAGGAAGGACTCTTTCTTTTCTCCTCTCCCACCTCTGCTTCTCTCTGTTTTATGCCTTCATTTTCTCCTGCTGCAGACCAGCTTCTTCAATCTGGATGTGGATATGGCCACAAACAGCTCCAGGTTCACCTCATAGTCTGCCACCTGAGAAGTCTCCCTCTTCTTTCCTTCAAATTTGAAAAATCCAGGAGAATAACTCTGTCCCAGCTAGCAAGTCACATGCCCATCAGTATGGCCAGAGAGTGAGATGTTACCCTTGGCAACTCCCATTAGAAAGGTAGAGTGAGGGGAGGATCAACAGGATAGAAAAGTGAACAAGTAGAAGACCAACTGAGTCCTCCTACCAAACTCAAAGCAGAGGACTTTGAGGATATGCAAATCAGAACAACCACGCAACAGACCAATACCCAAGGTTATTCACATTTAAACATTCTGAACACTTATGTTTCAAAAAATGTTCTAAAGAGTGGGGGCACAAGTGAAGAAAAAAAGAGACAAGGACCCTAAACAAGATAAATCCAGAGAAAAATAAATACTTTAAAGGAGATAAAGAAGAGTGACGTGCTAAACATTAATTTGGGGAGTGGTCAAGAAATGTCTTGCTGAGGAAGTACCACATCAGCTGAGTCTTGAACAGCAAGAAAAAGCCACCTATGCAGATGTACCAGGAGAAAGCACCTGGCAGAGTGAACAGCTCGGACCTCATTTCTTCATAAAGCCTTTCTGAGAGGAAAACCCGCTTCCACCGGCCCAACTTGGTCAGGCCCCACTTTCACGCTACACTTATCTTTTATAGTACTTCCACTGTTTGTAATTGCTATTTGATAAATGCCTTTTTCCTCTATCAATGTATAACATCCTTCAAGGCCAGAACTACACTTGTTTGCTTAAGAAATACCTAATGCTTGTTAAATGAATGAATGAGTGAATGAATATGCTGAGAAAAACTTCCCAAATACAGAGAAGGCGTCTATGTAAGTTCATAACTGAATATCAAGTGAAGAGATTTGGAAGCATGCTAAATTCAAAGATCTTGGGCACTGAGATGCACCAGCATGAAAGACACAGACCAGACTTTTAGAATTATACCAGTATGTACTGAGCTTCACACAGTAGTTACAAAACATCTTAATATTCCTTTCTCCATTCTGAATCACCAAAATCTACTCTTCTCCCCATATTCCTTTCTCAGTGAATTTTATCTCCATTTTAAGCCAGAAATATGAGCATTCACCTCTTCAAATTCAATAATGTATGTCTATTGGTTGTACATACTAAATATCTTCTAAGCCCATTCTCTCCACTCCATCTCCCTCATCATTTGTTGCCTGTGGTGTTCTAAATTATTTACTTACTAGAGGCCCAGTGCACAAATGTCATGCACTTGGGGGCGGGGGAATTCCTCAGCCTGGCCTGCTCCCTCTTTCAGTCCAGGGGATGTCTGCCTGCTGGGTTAGGCCTGCTCCCCAATGCTGCTGCGGAGGCGGAAGAGGGTCCTGCCACTGCTGCTGCGCTCAGCAGCCGTGAGCCCAGCTTCTGGCTGAGCAGTGCTCCCCCTATGGGAGAGTACTGACCACCAGGGGGCAGCTCCTGTGTTGAGTGTCTGACCCCTGGTGGTGAGTGTACATCATAGCGACCCGTCATTCAGCCATTAGGTCGATTTGCATATTAGGGTTTATTATATAGGATTTTTAGCCTCCCTTCCAATCTGCCCTTCACAATGCCTCAGGGATAGGGGATGGGAGGGAGGGGAGAAGTATCCCAAACATTAAGTTATTTTCAAGTTAAAAAATCTTCAGTCCAGTTGGCACAGTAAGTTCATGCTTCAAATTACCCTCTGCTCTTCTCCAAAAATCACAGCAATAATAGACATCATCAGTCTCAAAAACAAGATAAAAACCTCCATGATCCAGAAATATGAGAGAAATGAAATGGCAGTGAGCAGGGCTGAAGCCACAGGCTCTTGGGCTCTTGATCTGACACCAGGAGTTCAGCTCCTCAGGTGCCAGGGAATCAGCACTGTCTCACTCTTTGATGTTAGGGGTTTATCCATGTTTGTGAGAGAAGTCTTAGAAGAAAGGGGAAAAAAAATTCCCCAATAGCTTCCTGGGCTATAATTTATTTTTAGTTGTGGGTTTAGAAGCAAGAGGACACACATGCAGCCTTAAGGCTTGAAACTAAACTAAGCCACCTGCTGGCTCAGTGACTGGCTCAGTGACACACACCCTAGTATTATCTCAAGCAGGAGCCCTGAGCTACCTTTATAAGGGCTATACTGAAGGCTCAAAGGAAGCTGGGTGGCAGGAACTAAAAAACTAACATAAAGGGAAAAGTGAACAGGAGTGGTTGGGGAATAACATCTCACTCAAAATAAGCTGAAAACTAAAATTCCAAGATAGATTTTTTTAAAAATATGTTAATAGCCAATAAAAGAACAATCACAACAAATTCACTCCAAATGAAATCAGTATTCTACAGAACTCTATGGGATTTTCTATAAATCAATAATCTATATTGTTATAGGATTTAAACAAAGATTTTGTTATTTTGTTGTTAATCCTCACCCGAGGCTATTTTTTTTTCCCCATTGATATTTAGAGAGTGGAGGAGGGGTGAGAGGGAAAACATTGATGTGAGAGAGACAGAAAGTAGATTAGAAGTGAGCAGGTGACGTATGCTTAATAGTGGAGATGGTTATGCAACATTGAGAATGTAATTAATGTCTGAATTGTACATTTAAAATGGCAAGTTTCATGTTATATATATTTTGAGCTTTAAAAATAACATACCAAAGCCATGGAATTGTACACTTTAAATGGGTGAATTATATTATACTGTATATGACGTATCTCAATAACGCTGCTTTTAAAAAAGTTACGAAAAGCCCTGGCCAGTGTTGTTCAGTGGTCAGAGCATCAGGTTTGATTCCCAGTCAACAACATGTACCTGGGTTGTAGGTTCAATCCCCAACCCCAACTGGGCACATGAGAGAGGCAACCAATCAATGTGTCTCCCTCACATCGATATTTAATTGAGTTTTAAAGGACTTCTCTCTCTCTTTCTCTGTCTCTATCTCTCTCTCCTTCTCTCCTCCCTCCCTTCCTCCCTTCCATTCTCTCTAAAAATCAATGGAAAAATACTGAGTAAGGATTAACAACAACAAAAAAGTGGAGGACAAAAAGAGAAATTAGGTCTCTCAAGCTATGAAAAGACATGGAAGAATCTTAAATGCATATTGCTACATGAAAGAAACCAGTCTGAAAAAGCTACATGCCATTTGATTCCAACTATGGAGACAGTAAAAAGATCAGTTGTTGGTTGTCAAGGGTTCAAGAGGGTGAGGCAGGGGAGAATGAATAGGTGGAGAACAGGGCACTTATAAGGTAGTAACTACTGAGTAAACTATCCTATATGATAACAGAACGGTAGATACATATGATAACAGTGACTGGCTCAGTGACACACACCCTAGTATTATGCATGCATTTTCAAAACCCGTAGTACAGAGTGAATCGTAATGTAAACTAAGGACCTTAGTTAATAATAATCCTATATAATAAAAGGCTAATATGCAAATCGCTGAAAGGTGGGACGACCAGTTGCTATGACACGCGGCAGACGTTCAATGCAGGAGCTGCCCCCTGGTGGTTAGTGTGCTCCCACAGGCGGAGCACTGCTCAGCCAGAAGCAGGGTTCATGGCTGGCAAAGCACAGCAGCGGTGGCGGGAGCCTCTTTTGCCACCACGGCAGCACTAAGGATGTCCGACTAACAGTGGGCCTAAGCCAGTGGTCAGCAAACTGCGGCTCGGCAAACCACGGCTCAGGAGCCACATGCAGCTCTTTGGTCCCTTGAGTGTGGCTCTTCCACAAAATACTGGCTCTTGCCCTAACCAGTTTGGCTCAGCGGATAGAGTGTTAGCCTGAGGACTCAAGGGTCCCGGCTCGATTCCGGTCAAGGGCATGTACCTTGGTTGCGAGCACATCACCAGTGGGGAGTGTGCAGGAGGCAGCTGATCGATGTTTCTCACTCATTGATGTTTCTAACTCTCTATCCCTCTCCCTTCCTCTCTGTAAAAATCAATAAATATCTTAAAAAAAAATACCGGCTCTTCCCCAAAATACTGGCTTTTGCTCTTGGGTCACAAAGTTTCAATCGCACTGTACATGCACACCCACATGTGCTATTTTGTGGAAGAGCCACACTCAAGGGGCCAAAGAGCCCCATGTGGCTTGCGAGCCACGGTTTGCCGACCACGGGCCTAAGCCATCAGTTGGACATCCCCTGAGGGTGCAGGCCAAGCTGAGGAACCCCTCCCCTGGGAGTGCATAAATTTCGTGCACCAGGCCTCTAGTACATCAATATTGATTCATCAATTGAAACAAATGTACCACACTAATGCAAGATGTTCAATAGGTGAAACCATGTGAGGGTAGGAAAGGGTATGCAAGATCTCTGTA
Source organism: Myotis myotis (assembly GCF_014108235.1). Classification (NCBI taxonomy): domain Eukaryota; kingdom Metazoa; phylum Chordata; class Mammalia; order Chiroptera; family Vespertilionidae; genus Myotis; species Myotis myotis. Next base: position 208,373,924 of record NW_023416335.1, read on the forward strand.
CTTTCTGCACAATTTTCTGTAAACTTATGGTAACATACACACTGCACTGAATTATATCCTTTTCTCATTATTCGTAAGATTATTCACTTTAAGTACAAATAATAATTTTACATTGGATGGGGAGAAAGTGCTGATTTTTTACCATTGTAGAAAATCAGGCACTACTGAATAATCTCAGTTCAGTATTCTATTTACCCTTTCCCTATTTCACCCCCTCCTCCACTGACAAAATTATTTTATGACCTAGATTTTATATTCATAAAACCACTTGAATATACTAGTCTTTGAAGATTCCATAGACTTTGGAAACATTTCCTTATATTTATGACTAAAGTCCAATCTAATTATAGTTATGAATTATAGTGACATTATTTTAGCCATTTGCCATACCTCCTGTTTTATTCACTTTGCTCATTTTCTATGAGGTATTATTTTATCATGAACCTAAGTGTTAGTTTTATACATCCTTTTTGGGGGAAAAAACCAAAATGCTGCCCTCTAAGGCTCTCAAGAGACAACACAAAGGATTAAACTGGAAACCACAACTGTCCCAGAGGAAAGGTAGCTAATACGTTTAAGAACAACTTTTCCCCAGCTCCTGTTTTAAAATGATCCCCTCCCAAGCTCCTACTCTTTATTAGCACACAGTATACACTTCTTTAACTGTTACCTTGGTCTTTTCCAGCTTCATCTATATGTTGAAAATCTTTTAGTATTTGAACTTTACAGAACCCCTCTCGGCAAAGCTGAATAACTTTCTTAGATCCATTCTTGATGAGATAATCCATTAGCATAAGGGATTTATACACATGGCGCCAGTTCTTCCCATGGTCGTTTAGTCTCTGCCATAGCATATTCATAATCTCTGAGAGAGAAATCGTGTTGAAAGTCAGGTCACTGATAGCTAACATCAGGGAACTAGAAGGACCCCAAGGATCATTAGAAGTTGCTTCCCTGACTTTTATTTCAGCTTCTGAGTAATTTTTCACAAAGTTTTTCACTTGCCTCCTGAATGCCATAGGTAAGACAAGTTTGAAGGTGAGATAGGAGAGGAGAGCAATGGCATAGGAGTGTATGTAACTGCTTTATAAAACCCTTGTCAGGTCATTGGTCCCTGTTTCTGCTGTTCCCAAATACAAATGATTAATCATCATCTTGACAAGGCATCAATTTCCTGCAAAGAAAAGCACACACAAAAATGTAAGTTAATGTCTATTGAACAAGTCAGTCTAAAAAATCTAACTTTAGTTTCTAAATCAGCCCCTCACTTACATCAGCCAGAATTGAGGGTATATATAAATGTTTCTACGGTCATTATGGGATAATCTCTCATAAGGGATTGGCCTACTTAATTTAGAGCAATATAACTGGTCTTTCTAGTCCTAATGGTTCCTGCAGAAAATATCATTCATCCTCTTTGGCCAGAAATAAAATTATTACAAAGCATTTCATGGACAGTGGACAACTTAGTGTAAGAAAATGGGACTTGGGCCCTTGCTGATTTGGCTCAGTGCATAGAGCATTGGCCCTGGACTGAAGGGTCTCAGGTTCAATTCCAGTCAAGAGCACATATCTCGGTTGCAGGCTCAATCCCAGGCCCTGGTTGGGGCACGAGCAGGAGGCAACCAATTGATGTATCTCTCTCACATCAATGTTTCTCTGTGTTTCTCCCCCTCCCTCCCACTCTCTCTAAAAAATCAATGGAAGAATACCTTTGAGTGAGATTAACCAAAAAAAGAAATAGAAAATGAAACTTGGGTTCTGACAGATCATGCGTAAGATTAGTTGTCATATATAAAAATATTAAGTTCTAAAAGTAATTAAGATGGTGAAAATTGAATCTTAAAGTCACCAAGTAACCCTATGGTCATATTCTTTTTAGAACTACAGGCCATTAGAATCAGATCTAAATGTGGTCTGCTTTCTTGTCAATCAAAAGGGGGAAGGAAGGGTCACCAACTATTAAGACAAATAGTTGCACCTCAGTGGACTCCACATCTGACTCATGGTACTAAAGCAATGTTTGGTCCTAGTAAGACCAGTACATTCAAGGAAAAGGTTAAATTACTTTCTTTACTCAACTTTAAAAAATAAAGTCTGAGGTTAGAACAGTATGATTCAAACAGTATAAGAATTTTCCTAAAATCTGAAGTGACAGGCATGTCTCTCTCAGATCTCAAAACAAGTACACAAAGAAAGTCCCATGTAGGTTGATAAAAACAACAACAACATTAAAACTTAAAAGGGGTATGCAGCCCCAAAACTTTAAATGATGCTGTGAATGATCAATTCTCAGGTTACATGAAACTCTTTCCTTTCTTCTTTTTGATTATTTTGTATTAAGGTGGGTTGATTAGTTTGCAATTTCCGTAGTGATCACCACTGATGACCACCAAAATAGTACACACCAAATTGATTTCAAGCCCTGTGAGCATCTAGACTCAATGAAGCCTCCACAATCTATAATTAGATTTTCCTAGAGAAAGTGTATACATACAAAAGAAAATGGTTAAAATCCATAACAAATGTGTTTGTTATTTTAATTTTGTTTTGTTTCTCTTCCTTGACCTTCTCAACTCCCAGTTCAGGCTTTATTAATTCCTGTGTGTGTACTTATGGAAGATATAAATTTTCAGAAGCATCCTAAATGAATTATTATGTCCTTTTTTTAAAAGTAAGAGATAATCTTTTTTTTAATACAACACATCCTCAAATAAGCAAGATAGAAAATGCATCAGTTTAATTAAGATTTCTCAGAAAGAGACTATCATCAAACCAGGAAGAAAAAAAGAAGTTGTGTGCTTTTTAATTTTTCTGATTTTTCCTCATTTTCACTTCAAATACAAGCATTTTTATCTGACTCACTACTGCAGCAAAAACCCAGTTTATAAGTTATTAAAATTTTCAATCCTGAGAGTTTTCTTTTTCTATTGTCCTTTTTTCCCCTCTACCAAGCTCCCTAAATGTAGAGATGCACTGTGACATTGGCTTAGAGCAACAAATATTGATCTGTTTCCTCACAATGCTATTAAAAAAAACAACACCCTGTTAGAATCATACCCTTCTGTAATTGAACAATAGTCATTAAAAAACCATTTTTTTCTTTTTGGAGAGCTATCTATATTTTGTGGGACAAAACCCTAATTTTTAGGCTTTCCTATTTTCTCTAACCTGCATTTTTAAATTAAAAAAATGTTTTCTTCAATAAATTTTCTGCCCCAGAAAACTACCTAAATAATAGCCTTCAATACAGATAGTAGTTTAAAATGGATGTTGTTGGCATCATACCAAAATTAAATACATTTCCAACCATTAGAAAAACCAAAAAGAAAAATATCTGGATACATGAATTAGTATCATTTATTAACATAGGGTACTTTGTAACAAGATAAAGAATATATAAGACATGATCCTACTCTTGATGTGTTCACCCTAAGAAGTTCAATTAGCTGTAGCTGTAAATTATATGTTGGTTTATTATGTGTTTTAGACACCTGACTACATGCAAACACTCAATTTACTCAAATCATCAAACACTTGATATTATTATCACAATGATGAGACAAAATTAGTGCCCCCAAAAGGTAAATTTTCATACCAAATCTATGTCACCTCCTTTGAGAGGCTTTCACTGACCTTGCTAACTACTTAAGTCTTCCCATCAAACTCTTTTTAGCACCTGGTATATTTCCTTTATGGACTTATCATGATCTGTACATATGTATTTGTCATTTGCTCTTTGGCTTTCTCCACCACCAGACTGGCCCTTGGGAGCAGGGACCTTGTCCATCTTATTTACCAGTGTAATCCTATTGACTAACATGTACCTAGCACACATAGTAGGTACTCAAGAAACAGGTGTTGGGTGAGTGGCCAAATGGTTGAATGATTCTGCTTTGGGATAAACCAGCATTGATTCTATATCTTTAGATTATAAACATGACATTTTAAAAATATAACCCAGCTCTTGTAATTGTCCAGTAAAACTCTAGAGTATTGAGCAACTGTTCTCAAATCAATAAATATTTAATACCTACCACTTACACAGCTTTGTGGGAGATATCTATCCTATATAATAAAAGGCTAATATGCAAATAGACTGAACGGTGGAACAATCGGAACAACCAACCAGTCACTATGATGTGCACTGACCACCATGGTCCATGTGCAGAACATGGCAGGTGTCGGCCGCAGTGGGCTGGTGGAGCAGGTGAGCGGGGGTGCCAAACCAAGGCAGGGAGCCAATAACTGTCATCAGGACAAGCCCCTAGTAGTTACTGAAAATTCTTTGCTCCCACGCGCCATAGTCCTGCCCAATGCTCGCACCTGCTGCCGGCGTTGGCCCCACTCACACCTGCTACTGGCGCCGGAGCCGCCGCTCGTACCCACTGCTAGTGCTGGCCCCGCTCACACCCACAGTCAGTGCCAGAGCAGCTGTTGGCACCCCCCGCTTGGCGCCATCAGCGGATTCAAGTGGCGGCTGCCAGCCCTAATTGCCCCTGAGGGCTTTTCCACTTCCCCCTGCTCCTGGGGAGTGATCAGGGCAGCAGCTGCAGCTCACACCCACTGCTGGCACTGACCCCAATCACTCAGCACCATCAGCGGGTGTGAACGGGGCCGTCAACATCAGTGCATGGGAACAGTGGTGGCAGGGGCAGGGCTGCCAGCAGACAGGGGACCTGGGGCCGCAGTGAGAGGAGCTGGGTGGGGGCATGGAGGATGGGCTGAGACCCACCACAGTTCCTTTCAAGGTGCACAAATTTGTGCACTGGGCCCCTAGAGTGTGTGTGTGTGTGTGTGTGTGTGTGTGTGTGTGTGTGTGTATAGCTTAATATGCTAATTGTCCCTCCAACCATTTGACTGGTCGACCAGTTGCTATGTTGTGCACTGACCACCAGGGGGCAGAGGCTTCAACTGGTAGGTTAGCTTGCTGCTGGGGTCAGGCCAATTGGGACTGGGTGAGACTGGCCGGACACGCCCTAGAGCCCTCCACCATCCCTCCCCAGCCCCGATTGTGATCCGGCCCTGATCATGAACCGGTGGGGTCCCTCGGGATGACCTGTGCCCCATTCACAATCCAGGACCCCTTGGGGGATGTCAGAGAGCTGGTTTTGGCCCGACCCCCGCAGGCCAGGCCAAGGGACCCCACTGGTGCACAAATCCGTGCACTGGGCCTCTAGTAAGAAATATAAAACACAATCCCTACATTAAAAACATATCATTAAGAATCTATTCCCATTAAATAACTTCAAAATTAACAAATGAAGTAGAAGAGGTCTCTTTTCTTTTTAGGTTTATCCACTTCCACAATGCTTTGCCAAAAGCTGTTTCCTCCCACAACTTTGCCTGGATCAATACATTTAATTTATCAAGTGACATTTCTTATCCAAATCCATTGAGGCCAGATGAGTTGTAGAATTCGAACTCAATTTTTAATTTTAATTTTTTACTTTTGAAGGGTAATGCCATGCCTGCACTACATATCTGTACATATGTATTTGTCATGATACCCACAGTAGGGTGTGGGGCCACTACGAACAGTCAAACATTACCACGACTGCAAACAAAACCTATAAATACATGGAATAAATGAAGACAAATGGCTCGTTTCAGTTCAGGTCTTGGCACCAAATAAGTTAGGGGGGAAATTGGTTTTCAAAACGTGTTGGGTATTAAAATTGAGGCTAAAGGACTGAGTTGCTGAAACGCCTTTTTCCAAAGACAGAATACCATAACAAGAACCACATCAAAGAGGCGGGGTGCCAAGAAGCATCTCTAGAAACATGGATTTAGGGCAGCGCGATCATCAGCAGAAAACAGCTCTTGTGTGTGTTTGTATAGGTTCTGCCTGTAGACATGAGTTCAGCTCAGGAGGAAATAAGGTCTGACCAAGACGGTTCCTATAAAATGATTATAAGAGAACACCGTGACATTAGATGTACCTGTCCCGATGGAAAGAACGTTGTCGGATCCCCTCCCGGGTGTTCATTAACGAACTCTATTCGTTTTCCGGCGTTTACCATGTGACGGGCTCCATTCTAGGAACTGGAGCAGATCCGGCGCACAAGCCACCACCACCGCCCTCCGGAGTCACCGGCTACGCTTTGCTGCGAGCTCACGTGCACCTGTCTCATCTCATTAGTTTAACAAGGATCCCAAAGGCAGGATGGGAGGCCCTGCTCTGCCACCTCCTCTCTGGGCCTCAGGTCCCCCGCCGCCGCCGCCAAAGGACTCATCACAGGCAGGACGGTTAAGGGAAGAAAGGAGATGCTGGGAAGGGTGTTGGCTGATAGGGAATCGACTTCCAGCGACTGCCCTCTGAGAGCTCTCAATGGACTTTGGACGGGGAGGCTGGGCGCGGAGAAGCTTCTAGAAAGCGGGAGTGATGGGATGGCGTCACAAGGCAGGGACCTTCCCTCACGCAGACTGTGCGGATCTCGGCCCCCTTTCACCGGTACTCGGACGGCACCAGCAGGACAGGAGCTAAGCGGCCCCTCCACGCCAACCTCCGACCTCCGACCTCCGTTACCGCCCCCTCCTCCAAAGGGACTCTACCTGAGCAGAAAGTCCAGCTCTCCTGTCGGGACCTTTTCCCACTCAAATTCAAGGCCGCGGCTCCCCAGACCTACCCGCCGCCTCCAACCAGGCCCAAGTGCCTTTGCCCCGTCCCACTTCCGCTTTCCCACTTCCGGCCCTCACTTCCGGATCCTCACTTCCGGTCGCTCGCTCGCTTGCCTTCTCTCCTCGGTCTGGTGCGTGCGACTCCCAGGACCTCGAGCGCGAGGGGTGCGCGGGGTTACACCCAGCTTGCGGGGATCCGGTGGGACGCAGGTAAATGTCTTCATTGGACAGTCTGTTGAATGTGGTGCGGCCCTACGTCTCCTTTCAAAGACTACATGTTACAGTTTTGTGTTGGTGTAATGTGAACTGACGAGAAGCGCCATCCGCAGCCGATGTCCACCTCAAAGGACAGAGCATGTAAAAAAGTCGTGTCTAGAGATGGGAAGAGCAGTGTGCGTGATGGGCAGTGACGGAGAGCCCCCAGTGATGACCCGCGGTAGGCCCTGGAAGCTTCCCCTGGTCTCTAGTGAACACCCACTAGGTGCCGGGCACCCCACCAAGCAGTAAGCATGATCCAGTGCCCCGGGGGGTGCAGGCTGGAGGAAGTGGAGTGACAGCCACCGTCACTGAAGACTGTGACGAGACGTGTATGGCGGCGTCATAAGAGAGGAGCAGGCATCTAATGATGCCAGGGTGTGTTTCAGGGCAGGTTTCACCGAAGCGTTTACATTGGATTTGAACCTTAAGAAATGACAGGGAGGTCATTGAATAAGCAAAGTAGAGGAGGCCGTTGGAGGCTAAGGACCCCTCGTGTGTAAAAGCCTGAACGCTGAGCGGGCTTACTGCCTTGGGAAACCTGCCAATACTGTAGTTACTATGGCTGTGGCACCGGCTGTTAGCAGAACAGCGGCGGGAGATGACGTGGCCAGAGGAAAACCAGGTCATGAGGGACCTTGTCCATGCTGCTAGGTGGTTTTATCCAGTAGGCATCGGAAATATAAGCAAACCTATGTTTGAAAGCTCGCTGGTGGCGGAGTGGGATACGTCAGCATTCTCCGAGGATGGAGGGAAAGGACTCAGAGAATAGGAAAATGCTTAGTAGATGCAGGCAACATTTGTTTTTCGTTCCTACTACTTCCATTATAATTATAACAGCCCACCTTGTTTCTGCTGACAGATAGTTAGGTACGTATCATCTAAAATGTAGGAAATACGAAAGAAGTTGGTCTGCTTGAAATATTACTTAGCCGGCTGTAATATGGAGGAGTGGGGTAGCAGCAGAGCGAAATAGAAAAGGTGGCCAGGAAAGAGATTGTCCAGGACCATGAATGTCATGCTAAAGGGCTAGTCTATAAAGTAAGGGGAGAGGAGGAGGACAAACACAAGTCTTTTATATATGGAGTTATAGTTTATGAAGATTTTTTTCCTAAGCATATCTTATGTAAATTTCAAAGGAACTCTGAAAAGTAGGCATTAATTATCCCATTTTACATATTGAGGCAGTGAGCTTGGGGAACATGCATTCATTCTGCATGATTGAGCACCTGCTGTGTGCCAGGCACTCTGCTGAGCCACGGAATACAAGGAAATTATAGTCTAATATCTCCTAGAGGAGGCAGGAATAAATTAGCAATTATAATAGGTTGCTGATATATAAAAGGGCAAGGATAAAGTGATATGGGAGCAAAAAAGGGATTTGTCTGAATCTACAAAGTTAGGGAAGGCTTCCTGGAGTAGGTGAACTTGAGCTGAGTTTGCAGGAACAAATAGGTTACATCATGGCCCACAGTTATTCAAGTAGCATTCAGCTAGCAAGTGATTTAGCTGGAACTTGAACGCACATGTGCTGTGTCCAGTTCTGTGCCCTTTCCCCTACCCTAAGGATTAATCTTTGGTCCTTGATGTTGAGCTCTGTTGATACTCTCCATCACAAGTCTCCCTGTTGTATTTTGAGAAGGGCATTTTAAACCCATTCATTTTCTCCTTTTAGACTGAATCTCTGGATAAATTTAAAAGGGAGTGGATCAGGCTCTGCATAAGTGTAGTGCTACCTACCGAGTGGAATTAACTCCGTTAAAGTGCCATTATGTAAGAGGTCCTTTTTATCTGCTTTCCTCCATTTGGGGGCACCATAATTTAGTTGCAATACTGTAGTATTCGCCAAACACAGACGTCGTTTTACAATAATAACTTGGTGTGTTCCTCCCCACCCCCGAAACTCAGAGTTTTATAGAAGTCAGCAAGGTTTTCTTCTCTTGATTTCTAGGGCATCGCTGCTCCTTCTCATCTCTTTGGCTGGTTTCTTTTCGTTTCTCTGACCTCTCAACTTTGGAGCAGCCTGTTCTCTGTATTTATTCTTTAGGCGGCTTTATCCAGTCTCACAGTTTTTAACACCCTTCTCTTTCAGCGACTCTCAAATGTTTCATTATCAGCTCTAACCTCTCCTGACCAGCCCCCCTACTGGTATTTCTCATAGACATCTCAAATTTAGTATGTCCCGAACCAAATTCCTGACTTTCCAAACCTGCTCCCCGATCTCAGTAAGTGACACATCCTTGCTTCTGGTTTCTCAGACCATGACCTTGGAGTCATCATTGACTCGTCTCTTTGTCACACCGCGCATCATATTCATCAGCTCATCTTTCATACTAAATCTGGGTAATATGTGGTCCGTAGTTAATAAATGTTATATCAGTGACACATTCTAATACACAATAAAATAATAATATCTGTGTTTCCAGACTTTATGGTCACCCTGTATATTCAGAATTCAGTTACTTCCACAACCTTCACTTCCCACAAGCTGTCTTAGGTTGCCATCATCTCAAAGTGTGTATATATATTTTTGGGACACCTATATTTACTGAGCATCTGCCTACTATGACCAAGGTACTCTGCTGATTCTACACCAGATTCTTCTTTTCTATTTCAATTTTTAAAAAAGAAAATCATTACCAAATAAAAGTTTTAAGGGGTAAATCTTGAGCAAGGTTTAGGCATAAAGGGGCAAAGAGATAGAAAAGGATACCATTTCACAGTATAGGATAAGTTTCCATTTTAGAACCCCAAATTGAGTCTTATGTAATACCTTTCTTCTTAGTCTTCAAGGGATTGATGTTAGGAATATCCTGTGAGCCAACAGTTTCCTCTTTGTCGTGGGTCCAGTTCCCCAACTCTGAATGAAATAGAAACGTGTCTAATTTTGTGCAAAAGATGCAGCGTTGCAATCCATTTTCCAACAAGAGAAAAGAGAGGGAAAGAGGCCTTCACAAGTTGTACTTGTTATGGGAGGGAGGAACTTAGAGAGGCGGATGAGTTATAAATTTGAAGATAAGAACTAAGAAAGTTGAGGTGACTGTTGGGTCCAGCCCATCAGGTCCAGGGGTTCCCATAGGTGTGGACGGAGTCGGCGAAGAAGGAATGACACAGAGGCAGCATTCAGGTGATCATCATATCCAGGTTCCTCTAGCCAGGATCTCCAGCCAAGTTCTGTAGCCATGTTCTCTCACTAGGTTCTCCAGCCAGGTTCTGTCTTTTATTGTCTTGTTACATCTGTATTTATACCAGTTGATTTTAATCCTATCAATTTCTATTCCAAAGGTTAGGGCGTTTCTTATCTCCATTCCAGGGAGTAAAGATTATGTAGCTTAAGCATGATTGTTCATAGTTAAAGTGATTAACTACCCGCCTGGCACTTAGTTAAGGGGTTTTATTCCCTCCCTGACTTCAGGGAAAAATCCCTACCTGAGGAAGCAGCCTTTCTCAGAGAGGTGACCTTGGTTAAAACACATAGCGCCAAGAAGGGGAGCAAACATATTAAGAACAGTATGCCATATACGCCAGGTCCCTTGAAAAATATGCTGTGCAGATGTTTCTTCCCTGCAGTTACTGTGTCAAGCAGCAAGGATGGACCGGCTTCCAGCAGGTGACAAAAATCTTAAGGCAGTAAAAAAAAAATCTTAAAATTTCAGAAATCCTTTAGTCCAACCAACTCAAGAGAAAGTGACTCCCAGAAGTTGAAGCAGCCAGTCCCAGTTCATGCCCTGGCTGTGGTAGAACATGTTGGAACGCATCCTGGCTCAGCTTTTCTCTTTTTTGTTTGTTTGTTAAGGGTAACATTACGGGCTAAGTGCACTGAGAACGCATTTTCCCTGGGATTTTAATATTGTGAGTGAACCAGAGTGGTATTAAGTAAGTGCCCTAAGAATTCTTAGTGTTTCTATGGATGCTTGGCTATACTAAGAGAAAATGAGCGTTTTCCTTAAGACCAGCAGCAGCTTGCCAATAGATCATCTCCGGGATTAGAAATTTTCTTATGTGAGCATAATGGTTCAGGGGGAAATTTGTTAAAACTGAAACCAAGCATAAAGAAGCAAAGTGTTTCAGTGCACCTCCTGCATTTTAGTTCAACTCTGGCAGCAAGAAAACAAAACCACATAATCGAAGGCTCACACCCAACTCTCTGAAGCCCCATGTCTGCTAGTTCCTGTGTGGTTTGCCTGCACACTGCAGGACTGACTGGGGGTAGTTTGGAGGAGGGAGTAAGAAGTAGGGAGGAGGAGGAACTTTAATGTTTCTGTGAGCGTGTACCCTCTTTTTAGTGTGGGAGCTGGAAGACAGCGCAAGGTGTATCTGTACTCTGAAATGCAGTAATTTGTATGTGAATGCATCTTCCTTCTTGCAGGAGAGGATTCTAACTCAGTGTCAAAGCCAAGATACAGACTCAGCCGCTTCTCTTCTAAAAGGTATGTCATTATACAACGTCGGTCCACATTCTCTAGACATCTTGAACAGTTTTATAATTTGCAGAATGCTCTCTATGAGTCAGTTCTAATTAAAATGAACCCCATGGGCTCTCCAAATATTGCTTTTAATACTTTGGTCCATCAGCTAAGGTCTCTAAATCTTTTGCTGTGGCAATGGCTGTGGTGATAGGATTTGACTTCTATCTGGCAAGTGAACTAGAAGAAGACCTGTTCCTTACCCAGCGCATTACAGAAAAATACCTCCACTGACTGGCTTCTGAGCCAGATCAGAGAGAGACTTTAGGCCCTGGGATTACCAAGGTGAAATTTCACTTCACCATAGTCAGCATTTAATTCAGACTGGGGAGTGGAGGTGAGGGGCTGAGCAGCAATGAATGAACACTAGTACTCTGAGGTTGGGGTTTCTCTTATTGCTCTCATTTCTACTTCTGTTCGTATTTATGTTACCGTAACAAAGAACTCCAGTTTGGGTTTCTTTACGAAAAGAAAACGTTGTGTTGAAATAGATTTTGAGAAGACTTCTGTCTATCTTTGTCTCTTTATTAACTGTTAACGCTATATCCCTAAGACTGTCTGTAGTTCAGGCACCAAGTCTTAAGACATCTCCTCTATGCTTTTTGCCCCACCTGTTCCTGAATGTGAGGATTGAACACACCTGCCAAGGATTTTACTAACGTTAAAATATTGTACTGAAACACAATTTTGTGGGGGGAAAAATATTGTATTTATATACCCCAAATTAGGCCTTGTTAATTAAGGCCATGCTCTTAATTTGCACATTACTGAAAATAAACATCCCTAGATCAATTAAGAGAGGAAAAATTTAGGATCTAAAAATCCAATGGAAAGGATTACATGTTGCTTATGTTGTGTCATCTGAGAATGGGAAAGCTCAGGCTGAAGACTCTTTTCTATACAACTACATTTATTATAGATTGTTTAGCCCCTTAGTGGTCCCCTCTCCCCTTTTTTTCTTATTTTTGGTTTCAGAAAGAACATTTACTGTAAGTATATTCTGCTTTAACAAGCCAGTGTAAATTTTTATAAAACTTAATATTTATAAAATAATTTAAAGTGATTCTCTTTACAAAGGGATCCATTGTTAAATAAAGAAAACTATGTAAATAGCTAAGTGAATTTAAATTTCAAGTTTTAAAAATTCTGATTTGTACTCTTTTTGAGAATTATTTTGTGTTTTTTATTAAAGAGAGACAGCCCTATATCATTGAATAAAATTACCTTTTTAGATTGAACTGGGAGTGTCTCCCCTGTAGTAAACTGTAATCTTATTCTCCCTAAATTGTAATAGATTTTATCTTTTTAAAAAGACTTTACTGAAGCAGAGGGGAAGGAGGTGATCAATTTGTTCAATATGAAGAAATATCTCTATTGCTAATATAATATCCTTTTGAATTTCTTCCACATCTTAGACCCTGATGAAAATCCCTTTTATTTTTTTTTAATCTCAGTAGTTCTATGTCTACCTTATAGGGATATTATAAGAATAAATGAGTTAACATAGATATGAAGTGCCTTAGGAAAATGGCACTATGAAAATGCAAAATGATACCATTATTATTTTTTTAATCTTGATCATTTTCTTCCCACCTCTTATACAAAGTATATCTCACTACCTAAAGCCATCTCTTTGAGAACCATTGCCTTCTGGACGAGCTGAAAATGGCTCTAGTTTCCCCATATTTATTGATTCTCAGAGAATAACATCCACTGGTGTTGATGACTTGGAGGGTTCATGCCAAAACTTGAGCAAAACTTGCCTCTTTTCCTGAATCAGGAAAAGTCTACAATTGTTCAAAATGTGTCATTAAGTGTGAGTCCATCAGTATTTTCTAAACAAGTAATAGTAGTTGCTTCTGGATTAGTCGTAGGGACAGATTTTTCATTTTCGTGCCCTTGCAAAACAAACTCAAAACTTGGTCAAGAATCTTCATGACCTAAGCTATTTGAATCAAAGGATAGGGTCGAATGGCCCCCATTTTGTCCATCTCAAGTATTTGCCCAGCATATCTTGATCTGTAAAGAAACAACACAACCTCCTCTCCCTCTCCCTCTCAATCTACCTATCACTGTCTCCCTCCCTTCCTCCCTCCCTCTCTCCTTCCCTCCCTCTCTCTCTTCCTCTCTCCCTCCTCTCCTCTCCTCTCCCTCTCTCCCTGTCTCTCTCCACTTTGCAATCCTCAGAAAAGCGTACTACATACATAAATGAACATTGACAAACGTTTATTGGGCATTTACTATGTGTTAGGTACTGAATTCTCTTCAACAACTATTATTAAGTTTTCAATAAGCTTGAGCCAATAGGAATTTAGTAACTTTTTTTTAAAAAAATTCTTTTTAAATATTAACTCAGAGGCAAACACTTTAGGGAAATAAAACATAAAACTATTACTAAGTACATGAAAATAAAAGTCCTACATGTTCTCCAAAGATGTAAGGCATATATCTTATGAAGAAAGTGAAGAAAATGTTCAAAGTTAAAGTTGAAATATTGGTACAATTAACACCTCTATAAAACCTAGATTCAACAGTTGTGAATTTATTGCTATATTGGTTACATTTGTATGTGATTTCTTTCTGAACTACTTGTAAGTTATAGGCAGAATGACATTTCATCTCTAAATAATTCAGTACATCTAAGAATAAGAACATTTGCCTGTATTACTACAATGCCATCATTATACCTAAGAAAATGAACAGTAATTCCTTAATATTATCTAATATCTAGGCCATATCTAACTTTCACCATTCGTCCTTGAAATTTCTTCCATACCTAACAAAAAACAAAACAAAACTAGATCTGATTGTTAAAAAGGAAAGCACATTTTTGCCTTGGTGTTTTATGTCTTTTTATTTGACATTGAATTTTTTAAAAGGTTAGGCCATTTATCTTGTGGAATGTTCCACATTCTGGATTTGTTGTTGCCTCCTGATATCATTTCATTTCTTCCTTTACCCCGTGTATTTCCTGTAAGCTCAAAGTTAGACCTAAAGCATTTATTATATTTCGAGGGAGCGTTTGTTACAAGGTGCTCTATATTGCATCTCACCAGAAGGCACCGAATGTCAGGTTGTCCCTCTATTTGTGATGCTCAGTTTGATCGTGGTTCAAGGTAGCGACCTCACTCCAGGGATCTCTGTCGCAAAGCTACTTTTTCTCCTTTGCAATTGAGAAGTAACCTGAGCAGGTGACACTTTGGCACATGGTAATATCCTATGTCCCAACAAACTCCACCAATGACTTCAGGCAATAATCCTTGCCTAAATCAACTAATCCTGTAGGGGTCATGGACATCTTAGTACACTTTGAAGAAGGATTACACATACAAATTCATCATTATCAGCATCAATAGCAGATATTTATTTTTATAAGTATTTTTTACTTTTAAAAATTTTATTGTTTGATTTTAGAGAGAAAGAAAGGGAGGGAGAGAGATAGAAAGAGAAACATTGATTTGTTGTTCCACTTTGTGCATTCATTGGTTGGTTCTTGTATGTGCCTTGACCGGGGATCCGGCCTGCAACCTTGGCGTAGCAGAACGATGCTCCACCCAACCGAGCTACCCGGCCAGGGCAACAGGAGATATTTTATCGAGTGTATACGTTCAGGTAACAACAACAACAAGTAACATTTACTGAATGCTTGCTGTGGAGCCAGACAGTCTGGGTTTGAGGCCAATCCTTCAGTTACTAATTGGGCCAACTGGGACAAGTTACTCAGTCTTTCTGTGCCTTAGTTTCTTAAGCTATAAAATGAGAGTAATAATTGCACCTATCTTATCGTATCATTTTGAAGATGAAATAATTTATACATATAAAGTTCCTAAAACAATGTCTGTTATTTGCCTGGTCTGGCACTTAGCAAGTATTAACTTATTTGCTTCTCATAATGGCACAATGAAATAAGTGCTAATATTATCCTTTCACAAGTGAGAAAACTGAGGTACAGAGAAGTTAGGTAATTTGCACAAGGTCACTTAACTAGTATGTGGTAGAGTCCAGATTTGAACCCAGATGGTCTGATTCCAGAGCATTCTGTATGAAGACTGGCATCTGTCAGGGAGAACTGACACAAATGAAACTGAATGGAAATCAGTAACAGGACCCCTCACTCCCCCAAGCACCACCACCACCATCCAAGTTTTAAATTAAGTTATTGAAAATCTGGGAGTATTGCTACCAAAACATGTTTTTGGTTTTGTTCATCTGAATTAGAGCAATAGATGAGTTTACTTATTGTATTTATGTAGCTTAAGGCTCTGTATGAGGGACTTTAAACATAAAGGATAATACTAGGAACTGAAAAATGTAGAACGATGAAGGAATAGGAAGGAAAAACCTGAAAGGAATAATAGGAGAAGGGAGTTAGGAGACCTCAGAGCCTCAGGACACAAGATGATATTTTGACATATCATTTTCCACATTCCTGTGCTGTATAAGATGTTGCTGCTAAAACACAAGAGTGTAGCCATTGTCAGATTTATAAAAGACCACACTGGATTTCTTCTTGGGACAAAGATGAGTCTTGTTAGAAGGTGACTTCCCTAATTGGTTATCTCAAGCTCTCAGACATCCGTAAATCAGTCTGGCTTCTGAAGCAACTACACAGAAAAGGCCTTACAAGCTGCGGATCAGTCCCTACCCCTTCATTAACATTACAAAAGGGTTCCAGTGCTGTCTTATTTGCTCCTTTGATTGCCATTACAGAAAACTCTCAAGTGAAATTTTCTAAAGAGAACTAAAAATAAATGAGAAAAAAATCCAACATTAATAATGTTTTCATGCATTTCTAACACAGTCATTGCTAAATTGTTTCCGCCTTTTTTATGTTTTTTAATGAAAAGCACTCTAATTGATCAATTGGTCACGAATAATACTTTTCCATTTGTTTTTCTCCACACCTCTCAGCCTTCCAGAACCACAGGTTTAATGTGGCAGCCTACAAATGGTGTATGATTGGTGTCTTTTGTCTGGTGCTTTGTCAGAAAATACTGGAAACAATCTGCTGGGAACTCAGTAGGAACTCAGTAAATAATATGTGGATAGTTCTCCTGTTAAATATGATTTTAAAGAAAAGTCTTTTTAAATAACTAAGAAAGCCCTAGTGGGTTTGGCTCAGTGGATAGAGCGTCAGCCTGCAAACTGAAAGGTCCTAGGTTCGATGCCCAAGTTATGGGCTCTATCCCCAGTGGGGGACTTGCAGGAGGCAGCCAATCCATGATTATCTCTCATCATAGATGTTTCTGTCTCTTTCTCCCTCTCCTTCCTCTCTGAAATCAATAAAAATAAATAAAAATAAATAAATATTACTAGGAAAGTATGCAAGTAGAAAAAAATCTGGATGATTTGTTTGAAATTTGTATTCATTTTATAGGTCACAGATTTTTAGCACCTTATGGAGCAAAATGTGAAGTCAGATTTGATCCCCTCCCCCAAACAGAATTATATTCTAAAATTATGAATTATTATTAATTATACCCTTATTATTAAGGCTAGCAGGAAGATCTCAACCATATTCTAAATCTAAGGAAAGTGTTGTATTTTAATACAGGATGTAAACTCTTTAAGTTGATCATAAATATGTTGATATCCAAGACAGCACATAGGTTTTCTCTGGTGGTGGTGAGGTCGGGGTGGAGGGGAGTGTCAGAGACACATTTACAAAGCTGAGGAAAGCTATAGAAATTATCTTGGGCGGGGGGGCGGGGCAGCAAGGGAAGGAGGATATATCTAGCTCTCATCCGCACACCCCTTTACACAGAATTTCCATTGGTCCATGGATCCCCGGAGTCCATCCATATATCTTTGACAGGAAAAATTTCCTTTATTTGGAGTTTTGTCTTTTTCCCCCTGAGCCTTATAAAGCTTTGAGAAGAGCTTTCGCACATTATCTCATTTGATCTGGCTGTGATCTTTGAGGTGGACAGACCGCATATTTTACCTCTCGTTTTGCAGAGTGGGAAAAGTAAAGCTCGAGGTTAAGCCACTTGCTATAGGTAACTTTGCTAATGTCTGCCAAGATTGTACCACGGCTGGTAAGCTGTAGCCTTGGCCTCCTACTGCACTGGTCTGGGCACAGCATTCTGGAGACGCAGGAGACCTTTCTGGGACTGCTGGAAATCTGAATTCTGGCTCTACTGGAAATGACCTGTGTGACTTTGAACAAGACGTTATAACCACTCTGGGCCTCAGTTTCCTTCTTGGTCAAGTGTGAGGTTAGACCACGTGTTCTCTAAAGCTCTGTGGGTTCTGTTGCAAACTACCTACTCCCACTGGGTCTGAGAACAGAAATGACCTTTTCTACGATAGATGGCAAGACCTTTCAACCCTTCCCTGTAGGTCATAAGAGCTGGCGTCCAATTCCTGATGGGTTCCTTTGCAATATCCAAATCCTGTTAGAAACTATAAACATCAATAGCGCTTTGATGGCCTGTTTGTGTGTCGTTCTGCTGGTTGCTTCATTTTCCTGCAGGGCTGACTGTCTCACAGCGATTTTGCTCTAACGCTGCTCTGCATCATACAGACATAACACGCTATTTTATTATCCCTCTTGGGTAGTTAAGGGTATAA
Organism: Myotis myotis; assembly: GCF_014108235.1. Taxonomy (NCBI): domain Eukaryota; kingdom Metazoa; phylum Chordata; class Mammalia; order Chiroptera; family Vespertilionidae; genus Myotis; species Myotis myotis. Next base: position 208,391,839 of record NW_023416335.1, read on the forward strand.
TATGGAAATAAATCATGTTGATGGACTTATTTTGGGCTGATAGACCTTACCCTTCTGAAAAGGATATTTCTCTTGAAGGACCCAAACCTTCCACCTGATTTTTCATTATTAAGAGTTATTTTTATATTTCCTTAATATCCCTGAAATGTGCTTGGAAACTTGAGACTCATGAGAGGCCCTGCAGAGCTGAATGCAGAAGCCCTGCGACAGGAACGATGTGATCAAGCTTTTGGAGGTATTTGGAGAATCTTTGAGTCAGTATAATTAGGACAAGTTTGTATGTTAACATTTGTTTCAGATTTATAAAAAGTGTCCATAGCATATGCTGCCAAGTACACAAAATCCATGATATAGTCCCAGTTTAATTCTGAGTCTCTCCGGGAAACTAAAACAAGCAGGAAATTCTTATGTTCCATATGTCAGGAAACTAGGGTTTTATAACAGCAATTGTCAAAAGTGGAACTGCAGAACCAAGGGTCTGCTGCACATTACAGGACCTCCCCCCCCCTACCCCCTCCCGCCCTGCGCTCTTGGCCTCTGGATTCATCCAAGCCAGATACCGCCAGCATGGACAAGATGCTACCTCAATAACCAGGAAGCTGGCAATCTTTATTCATGATTATCAGCTGATGATAAGAAGTTGGGGGCCCTGTTTCTCAATCATTTTGCTCTTTCAATTTTCTAAAAGAGCTTCAGGCTGGCAAATGGCATTATATCAACTTTTTACAGAGAAGTACATAATTTGCTCCATGTCAGGCCATTGGACTGTGGGAGGTAATACTGTCCGGGGATGAGAGTGACGGAGCATGAACTTAGTCCCATGTTTTGTATTCTATTCTCAGCTCCTGGATGACTCAGGGTGCCCCATCCACTCCTCTGTGCTTGAGTGAAATTACACCATTCTTTAACCTGCTACCTAAGAGACTTAGGAAGAGACAGGCATTGTTACCTCAAAAGCATTTTTATGTCTTTGATATAAATATCAGTATTTCATTTATAAAATGCATAACATGGTGCTTTCTTATGCAAACAAACCCATTTGTGGAATTTCTGTCTCCGACACCAATAGTGTTAAGTAGACTACTAATTCATTTTATAAACCAGAAACTGTGTGGTGCTGCGACTTGACACTTGGTACCCTGTAACTACCCAAACAAAGGAGGAAGTCTGAAGTCAAAGACTCCCCAGCTGGAGAGTAATTCCCAAGACCTGCACCAAGCGAGACAGAGCTTTTAGAGTGTAAACTCTGTTTTTCTCCAGCATGGAGACACAAGTTTTACTTTAAAATGCAAAATGTAGGGAGAAGTAAGTTTTACTACACAGCCATCTCTGTCAGCTTGCATTCTTTTATAAAGTGAAGGTTCAATTAGGTGTTATTATCATCAAGAGAGCGCGCTGTAATGCTTTGTCGTGTAGACGCTGTAAAAAATTACCTGTCTGGTTACTTTAATTCATCTTTGGCTCCCCAGTCTCTAATTCACTGTACCCAGATGTACTGAGAACATTGAGGGTAATAAAAACAAAAACAAAATGGTGTCCTTTTCCCCAAGGAACTAACAAGCTATTAGGGAAACTGGGACAAACAGAAGAAAATGCTACTGCAGTGCAGAACTCACGATGAGGAGATAGCAGGGTAAGTGGCTCAAGGCGGGGCTTTGTAGAGAGGGCTTCCTGAAGGAGGTGCACCTGCAGGCAGAGGGGGATGGCTTGCCGAAGAGGCAGAAATACATCCACAGATTTGCACATTTCAAGAAAATCATAGGAGGAGCAGGGTCTTCTTCACTGAAGATCTGTTTATTTTGCAAATGACAGAATTTAGAAGGCTCTCATGATTTCTCCCCCCCTCTCCCCCCCGTGGGGATCTAGAAATTAAACTTCTGCCACTGGAAACTGTACCTTAAGCTCTTCTTCCAGAAAGACTGCTCTTCTCTCATTTCCAATGATGCCCCTCTCTAAGTCTTACCTTTCAAACACAAATATCCTTCAGCATGATGTGGTTTTACATGCTGTCTTCATCTTAAGTGTTCATCTCTGTCAGACATCAGTTTAAGGCCCCTCCTACACCCTAGTGCCCGGAACGGTTCAGAGTGCTCCAGGAGTAGTCTGACAGATGCAGAACACCAGGGAGTAGTATACTCCCTTGATGTATACCTTATCCTTCTCTTAATATGGCCCAAGATTGCATAAGCCTTTTGGGCATTCATGTCACACTGCTGACTCATAGTGAAATTGTGGTCAACGAAAAACCCATGAGTTCCCATGTACTACTATTAAGTCAGATCTTGATTCTGTACCTAGGCACAGAGGTTTAAGTGTAGAGAAATTTATCCCTTTTATACTTAATCATATCGGTAACCCCCTATCAAAATATTTCAGAGCTGGCATATTAGTTCTCCTCCCCTCAGGTGAGGGTGTACTTATTTGCTATGAGGGCATAGCTAGTCTCTTGCTGGGTCCCTGGAAGAGGCCGTCAAAGGGTCAGTATCTCCTTCCTGTGGATAAATTGTCTGCAACCCTGCACAGATCTACATCTTTAGACAAACTAGTGAGCCTTAACCTTCCTTACTGTAAAATAGGAGCAAATAGGAATGGTTATTTACTTCCCAAGGATACACAGCAAAGATGTCTACAAAACTTGGAGGAAAAGTTACTCAGAGGCCATATATATGAGAGGAAGAAATTTTTATTTTAAGCTCTTGGCAGCTTTCAGAAGATTTGATTTTCCTTATCACTTCAGTATACAGTAAATAACATTCATTTTTTGCAACTGGCTTAAAGTTACAATTGAGTTATCTGATTTGGGGCTGCAGTAACATCATGTGATATCAGTATAATTTCAGTGGACAATTTTTTTGTAATTTGTGTAAACACCACAAGGTGTATCTGTTGTATTGCAAGGCTCTGTTTCAAGCAGTGGTTCTCAACTTTCCTAATGCCGCGACCCTTTAATACAGTTCCTCATGTTGTGGTGACCCCCAACCAAATTATTTTCGTTGCTACTTCATAACTGTAATTTTGCTACTGTTATGAATCGTAGTGTAAATATCTGATATGCCGGATGTATTTAGGCGGCCCCTGTGAAAGGGTCGTTCGACCCCCAAAGGGATCGCGACCCACAGGTTGAGAACCGCTGGTTTATAGTGATTCTCCTCTCTCCATCCCCTCCCCCACCCCCATCCTCACCCCTAGCCTCTTCCGTTAGTAAAACAAGAGCTACGAAGACCTTGAAGTTTAGGTTTTCATCAGACTTTTGGAAACCTCTAAAAGTCTTGCCAAACTAGCGTAGCAGTTCATAGGTTTTCATTTCTAGCCAAAGCAGAGAACTCACAGGTAACTTGTATAATATTTATAATTTTAAGCTAATAGAAATGTCACATTTCAGAACACATTCCTATGAGCAGTTTCATTTATTATAGAAAGGTACAGGGAACATCCAGGTTTTTCTCTTTTTTTAAAAAAATGTTTTATTGATTTTCTAAAGAGAGGAAGGGAGAGGGATAGAGAGTCAGAAACATCCATGAGAGAGAAACATCGATCAACTGCCTCCTGCACACCCCCAACTGGGGATGTGCCCACAACCAAGGTACATGCCCCTGACCGGAATGAACCTGGGACCCTTGAGTCCGCAGGCCAATGCTCTATCCACTGAGCCAAACCGGTTCTGGCCATCCAGGTTTTTATAATCTGCCATTCTAATGCAAATTTTAAGGTTGCTCTCGTGACCTTGAAATCATTAAGATTCAACCCCCTCTCCACCCCTCCCCAGTGATTCTGTTTAGGGTCTTGCTATTCAATGTGAAATCTGGGGATCAGTAGCATTGACACCACCTGGGAGCTGCTTAGAAGTGAGGATCCCAGACCCTGCCTCTAGCCTACCGAATCAGAATCTTAATTTTCAAAAGGTTCCCCTGGTGATTCTTATGCACAATAAAATCTGAGAACTGACCTAGGCTGAAGGGATTTCGTCCCACTTTACCCATTATCTACACTGTGTTGTGATACAAAACTTACAAAATTCCATTTGGTGCTTACTAAGAGTTTAGAGTTGTTAGTAACATTTTACCAGATTTAAATATTCTGTATACATCTAGCTGTTTCTCAAATATATAACTGGCTCTAAAATACTCTTGCCTTTCTGGGTTCTTATAGAGCAGAAGTTTTCAACAGAGGGTGATTTGGACAACCCCTCCCCACCCCCAGGGGTATTTCCCAATATCCCCACCCCATAGAGACATTTTGGTCGCCACAATTGAGTGGAAGGGGGAGTTGTCACTGGCACCTGGTGGGTAGAGGCCAGGAATACTACTCAGGATCCTATCATGCACTGGACAGTCCCCACAACAGAGACCTAACCAGCCCAAAATGTCCATAGTAATGAGGTTGAGAGGCCCAATGATGGAGGTGTATGGTCTGCAGAGAAAGAGTCAGATGTGCAGCCATGCGTAACAGAATGCCGTAGGAAAATGGAGCCATGTGCCACGTCATGGTATGGCCAGGCAAAGAGCAAATAGATTGACAGCTGCCTGAGCGATGATGGTGGGGCCTTGGAAGGAAGGGGGTGGAAAATCCAGCCATGGTGAGAGGAGACATCAGGACAGATAGAAGGTAACCAGTTTACACAAAGACAGACAACTTTAGGTAACAGGCTGGGCTCAGAGGCTGCACACAGGGAGGTGTGGGCTGGAGAGACACAAGGCTCCTAGCGGGGATACTAGGTCTGAGCCCATACCCAGTCTCATGTGAGACCTGGAGAACAAGAAAGGATTTCAAGTGTTAGCATAGGAGTACACGGTGGATTTCAACTGCAGTAAGATGTGGACTTGGGGGCAAGGCAGAGTCCCACTTGCTAAAATTGGGACACCCCAGAGCCAGGCCAGCAGCAGGGGGTGAGCTTCTTTAATCCCTCCCAATGGAGAAGTGCTTCATGTTGTGTTTGCAGTGAGGTTCACTTGCAGGGAGAGGTCAAGTGCTTCCAGCTATGGAGATAGGAGGGCGAGAAGCAATCTAGGTGCTGACACTGGCTGCTGAAAAATCACAGGATCAGGCCTGGAATAGAACTTGAGAGTGTCTTCAGGTTATTTTGCTACTGCAGGGCCCCTAAATCATTTTGGAAAGATTATCTACTCTTCAAGTATAAAATTTCCAGAGAAAGATTTGTTAAGGATGCGTGTTGATGCCTAATCCAATCTAAACCAAGACTTGTGCGTTCTAACCCTGAATCCCCGTCCTGGGGTGTAATGTAGTTGACTCTCTTATCCTACCCTGCACGCAGGGTGCTTTCTGACACTCGGTGATGGTAAGTAACACACTGCCTCCACAGCTGCCAGGCCCAGGCTGCCCTGCTCTGGGCTGAAGAATCTCAGTTCCATTAGCGTGTCACCTTGAGTCTCTGCCCAACCTCTTATCCCTTCCTTATTCTCCAGGCGCTCTCCAAGTTTTGTCTGCTTATGATAGTCACCACCAAAATGTATTTATTAAATACATGCTGTGTGTAGACAGCCCTTTGACCGTGGAAAGCAAAGAAGGGAAAATACAAAAGGATAGACATGGTTTGGTTGGTTTTTATTAGTCTCTTCTCTCTCCAAGGAGTTGTCAATCTTTGCCAAATTCATACACTCGTTGGAGCAGTAGTCCTTAGGCTAAGTTCCATTGGGATATTTTGATTGTTCTTGCAAATGCTTTCACTGTGGCCCTCACCTAAGGACAATAGAGTTCACTATCATAAAAAGTAGCTCTGATGTGAATTTAGCTCCAAATAAAAAAGATAAATGCATTTGCTCCGTACCAGAGAAGGCATTAGACTGCCGTGTGAATTTCGTTTCAAATGAGTTGCAAAACCAGTTCTTTTCCACAGAAAGGGATTTATTCAACAGAATTCATTCACTTTGCTACAACTGGATTCATTCCATTTCACATCATGTCTCTAAGTAGAAAAGGAAACTGATTTGCAGCAGCTAAAAGGATATGTAGATACATCCAACGTCAGTAAGATTATGCCAACTAGATTACAACCATCATGCTGGGCCAATTGTTTTAGTTTCTGTAAAGGAGTTGCAAAAGTGCACTCCTTCAGTATGTGGGCTGAGAACAGCTTATCAAAGTTACAATAGATTGGGGATGTGGTAGAATGAGAGAGCGCACAGATGTGCAAAATGAGATGAGTGTTCTGCCCCTTCCTGGGGCCAGAACCACTCGTCCACTCCTCAGTGTTACAAAAGACTGTTCATTTTGTCTTATACCCATGTTCTAAAAGCCACCATTTCAGATTTTTGAATTGTGTTTCGTATGGCTCTGTTCAAGGTACGCACCCAACCCCGCTTGTGGTTAAGCAGGTACTGGCTGTGGGCTCATTGTGTGCTCAGCACTGTGCTAAGTACCACCTGGTAATGGGCCTCCACCCTCCACTCACTCCATCCTCCACTCTGCTACACACCGTCTTTTCTGCATCAGTCTCCATTTCCACAGACACCATCTCTTCAGCTTCCCGCGGCTCTCAGTCTCTATCTTGGGAGCCTTCCTTTCATTTCTCCTGAATTGCTGGCTTTATTCTCGCTTTCACTTCTAACACAAGAAAGCTATTCATGGAAATTTTTCTGATTTCCATAGCTAGTAGTTTCTGTAACTAGTAGTTACTTTCAAAGGAAATAGCTTGTGGAGAAAAAGCAACTGGGTGATATATTAAAATTCAGTAAGACTGGGTAGCACAGTTGAAAAAGATAATTGGAGAATTTGAGGCACTGACCCCTCCATGGGTAAGCTAGAGGCCTTCAACATTCCTCACAGCCAAAACACGCTCCCTCCACTGAGAACACATGCTCTGTTCCAAGGACCGAGCCTTATTCTTGCTTGAGCTCCCCATCCCTCACTTAGTCACCTCTCAAAATCCCAGCAACCTTCAAGGGCAAGCCCCAAAACTTGCCCTTTCCCCAGCTCTTCCCCAGACAGGATTCATCTTTTACTCCCCAGCACTCATGTTAGTCTGTGGTAGAATTATTTATGTGGGTATTGATCTCCCTGAATTGACTGTGACCTGCTGAAGGGCATCTGCCAGGCCCTCCCCTCCCTCTGTGAGTAACAGCTCACAGTGGAGTGGCCAGAGGATAAAGGAGAAAACTCCAAGGACCAAAAATGTCCACAAAAAGGTTTTCTTCCCAGAGGCTGGGCTCAGATATGGAAATGTCCTTGGGTGAGCAAAGACCCCTCTGAAATGGAGCAGGGCCTAGTCAGCAGACTCATAAAAACCCCTTGAGTGGTGGGTACAGGGAAGCTTCTATTTCTTCTTCGCTTTTCTGTACCTTTAAACACTCTCTGTTTACAATGGTCATAAAAAGACCCCATCCTATTTAAAAATGAGTGAGTTGAGTAACTTGCACTGTAACTTGATTTTCAGCCTAAAGGTTTCCCTGTAGTTTCAATCACAAAAGCCACCCTTTGCTTCCCAGCTTCATTGTATGTACCTACTGGATATGGTACCCCTTGAACTTGTTAGTTCCTTCACACAATGCCAGTTACAAAGAACTCCTTGCGCAGGGCGTGGGGCTCTTAGAAGATGAAAAGTTCCACTTTTTAGCACATTTTAAAAAATCCTTCAGCTGATTTAATATTTTAATACCTTCTCTTTGGCAGAGCAATAGTTATTTTTAGGAATCATCTCTGAACCAATGAGCCATTTAACTATTGCCAAGTGCATAATAAGTGCTCAATAAATATTTTTAAATAAATTAGAATGATATGCACTTCTGAACGAAAGACAACTTGAGTCCTTTAAAGCAGAACACAATGGGTA